>NC_092507.1:9930495-10547610 GCF_047511675.1 Marmota flaviventris | reverse complement strand
GAGCCAGTGGCTTGGATGCCCCGGTTGCCCACGGCAACCCATTTCCTCCTGGTCATTTACATAATGTTGCCATTGTGACTCCCTCTGGGCTTCCTATTGCCAACAGAGACCCCGCATCCAAGGGACACACGACACAACCACTAATTCAACCCTCATTAAGCACTGGCAAAATCAGACCCGGTTAATCACCTACTTAACTTGAACATGGAGTAAAAAGCCCCACGTTGTTTGGAAAGGAGTCTCCGTGGACAGATGCTTGCCCACTGGCCCCAACAAAGTTACAGGATTGGTCTGCGTCCACGGACACCGGCTCTCTGACTTTAAAATGCAGAAAAATCAGAAGACGCTGCAGCCAGGGGGATGCAGGAGCCTCATGAAGTCCAGGCAGCACAAAGCAGGGCCAGGAGCTGGCCGCTCTACCAGCTGGGGACCCCGGGCACAGGACTCCACACCTGCCAGCCTCAGCTTCCTCCTCTGTGAAGTGGGTGTAACAAAACCTCCTGCCTCAGTCAGTCATGGTGACGATTAAATGAGATGATACAGGTGGAAAATCTCCAAACGGTTTGGCCCATTTAAAAGGTTTGTTGTGTGTTTTTTTTTCTTTTTTATGGCTGTTACTACTGACATGAGCATATCATAAAAATATTCCCTAAATGCTCAGATGCCCAAAGAGATACAAGGGAGATGAGCATGGGACTCCCCTGAGGAACAAATTCAACCTCTTTCCTTGAATTTACCAATGGCTTCAAAGGACTTGACTGAAGTTTTCTGCACATTAATACAAAGAAGGGTTGAGAGGAGCCTGCCTGAGAGCTATTGATTGGATATGAGAGGCAGTGAGGCCGTTTGTTATCTAGGTTGAATTCAAAGATAAAGAACAAACCAGATCTTCCTGGAGAAGGTTCCCTCCCCATCACCATACGCATGCGTGTACACACACCATTCACATTCTTCTATAATGGGAGGCCACTGCTTCCTTTCATTACTGACTTACAAGGTCAATGTCTTTTAAGTAGATAAAAATCCTTTGAATCAGAGCCATCAAATTTCCTCTCTTGCCTTCTTTGTCCTATTATACAACTTCCATTTTCAAGGTCCTTCTATGGTTCAATGTGGCTACTGCAGCTCCAACCATCACAATAACCTTCCAACCAGCAGCAAGTGGAGGGAAAGTCAGCCCTTCTAATGGCCTTTTGATTTGGTAAGCATATGCCCAGAGGGAACATAAAAGCAGATAACTTCTCACTTGGACTCTTGGAATAGCCTCCTACCTAGGTTCCCTGGTCCACTACAATACCCTCTTAACTAGGTTCAATCCAGCCGTTAAGCACTCACTGAAGACTCAAGTCAGCCTGTTCTTTCCTATATCCAACTTTACAAAACTGTTCCCTCAGAAGGATCTCTCTCCCCCATGTCTCTGAATATAAAACTCTTAGTACATTGCAATGATGTTTTGCCTCACCAAAAGTGTCACACGGAACATTGAGTAAAGACAGTTTCCGGTCCCTACCGGAGACCACTGCACCTGAATCTCCTGGAGAGGGCTGTGCCATTCAGCCTAAAAGGCCCAGGGTTCTGAGGAACAGTCTCTAATTTGGATGCTCAGTGACTCTCCATTGCAAACACAGATGCCCCCGTTTCTGTTCTGAAGGTTCATCTGAGTTCTGAATGAGCTCCCAGGCAAAGGGAATGGCCCCCAGGGTCTGAGAACCTCAGCTCCTGAGTTTTCCCATAAATCCCCCTCATCTGAAAGCCTTCCTCAGACAAAGGGAGCTCAGTGCTGTCACCCACCTCCTGAGGGTTTTTCTGAGCAACTAACTACTTGAGAATGAGAAGTGCCCAGCATGTAGTAAATGCTCAACAAAAGCCCACTCCTCTGATTACTTGTCTTGTTATCATTGTCCTCGGTCAGCCCTGGACTAGGGAGCCCATAATTATTTGCCCAAGCTCCAAGTAACTTTGACGTGCCTGGGTTGTCAGTAGGTGGTGTGCCCTGGAAGGCAGGCACCTCTTCCTAAACGTCTTCCAGCGGCAGCCCCCAATGCATCCTGGAGAACACCTGGCCCCCAGAGGCTCACAGTGGGAAACTGTGGCCTCAAATGAAGGAGGTGGTGTTTTCTGACTTAGGTGCTTGTGGATCCAGAATAAATTTTACGTTCATGCCAGTGATTGCAGCTCAGAGTTCTCTGCTTCTTTCCCGTTCCACTTTTGTAGGACAGCTTCTGTGAGGAAGCATTGACATCATCTCATTAAAAAAAAATTATGTAAGTAATGCATGAATAAAATATCATTATTAAAAAATACTCTACACAAAGTAAAATTTCTCCTCCATGATTGCTTCCCGATTCCAATCTTTGAGAGAGATAACCACTAATATTATGTTGAGCCATACGAAATTGGCACTTTTCTATCCTTTTTAACCTGTAAAAAGTCAGTTCCATAGGTTCAACGGATAGGTTGATGTGTGTCCTTTTAGAACTCTGTCTTATGCAAAGTAGGTCGACTGGCTTTAAAACATGGCCATAAATTATTTGATACCCTTTCCATTAAGAGGTGAAGACTATGTGTCCTTCCTCCTGCATCTGTTCACTGAACCATGCACCCTCGGCACCTGAGCAACCACATAGGAAGTCTGAGGCCGCCATCTTGGGAGGAATCCCAAGCCAACATGTGGAGACCACATGTACATAAATGCTCCAGGTGACATTCCACCTGAGTCCAGTCTTTGAGTTATCCTAGCCCAGCAGACATGATGGACATAACTTCCAGTTGATTCCTGACCCAAGCCTTTTAAATTCTTTAATCTGAACTTCTGGACACTGTGGAATAGACAAGTCACTCTGTGTCATTTGGGTTCCTGGTCTATGGAATCCAAAAGCAAACAAAATGTTGTTGTTTTTGTTTTTATAATGCCACCATATTTTAAATGTTTGTACAATAACAGATAACTGACGTAGTGGGGTAACACTTGGAGCATGAATATGTAAATTTAACTGCGTGCTCACAGAGGAAGTGAAAAATGAGGGGGAAAGACTTGAACTAACTAGAGGGGTGAGTCCAGGGGATGGTCATTGCACTGGGTGGGTGAGCATGTACCCGGCTAGATGGGGTGAGAATGACACCAGAGAGGGGACTGTCCTGCTCCGGGGGGCCTCAGCCAGGACAAACACTTCAGGGCCTGATCATCCTTCCTGCTCCGTGTAGCCCAGGTGGACTTGTCCCTCCCCCCAGATGCTCAGACGCCCCTGTGGGGAAACTGCGTTTAATCCCACTTCCGAGGGCTCTCGTGGTGTGACACCCGAAAGGCGGATCTTTCTTCAGTCTGGATTTGTGTGGCCCCAGACACTAACTGCCATCTTCACCTGGAGCTTGGAGAAACCCCAGTCTACTCCCGCAGCTGCATTTGACTTGGTAAAGAGAAGGACCGTCCAGCTCCAAAGGGGCTCTTTCCAGAGGGATTTTAGAAATAAATTTTAATTGTATAGAACCTCCCCCTGATATCACACTCTATCCCACTCCCAGGAAATATAAATAGTCCAGAAATGCAGATGCATAGAAGTGGGCAAATTTGGGGGAATTCGATTTTAAATTATTAATGGCATAAACTAGTTACAATATTTCTAGATTTTTTTTAAAGGGAAGATTTGCCTTATGTCAATACATAAAATTTACCCCATTAAGAGATGTCTATTGGGTGGATACCCTCTCGTTATATATTGACAGACATTTAGGTTGCTGTAGTTATTTGCAATTGCAAATGATAAACACAAAGTGCACATGTTCGTCTTTGAATGTGTGACTCACCAAATGCCTTTTCCCAGGATGGGATCCGGGTGTTATCCTGTGGGTCTGCAACGTCTCCCTCATGTGCTCAGAGCTGGGGGTTTGGGGAAGTGACTGCTTCATGAGGATTCTGACCTTTTCTGTGGATTAATCCACTGATGCAAATGAACTTCTAGGAGTTACCAACTAGGTGAAGGTCGTGGGTCATTGGGGGCTTGTCTTCTCCGAGCCCCTTCCCCTCTCTATCCCTCTCCTTCCATCCCTAACCCCCCCCCATCCTCTGCTTGCTGAGAAACCCCCCTCCACCGAGCCCTTCTGCCATGATGTCTGCCTTATCTCAGGCCCAGAGCGGGGGACTCAGCCAACCAGAGACAGCACCCTCTGAAACCCTGAGCCCAGGTTAATCTGTCCTCCTCTGGGCTGTTTTTCTCAGATACTTGTCAGAGCAATGTAAAGCTGACTAACCCTCCAGGTGAGGGATCATGATTCGAATATTCATAATCTCCAGGAACCTGCCAAATCGCCCTCCAAAGCGTTGAACCAACTTCCATTCCACCAGCGGTGTCTGGGGATGTTCCAGTCAGCTCTGACTGGAGACTTTGGCTGGGCAGTAATTTGGAGGTCTTGTAACAAAACCCCCTTGAAGTTGAAAGCCCTTTGCTGTTTTCCCCCAGTTTCCTGGTTCCTATTTATCCACCTCCGTAGAAGCTGAGAAACTTCCCCAAAGCCCAGGCTGTGCCAGCAAAGGGGACAAACAGGGATTGTGGCATGTTCTCTGGCTCGCACAGCCTAGCTAATCTACCCACGGACGTTTCCTGGCTTCGTGACTATAAGTTGTACCCTTTCTATAAGACCAGCAGAGACAGATTAGCTGCTTCTCTCCAGTTTGGGCCAAACTGCCTGAAACTCATTTTTCCTTTTTCTTTTTTGGTAACAGGGATTGAACCCGGGTTGTTTAACTACTTAGCCACATTCTCAGCCTTTTTACTTTTTATTTTGAGATGGGGGTCTCACTAAGTTGCTGAGGCTAGCTCTGAACTTGAGATCCTCCTGCCTCAGCCTCCTGAGGCGCTGGGATTGCAGGTGTGTGCCACCGCGCCCAGCGTCATCTTTCCTTTGTATATCAAGTGCTTTTGCAGTATTGGGGATTGAACCCAGGGGTGCTCTGCCACTCAGCTATATCCCCAGACCTTTATATTTTTTATTTTCATATTTACTAAGTTGCCCAAGCCGGCCTCAAACGTGCGATCCTCCTGCCCCATCATCCCAAGGAGCAGGGGTTATGTGCATGTGGCACTGTGCCCAGTTCCTTTGCTTATTTCTCCTGTGGGCAGGCAACCCAGTCCAGAAGCTGGGATCCGGGCAGTGTCACTGGCTTGGCTGAAGTAACAGAATGGTGTCTCTGGCAGGACTATAGGGCCACCCTGGCCCTCCCCCCCTGGAGGAAGGCGGCCAGTATGGAATGTCCCTACGGCTGCGAAGCGAGTCTTGGTGTCAGGCTCCTCTTTACCTTCAACCCAGCACTGACTGGCCTTTGCCACTTTTAATAGAATAGAAAAACGAAGCTTTAGAAATGTCTGGGTCCAAAGTTGGCTTGTCCCTAAGTTCATCAACTGTCCCAGAAGTTCATGTCGGCCCTTGACCCTTTTCTTTCCTGTTATCTGTGGGTTTTGTAGCCAAACCATGGTTTCTCCAATTTGGTGTCCTTTTATGAACTGATTGTTTGACAGGAAAACTTGGCCTTGTCTTTGTTTGGTGCCAGTTTGTTTGGAAGGTGATACAATAAGAGGCGTGGAGAAGTAGAGGGTTGGTTTGGGAAATCTCTGCTGTGAAATTAAAGAGTACCTAATTTTATTTCAGAGAAGATCAGAAGACAGCATGTCATATCCATCTGAAAGTGCACTCCAATTTAATGCAACTGTTTTGTTGACTTGAAAATTGGCTTCACGGAGGTTAAAATCGTCTCGCGGCTGCGCAACACAGATTCATCGACACGAACCATGCTCTGTGCTGTTCTCGGGGAGTTCCATTTCAGAAGCGCAGACCCCAGTCCTGGATTATAAGAAGCTCTCCCAGCCTGTCCAGGAGGGGCAGGCACATCAGGGCGTGGTCATCCCTGCACCCTGGGCCACCAGGCATCCGTTGGTGTTCGGGACTTTTTGAGACATATAAGAAGGGATCTTGGGCCCACTGGGACACCTTGGGAAGGATTCCTAAAAAGCACTGTGTCTTAGTAACTCAAAGCGCCTCCCCGGCCAGTCTGCAGATAGGCTTCTAACAAAATGAGCTCTAAAAGTAGGCAAAGTGTAATCAGAACTCACCTGGGCAGACTGCCCCGGGATTCCTGGAGATAATTCCAGCCGGGGTATCCACAGGGCTCTATTTAGAACTTAGGGGTTTTTTCCTCTGGTGAATTCCCTTTTTGATTCTGCTCACTTAAGTCGTATCTTTTTGCTTTATCTGACTGAAAGCTTTTGATTTTCCTTCTATCTATCTTGGTGGCACTCTCTCTCCCTGCCCTCAGAAAACTCACTGTTCAAGATTGCTGAGCCGTCCATGGCTTTCAGATGTAAATTCTACTTGGCCTCAACCAGAGTCTGATTTTGGGAATTGCAAACTGAAGATTTAAGGACTGTTTCAGACTAGGTCAGATCAAAGTTTTAAAACTGGCAAATGATAAATCAAAACTTTAACATTTTCTCATGCTATATGCTTATGTTTACAGAGTGTTTGTTTGCATGGTACCAAACTGACCCACAGCTAAATAGGCATTTGCATAACTTAAAAGCTGTTAAATTAAAAAAGAACAAGACCATGGCATTTGGAGATAAATGGATGGCATTGGAGAAGATAATGCTAAGTGAAGTCAGCCAATCACCCAGAAAACAAATATGAAATGTTTTCTCTGATGTAAGGAGGCTGACTCATAGTGGGGTAGGGAGGGCGACCAGGGGAGGATTAGATGAATTCTAGATAGGGCAGAGGGGTGGGAGGGGCAGGCAGGGGGCAGGGGATTAGCAAGGATGGTGTATACAAAGTACCTGTATAAAGACTTGAATTGAGCATCAACATACTTTATATACAGAGATACAAAAATTGTGGTATTTATGTGTATTAAGAATTATAATGCAAAAAACCAAAAAGAATAGCATTACCTTAGATTAGGTAGAGGGAAGGGAAAGGAGGGGAAGGCAGGGGATATGGGGATAAGAAAGTTAGTAGAACGGACATCATTACTTTATGTATGTATGTATGTGACTATATGACCAATGATTCTACAATATGCATACTCAGAAAAATGAGAAATTATATCCTGTCTATGTATGACATATCAAAGTACACAAGTGCATTCTACTGTCATGTATAACTAATTGAAAAAAATAAGCACCAAAAGTTAAGTTAGCCCAAATGCCTTTTGAGTTATATAACCTGGAAAATCCATGACCAATAATTGATTTGAATTTATTGGTAATATCTTTAAATGTTGATAACATTTCTTTCTGTATAGTTGTTATTTATTTACTAATCAGTTGGGTTAATGTTTATTTCTAGATATTTAAGTTATAACCTTCAGTGCTTTCTATACACAGTGGCATTTAGGATTTTGCAAAAAAGAAATTACTTGAAATGTCAACTATGCTGGATTTTCATGGTTAATCAAAAATTGCTGTTAAAATAAATGTTAGCTAAGTAAGTAGGACTTCTTTTTATAAATATTGTCAGTTTTTAGAAAATCTCTTATTTTACTGTAATAGAACACAGATGAAGGCTATTCTAAATAGAGTTGATGATTACCATTTACCTGGCCTGTTAATAAATGTTTATGTGGTCTAATGCCAACTGTCTATGATAAAAACTAGGCAGCCTTGCTGCTTTGTTGTAATAAATGAGTTACTACTACTTTCATATATATATATATATATATATATATATATATATATATATATATATATATATATATATATATATCTTTTGCTTAGATTGGATTCTGTAAAATGTAGAATTTAAATTGTTTTTGTTTTACAGGGAAACCATAATTCAGTGGCAAAATTCTTTGCTTTTGCATATCTCAAATATGTTGTGGGTTTTTTTTTTTTTTTTTTTTTACAAATGTATAGTGCTTGTATCTATATTTGGAATTCATTGTTTTCCTGGAATACTAATTGTTCAACAGATTTGGAGATACACAAGTAAGACTATACACTAAACACAGACACAGGCTGAATCCTAAAAGGTGTGTAATTGTTATTTATTTACTTATTGTCAAAACTCTTAAGCTCAAGAAACTTAATTTTGTCTTGTGTGTCTTTCCTTGCTCCAGGCCTAAGATAAGCCAAAATAAATAACAGATGATTTTAAAATTCTAACAATAGACATATATGGCTTCTGTTTCTGATTTCTAGAACAACATCATTCTATAATGAGCTAGGATTGGTAGTGTTTTTGTTATTGTTGTTTTAAATCGATTATAAATCCTAGCAGTACTTTTATAAATTAACTATCAGTCTCTCTACATGATCACTCAGTAACCTAAACGATCCGTGCATTTCCCAAATTGTGATTGTTATATTCTTGATACCAGGTAGAAGAGAAATTTGATGTTTTGTGTGTTTTTAGACATTAGCTTTTCAGGTTAATTTTCCTTTTTAAGTTTTATTTTCAAAACCCTCTTATTAGAAAAAAGGTTTCTGTTTCTATGCAAGTCCTGAATTTGTGATTGTTAAAGATAAAATTGATGTTAATTAGCCTTCAACATAAACAGATTAAAAGCCTGTTTTCATTTGATTCCAATGTGACTTCTAAAGAATTCTCTGTAAACAAACATCAGTTCCTTTGCTGACCTCAAGGTAAAAGTGAGTCTGTGTGGTGCCGTTTATAGAACAGCTCGGGCACTTTCCACTTGAGGCTTTATATTTTCTGTATAAACTACCTGTGTTTTATTTTTTAATCATCAAGGTATTTCACTGCCTTCTTAAAACATCCCTGGAAGCTGCGAAATGGATCCGATGCTATGTCTGATGTCACATGTTTAGTTGGCTTCAATTAAATGTTGTAGAACCCTTTTCACTAGGAAAGGGATTATTGCTTTAGGCAGTCAGCGTAGATCCATCTTTCTAATACATCATCAAGAGCTCTCTCCAGAGAAGGGTACGAGGAGTGCCCAGAGAGAAGGGGGGTCTCGACTTAGAGCCCAACAGCGCCCTTGCCTTACCTGACAGAAAAGAATTTCAGCACGTGCCAGTCAGAGTGATCGACATCCATTTAGGAAACAGATACCCACTCAAGGAGAATGAGGGTTACCTGGACAGGTAGATGCCTCTGAGGATAAAGTAAGGCATAAACATGCAGAAGAGAGAACGTGGGCTGTCTTGTGAGTGAGAGGTGCGTGCGTAGGGTTTCTGGGGTCTTTCTTTAAAGCAGACCTGGTGAGGGGTGGGCATGGGAAGGGATGAGGGGATGATCTCAGCCTGGTGGTTCCAAAACGGTTGCAGTGGCCTGGTCAATCTCAGGATCTTTACACTGACACGGTCTCCATCATCGATAGATAATGCTGAAAAGGCCCCGAAGTTGTAGGTCTCTTAAAACATCGGATCACTCTCTACTTGATCTGTTTATTTGGGGTGGGGGTGGGGGTTAATTAACAATGCACAGGTAGATTTACAGATTTCTCAGAAATTTGGGATTGGTGGTCCTGGGAGAGAGAGCTGCATAGAGATTGAGAGGCCTGGGAGAGGGGGAACTTCTGAATTAAGATCTCATTTCCTCATCCCTCCTTTATGTCTTCTTCCACCTCTCTCTTGTTTTTCTATCCTAACTCAATCATACCTGTTTTCTTAAATGTCTTTATTTTCTACCCAAAGACACAGAATTTATGTTATTTTAAAAGTCTTTATTTTTCTACCCAAAGACACAGAATGATGATGAGCATTGCTTTTGAAACTAAAATTTTGCCTTGAAAGATTCTTTTTAAGTTTTGGCGTATGTCTCTCCCACCAATAATGAGGCTTAACATATGAAGAGAACTGGCTATAAATAACTGCTAGTTCTTGAAAACAATGTAAATTCCATGAGAGGTTCTTATGTGCCACTAGGTAGCACCTGAAGTCAAAACACATCTGTTTTGTTACAAATGAATCTATTTGATATGAAAATCTCTCGGGGAAGGAAAAGCATGATGAAATAAAGAATAGACATTAATTGAGCTAAAAAAGAATGTAGAAAATAGTTTGACCTTTCTGTTTTGCATTATTAATGCTTAAATTTTAGAAGAAATGAAAGTAACTTTAAAAGTACATTCATGGATAGTATCCAGCATTTCGACAATGCCCACAGTTATAAGAAACATGAAAGATCAATAGTGCTCTAAAGCGAATCCTCAACTATTAAAACATTGAGATATTTGCATTTGTGTCTTTCACGTACAATATTGAAATACGTTCTAGTTAGAGACAGTGTATTTAAGAAAAAAAACCTTTAGATAAAAAGTATACTATATGAGATTTACAGATAATTAAGTTGACCCTACATAAAAAAGTATAATAGGGCTTTCTAAAATCAAGATGTAATGCACAGATATAAAACCAAAAATCCTGGGGTTTTTTGTTATTTTAAAACAATAAGGATTTCTTAACATTTGAATCTCTTCTTAGCAAAGTTTACAAAGATGCGGTTTAAAGATTTCATGTTGTATCAAGATGATCTCCCATTTCTGTGTTTCCTCAACACTTTTGTTCTGAAGTCTCTACCACGTGGCAATGAACCTTGGTTCAGTATAAGAAGGACTAACAGACAGTCTTTAAGGTAAATCCCTGATGGAGCTACTTTTTGTAGAGAAGTTAGTTGTCAATGATTAGGTAAAAGTGGTAGAACTAAAGTGATGGTGTTTATTAGGGCCAACCTACTAAACACTGATTTGCTTTGCTCTTTATGGATTATGTTTTCCTTGTCTATTTGATATGAAAATCTCTTGGAAAAGAAAAACATGATGAAATAAAAAGAATAGACACTAATTGAGCTAAAAAGAATGTAGAAAAATTGTCGGTCAAAATTCTTAACAGACGTCTTCCGGTAAGTCTGCCTGAAGCTCAGCTCTTTCTAAACCTCTCGCTACTTAAATTTGGCTAAAAACGGGGTTCTTCTGATGCTGACTCATGAACTGCCTGTCACTTTCCCCCTGATATGGGACCCATCAAAGGACAGGAGAATCTCCCACTGAGTGGGACCACAGTGGTTGAGAAACCAGCAAAGCCCCCAGGAAACCCTTTAGGGGTGGGCAGTCGCATGGGGTCCCTTGTTAATCCCAGGAAAACAAATGCCAGGGGGTTAGCAAGAGAGAGTCCTTCCCCCAGGGCAGAGACACTGAATATTTCAGACTTTGTCAGGACTAGGATCTGGCTCCTTATGCTTCAGAGTTCCTTGACGGGATCCAACAATGAACTATCACCCAGATGACATGGAGCTCTAATTCCCCCAGACTAAGGGGTCAACTAAACAAGGGGGGGGGGGTGTAACCTGCCGCAGTCCGGCTGCAGCAAAATAACGGGGGGGGGGGGGGGGGGGGGGGCGGTTGATGAACAACTTGTATAGATTGATACAGCAGGAGTGGGAGCACTTTAATGTAGGACAACAGAGGTATATATACATTACACACAGCTTATCTTAATTAACATAAACTAGATACAGCAGTCAACCAATAAGGAAACTCCATACTTAATGGCTCACTGGCGTTACTTCACAAACCACTCCCTCTGGCAAAATGCCAGGCGCCATCCTGACTTGTTTACAGACCCTAACATTTCCCCCTTTTGTTTAATTTAAATAACAACCATAGTGGTTTTTACACAAACACCATAAATAATCTGCTACAAGCAGAAGGGGAGGATACAAAATGCCATAATATCAAGCCACTTGATGGCTCCATGCAGGAAGCCCTTGGAAACATTATACCAGCAATGACACCGTTAGCAAAGATACCGAGTTACAATTTGTTGTAGATTACAGTTTGTTGTCTCAGTCCAGGTAAAGCAGTGTCTCAATAGATTAACTCACAGTCCAGGTAAATCACAGTCCAGGTAAGTTCTGCAGGCAGTTAGCTTAAATCACAGTCCAGGTAAGTTCTGCAGGCAGCTAGCTTAAATCACAGTCCAAGTAAGTTCTGCAGGCAGCTAGCTTGATCCGAAGTCTCGTCTGGTTCTCAGCAACACTGGAAATTCTTCCACCTTCATCTTCACCAGCACTGGGACGAAGGCAGAACTCCAGCAATGATGCTAAAGAAAATCCTGTAGTATTCCACTAAGAAAACAACCTTCTGAACAATTTAGTACATTATCTCAAGGTATTTTACATTTGAAATAGGCCTCAATGGCACTCATTACTCATTAGCCTCCAGGTGTGGGAGAACCATTGTAGTTACTGGCCTTGGAAATGATCAAACTTCAGGAACACAGGCCGTCTTCTGCCTGCAGCCTCCTGGGCAGCCCCAGATGGCCCCGGGAGAGTCCGGGGAGTGTCCCGGACTCAAACTGCCACGGGGTCAAGTTTGGATTTGGGCTCTTGCAGTGGCGTCCCGCTCCTGGGCGGGGCGGCGGGGGGGGGGGGGGGGGGGGGGGGGGAGAGCCGGCTGCCACCAAGTGGAAAGTCCTTGCTGCGCCAAGACCGGTGCGTGCACATGGCAGCCGCCATAGCGCCGATTCATGCACCCTCCAGTAACGAAAAGTATTCAGTAATAGCCTTTTGCTGCAACTTTTTTCCTGATAATCCTTCTTCTTTTGAACTTTCTTTTTCTTTCTAACTAGAGTTCCTGGGCTTTTATCAATACATGCCCTAACTGCTCTTAGTTCCATTGGGGTGCCTTCTTTCCTTAGTAATTTACTTCTCACCCCTTCCATATTTTTGTCACAAAGACAATACAACATTTCAAGACAAAACAAGACACAAACATACTCTATCAATCTTCTCCATTTTTTCAAAATGGCCATTTTTCCTCTCGCCCTATCTGCCTAGGGACGAGCAGATTTGCTCCCGTCCTATCTAGGGACTGGAAGCTTTTTTTTTTTTGTCACTTACCCCGGAGTGTCCCGGGGCTCCCTGTACAGGCCACCATCTGCCACAGTCCGGCTGCAGCAAAATAACCAGGGGTGACGAACAACTTGTGTACATTGATACAGCAGGAGTGGGAGCCCTTTATTGTAGGACAACAGAGGTATTTATACATTCCACACAGCTTATCTAATTAACATAAACTAGATACAGCAGTCAACCAATAAGGAATCTCCACACTTAATGGCTCGCTGGCGTTACTTCACAAACCACTCCCTCTGGCAAAATGCCAGGCGCCATCCTGACTTGTTTACAGACCCTAACAGTAACCGACCCTCTTTAAGCCCTAAGATGGGCTGGAGACATGGCTCGGTATTAGAGCATTTACCTAGTATGAGTGCAGTCCTGGGTTCAACCCCTAGTACTACCCGATCAAACATAATCCTTAAAGCCCTCAGATGTTTTTTCTCTCAGCTTCCGGGTTATTTCCTCCATTTCAATAGAAGCTGAGAAACTGCTCCAAAGCTAAATGTGTCCCCTGGTTTTTGTTCTATAAATTCTAACTGCTTCTATAGGACCAGGGGAGACAGATCTGCTGCTTCTCACCACTTTGGGCCAACTGCATTAAACCCGTTATTCCTTTTTTGCATCATGTGCTTATTTCTTATGTGGGTGGACCACCAAATCCAGCCAGGGGGGAATCCAGGAAGGTGCCCTGGTTATCAGACTTGGTAGCTGCTAACCGTCTCAGAAAGTAAAGTAGAGGCAACTTCTTATCTCTCCTATCAGAGAGGGAAGAAGTGGGTCAGGATCTCGTGCCATCTATAAAGCAAGCGTTGTGCTACCAGTGCTTTAGGACAGGACAGCACTGCCCCACCCTGGAGAGTTTGCAATCTCTTCCACAAGCAAGGTTTCAGCTTAGGGTATCAGGGATGGGAGGAGTCACACAGGAGCCAGGGCTCCAGGGCCTGCAAGCAAAGAGAGATGGCCGAGGGCCCAGGGTCTGCGAAGGGTTCCTAAGCAGGAGTGCCAGACAATGGGAGAGACGGTCAGCTCCTTGAAGAGGGTGAACAGAGTGCCTGCTGGGTGCTGACCGGCGTGGGGCACTGGCAGAAGTGGAAAGAGGGCACAGAGGATGAGAAGCAGCAGTCTGCATGTTTGTGGGGCCTGCTGGCTGTGCCTGGCACAGTGCAGGACAGACACAGTCGTGGCTTCTATCTTGCCAGAAGGGTGAGAAGGGAAGAAAAGATAGCACGTGGCCAGGCGGGAACCCAAGTGAGCTCTTGCAATATCAAAGAACACGCAGAGCTAACCCTGAGTAACAGAGATACCTGGATAACATTATCCCACCAAATGCATCTTTATTGATTTCAATCATACAGAAAAATGAATTCCACCAAGTGCATTACACATCACTTACTTGTAAATCGATGTAAAAAACTGTATAATTGTGTTGGAAAACTACTGAACCAGGAGACATAAAGTTGAGAGGAGAAAATAGAGGTCAAAACTACATGCTCCAGGAAAGAAGATGGTCACACTGTCTTATATCCTTTCTGCAAATGTGAGTTACGGGTGCACCTGCACACGCAGGTGTTTATATGTGCATGTCTGTGTGTGCATGTGTGCATAGATACATGTATGTGCAGGTTTACTACAAAGTTAAGGAAATACTAAATTACTAAAAGACAAACCACTTCAATTAAAGCACCACTTAAGAGTCATTATTAAAAATGATAATAACGACAACAGCTGTAACAATAACCACCCTGAAACACACTGTGTGCTTCTGTGACCCTCTAAAAGAATCTTGACATCATCAACGTGGTCTTTCACAATAACACCGTGAAGTAAGGCAAAATTGTAAGTTTTATGATCACCAAAGAAAGTTCATATGAATCAAGGCAGAAGTTTCTCACCTGGAGTCTACCTTTTCATCCAAGGTCTATGGAAAAGACTTAGGGGTGAGTTTATATTTCTTAGCTTACTTGCTACTGGGTTCACATGAGCATGTGCATTTTTCAAAAGGGGAGAGTCTATGGACAAGCCCCCAAAATTTAAGAACCACTAAAGCAAAGAAAGAGCTAAGAATTTGACATTAAGGAAATGTGCTGACATTTCAAAAAAAATGTGATAGTCACGTAATAATTGATGCTTTTCACCTGTAGTTATATATGTGAGACACGAGGTACTATGGGAGCAAGGCTTTTGGTGACAGTCCTGCAAGATCAGGTGCAAGATCAGAGCGGGCCCACCCAGAGCAGTTACCATTACCACTACACCCCCTAGTGCACAAGGTCCCTCTCCTGGTCCCTCAATGGCTGAGTGTCATGGGGTGTGCGGACTTCCTGAACGTGGCCTAGGTGCTCCTGTCTCCCACTGGGTTATCTAAAGTCATAAAGACATGGATGTTTACGGTTTACGCCTCTGTTTGTGCCCCTGTGATAGGAAGCCCTTTCTGGGTTAGTGCATCTTGGCATGGGGCAGAGTTATTTCTGTTGGTCAGGCCGGGGCCCTCCTTCTCACCTCCTGAGGGTCAAAGGGCGGTGGATCTGTGACACTCAGGTGTTAACTGCTGGAAATCACTGTGTCCTTTCCCCAGTGGCTCTTTTGTTTCTACATCCCCAGTACTTTTACATTTAAGGCCACACACTGTATGTTGAAATGGACGCCAGGCTGTCTGTCACTCACTATCCCTCATATACCCTGCTTGACCAGACCCAAGGCAAAAATCTGTCCTCCTGCCTTAGCCTCGTGTGTGTGTGTGTGTGTGTGTTTCACAACAGTTTTCAGATATTGGACAATCAGCAGAACAGGACAGTGACCCTCAAAAGAAGAGAAACAAACAAGGAACCCCCCCAAGAGGGTTTGAGAACAGAATGCAGTGAGGGAGAACCCGCAACCTGGTGGTTCACGGAGCTGAGGAAGAGGTCGGGAGCCTGGGAGCTCCAAGAGGCTGGGGTTTGCCTGGCAAAGTGCGGCAGAGAAGGAACGGCCCAGGCAGAGGGCTCTGGAGTCTCTGGCTGAAGGCTGAGCTGTGCTCAGAGAGGAGGAAACAACCTGAGACTAAAAGGAACGGCCAGGAGCAGGGGCAGAGCCAGCCATCAGGCCTGCCCCGACGTGGGACCATTCACACCTCCACCAGCCTGAGCACAAACATGGCGCCCTGGACGGAATGCGGGACAGGCCTCACCAGAGCAGTAGACGCAGACAGATCCTGGTTACTGTGGACCTTCAGAAACAGGAGAGAAGCCAACGTTGAGAAAATCGAACTGGTTTCAAGTAATTATCTGTGTTCCAGGACAATGTTTAGCAAAACTGAAAGAATCACAACAAAGCCCAGCAACCCACAATGTGAGATTTCTCACACCAGACACCAACGAAAATGAGGAGGAGTAAAAAGAAGTGGAAAAATATGACCCCAGTCAGAAGGAATTCCAGTCAGTCTGTCGAATCAGACCCGACGTGAGAAACATGGCAGAATTAACACACTTTATAGCTATTATAGTGAGCCCAATAAACTCAATATGCCCAAAAGGCAGGTGGAAAACACTGGAGAGAATTGGAAGCAACAAAAAAGATTAAGCTGAATTTCTAAAGATGAAAAATACAACATCTGAGATGAAAAATACCATCGACGGAATTAACGGAAGATCAGACAAGAAGGGGGGAAGGGGCGTTCGACGCAGAGAAGGAGGGAGAGAGAAAGGAAGGAAGAGCAGTCGGCCTGCAGACAGGGAATAGAAACTGCCCAGCATGAGGCCTGTAGAAAAGGGCAAATGGACACACAGCGGCAAGCTGGGGGACAGTACCGGGCAGTGAGGACCTGCCACTGGAGTCCCAGAAGAGCCAGAGGTAGGGGAGGAAGAACGTATGAAGAAATAATAGCTAAATGTTTCCCGATTTTCATGAGAACTATGAACCTACAGACCCAAGTAACTCAACAAACTCCAAGCCCAAGCCACAGCAAGGAAAATCACGTCAAGTCACAAAAAAAAAAAAAAAAATGAAATGACAGAAAGCCAATGTCAATAAAGACAAAATCTTAAAAGCAGAGGAAAAGAAGAGATTATAAAGAATCAAAGGTCGGGCCGGGGATGTGGCTCAAGCGGTAGCGCGCTCGCCTGGCATGCGTGCGGCCCGGGTTCGATCCTTAGCACCACATACCGACAAAGATGTTGTGTCCGCCGAAAACTAAAAAATAAATAAATAAATGTTTGAAAAAAAAAAAAGAACCAAAGGTCATATTATCAATGAACTCTCCTCCCACACTGAGCAAGCTGAGAAGCTGAGGACAAAGGACTGATATTTTAAAGTAAGAGAGAAAACAGCCACAAATTCTGTAGTGAACCAAAATGTCCTTAAAAATTAATATCATTTTTAGCCAAACACATGCTGAAAGAGTTGATGGCCAGGGCATCAGAAGAATGGGAGATAGTCAAGAGGCTCTTCAGCCAGGAAGAAAATGAAAATTAAGCTGGATTTTGTTAAGGTGGAATTTGGGATCGTGCAGAGAAGTAAAGCACCAGGAACAGTGAACGTGGAAGTGATAGAGGAGGGACGGTCCTCCCTCTTGTTGATCCCTTGGAAAAGACAACTGACCACTGAAAGCGTCAACAGCCATAATGCCCGGGGTTTAGGCCAAATGGAAGTAACGTGCACGGTGACCCTAGCTGAAGGTGTGCAGGAAAGAAGCAGGGGACCTGGAGCGAGGTCCGACGGTGTGACGGGATCTGGGGACACTGTGCTGAGGGAAGCAGGGACACTGCAGGGCCCCGAGGAACCTCCTCCTGATGTTCCCCTGCACTGAGGATCCAGCCCAGGCCCAGCACGTGCTAGGCCAGGGCTCACTCTGAGCTCACCCCAGCCCACCACAGCTTTATTTTTAAATGAACAATGATGAATAGCGAATAGGCCACAACCAAGATAAATGGAATTCTAAAAAAAAGGAAAAGACTGCAAAAGAAATTAGATAAAAAAGACAGAATGTCCAAATAGCAGATTTGTATAGAAATGAATAGCAAGAGGCCTCACTTACACACGACTGTACTCATACTTACATTAAATAGAAATGGCCTAAGTACCCCCAACTCAAAGACGTGGGTTGTCAGATTGGATAATCTAATGATTAAAAGACTGATTTTTATATAAAGACAGAAAAAGTATTAGTAAAAGACATAAAAAAATCATAGCATCCACCCTGGGGGGAGGCTGATAACACACAGGGCTTGTGGGTGTGGACAGGGATCATGTGGGAGATCTCGCTACCTTCTGCTCAATTTTTCTGTGGACCTAAAACTGCCCTAGAGAATAAAATCTTTAATATATATATATATATATATATATATATATATATATATATATATATATATATATATATATATACCTTTAACCCAAGGAATGCTAGAATGGTAATCTTAGTCTTAAAGTAAATTTCAGAACAAGAAGTGTTACCTGGGATAAAGATGATAAAGGGGTCAATTCATTAAGAGAACCAAAAGTATACCAGATGTATAGGGACATTATATAACAATATCAAAGTGGTGAAAAACCAAGCAATATAAATCCACAATTATAATTAGGCCTCTCCACATCCTTCCTTGAATAATGGATTAAATAAACAAGTATGTAGATGGTTGGCAAAGATAGAGAAGACTTGATCAGCTTTCATAGAAACTTACAGACCAGTTCACCCAACAGCAACAGGGTGTACCTTCCCTAAAGGGGACATTTCTCAAGACAAGGTCATATTCTGGATCATAAAACCACCTTCAAGAAATATAAAGAACTGAAATCATATAAAGCATATTCTCTGACCACAAAAATATTAAACTTAAAATCAATGATCAAATCACAGAAAAATAGCTGAAAAATCACCAAATAGTTAAACAATGTACTTCTAAACAACCCTTGAGTCTAAAAGGGAAAATAACAATGGAACTTGGAAAATACTTTGAATTAATTGAAAAATGAAAATACAACATATCCAAATTTCAGAGACACAGTGGAAATCATGCTTACATGAAAGTTTGGAGTAGAAGATTTATGTATTAGAGATGAAAGGCCAAAGATCAGAAATCACCTTAGAAAACTAAGGAAAAAATGAAAAAAAAAAAAAATGGACTCAAAGTAAAACTAAAGAAATAGTAAAGATAAGATTAGAACTCAGTAAAACAACAACAAAAAATCAGTAAATTAATTAGGCAAGATTAGAACTCAGTAAAACAACAATAAAAATTCAGGAAATTGGTTTTTTCAAAATACCAATGAATTTAAAAAACCTCCACCTATAGTGATTAGGAAATAAATCACTAATCTGAAAATAAAATTACCAATGAAGAATTACCCAAGAAGAAGTAGATAATTCAAAATAGTTTCCAAGTTCCGTTGCTCTTTTTCCTTTGACTCATGGATTGTTTAGAAGTATATTGTTTAACTTTCAACTATTTGGTGATTTTTCAGATATTTCCCTGTGTTTTGATCATCGATTTTCAGTTTAATTTTGTTGTGGTCAGAGAATATACCTTGTATGATATTAATTCTTTGTATTTGTTGAAGGTTGTTTCACGATCCAGAATATGGCCTGTCTTGAGAAATTTTACCTTTAGGGAAGGGATATGAATTGCCCTGCAACTACTTAATAAATTAAATTGGTACTGAAACCTTCCCACAAGGAACATTCCAGGCCTGAGTGGTAACTATGTGGAATTTTTAGGATGGGGTAATACCTTTACATATCCAAAAGAGGAAAGGAAAACACTTCCCAAACCCAAGTTTATAAGCCAGCATCATCCTGATACTAAAACCACATGAAGACATTACAAGAAAACACAAACCAGTACTTCTAGAAAACACAGACACAAAAACTCTAAAGCTTTAGCAAATCAAATTCATCAATACCGCCAAAAGGTAAACTATCAAGGTCAAGTAGGCCAATGCCAAAACTGTTAGGTTGCTTTAACATCTGAGAATTGATCAAAGTAGCTCATTATATTTATATTATATTTAAAAGAAAAAAACATTTTGCTATCACAGTAGATGTAAAAACAAAAAGTATTTGATAATGTTAACATCCACTCCTGATAAAAACTCTCAGCACAGTAAGACCAGGAGGGAGCCTTCTCAGTCTGGTCAAACATGTCTCCTAAAATTCCAGAGCTACCCCTCTCCTTAATGGAAAAGTTCTGTCAGAACTGGAACTAGCTAAAGATGTCCTTGTCTCCACTTGATTCAAAACTCCACTGGAGATCAAGCCAGTGCAATAAGGCAAGAAAAGGAAATAAATACGCAAAAAGAAAGAATGAAAACTGGCTTTACTAGCAGACTGCATGATTATCTGTAGAAAATTCTAAAGAATCTATAAAACAGGTGTTTATAACTACCAGGTGAATTTAACAAGGTCAGAGGCTACAAAGTCAGTATAAAAATAATTCATATTTCTATACATTAGCAAACCAAGTTGGAAATGTAGTGTGAAAAGTATCATTTAGATAGCACCCAAATTGTGATACATTTTACTTAAAGTGCAAGACCTGCAGAGGAAAAACCGCAAAACATTGCTGAGAGCAAAACAAATTAAATAAATGGAGAGATAAACCATGCTCACGGATGAGAAGATTCAATAATTACCACCAATCAAGTTCCCAGGTTTTTTTTTTCTTTTTGAGACATTCAAAACTAATTCTAAAATTTCATGGAAAGACAAAGAACTTAGAATAGAAAAAAGAATTTTGAAAAAGAAGGAGGTTTTACATCACTGGATTTAAAAACATTATAAAGCTGAATTTATTGCCGGGCACAGTGGCGCAAGCCTATAATCCCAGTGGTTTGGGAGGCTGAGGCAGAAGGATCACCAGCCTCAGCAAAAATGAGGCACTAAGCAACTCAGTGAGACCCTGTCTCTAAATAAAATACAAAATAGGGCTGGGGATGGGGCTCAGTGATCAAGTACCCCTGGGTTCAATCCCCAGTACCCATAAAATAAAATAATATAAAGCTGAATTTATCAAGACCTTGTAGTATTTGCATTAAAAACACAGAATACAATCTCTAAAAATTGACTCTTATGTACAAGGCTAATTAACTTTTGACAAAGATGTTAAAGCAATTCATGGAAAAAGAAAGATTTTTAAGAAACCTATTACAACTGGACTTTCATATGGGAAGCACCAAACCTGGAGCCTTCCTTCAAGGCATGTTTGAAAAATAATTGCAAATGGGTCAAAGGCTGAATATAAAAGCTAAATTATAACATTTCTAGGAGAAAACATAAGAGAAAAGTCTTAGTACTTTGGGTACAACAAAGTCTACTTAAATAGGCAAATTTTATTTAAGTATTCATGACCCCAAAACTTTAAGTTCTTTAGAATAAGAAATATTTTAAAAAGCAATTGACAAATTGGACTTGACCAAAATTAAAAATATTTAAACTTTGAAATGCTGATAAGAAAAATAAAAGGCAAACAATGGACTGGCGAAAAATATCTGCATAACATATATTTGATAAAGGATTCATAACCAGATTACATGAAGACCTCTTAAAACTCAATTATACAATGTCAATCCAATAAAAATGGGCAAAAGATTTGAACAGATACTTCCCCAAGGTTATGCATAAGAAGAGGACAAATAGGAATATGATGGCCAATAAGATGCTCAATGTCAATATTGTTAGGAAAAAACCAAATTAAAAACCACTATGAGATATTCACAACATCTAAAATGTGGACCAACCCTGTGTTCACGGAGGCATCAAAAAAATGTGGTATATCCACACAATGGAATATTACTCAGCCTTCAAAAGGAATGAAATTCTGCAATATGCTCCAACAGGGAGAAACCTTGAGAACATTATGCTAAATGGAATGAGCCAGTCCCAGAAAGGCCAGTACCATACGGTCCCACTTATCTGAGGTATTAAGAGCCATCAAGATCACTGAGACAGAATATAGAATGGTTGTGGCCAGGGATGGAGGGAGGGGAAATGAGGAGTCATCAATGATTGGGTACAGAGTTTCCATTGGACAAGGTGAAGAGAGTTCTGGAGGTGGATGGTGGTGATGGTCGCATGGCTTTATGAACGTACTTAACGTCACTGAGCTATGCCGTAACATGACTAAGGTGATAAATTTCATGATGTGTATATTTTACCATAATAAAAACAAATTGTGGGGGAAAACACTATGAGATATCCCAGTTGGCCATGACTAGGTTGGCCATGACTCAAAAGCACTGGAGATGACATGGGGAAACTAAAGTCCTCAGAGATTGCTGGAGACACTTTGGGAAACCATGTGGCAGCTTCTTAGAAAGCCACACCTGCACCAGGTGAGTGAGTGACCGCAGCCCTGAGTACTTACTGCCCAGAGGTAAAGGCTCACGTCCACACGGGTGCTGGTTGTGAATGTGTATAGAGAACTTTATTAGGAAGTCCCCAAACTAGAGGGAGCCTAACTGTCCATCACCTGTGAAGTGTGACCTGGTGGCACAATGGAAAGCCACCAGCAATCAGAAGGAATGGGAGCCACGGGCGACTCTCAAAACCATTATGCTGGACACTGAAGCTGATGCATTGAGTGATGTCAGTCTTATAAAATTCCAGAACAGGAAAAACCCCAGGGCCAAGGCCAAGGTCAAAGTCAGTGGTGGGGGTGGGGAGAACGGATCTGTATAAAAGGGGCATGAGAGGCCCTGGGGGTCACGGAAGGCTCTAGGTCACACGGCAGCGGTGGTTACAAGACGGCGTGTTAGTCAGAACTCACCGAGCTGCTCACTGGATTTGATTAATTACTGTATGAAAAGTACCTATCAATAAAACTCACACACACACACACACACACACACACTCACACACACACTCACACACACACACTCACACACACACAGGGGAACCCACCTAAACAAGCACTGTTCTGTTTGCCGAGGGTGAGGTCACCCCATTACAGTGAGGACCGAACACCTTAGCGCACACCAAACACTGTGGCTCTCGAGACGCCTGGGTTTCCCCTCGATGACAGCCACCTCAGGGCATCAGGCATCGGAAAGCTCTGAATTAGAGAAAGCTCTGAATTAGAGAATCCAGGGAGGATCCCCAAGGGCTAAGAGGCACCCCAGAGCTTCCAAGAAACCTCTCTTTTCTGCAAAGATCCCATTTACAGACATGCACACCTATCCACACATTTACACACATGTGCACACTCACGCACACACGTACACCTACATCCGTTTTTGAAGATCCGTTGTATTAATATAATACGGCCAAATGGGGAAAAGTAGGGAGTGAAATCGTACTTACTAATCCCAGGGTGCAGGAGCTGCCTTCATGACCTTGAACTCGCTCACGAGGGCCAATTTCCTCATCAGAGGCCGCCGCAGAGCAGAGGCTGATTTCTATTCGTGAGGCACATGGTATCTGAAGGGTGGCCCAGGAGGCTTAGGGAGACGTTCTTCCACGTACACGGTCAGGTAAAGAGGTGGCCCCTGCCTAACAGCAGGGGGAATTCCTCCAAGACCCACAGAACCGGCCGGCGCCAGGTGGATGTCCCACCTGGCTGTCCAAATGGAACCCACAACCTGGCCTTCTTCCAGAGAGCTCCCTAGGGCCAGAGCTGGAAACCACGGTGCACCTCCACCCCAGTTCCTTTCCTGTCCTTCTGACAATACCTCTGGTCACTTCTTGACGTTCTACTTCTCTGCA
The DNA here is from genome assembly GCF_047511675.1 of Marmota flaviventris. Lineage (NCBI taxonomy): Eukaryota > Metazoa > Chordata > Mammalia > Rodentia > Sciuridae > Marmota > Marmota flaviventris. The sequence goes on along the minus strand of NC_092507.1, from coordinate 10,524,092 downwards.
CCCCCCATAAACCCTCTGTCCCACCCACTACCCTCTCCTGCCTGCAGGACCGACCGTGGTGGCCCATGTGGGTCTCCTCACTTCCGTCGCTGCCTTCCATCTCTTATCCTTCTTGCAGCAGATGGGTCTTTGAAAGAGGCTCATCCGTGTCCAGCATTTCATCCACCTCTGGCTGCTCCCAACCAGACTCTCAAACACTCAGGTCTGTCTTGCTCACAGGTCCTGGAGTCGGACCTGACACACAGTAGGTGCTTCATAAATAGTAAATGAATAAAAATATGGAAGGATGGACAAATCTCACGAGAAAGGAAATAAAAAGACATCACCAAAATCATCTGAGCCAACATCAGCCCCCAGTGATGCTCTAAAATTACAGTCTGATATAAAGCTGCCATCTCCAGTCACCTCAGCTCAGGTGAAGGTCTTTGAAGCTAATGGCCAATATGTGCACACATAACACATATGGGATCTAAATCTCTCCGATGGTGCACCCTCCAGAACATATTGACGGATAAGCTCTTTGCTACCAGGAGATGCATCATGATCAGCTCCCATCTGCAGACCACTACTCTGAGCCAGGCATGGTGCTAGCTGCTCACCTAAATCCCTTGCATTTCAATGCCATTCTATCGGGTGTCATTTAGCATCCACTTTTCAGATGAGACGAGTGAGGTTCGGAGAGGTTAGTAATCTTATCCAAAGATGCACAACTGGCAAATAACAGAGCTAGGATTTGATTCTAGGTAGCCGATTCCAGAGCTCAGGACATTGCTTTCCACGGTTATTTCATGATATAGATATATCTGTGATATTCCCAGGCCTACAGTTAGGCCAAATTGACGTCTCGTGGGAAAACGCTTATACACAGAAGAATCAGAATAACTGGCAGAGATTTTAGATGCGTAAGGAGTGGCAAGAGGCCACGGATGAGTGAGTACAAGGAGGTCTGGTCCCCTGGGGACACTCTGGGCCCTCGAAGTCTGTGGAGGTGGGAGGGAAACTTGAGGTCATCCAGGCAATGCAGGGACGAGGAGCCGGTGCTCGGGACGAGCGAGCTCTGGGTGGACGGAGCTTTGGCAGAGCAGGTATCATTCGCCTCCTGGGGGTCCCAAGCTGGCCCTAAGCTTGGGACACCGGGCACAGGGCTGACTCTGTTCTCACCCCTGGGCAGCAAGTTCTGGGGCACATGCCTAGAATACACCATCTGTCCCCAGGAGCAATCCAGGGGGACTTGGGACTTGGGACAGTCCTTTCAGAAGACAGTTTCAGACATCTGCCCCAGACCTGGCCTTTCTCGTAAGACAACAAGGAGGGACATCAACCCTTATTTGCCATCTCACCACCCTCACCACCACCTGCCCTGGAGATTGGGGGCAGCGCTGGCCTTCTCCTCTTAAAGGAAGAAGACGGTCCCCATAGTCTGCATCTTGAATGTCCCCCAAAGGCCATATGTTGACGGCTGGGTCACCAGGCCATGGCGCTATTAGGAGATGAGGGAATCCTTCAGAGGTAGAGCCTGGTGGAAGGACGTTAGGTCACTGGGGTGTGCCTTTGAGGGGCTCTGGGGACCCCAGCCCTCCCTGTCTCCCTCTCTCTGCGTCCCTAGCCACCGGACCTCCCACCATGTGATCCTGCCACCATGGACGGCTTCACCACAGGTCCAAGAGCAGTGGGCCACCAACAGCCACCCGAAGCTCCCAAGCTGTCAGCCAAAATAAACCTCCCCTCCTTAGAGCTGTTTACCTGGGACATTTGTCACAATGTCATGAAGCCGACCAATACGCCAGGCCATGAGGGACGGTGGGAGAAGAGACACCATCCCTGAAAGGCAGTGACCACCCTCAGCCCACCCTGAGTACCGGCTCCATCACCAAACTCACTGCCCCCAAGATCACAGCTCAGCGGCTTAGACAAAGGTAGGTGAGTCACGGGATGGACAAGACCATCTACCTCACCGCTCAGCGAGGAGCACACCATGCTGGGTGGTCAGGCAGCTTCACCACAGGGGTGCCAGGAGATAGCACAGAGCATGCGTGCGTGTGTGTGTGTGCGTGTGTGCATGTGTGTTACACACGCGTGATTACACTCAAGTTCAGCACCAGTGATCATTTACATCCAGGTCCTCCCCAAAGCCAATAAACAAACATAGGGTCATGACTCTGTACCAATAAAACTTTATTCATAGACCCTGAGATTTCAATTTTGTAACGACTCCCATGTGCCACGAAATACCACGGTTCTTTTGGTTGGTTTCAGATATTTGAAAAGGGAAGGCCGTTTTTAGCTCACAGGCCATAGGAAAGAGGGCAAGGCCAGGGTTTGACCCATAGGCTACGCTCTGGATGCACCAACAGTTCCCTGCGACCCATCGCTTGGGGGAAAGAGCTGTTCACACTTGATACAGCAAACTCATGCTGAAGAGCTCTCTCTGGGGTCCCAGGAAGTCGCGGGGATCGTGCGATGCAGGGCCAGCCTCAGTGACAGGGCCCCGCGTGGCAGATTAATCCCGAGGAGTGTTTGCACATGGCCATTTTAATTAACACCTACGTTTAATTGACAATGAGTAGCCAGCAGGCTTTTCTGCTTGATAAAGCAAACAAAGGATTTATTTGAAGAAGGATGAGTTTTTAAATTTAATTTTCCTTAAAAAAAAAAAAAGGAAAATCTCCATGTGTGTCCACAGAGGGGTGGAAAGAGATGTATCCATTGGATAATTTTTAATTAAGGTGAATGAACCCTCGCTGGCTAAAAGGTTTTCTTAGGGGAAAGGTCTCAAACTGTTAACACATCAATATGTTTCTGCCCATTAGCTTTCCCCAGGGTGACAAGTGTGGCCTTGATGGCAATTTCAAGGAAGGTTCTTTCTGTGTCTTTGGGCTGTTTCGTGATGAGGTTTTAGAAACCATGGAAACTTCCCTGAGCGGGGAGAGGAGGGGGGTCAAGTTTCAACGGTGGCTCTTCATGACAAATCGTTACCTGGGGTTGTCACAACAAGTCACACCAGCTGGCTGTGTGCTGGGCCAGAATTCAGAGCAGGCGCCCGGTGCCCAGAGCTCTCTGCACCTCTGAGATCCGCACGGAGGCGCCGGGGGGAGGGCGCCCGCACCACGCCCCAGCCGCACACCACGCACCAGGAGGCCCACGCCGTATCTCATTTAATTCTCGTGTGGTCCAGGAAGGAGGTCCTGGAGGAAACAGGATGTCACCCCCGAAGATGCCTTTTGGACATAAGAAGCGTTTTTGAGCTGAAGGCAATGAAGTAGTGACAAATTCAGGACAAGCTCCCTCTCTCCTCTGCCTTTCTACCTGAAGGCAGGACGTCCGTATTCTGTCCCTGGAGACAAGGCTCAGTTCTTGACAGCCCAGAGACCGCACCAGGGGCAGCAGCACCTTTCCCTGTTGATTTCCACCCACGCACTTACCTTCCCACTGTTTCTCACCTTGGGAACCTACCCACGTTTCTCTTTGTCTTTTTCCCCGTTGTTTCTGTACAAATGACCGTTGAAGATGCCACACAAGCTGCGGTTCCGAGCAGCCTGGGCTGCCTGACCCCCAGGTGTCTCCCACCGGTGCACAGCACTTGCTCATCCGCAAACTTCCCTTGGTTTTCTCTGAGTCATCTGTCTTTTGTTACGGGGGCCCCCGCTGAAAACTTAGAACAACAACAAGGATTTTTGCTGTGGTCTGAATATGTTCTCCCCAAATTCGTATGTTGAAACCTGATTTCCAAAGTGGTGACTCCAGGTCAGGAGACCTGTGTCAGGTGGAATGATGTGACTGCGGAGCCCTCGTCACTGGGATGAGCCCCCTTACCAAAGGAGCCCCGGAGAGCGGCCACGTCTCTTCCACCACACGAGGACCATCAATGGACCAGGAAGCAGTCCATATTTCCCGAATGTGAGAAAGAAAGCTTCTGCTATGAAGAAGCCACTCAGCTTAGGCTCTTCCATCATAGCAGCCCGAATGGATGATTTTCCCCCTTCCCTTCAGTGCCATTAATATGTCTATTTTTCAGGAAGGGAAACAGGTTCAGAATGAGAAATGACTTGCCCACGATCTTTCGACAAATGCTTATTGAGTACCTGTTGTTGCTGGTCACTCACTGAGGGCCGTGGCTAGGGCTCAGAGCAGGAGGACAGACAACCCACTAATCACACAGACGCACAGAGGGTTACAAGTCAGGGTGACCTTGAGGAAGAAAAGGCACCGCTGTGAGCACTCTCCAGCTTGTGAGCTCCAGCTGGTGCCTGTAGCTCAAGGCCACGCTAAGCCACGCGGAACGGCGGCGTAAGATGCAGCAATGCAGCTCTCTACACTGTCGGCTGCCTTCATTCTCTAGAGTTGCCAGAACAAATCACCCAAGCAGGTGGCCCAGAACCACGTAAGATTGTTCTCTTACAGTTCTGGAGGCCAGAAGTCCAAACCCACGTGTCAGCAGTCTTGGTTTCCTCTGGGGACTTGGGGAGAATCTCCTCCATGGCTCTCTCCAGATGAGGCCACTCGGAACTCCTAGGCATCCCCCAGCCTCCGTCCCCACTGGCCATGGAGTCTCCGAGTCCATCTGTCTCTGTGTCTCTTCTCCTCTTCTAAGGACCTCAGCCACAGTGGATTAGGGTCCCCCTCAGCACCCTCGTTTTAAGTCTGATTATATCTGCAAAGATTGGATTTCCAAATAAGATCGCATCCATCACAAGGCTTTAGAATTCCAATACTTTTTTTTTTTTTTTGGTGGGGAAGGGACAGGATTCAAACCCTAGCAATTATCTACAACAAATTTTTGGCTTTGAGTTTTTCTTCTTCTTCAGTGTTTTCAGGTTCAGCCCAGAGCCTGAAGGAATCAACACAGGGGGGTCCTCTAGGTCTGAAAAGGCCACCAGCCCCGCAGAGTGATGGGCAGATTTGAAATGGCTGCCGTGGTAACCAGGGGCTGAGGGCCAGGTGAGTGCTGAAGAACTCTCCCTGGAGGAGCGTGGGAGGGCTCTGTAAAGCCCTTTTCAAAGCCCTCAGCAGGATGGACCTTTAGGGGCACTTCTTGCAGGAGATGTGTTCAGGAGGGAAGGTCCCTTCCCCCAGCCACCTGGCCCTCTGGGGGGTAGTGGCAGGAGGTGATCAATCCAAGAACAGAGACCACGTGGGGCAGCCGGAAGCCCCAGGTGACGCGGAGCCTGCAGGCTGAGAGTGTGAGACCCTTCAGAGATCAGAGTGGGCCAAGGAAGCCACCCACCCAAAGGGATCCATCGCCCGCAAGAGAGACAGAGCAGGAGGGAAGGAACACGGGGCAGAGAACAGGGGCGCCAAGTCGGGACACCCAGGTGGGCCTGATGGGAGGCACCGCCGGCCCCACACAAGCGAGTGTCGTCCTCTGCACCCCAGCCTCTCTAGTTCCATCCCCCCCTGCTCAGCGTCCACCTCTGCAGTCCCGAGGAGCTCAGGTCACCACGGCCCGTTCACAGGGTGCCCCAGGAGCACGGGGGCCACCAAGCGCTAAAGGTCTGACGGAGAATCTTCCAGGCTCCGTGGGCCACACGGTCTCTATCACAGCCCTAGACGTCCACCGGGGTTGGGGGAAGGCAGTGGCAGAGAATCCGAACACCCACGTTCACAAAGGAGGAGATCTCACCTCCGCAGGACATCTGGGACAGCTGAGGCAGGTTCAGCGGTCACCACTAGTGACCTATGAAGGACTGAGAAGGAGTTTCCTACCCAGGTATCCCCGGGGTCGGCTCCTGCTGAGGGCTTGGTGGAGCCTCTGTCCCTGGTCTCTCCCCTCCCCCGGGTCCCTGCGTTCTCTGGCTTTGGATGCTTCACCCTGAACCCATCTCCATATCCACATGGTATTCTCTCTCCAAGATCCCCTACTCCTAAATAAGGTCACGTTCTGAGGTACAGGGGTTTGACAAATTGGGGGACACACACACACACAATGCAACCCGTAATGGAGCACCACTGGCATCTAATGGGCAGAGGCAGGGAACTGCTAAATATCCTACAAGTCCCAGGGCAGCCCCACCCAACCCCTCAAAGAGCTCTTCCACCCAAATGTCACTCGTGCCAAAGTGGAGACTCCAGGTCCTAGACCAGACTCACCCAGGTCACTTCTGAACAGGTCTGCTCACCAGGACAGGGCGGAGCAGCCATTTATAAAGAACTTTTGTTCTGAGCAGGCTGGGGCCCAAAACGTTAGTTCTTTTTTACAGGTCGACCCCAGTTTGTTTTTCTTAACATAATTCCTCTGCCTTCTTCAGGTTCCGATGTGTTCTTTTCGCGTTTGATTTTTTTATACCTTGATGGGTGCCGGGGTAGATTAAAACACCTTCTAAAGAAATTCATTTTCTCCTCTCTCTCCCCAAAGTTGACACACAGGGGGAACAGATGGCAGCAAGCCCCTGTCAGGACAAGAGAGATTCTGCCAGAGGCGGCAGAAGGAACCTCAGCCTCGAAACTTCACCTTATGTATATTTCAGCATCAAGACCAAGTGGTAAATAAAAATTAAAATTAACATTTAAATGAACTCTGATTGCACTTGTGGATTTTGGTTATTCATATGGGTAAATGTTAGACTAAAAAGACCAAGTATTTATATTCAAATTCCTCATTATGTAACCACTTAGTTCCAGTAATTAGCAGTGAGAGCCCAGGGCTTCATGGCTGGAAGCCCCTCAGCCAACTTTTTTTTTCCCTTTAGTGACCAAAAAACACAAGGAATTGTTCTCAACTGGGAAATAAGTGGCTGATTTAAAATGACTTCCTCTCCTAATTTTCGCACAAAGTCGATCACAAGTCAACGCAAATGAAAGAACATGTACCTCCTTCCCAGTGGGCGGGGCGCTGGAAAGCACATCCTGATGACCTAGATCAGCACCTCGATGCTCTGCTGAGAAAACAGAGGCCCAGAGAGAAGCCGCGTATCCCCAGGACAGGGAGCGAGGTACAGGCTTGAACTTATGGCCCCAAATCTCAGTCCACGGCAGTGAAGGTGTGGACACTCTCACGAGTGCCGAGGAGCCTCCAGCTACAGTAGAGGTCAGTTGTGCCCTTCCACCTGGCCAGAGAGCCCCCTGCCCGCACACCACGGAGGGCCCTACTCATCCCCGTGTGTCTCTGTCCCCTGCCCCAACTGTCTAGACTGCCGACCACCTGGACCCCTAGAATTCCTGCCAAATGACACCAGCCCAACTCTCTCCAGGTCCCTTCCCAGGCCCAAGGATGTTGAGTGTCCCTTGTCCCTGGGGCCTGAGAGATGGTCAAGGGGCAGTGGTTTGATGCTGAACACTCAGCTTCACCTGCTGTGTACTGGGGGGGGCGGGGGGGCTCAGGCTGGGGAACAAGAACCGCTGTCCCCTGTAGCAGACTGTGCAGGATCCCAGAGCCTGAGTCCAACCTTGGCTCTTCACGCAGGTACCAGGTGCAACTGCAAGATCAGAGGGGCAACATTTTCCTTTAACAGCTGGTTGGCGTTGTCGGATAACTTTTAGTACTTAGATATACTGCGCAAGGGGCTTCATTTGCATCGGCGTCCCGGGGCGGGGGGGGGGGGGGGGGGGGGGGGGGGGCACATGTCAGGGGTGAGTCCTCTGAGATGCACTAGGAGCCTGGGGGCTGGATGGGGTAAGCAGGAATGCTCTGGCCTGTTTCCAGAATGTTCACCAAAAACTCAACTCATCTTTCCTTCCTGGCCCCACCCAGCTCCCTGCACGTGCTCATCCCTGGGGCACCAGGACTTGTGGCCAATGGTTCTTCACCCCCCAGCTCTGCGGACAGGCACAGGGTGGGGCTCCCCTGTGCTTAGCACTGTAACAGTCTATCCTGGGCTCTCATATTTCAGAAAGCAATGTAAATATTGATGCCTATACACACGCACACGCACACACACACACTCGGTCCTGGCTGCACTCAATTGCAGAGTGAACCCTGCCAGAGCCTTGGGCAACACCTCTCTGTCCTTCTCCACTTGCCGGCTCACCCTCATTCACTGCGTCCCAGCCCCTCTGCTGCCACCTGCAGAGGAGGAGCCACATCCTGGATGCAGACCCAGCCCTGCGTAGGAGAGGCTGCATCAGGGTGTTCTGTCTGGGAGAAAAATGGCCCCAAACCTGTGACTCTCCTAACAGGAGTGAATTCAGAAAGTAGGCGGGGGAGGGGGGGGAGGTCTGTGCTTTAGGAGGAAGGGAGCGTATTTCTGGGTGCCTCCCAGGAACTATCTCATTTCATCCTTTCACATCCTTCCAGAGAGGTATCCTTATGCCAGTTTGCAGGGGAAGAAAACAGAAGTTCAGAGAGGTTAGCAACTTGCCGTGAGCCACACAGCTACAGATAATACAGAGAGCGGAGCCAGGACTCAAGCCTGGGTCTGTCCGCCCAAGCAGGGGTGCCACTGTTTCCCTGGGCTGCCTCTCTTGAGTAGACAGTCACCAGGGCTCCTACAATTCTTAATGTCTCACACCTTTCCCCACATTCGCTCCTGGAACAGCCCTGGGGGGTGAGCACTAGTAGCCACTTTAACGGCCAATGGAGGCACAGAACGGCATTGCCCACGGCTCCCCCTGGTGGTACCTAGTGGAATCCAGCCAACGCAGGGGGTCGTCCATCTTCCTGAATCTTTCCTGGAAGAAATGGAGCCTGCTCTCTCATGACACCCCAAGTCCTCTTGGTCCTGGGTGACACAATCCTAGCAAACAGGGAGACAAAGGGACTAAAACCGCCACCTCCAGATGACATTTGGCTGCAGTAACACACGCTGGCATCAACGGGGCACTCAGCACACGGGGCCCTGGGTGTGCCCAGGCTACACGGGAGCAGCAGCCTCATCACCGTCACTGTCACCCCATCTCACAGAGGAGGTCCTGCACAAGAAGTCGAGGGAGACGGAGAAGGGCGTGGGCAGCCAGAGCGAGATGGCGAATGAGGACCAGGGAACGCAGCCAGAACAAAGGAGCAGGAGAGGGTCTTCCAACAAGGTCAACAGTTGACAAAAGTGCTCATGGACGCCAGCAGGGGACCGAATCAGACAGCCACTTCCACCCCAGTGCCCTTAAGTGGGGGAATCCAATAGGAAAACTAAAATGGACGCGTGGACGCAGGGGGCACCAATGAACAATAGCGAGGAGCGCGTGGACAGGGAGGAGATGAGGAAGGGAGGACACTCCAGGGACCGCACAAAGAGCAGCCAATTCCCCCACCGGCCTCCGGCTCTGGGCCCTGCTCTCTGGAGAAATCTGTCGCTGCTTTTGCAATGACCCTGCGGCTTGCCGACTCTCGCTGCGTCCTGTCCTTCAGTTCTGTGCTGTGCAGACAGTGGACCAAGATCCGAGACGGTAACAAAGTGATCAAACTGTTTCCAAAGGAGAACAGCCTTAGGACTGGGTGGCTAACGTCCCCATCAGGTGGCCCCACCTGAAACTGCACCCTCTCCAGTCCTGTCCTAAGAAAAGGGATATCTGGGGACTCCCCTAACGTCTGGAAGAGCCACGTTTCCACCAGACACCGTGACCAGAACTTCTGGTGGATCCCAAAGTCTCCCAAGCCTGACAGCTGGGCACAGAAGTCCTGCAGCCAGGTTTTCCTGGGGACAGTCCCACCTGCTCACAGAGAACCGCCAGCCCCTGCCAAGTCCTGCTGCCTCTGGGGCCCTCTAAGGCTGCCGGCTGGTGATCAGCACTGCCTTCTCCACCCCCGAGCTCCGTGCAGAAGTCTGCTCTCAGGAGGTGCCCGCTGGGGACAACCTGTGTCCAGGTGAGGCTGCTGCCCCATGTTCCCAGCACTGTCAGGCCCTGAGATGCCACCCAGATGCTGAGACGCATGCAGAAGTGGGAGGAGAGTCCCCACGCTGTGCCACACAGACCCCTCGGCATGTTGGCAGGATCTTACGAGGTCTCTGATGGAGGTCTCTAGTGTTGGCTCTGAGCGTGGCCCCTTGCTCTCTAGGAATCCACGGGATCGGGCAGAACTCGTGCCTGTTCCCAGCACTCCTCTCTGCTCCTTCAGCCTAACGGTCTTTCCGTGCCCAGTGCCCAGTGACCAAACCAAGGACATCAGGCGGTCATGACCTTCTAGTTCCTTCTAGTTAGGGTCACTGAAGATAAACTCTGTGTCCTGAGACTCTGTCCTAGAACTACCCTCTGCCCAGCCCCATCCTGTATCTTATGATGGCTTCACTCACACGTGGGCTTCAGTCTGGCCCTAGGAGAGGGAAAAAACACCCTGGGGTTTCCCACTGCAGGGTACGTGCTCATACTGTGAGAATCCAGCACAGGGAACAAAAACCATCCACAGACCACAGTCACGGGGAGTCGGGTTTGGATCTTAACCAACTGCTTTCTTGCTGTGAGACTCTGGGCAAGTTGCCTAACCTCTCTGTCCTCCCATTCTTTCTATTGAATAGCGGAATGACAATACCTCCCTCTAAGGGTCTGCGGCATTCAGATGAGGGATGGATGGGCCATTGCAGGTTTTATGGCGTAGGCGAATCTAAAATAGTTCAGCAAGACTTTGGTGCTAATTGCCGCAGCTCTTACTTAACCTTGAGAGTAGTGAGGCGCGTACAGAAGTCTGACCTTTTGAACAAGCACACACCTATCGTGAGTTCCCGATTATTTAAGACATCTAATATCGAACCTTATTTCCTTCATAAATAACAGTGACCCAAGAGCTGTAGAAATTACTTTTTTTTTTTTTACAGTAGAATGAGAAAGCATCATTTAAATCCTCATCGTTAAATCCTTCCCTACTCAACACCACATCCCGCGTCTGCCTTCAAATTATCCTTGCAAATAAAAGACTGCTGTCTCACCACTGCTGAATTGATGATACCTTTCTGGTTGGGGTGTCCAGGGACGATTTCCCTTTCTGTATGAAGTGGTGGGTTTGTGAAATTCCTCGAACACAGAAGGCAGATTCTGCAGCACGGAAACAGGGCCATTTCTGTTCAGGTTTCAAAGTAAGCAAAATGCAATTTCATTCCGTCACTGACATCTTCCGCCTCCCTCCCTGCCTCCTTCCCTCCTTTATCACATGCTCAGACCCACAGGAGACAGAAGCGTCCACGTGGCCCCTGGTTTCTCTGAGGATGGCCGTGGCTAATGGCAAAACCTGCCAAGTCTTTGCCCCGGCCTTCGTGAAATCCAAGGAACACTTTGCAGAAATAAAAATAAGAGATGAAAAAAAAAAAGACAAGCCAGGCCATGCCGAAAGCATGAGGCTTTCAATGTCTCTCTCGATCTATAGCATTTCAGAGACCAGCTACATCTTCTGGGTAACAGTCATGACCCAAAATAACAGATCGCTTTCACCTGGGTTTATTTGCCCAGCAGTGGTGACTTGAGATTTGTAATAACATCATTTTGGAAGTAAACAGGTCTTACATGGATAGTGTGAGTAAAAGCTTTTGGAGTGCGGGGGGCACTGGCACACTCCTGTAACCCCAGCAGCCCGGGAGGCTGAGGCAGGAGGATCTAGAATTCAAAACCAGCCTTGGCAACTTAGCGAGGCCCTAAGCAACTCAGTGAGACCCTGTCTCTAAATAAAATACAAAAAAAGACTGGGGATGTGGCTCAGTGGTCAAGGGCCCCTGAGTCCAATCCCTGATCCTCCCACCCCCCCCTCCAAAAAAAAAAAAAACCACTCTTGGTGTCCCAGGGCACTGTGCATGAAGTCCAGCCTCTGAAGCCTCCCTCTGCTCTCCCCTGTCAGGTGAGCATGGTTGTCATTAGGGACTGAGCTCCTGTCTCTGTGAGACCCTGCTGCCAACGTTACGTCATTTTTCCACTTGACGTGCTAAGGGACAAGCGGTCCTTCCCCTCACTCACTTGATGAAGATGCACCAGCTAATGTGGCTGCAGACCCAATTATGAGGTTCCATCCTGCCCTGTTTACCTCAGTGAGCTCCCGGGTCAATAATGAAAACCATTAATGGTCAATTAGCTGGAGACCTCGGCTGAGAATTCTGCACCTTCTCACTTCTCCATTTCTGGTCCGACACAAAACCCTGAAGGACAAGGTCAGAGCAAGTCTTGTTCTCTGTGCTGGAGGACAGACAGCTGCATTGATAACAGGATCGGAAGGGACACGGAAGTCTTGAAACTCCCAAATTTCCCTGCCACCAGCCAGCCATGATCCCGCTCTTCCTGACGGGCGGCATGCTAAAATTTTTGGAGGTGCTTTTAAATGCCAATCCCTGGCCCTGCAATAGACATTACTGAGTGTACTCTGAGAATCTAATTTTTTTTTTTGCACACTTTCACTTTATTGTAGTTTCCCATGTACCCCCTGCCCTTCAACAAAGGGAAAGAACTTTAAATTACATTTCAGTTAGGTGGAGAAGAAACTATATTCTACAAACAGAAAATCATCAGAAGATAGAAAAGCCCAGATTATTATATGTGCTATGCCCTTTTGAAGTCGCCTGATGGATTTTATGAGTGTGATGTGAAGGGATCTCTCTGTATCATCTCATGATTTTCTTCCCAAACTCAAAGAAGATTTTTTTTTTTTTTGCTCCAAACTGTGTTGATATGAAATGTGCATCTGAAGTCTCATTCATGTGTTTACAACTTCTGCTTCTCTTCTAGGATATTGTCAAAGCCATGGTTCCTTGAACAGACTCTAGTGGCTTCCACTCTAGTACTGGTTTGCATGGTAGATATTCTGGTCTCCCATTCTCAATCAGCAAATGGATTGTTTCTGACAGGTTCCTTGATTATGTACTAGAATACTAGAATGAAATGGATGGTTTCAGGGCGGTCCTTGTGATAAGGAACCTTGGGTGGGGAGAGGGGATTGTGAGTGGAGAGATACAGAGATATGGAGGGAGAACAAAACCGTATCATATGAAGCTGCCTGTTTTAAGAAATTCAAATCCAATGCTGTGAAGAGAGGAATGTCTGCTGTTCTTGTCACCCTCACAGGCACGGAGGGAGCAGGGCATGGTCTCATTTAACTAGCAAGAAGTCTTAAGCTCAGAAGGAACTCACTTGAAGGCTATTAGTTCATCAGTGCACAGGGGAAGAGGTTAGTGGCCAGAGCACACACTGAGATGGCCCAGTCTCCAGGGTGCCTCACTTGACCTTCCGCAGGTGGAGAAAGCTCTGTACGGTCCTCTCCACGGCGTCATCCATGGTGACCAGTGGCTGGGACCCCATGACCTTTTTGGCTTTTTCACAGCTGTAGTGGTGGAAGGTGGCAGCCAGTGCAACCCACCTTGGTGTGAAAGTGGGCTGGAGCTGGATGATGGGACTGACCACCATTACCAGCAGGGACACCAGAAGGGCCACCAGTAGGGGATGTGGTATTTGGGGGCCTCATAATTAAGGCCTGTCGGGATGCGGGACAGGAACGTCCAGAAAGGGATGGGTTCATCGTTGGTGATGTGAAATGCCTTCTCACCCAGTGCTGCATCCTGGGAGAGGTGCTCTGCCAGCCAGGATGTGTCCATGGACCACCTTCTCCACGAAGGTGAAATCTACCCTTATCATCCTATTGCTGGCTCTTCCCGTTTCCAATCATGAACTTCATCTGGCCCTTCTCGGATGCCTCAGTGAGGATGGGGACCAACTGGGGATCTCCTAGGCCAAAAATGCCATGGGGACGGATAGCTGTGGTTAAGAAATTTCTCTCAGGGTCACTGGCATCCACAACTGCTCTCTCTGGTAGGATCTTGGTCTCCGTGTAGTAGTCTATGGGTTTCGTGGCATAAGGAAGGTCTTCGGTTCCATTTTTGATGTCACTGCCCTCAAAGATGACACTGGCACTGCTGGTCAAAATGAGTTTCTGAACTCCAGCCTTTTTGCAAGTTTCAATGACATTCAATGAAATTCACTCTATAAAGGAGCTCCTTGTTGTTACTGGATGGTGGGGGTGATGCACAGTGGAAACCTGTGCCTACACCTTTCAGAGCTGGGTACAGGTCCTCTTGGTTGCAGAGGTCACCCAGAAAGAACTGCACCCGGGGATTCTCGAAACCTTGCTGGATATCGAATACGCTGACGGTGTAGCCCCTTGCAAGCAACGGCTCCGCCATGTGCTGCCCCAGGAATCCAGAGCCTCCCATCACTGTGCAGTTCTTGACCTTGGGAATGTCCTCTATCACATGGATCCGCGTGTCCTGCTCTCTCACTGGCTCACCAACTGCTTGTTCTATTATGGCTCAAAATATGGTCTTGTTTACACTCAACTTTTCTTCTTCCCGTCTGTCTGTAGGCGCTCTCTCAGCCTGCCTCCGCTTGTCCTTGACCTACACCCACAGAGTTCCAGCTGCTGACCACCACTCTCTTTTCCTAGCCTGCATCGAGGATCTGAATTTTAAAAAGTGACCCAGCGGGTTCTGAGAAAATTCTCAGTTGTATTTCTTGACGGGCACTTTGGACCCACAGGTTTGGAAACACAGATGAGAACACCAGCTACCTTCGGCAAGCATCAGCAACCCTTAGATGAAGATGTTTCTTATTTCTAAAAAGCTCTTTGCAAAGATTAACTGATTAGACAAAACTGTGACACCCCTGTCTCTAAGACAGAGTTCCATACGGAGGGAGGCCAGATGACTCTTACAGGGTCTTTGTCCCCTGTGTCCACACTTGGATATTGTTCCTCTTTTGAGAACATGCTTCTAGTTCTGTAACTTTCCTGCATAAAAGAATAATGCTTGCATGGTCTTTAACCTGATAAGGAGACACATAGAGATTGCTGGCATAACTCTTTAGATCTGCTTCTCTATCAGAGAGCAGCACTCCACCTGATCCCAGCTTTATCTTCAGAATCTGCATGTGTGAGTCTGTATTTTTCTAATCCCCCATCACCCCTGGCTGGAACCGCAAGTTTGGCTGCGCTGGTCGAGGAAACTCAAGACTGTAGAACAACAAAAGTGGGCGAGAGAGAGAAGTCCCTGAGCTCATGAACCTGACATTCTTTGTGTGTTAGAGGGGCAAGAAATAGTGGTTTTGTAATATGGAGAAAAATTAACAGGGCCATGTACTAATCACGTAGTAACAGGTATATTAGTCCATTTTCTATTGCTATAACGAAATAGCTCAGGTTAGATAACTTATAAAGAAAAGAGGTTTATTTAGGTCATAATTCTGAAGGTTCAAGGGCATCCCAGCAACTGGGGAGGACCTTGTAGCAGCCAGCAATATGGTGATAAGAGTGTGTGCAAGAGGGAGAGATCACATCACCAGTTAGGAAGTCAGAGCAAGGAGAGGGTTGGACTCATTTTTTTATAAACAGCGCTCTCAAGAAAACTAATTCAGGGTCCTATGAGAACCAACTACTCTAACCCCTTCCCAGGGCAGCGTCCCCAGAGGCCCCCACTAGTCTCCGCCTCTTAAAGGGCCACCACCTCAGCACACCACCATGAGAATCAGGCCTCTAACCCAGAACCCCTGGGGCAAAGCCACCTGTGAACCACAGCACAGCACGGAGCTGGGAGCAAAGAGAATCCCCTGTCACAGGGCCATCAAGGAAGGTGCTTCAGGGCAAGTGCCATTTACACCGAGCTATTGTTTCTTCCGTGCAGGAGGGAAACTGAGGCAAGGAGCCCATGGGGCAGAGCAGGGACTTGCTGGGGTTCTGGACCCAGGTTCCCTTCTATTTCTGAGCTGAGTTTTAAGACGTGGCTTCCCAGGGGGCAGAGTGTGGCTGGGACCGGCTTCCCTGTAACACAGCCACCACCGCAGGCCGGCTGTAGGGGAGGGGTTCAGAGCTCCACCTCACGATCACCAACGTGGACCCAAGGACCCTGGCAGTCCCGCTGCCCCCCAGCTCTGGGAACTTGAAAGCAGAGGGACCGCAGCCCAGATCCCTTGGAAGCTCTGGGGTTTTTCCGAGGGTTGAGGGATCAGGACCATAGTGGACCATGACATTAGCAGGTTGGTCCCCTGCCTGACCCATCCATCATCACTGGGTGAAAGACACCACCCTCCCCGTCCCCTCCCCCAGGAAGGGGGACCACAAGTCTCAAGGCTCTTTCCCTTTCCTACCTGGAGACAAGTCACGAGCATACTTGCAACAGAGACGCCGACCGACAGGAAGAGGCCAAGCCCACCTCACGTATCGATTCTCCAACGAGTTCAGAGGATGTGGATTAGATGCTCGGGCTGGAACCTGCTGCAGTAATTGGGAGATCAGACATTCGCTCTTATGTGCTATTTGAAGCCGTTTTCCTTTGGGGAACTTGCTTTTTTTTTAAATGCATTTCTGATTTGGCCCAGGATTTTAGAATAATGGTCGCTTCTGGTGCTTAGAAAAACAAAAGATTCCGATCCTGCTTTCAGCTTCCAAAGGCGAGCCGTCTTTTCGCCAGCACCTGTTTCAGGACGCATTAGCCTCTTTTGCCCTAGCTCCCTTGTGCTCTTCCTGTCTGGGCTGGTTCGGGCTGGGAGCCTGCCGGTGCGTGTGTTAGCGTGAGAGCTCTGTGGCTTCTGGTCTGGTGCCTGACTATGTGATGGCAGCAGAAATTCACCTCAGCACATCTCCATCCCAAACCCTCTGTCCCTTGTCATGTGGCTTAACGAGCTTAGTGATGCTGTCGTCCGTACAGAGGCCAAGGCTGAATGGCTGCTTCGAGGGTGTCCTCTTCACACCTGTGCATTCTATCCCAGCCACAGTATTGTCACAGAGGTGCTTCCATTTTTGCAGAGCCCAGGACAAGGACACAAATGGAGCCTCTCATCCTGTGCCTCTAAACATTGAAAATGACAACCAAGATACACTCAGGGGCCAAAACCTGTTCCCCAGGACGCGCCCTCTTGGAGAACACGGAGGTGAAGGAGACAGGCTGTCCCCTCCCTGGCCACCGACAGCCTGAGTAGCAGAAAGGACTAGCTGGGGCAGCTCAACAGAAGCTGGGGGAGAGGGAGGTCAGGGTTACTGGGGCGACTGGCCCCATCTGGACCTGGGGCAGGGCTGACCTGGGCAAGCTCCAAGGGTCGGTGTGCAGGTGCGCTGCTGCTGACTCGGGACTTCCTGTCCCCAGGTCACACCAGCTGTGCAGAGGGCGGGAAGGGGACCCTGTCTCAGGGCAGCCTTCTCAAGGGCACCCTCGTTTGCTCCAATTCCCAGATACAGCCTCTCATTGCCCCCTTACCCACCCCGAGTGCCCTCTGTCCCACGCCTCTGGCCTGGGGAGCCCAGCCATCCTCCTTTGCCCAGTCCCACGGCCCTTCCAGTCCCCACTCCAGCCCTGAACGCCCATTCGCTCTATCGGGTGCCAAACATGCAAAATGCTTCCTCACAAACACAAAGTCCCTGTGCTTTGGTGATTTGGGAAAAGGGGTCCCCTTACGGCACAGGCCCTGGACAGGGGTCCCTCTTCCCCAGGCCCAAAAGGCTGGAGCTGGGGGACTGGAAGGGCCGTGGGACTGGGCAAAGCCTGCCAGTCCATTAGGTGGACCTGGCAGACGACGGCTTCCCTCTGTAACCGTGTTCTGATGGCATCAAGGACGCACCATCTTCCCGCATGGCAGGAAGCTCTGGGACCACTGTCAGCCAGGAGACAGTCACCCGGGGCCACCCCTGGCAATATGAATGCAGAAGCAGCACAGGGTTGGGGACATGCCACCCTGGTGGGCCACCCAGAGGGAGTGTCCCGGGGCTCCTGCTTCCTGGATCCTTGTGGGTTCTCTGGAACCTACCCGTTCTTTAGCTTCATCTTCTGCCCTCTGAGCTGCTGCCTGCATCCGATCAACCCCGTTCCACTAACCTGCCAGGGCTGGCTTCCGCCACTGCTTCCAAAGCCCTCACAGGTCATTAGTCACACAACCCTCACGTTACCGAGGAAAGAGATGGCGCCATGGGCTCTGACACGGAGTCAAGCTTCACACAATATTAGTTTTCCTTCTGATCATGTCATTTGCCTGCCAAAACCCAACAATGGATTCTCCCAGTGTCCTCCACAGCCCCTCCGTCCCCAGCCACTAACACGGCCCATTCTCCCATGCATCCAGATCTGAACAAGTGTGAGCAACCTGCCTCTCCATCTCCGTGTGTCACTTCCTTCTCATCCACCCTCTGGTCCACTTGACAACCTCCACAGAAGGCGCCCCCTAGTGGCCCTGGAAGCACTTCTGCACAGAAGGCGCCCCCTAGTGGCCCTGGAAGCACTTCTGCACAGAAGGCGCCCCCTAGTGGCCCTGGAAGCACTTCTGCACAGAAGGCGCCCCCTAGTGGCCTTGGAAGCACTTCTGCACAGAAGGCGTGATTTAGGATGGCACCAGTGAATCCTTCAGCACAGAAGGCAATGAATGGTTCCAGAGGGGGTGCATGTGCTGTGGGAAGCGTCCCTCTCCCAGCAGGAAGAGCACGGTCTTCAGCCACTCTGCCACATGCATAGCTGCCCTCCATCTTGAACAAAGGAGGATCCTTGGGCCCAAAGTCTACCGGCCACATAGCTACTTAGGAAGGCAGGCCCTGCGCACTTCTCTTTTTTCCTTAATATGTTTCTGGTTGTAAATTGACACAGTATCTTTTTATTTATTTATTTTTATGTGGTGCTGAGGATTGAACCCAGTGCCTCGCCTGTGAGAGGCAAGCGCTCTACCACTGAGCTACAGCTTATTACAATTAATTCTACTCTTACTTTATAATTGAAGAATAGTGTCGGGGTCCTCAACCGACTGACGTTTGGGGATTCCTGGTGTACAGCTATTTGGGGAGCATGAGACCACGGCTCCTGGTTAGGACTTGCTCTTCCACCAGGCAGTGAGAATGTTCCATTCAGTCCCGTGCAGCTGGTCCTGGGGCGGATACGTGACCGTAGATAGGGGGGAGTTCGTGATAAAACAGCTGAATTAATAAATAAAAGTCCATTAGCTCAGCTGTCAGTGGTCTGGAAGTGGTAGCGAAAGGCGAGCCAGCTAAAATAACGGCCGCGTAAAGAGGTGCGCATTGACTCTGCTCAAGAAAACGTGTTTTTCAAGCAGGCTGTAATCCCCTCTTACCAACACGCTCCCGGGTGCACCCCGTCTATTCAGGGAAACAGACCTGGCTGGACCTTTAATCGCTCATCCTGGAGCCTACTAACTGGGCTCACTGCGCGTGTGGGTCCCAGTGTCCCTCGGCTGGAGCGGCCTTCCCTGCACCCACTCCCCACTCTGTGTAACTTCCCCGTCAGCTGATACCCAGCTACCCGCGCTGTTCCTCCTTGGCTCTGATCACGGTTTTCAACTATGTATCGATCATTTGATTTCTGATCGATACATATTTGGTACTAGACGCCAAGCTTCCTGAGTAGAGAAACCCAGTCTACGCTCCTAATGCCCGATTCTGGCTCCCGGCTTGGGCTACGGCTTTGTAGGTGCTCAATAAATACCTGATGAATGACCGGCCGAGTGACCTGCGTGTGTCATTTATTTTAAACAATTAGCCGATTCAGTCCAGCCTTGCCTCCACTTTGCCCAAATAAATAAGGTTGATAAACATGAGCCAAGACCTCAACAAAACCGTTTAGAGAGGCTGAGATTTCAGAGAAACCGAAATGTCCCTCTGTGCAGCCAGCCCCTCACTGAGGAGGGCCAGCTCTGCTCCCAGATCCTGGGGCCACAGGATAAGATAGAGGACAGACCCCTGGGAATGCCGGGGCCATGACTACAGTTCTGCTCTGGGCTCTGTGGGGTCCCTGTGTCCTGCTCAGGGCATATGCTTTCCACCCCACGGAACCCGATTTCACACTTGGGGCACGGTTGCTTTTCGTTAGCCCCATTACTCGGTGGCTAAGATGCCTGGTTCTCTTGCTTTGGGGTACCCCACCATCATCCGTGCCCACCGTCCTCGCTTTGGGACTTCCAAAATAAGCAACCCACAAAACGAACCCAACGTCCCATGCCTCCTCTGCAAGAGTGACATCCCCTACCACGTGGCACCTCAGCTGAGGAACGGCCTCCCCACCCAGCCTGCCTCTCCCCGCCCAGCAAGTCCCAGGTGCCCACTGGCTCCGCTCCCTGCCAGGCTGCGACGCCACCCGGCCTTTCCCGAGTCCCCAGATCCCACACCGCGCCCCACTCTGCACTAACGTGGGATTTCCAGAAGGTACGTCCTGTCCAGCCTCCGCCTCGATCCCTGTCCATCCACTCGTTCTTCTGACAGACATCTAGTAAGCACCTGCTGTGTGCTAAGAACGCTGTGGCAAACCAGACGGGCAAGTTCCTGCCACTGAGGGGGTTTTGTTGTTGAGAAGACCGGAAAAGACTGGAAGCTCGGGGGCATTCAGAGCCCTTTGGGACATGGCCCTGTACATTGTTCTAGAACCTTCTCCATAGCGTTCAATGCCACGCCCCTCCTGAGCCCTTTGGAGCTCATCCAACGTGCTACCTTCTCCCTGGCGGCCTGGCCTTTGCTCGCCGTCCCCTACGTGTCCCCCCACCCCCGTTGCTTCCCATCCCCTCCCCAGGTGGGAGGTGGGTGCAGGGGCCCCTCCCACGCTCCACAGCCCCCTGGGGCTCCCTGATGACACTCCTCCTCTTGCTGGTGACCGGCCGGTGGCGATCACAGAAGCAGAGATCACAGGAACATCTGGCGAGGATTCAGGTTCACAGGTGCGGGTGACAACGCATTCAGGGTCACCCAGGACCGTCTGGCTTCCAGCTGCTGTCCCGGTGCAGACCCTAAGGACACCTTCCTTCACTCCTGCCAGAGCCGCTGGGATCACCTGGTGCACCACCACGCCTGGCGCAAAGCGGCTTTTGGAGCCGGCATCCTGGTAGTGATTCCAGCTTCATTGGAGGCGTTACATAGTGTCAGGTTTCTCTTGGTTCTTGGAATGTTTCAAAGCTTTGCCTACCTCAGGGCCCTTGCACACACCGCTCCCTGTGTCTGGAAAGCCCTGTTCACCCCTCTCACTGCATAATGAATCCTTTTCATCCCACAAACATCAGGTTAAATGCCATCTATCAGAGAGTCCTTTTCTGACATTCTATGCAAACTCGGTCCCTCTTCCCCTCTGTGCTCCTATGACAGCTCCCTGGGCATTTCCGAGGGGCACATTGTCACAATGTTTTGTTTCACATGCTGTCACTCCTGCAGAACCAAACAGGAAACTGAGCACATTTCTTTGATTCAAGTCAGTCTCCTCCACCACATCGACACAGTCAAGGGCCTCCTCTTCCTTAGCTGGGAGACAGGCGTGGGCCAGCACATCCGGCTCAGATGGGTCCACATCCAGCCCGTCCAGAGGGGCGGGGCTGGCTCTGCCCAGGTGGGCAGACACCTGGCACAATGGCCTTCCAGCGAGGAGGCTTTGGGGGAAGCTGGGCCTTGCAGCCAGGGAGAAGGGAGATTTGGAGTCACTGAGCAAAGTTCAGAGACTATGATGAGGGGGCGGAGGGACAGGAGCAGGCCAGCCTGACGGGGGCCGGAAGACTGGGCTGTGAAGGAAGCCTGAGGCTCTTGGGGAAGAAAAAGGGCCCTAGCAAGGTTCCCCCCGACAGCGGGGGCTAACGCTCTGTTCTGCACAGGGAGGTCCGCCCCTCCGAGGCTCGTTTTCTGTTTTCAACAATAACATTCCCCTCCCTTCCTCCTGGGAACTAGGAGAGAGGCCATGCCAGGGCGCAGAGCTCTCCGTCATGGGACTCTGGGCAGAGAACCTAGTCTGCCTCCTGAGCAGCTGGACATGTGGTTGGGTGGCCTTGAATGTCTAGTTTTACAGGGAGCATTGGCCAACGCCCTGCCTGGCGGCCCAGCGACGGGGAGGGCCTCCCTGCAGGACGCCCGAGAATCCTCCACTTCCCACCAAAATAGTTCAGAAAACTTAAAACTCCCCACTGCCTCCTAACTGAAGGGCAGACCTCTTCCTTCGGCAAGCTTTACTTGCTCACCCAGCTGACATTCGGGCCTCCATCCCAAGGCCCCTCCATACTGTCCACCACGTCTTTGTTGAGTGAGGGGCTGGTCCAGGACACCGGCTGCCAGTTTCCACTCACCTACGATGCCCCCGATGTCCCCAGCATCTTACACATGACATCACATCTAGCCCTTCATGAAGCCAGTGAAACCAGTCCATTTGGTCCCTATTTCATTAATAAGGAACCGAGGCACAGACACATCGAATAGCTCCCCCGGGCCACACAGCAAATTTCACAGCCGTGGTTATGAGCCAGGATCTAGCTTGCACCTCACCTCGGGCACAGCTTTGGTCATCACAGCTGAAGGCTGGCGGTGGGGACTACAGGCTGATGGGAATAGAAGCCATGGGTGCCACTCAGTGTCCTGCCATGCACAGGTCAGCCCCCAAGGTGACGCTGTGTCCACCACCAGGTGTCACACCCAGACAGCCTTCTCATGAGATCCCACCCAGAGCAGGCGAGTGTCCCCAAGGCAGGGACCCTTCCCTCACATGACCTGTCACTCAATCAGGGTTTGTCAAATAAATGAACCAAGCCACCAGCCGATGGCAGACAAGCCCCAGAGCACCTCTTCCCTGTCCTTCAATGTCCCATTCTCTGTCCTCTCTTTGGGTCTTTATCGCTTTCTGTCTCAGTTCGTAATTATCAGGGCTTGACTCATCTTTCCTACTAACAGAGGGTGTAGACAGCACGGGGCCACCCCTTCCCCGTGGTCTCCGCCGCTCTGCCTCGTCCCCCATGAGAACCTTGATCAATATTTACTGAGCTCGCCCGGCTCTGCTTGCTCCTCGCTGCACATCCCTTCCCCACGCTGAGCTCATCTCCTCCATATTAACTCAAGTTCAATGTACCAAAGGGTCTAACGTGGCCGGGAGGACGGGGCGGAGGTGGCGGAGCCGACACTGCAGCCGGCCTCCAAGGCCCGGGCAGGGACCCTCAGATACGCCCAGGAGCCCACGCAAGTGTTTTCCACTTGATGTTTCTAATCAGAATAAAAATGAGCACAGCGATGAATAGGCACTAACGAACCCGCCCGGGCTGCACTCTTCACAAGGTGGGTGTAGACGTAATTTGGACTGTTTCATTTATCTATTTATTTTTACTTTGCTTGTTTTGTAGAGGACTTGGCCCAAGATGGCAGAAGTACCCAAGGCCCAGCAAATCCACACTGCAGCTCTGGGTCAATGTCAGAATTGGGGGCTGTCTGCTCCCCAGCTGGACAAGCACCGGGAGACAGGCTGCCTCACAGAGCAGCTCTTGACTGCTGGGTAACAAATGAGCACATCCCCACAGCCAGCAGGACACCCGCGGATCGCTCCACAGCTCTGCAGGTCGCAGCCCAGGCCTGACCAAACCGGGGTCCGGGCTTCGGGGTCTCACAGGCTGCAGTGGAGGGCTTAGCCAGGCTGCCTTCCTATACGAAGGTCCAAGTGGGGAAGTTCTGCTTCTGAGCTCACTCAGGTTGTGGGCAAAAACTCCTTGAGGTAGTAGAACTGTGTTCCTTGCCACGTGGGCCTGCCTACAGGTCCTCTCCCAGCACAGCCACTTGCTCCTTCAATGCTTTCTGGTGGGAGATCAAGGAAACTCTAGCAAGTCAGTTGTCATCACAAGAGGGACTGCCCATCACCTTTCCCATAGGACACCCAGACGATGGGCACCTCTGCTGGGATCCCAGGGTCAGGCGCGAGTCCCAAGCCCTGACCACCCTCAAGGGAATGCACAAGTGAACGGATTCAGAAATGGGGGCCACCTGAGGCTCCTCTGGCCGACCAACCTCACAGGCATCTCGCAGCCATGGGAAACCCTCTCCCGCCACCCTGCACGCGACTGTGGGGGCACTTCCCTGGCTGCTCCCGGTGCCGGGGGCCTTCCCTCTCCCATGGGAGTGGCTCACCCTGGACTCTGCTCAAATACTCCTCCCTGATTACAGGGGTGCCCCCTGCCGCCCCCTCTCCTCTGCTCCCTGCTTCTCAAGCCCCTGGCGCTGGGGGGATGGGCGGAGGCACCTCCCTTGGCTTCCAGGAGCTGGGGCAGGTGGGAGCAGGGCCCGAGCAACACAGCCCCTCCCTGTGGTGTGGCTCTTGTGACTGTCACATCAGTGATGGCCCCTCTCCTTCTGTAATCACACAGCTCACCGCCAACCGAGATCTTACTGGTCAACTCCCCGCACGGCTTCCCGTGTGGCTTGATTCGGGGGCACCTCTACCCCCGCCCCGGGGCCGTATAAAGCGCAAAGTAAGCGGATGGTTTTAGGTGACGAACGTGGTGCTCAGCATCGCTTCTCATTTTTTTGGTCACAGTTTTGAAATATCGATGAGGGCCGCTGGTGGAGAGGGCTCCCAAAGGTTCATGCCTTTGCAGAAAGCAGTGTGTGAACATGCAGATCATTGTCACAGGCCGTCCACGCAGGACCCCGCTGGCATTCAGCGGGAGGACCTGCCTGGGTTGAGGGGACTCGGCCCTGGCTGGCCCGGGGGGAGCAGGTACGAGGAGTGGATCCCCGATGGCAGAGCGGGGGCGGGAGCAGCCCCGGTCTGGGGCCTGCATCAAGGTGCTTGGGTTCCAGCAGGAGGAAAAGCAGCCGCGTGAGCTCCAACCCCCCGGGTGAGCGGAGCAGCCCACGGGTGGCCACTGCCTGGTGCAGGGCGCGTGGCATCAGCCTCTGCGCTCGACCACCCCTGTCCACAGAGAGGGTCAGGAGGGGGAGGCCTGGCGGAGTTCCAGGGTACAGAACGGCCCCCCAGATGGCAGCCCTCCTCAGTCAGACGGCTTTCCTTCACGTGAAGAAACTCAGGACGCGATGCCCTGCAGGGCGGGGTACCCGCCCTTCACCTTCTACGACTTTTCTCTGGTGCTTTCCCCCGAGGGCAGCGCAGCGGGTGGAGGCCCAAGGAATAAGCCAACTCACTGGCCAAGACTGTCCGTGGCCCTACTTCGCCCGGGCTCCTCTGAGGCCCTTGGTCTGCTGGGCTGTAAGGATGGCCTTAGGCCTGAGCCCCAGCGACTCCAGTCTTAAGCTCCACTTTGAACCTGCAGCCCCACCAGGCCCGCCTACGGAGCCCTGCAGCATGATCATCAGGCACAGCCCTGACACAAACAGGTCACTTCTCCCCAGCCTGCAAGCTCAGAGTGAAGTCTCTGGCAGGTTGTCCTCGCCCCGCAAGGGGGAGAGGCCAGAAGATCAGGGTGGGGACCACCAGACCAGATGCTTTAAACCCAGGGCAAATTATATCACTGAGAAATCCAGGAGCAGCTGATAGGGACTGGAAGGGTGGTCAGAAGCCCCAGAATTCAGTACACATGGTGGAGCAAACGGACAGACATTCAGCCGGCTGACACAGGTGCACACGAGCTGGAGAGCCTAATGAGGACCTGGACTGACATCCCAGCTCTGCTCCTCTGCCTGATCCTCTGCATCGTCCTCACTGCTCTCAAACTCCACCGCCACATCTTGGCCCTGGTGAGAGTCACAACTTCTCCCTACGACGCTCTCCTCAGCCAGCCGTCAGCTCCACCCCAGGAGAAGCCTGCCTTGGTTCCGGACCTGATCACCGAGGTCTGAGTGAGTGGTCATCCATCCGCTGGACTCGAGCCTAAGGCCTGAGTCTTTAGATCTGGCCCTTGAGCTGAGCACGCAGAGGGAATGTCTGTCCTGAGCCTGTCATGATTAAGAGTGTTTGCCGTGTTTAGAATTAATCTAGAATCATTCGCTGTGGATTGATTCTGTCTATTGCAGGGCCCAGCATCAAGGATTGTCATTTTTTGACTAAGAACCTACAGAGTGAAATTGTATTGAGTGATTTGAGTGAATAAAGCATTGAAAAAGGGCAGGAGCACATGGGCACTCCTTATTTCTCCCCCTGGACGGCATAAGTCGCACCTTTGCCCACCGCGACATGGGCCCAGTCCTAGCAAGGACCCTGCTTAGTCAGTTGAGCAAGAGCCCCACACTTCAGGACTCCTCCTGCTGCCCTGCAGCTGCGAGTCCCCAGCCGTCCTTGCTCTGCTCAGATCGGAGCCCAGCGTCCCTGAAGCTCCCCCTTATTTTATGGGGGTGCGAGGCTGTCTTCTTAACAGCAGCAAACGCTCCAGAGAGGCTCGGCCAGATGATGCTTTGGGTCGTTAGGTCACAGACTGTCCAGGTGATACTCGGCCCCTGCTCCTCTCTGAGGGGGTGGAACCGGGCCTGTGAGACTGGAGAGGAGTCCTCGGAGGACAGCCTGCCCTCTGCAGCGTCAGCTGGACAGGCCAGGCCAAGGGAAGCTGGGAGCCCGGCAGCCTGAGCCTCCACGGTGGCAAGGCCGACCCAGTTTGGCCCCCGAGTTGGACTTCAGGGAAGTGAACGAGCGGTGCTTCCAGTCACAGTGCACACACGTGCACACACGTACACACACGGCCCCCTCCCCTTTGCCTCTGCGAAGTTCACTCCTCAGTCGACGCAGGGCTGCTTCCTCCAGGATGCCCTCCTGGACCTCCCTGACCAAGTCGCCACCATCCCAGGCCCCCCAGGTAGCACAGCTGGGCTCGAGGCAGCTGCTGCCTGTCTGTCTGTCTTTCAGGCGAGCTCCTGAGAGGAGGGGCCCCGGCTGTTTTCCTTCACCATTACCCTGGGCCAGGCAGAGCTCCTGGGTCACAGGGGCAGAAGGACAGAAGCCAGGGAAAGAGGGAGGGAGGGAGACCCAAGAGGGAGGGTGGGGGAGGTGAGGAGGGTGGGTGCTGAGGTCACAGCGGGGGCCAGAGGCATCCCCGGGGATGGTGGACAGGTGGGTCCAACTCATGAGGAGGCGGCGGACGCTCCAACAGGCAGCAGTAGCCACCGAAGGGTCTCAGGGAGGACGAGGAGGTGACGAGGTCAGACATGTATTTATAGAACTCGGGTTTGCTGCTCAAGCAGGAGGCTGTTCAAATAGTGGGAGCGAGAAGGCGTGAGGCCGAATGAGGGCCGGGGCGGCAGGTTTGGAGAAGAGGAGGCGGATTGAAGAAATGCAGAGATAACTGGCCAGAGATGTTGGTCGGGGCTGGTGCAGGCGGCCAGCCCTGCCTGCTCTCACTCCATAGGCACCGGCACCCAACACCCACCACCTACTCCACAGCCACCCAGCAAGGAAGGCGTTCCCCGGGTGCAACTGAAGCAGAACGAGAGAGAGAGAGAGAGAGAGAGAGAGAGAGAGAGAGAGAGAGAGAGAGAGAGATATGAAGTAATTTGGCCAAATCCCACGGCTAGTGATTGAGCTGGACCTTGACCCAAACCCTCAGCCACCGGGTCAGAGAGATCCCCACTGGACACAGCCACAGTGGACAGGAATCGCGTGCCCCTTCATGGAGTGCCCATCCGGGGGGTTTAAACGTTTCCCTGATGGACAGATCTCCTCTGAGGAACCCGTCTGTTTCTGGTCGGGCAGCAAGCAGGCGGTGACCACGCTACCAGTCACAGCAGAAGAGAGGTCGCGGGAAGAGTGAGGGTTGAGGGTGAAGCGTTCCATTTTGAAGTGTTGGGGAGCATGGGGACATTCAGGGGTCACTGCTCAATGGCTCCTGGGTGTCCAGGGCAGAGGTCAAAGGGAACCTGGATAGATACTTGAGAATAAAATGGAAACGGAAGACTAAGCAAGTGACCAATATCAGTGGCTGTCAAAGACGTGGGTTAGAGTTTAGGGTTCCACGAAAGTGCTTCAGGAGCCGGTGTTGGGAACAGAGAAGGGGGTCCATGCTTCCCACCGCCCCCCACCAGGGCAGAGCTCCTGCTGCAACCCCATTACAACTACTTTACTAGAACTCCAGGTTGCGAATTGATGAGAACCACTTCTAAACAAAGGGTTTAAAATAAATAGACAAACAGATGGGTGGACAGATGCACGGACAGACAGACAAGGAAACAGATAAAGTGAACCACTGGACAGAGAAGACTTTAGTTCAAAAAGTGTGTTAGTCAGCTTTTCATTACTGTGTCCAATGTACCCAACAAGAACAATTTAGAGGAATAAAAGTTTATTTTGGCTCACGATTTCAGAGGTTCAGTCCGTGGTAGGCAGACTCCATAGGTCTGGGCCCAGGGTGAGACAGAACATCATGGCGGAAGGGGGTAAGGAAAGCCGCTCAGTTCATGGCAGCCAGGAGGCAGAGCAGGCTTGAGAGCAAGGAGCCAGAGGTAATGTGCTCCCCCAGGACATGACCCCCGTGACCTTCTTCCCCCAGCCAGGCCTGCCTGCCTACAGTTAGCAGCCATTAATCCGTCCAAGTTATTAACCCATTAGATGGATAAATATGCCGATTAGGTTACAGTTCTCAGAATCTAATCACCTCACCTCTGAACATTCCAGCATCGTCTCATACATGATCTTTCAGAGGACACCTTATATCCAAACCATAAGGAAAGGCTCAACCTGGCACCTCACCCCAACCTAGGCACACTGCCTGAGACTACAGGATGACTCTCACATCAACTGCCTGGTGGAAATGAATGCTCCGGAAAAACGACTGTCATGCTTTGACGCTTGCTCAGGTCTTAATGGGGGCAATTCAGAGACTGCCAATCACAAACACGGGGTCTGTAGCCAGGTGACCCGAGGGAGACAAGGGCCTCACCACGCCCTCTTCTTGGAAATTCAGTGAGCACCGGTGAGGAGGGGGGTGGCCACTCTGCACACGGTGCCATCTACATCTTACCCAACCAAGCTCTGCCTCGGAGTGTCAGTGCAGTGCAGGGACAGACTGCTGTGTGTCCTCACTGTGGGCCTGGCCCGAGCAGCTGTCTTCAATGATCTCTGCAAGCAACGTCCCAAGCAGGAGAAAAGTGACTTCTGTTTTGCATCAAAAGGCTGCAGACAAGATGAACTGCTCGAGCGTATTTGGATCATAGACATGAACCCTCAGGCTCCCCCCCCCCTCCTCCTCCTCCTCCCTCTTCCTTCTCCTCTTCCTCCTCCTCCCTCCTCCTCCTCCTCCTCCTCCCTCTTCCTTCTCCTCTTCCTCCTCCTCCTCCTCTTCCTCCTCCTCCCTCTTTTTTCTCCTCTTCCTCCTCCTCCCTCCTCCTCCTCCTCCTCCCTCTTCCTTCTCCTCCTCCTCCTCCTCCCTCCTCCTCCTCCTCTTCCTCCTCCTCCTCCCTCACCCCTTCTTCTTTTCCTCTTTTGTAATTTTTTTGCCCTAGTAACAAACGAATATGGATGTGTGCCTATTCCTGCCTAAATTCTGAATGACAGACATGGACATGAAACAGGGCACATCTATATTCTTTGGATATGATTTCCCCGCTTTGGTCTCTGGGGACGCTTGTTCCGGCTGCCTCTGGGATGGGGATTTTAAATTAATCTCTCCTTTGGTGGGAAAGAGAGAGTCATATTGAAGACGATTCTCAGTGAACCTGCAGCGGATGCTGCTGCTTCGGCATCATGATTAAGTGGACCTTCGTCCACTGTGCGTCTGACATTTTTTATCAAATGCCTGGTGATTCCCGAGTAGGAGATTGAAACTCATTTTCTAGAGGATTCATATAAAAAGTGCTGCTCTCGAAACAGGACTGTCACGAGGACACGTGGACCTTGTCTATTCTCTCTGCATTATGAGGCCAGCCTCCAAGCTGTCTCCACAGCACTTCTTCCTGTTTCTCCCCACAGTTATCACACCCGTTAGAGCACAGGAGAACAGTGGGAGAGGGAGATGCCCACCAGGAAGTGACAGACCCTGATGGAAAGCACTGGAAGTCCACACACATACCTGCCCCGCTGCAATGCTACCTGAGGATGCATGGAGTTGGGGTCAGGGTCTGACATCAGTTCTCATAAATAGCAGGACTTGTAGGCATTTGGAGGGTGTCTACTCTATGCCAGTTTTTCTTCTAAGTTGTGCACAAATGTATCATTTCATTTAATCCTTTCAACTGCATTGTGAGGTCTTAGACAAGGAACGGATCGGTTGGCAAATTGTGGAGCTTGGATTTGAATCCAGGAAGGTAAGTCCAGAGACCCTGCTTTTAACTGTCATACCAACCTGTCCTCAGGGGGGCGCCAGTGGGTTGCCTCTCCTGTACACCAGGGCCTTCCAGGGGATGCACCGCCCGCTCCAGTTACCAGTGGTGCCATTACAAACTCCCCCCAGCACTCAGGGGCTTAAGACCGCTCTTGTACCTGGCTCCTGATTTTAGGAAGGGCTCTGCCAGGTGGGTTGCTGCTAGGTCCACGTGACTCCACGTGAGGTGGCTGCGGCCAGAACATCCCTTTCCAACGTGGTGTCCTCATCTACGTCGCTGGCCCCTTGAGGCTCCTCTCCCTTTTCACGTGGTGTCTGTCCCTTCAAGACCTCTCTGAATGGCTTGGGCTTCTCACCACATGGTGGTCTCAGGGCAGATGGGTTTCCTGCATGGAGACTAGTTTTCCTGGAGCATGTGATTCAAGTCACATGGGAAGTTGCAAAGATTCCTCTGATTTAGCCTCAGGAGCCCCACAGCGACCTTTATGTCACATTCGATTGCCAAGCAAGTCACTAAAGCTAGCCTAGACTCGGGGGTAAGGGAATTACCTCTCGGAGGGAGGAGTTGGAAAGGATCCCCGGCTATTCTTGATCCGCGACATTGTCTTATCTGTAAATGAGGATGCGTTCACCCACCGCACGCACCTCACGATGGTGCTTTAGTAGACAGTGACCGTGCGTTCCACAGCAGTCCTGTGAGATGATCTCACCTTGTGACGTCTTAGCCACCTGAGTTTGGGTGAATGCTCCATGGATCCACACAATAAAACTGCCTAACGATACAGTTCTCAGAAAGTGTCCCCATCGATAAGAAACATATGACTGTCCCTCAGCAGCCACACAGTTGATTACGAGAGGACTTCCATTTCGGAACATCTGCTGGCTTCTCCCTTGCTGTCTGCCAGTCTCAATGATGACAGCAGCAGCACAGCTACCTTTCATTGACCTGGCCGAATGCCAACCACCATTCCCAGCACTTACACATACTAACTCGATATCCACCTAATATAGCTGAGTGTTACCTTATTCCTCATCATAACCCTACTGTTACTCTTATCATTTCCACTTTACAGGGCAGAACTTGAGGCCCAGGAAGGTTAAACAACTTGTTCAAGGTCATAGGCTTGGCAGGGATGGAGCACCGAGTGCCCATGGTCTCTGCCTATGAGCTCATTGTATTCTTAACTTCTTGGTAGGTTCTTGAGAGAAAAGGGTTCAACTCTATTTTTAAGAAAATGGTTTTTAAAAAAACCACTGGACTCGATGACACCTAATCATTCCATTTCCTCAGACTAACAGACATGCAGAATCGCAGGGGGGGTCAGGGGAGCAGATTGGGGGCCTGGCTGCTGGAGGTTCAAATCCTGGTGGCGGGAGGCTACATTTTCCAAGGCTGGCCAAGCAGACACCTCCTACCCTACCTGGGCTGGCTTTGCACCTCCCTCACTGAAAGAGGTGAAGCCTCCTTGCCCCACCCTTCAAATCTACATTAATTGGGAATGGGTGGCCAGGAAGCTGTGCCGACACCCAGCAGGGTCCCCCACTGACCGGGCAGCTTCAATCCTTCTCTTGGAGACCAAAGCCAGTGTGAGAAGCCCCAGCTGCTCTGCTGGAGAGAGAGTGGCCGCATGGAGGAGAGGGGAGAAGTCACACGTGTGCATCACGAATCCATCTGGGCATCCATCCCAGTCAGGCCTTGGATGGCCTCCAGCCTCAGCCGCCATCTGGCCCAACCATGTGAGAGACACAGGTGAGCACAGCCCCATGGAGCCTGGTAACCCACGGAGCTGGGAAAGATGAACATAAATCCCTGACTCCAGCCCTAGGTCTCAGGTCATTTGTCATACAGGAACAGATGACAGAACACTAGCTCTGCTTCTTAGATCTATACCATCCCAGGCACGTCATCTAATCTCTGTGCACCACCTTATTAACCTATAAAATAGTTACAGTGCCTCATTCAGAGCGTTAGTGCATGGATTGCGGGAGATACTCATAAAAAGAACTTAACACACCAAAAGAGTGAGCGTGTAAAGTCAGTTACAGTCACACCCATTAGGATGGTGGTACAATGTGGGTGGGAATATAAAACAGCAGCCTCTATGGAAAACAGTATGGAAGCTCCTCAAAATATTAATAGAATTACCATTCTACCCAGCAATTTCCCCTTTGGATACATACTCAAAAAAATGGAAAGTAGAGACTTGAACAGATAATTGTGCAACCACGTTTATAGCAGCATTACTCACAATGGTCAAAGGTGGCAGCAGCCCAAGTGTCCATCAACCAAAGCACGGACACACTAAGCACAATATCCAATGGAATATTATTCTGCCTTAAAAAGGGAGGAAGGGAATTGTGACACAGGCTCCGACATGGATGAACTTTGAGGACAGTATGCTAGGTGGAATAAGCCAGCCACGAAAGGACAAGTGCATAAGGCTCAACATAGATGTGGCACGTAGGGTAGTCACTATCATAGACACAGCCGTAGGGGTGGTTGCTAAGAGCTAGGGTGGGGAGGAGAGCAAGGAATTAATGTTTAATGGGCATGATAAGATTTCAGTTTGGGAAGGTAAAATGGTCCAGGGATGGACGGTGGTGATGGTCACTCAGTGTGAACACGCTAAATGCCATTGAACTGTTGCACACTTAAAATGATTTGAGTGGTACATTTTATGTTATGTTTACTTTGGGATGTTGTTTTGTTTGCAGTGCTGGAGATCAAGATCAGGGCCTGAGACATATTAGGCAAACACTCTACCACTGAGCTACAGCCTTAGCCCTTATTATTAGTTTACCCAAATAACAGAAAAAAACATCTTTTTGGGGGGCGGGGAGGGGTACCAGGGATTGAACTCAGGGGCCAACAACCACTGAGCCACATCCCCATCCCTATTTTGTATTTTATTTACAGGGTCTCACTGAGTTGCTCAGCACCTCGCCGTTGCTGAGGCTGACTTTGAACTCATGATCCTCCTGTCTCAGTCTCCTGAGCTGCTGGGATTACAGGAGTGTGCCACTGTGCCCAGCTGAAAAACATATTTTTTAAAGTCAATAGTGAAAGATCAGTGAGGTCAGTTAAGAAGGAAGGAACACTGATTTTATTCATTGCAAAAATTCAAAAATTTTGGAGAGATGATACTTTGGGTACATTTTTTGGTATTTTCAATTTTTTTTTTTTTTTTTTTGGTATTTAGGAATATCTAGCCTGAAACCCATCAGCATGAAGCTCCAGAACCACAGTTAAAGAAGATCCTTAAAAGACAAAAAAAAAAAAAAAAAAAAAAAAAAAGGCAGATCCTCTTTATCCACAGTGGAATAAGATATCACAGACCAAGGATTAGGTGTCAGCATGATGCCAGATTTTCAACAATGACACCAGGAGCCAGAAAACAATTAAGCAATGTCTTTGTCTTGAGCATTTTTAGGTAAATGTGCTGGAATTTTATACCCAGCCCAACTGTCCTTTGGGGTGGGGTCTGGAATTCCAGCTCATTTGCTTTTTAGGCACAGTCACGCAGTTACTTCCAGTGCACTCTGTAGGGCATCAAGAGAAGGAAACCCACTAACAAGGGGAAGGAAACTCAGGAAAAGAAACTCTGGACTCAAGGAAAGAGAGAATCTAACCCCCGAGAAAAACCGAGGGAACTCAGGGCTCTGGAAGGGCGGCCCCAGGAGCAGCAGCAGAACAACTAGACCAGATGAGAGCCGAAGGGAGGCTGGGGGGGGAGGCTGGGGGGGAGGCTGGGGGGGAGGCTGGGAAGGGAGAAGGAAATGCAACCGGTGGTTACCTGACAGCATGACCGAGCGGAAAACTGCATTGAGAGGCATTTTCTCGAGCTGAGGGTGGATACAGAAAGACTCAGACTCAAAATAGACTCAGCGAAGGGAAAATGAGGATTCAGATCAGAAGTTGAGGGTTGGGAGATGGCTCAGGGGTGAAGCATGTGTGAGGCCCCAGCTGGGTTCAATCCCCAACACGGAAAAAAAAAATAAAAAAGCAAATTTTAAAAAGGTAATATAATTATACAAGTATAATGATTATGCACCAGCTCAGCAGTAAACAATATTTGTGTAGTCATAATAACGGAAACAACAATAATTACATCAAAATGTGGAATTGCACTATAGGGAGTACAGGGCCAAAGCCAGAAACCACCGCCTTTGCCCTCTGCATCCAATGCTCAGCATCCAATGCTGCTCCCAACCATCACTCCGCGGATGACAGGCTGGCTTGATTTAGCAATGGGGACACAAGTCCAGAAGAATCCCCGAAAGAATCTGAGGTGGTTGCTTCTGGGGAGTGGGATAGAAGGTGGGATAGAAGGGGGCGTGGGCTCTGCTCCCAGTTGGGGAAGCTTTTCAGCGTGAATTGATGCTTCAACTGCGTGCATGAGTCACTTGGTTGGAAATTAAAACCCAGTTTAAAAATTTTAAAAATTGCTCTTCTGTTCTTTAAACATATAGGCTGCCTTTTATACTTACTAACTCCCCACATTTCAGGAGAATGTCTGTTGCTCAGAGTGAGAGAGGACAGCAAGGTGGCCTTAAAGACCCTGAGGAAGCTCACGGTGCTCTTAGGTCTGTCTATTCGAATGTGCTAGAACAAGCCCCTCCAATCCACTTCCCACCATGCCCCTGGCCACATGGACTGGGGCTGCAAGGCTCCCAGACTAGCTCCTCCACCTCCTTCAGCCTGGCCTTTCTTCTCCGGAAGCTTCCATTTCCTGCCACAGCATCAGCTGTTCCCACACTGAAAAGGTCAGATGTGAGTGTTATTTCAGCACACATTTGATGGAAAGTGATTCTGGCAGGTTTGGATTTATTGCCTGAGCCAGGTAAACATGAAATCTCTCCAAGATATCATGGACAGGAAAAAAAAAATTTCCCTCCCCCTCCCCCTCTCTCATACACACACACACACACACACACACACACACACACACACATCCACACATAATTTTCTGCTAAGTCCATCCTGCTGATTTGATTACCCAAGTAAGAATTACCAAACGTTTACATAAAAGTCCCCTGCCTGAGGGTGGTGTGCATGTCAGCATCATGGCCAGCAGTTTGATGCTGAAATAGATTTGCAGGACAAGCTCGTCTATGTGAATTGATTGGAAACAGGCACACCCAGCACTGTCGAAAACTCTATAGATAATCCACGATTATTTGCGCTCCTTTCCCCTGTCAGGGGAGGGCTGCAGAGGTCGCCTGGCTGCTTGGAGCACTGAGGTGAGGGTTGGTTCTCAATCTCCGAGGATGCAATCACACGAGCCCATTTATATCGATCAACAGCACACATGGAAGTTAACATAAATCAATTAGCAAAATGAGTCTGCTGCGGGAGAATGCTAAAACACACCGAGTAAATAACAGTCCTACGCACAAAACATGAGGATAAAGTCTACAACCATGCTCAGCCCTGCCAAGTCCCCCTGTGACCTTCAGCAGCAGAATGTTCAGCTGTCACTCAAAGTCCACTGCTGAGTGAAGTGGACAATCTCACACTGCTAGATGCCAGGGTCATCTCGGAACTTAACCCCGAGTCTCTTCTATAATAACAGTGACAGAGTACGTCTCTACAGCACTTGACAATTGGCCAGGCTCCTTTCAAATGCTTTATTAGCTGACTTGGGCTTTGCTGTAGGTCTGGGGACCTTTATGGTCGGTGGGGGAGGCAGGGGGACGTGGAGGCAGACAGAAGCGCTTCGACCTTGGCTCTGCAACGTACCAGCTTGTCTGAACGGAGGTGAGGCTAATGTCCAGCAAAAAAAGACACACAGCTCTCAAATAACTATGGTCATCCCCACTTTTACAGATGGGGAAAGTAATTTACAAATTTAAGTGGAAAAACAGGGCTTCAACCCAAATCTATTTGTGTTATTCCTAGTCCCACGTTCGACCTTGTCCTGATTCCTGCCGTGGATTCCCAGTCCACGGGCAGCTGCGTCACAGGTATGAGCTGGGGCACGTCCACCTGCAGACCAAGCAGGGTGGAGACCCTGCTGCCCCACCCCTAGGACTCCCTGGGATGGAGCCCAGGGAAGAAGGCCCTGTGTCTAGAGCTGGCCCTCAGTGCCTAGCACACAGGGACAAGGTGCAAAGGCAGGGCAGTCTTTCCTTTTGCTCTCCCCCCGCTCCTGCTTCTGGGGTCACCTGTCCCAGCACTGTTTAACACACCAGATATCTCCGCTGAGGGCTTTTGCCCCAGATGTTCTCTGCCTCACATTTTTCTTCCAAATAGCCACGTGGCTCTAGTGGGTTTTCTCACCTGTGTGCATATTCGAAGGCTTACTCCTTCGAACCATCGCTCGAGGACTAACTTCCCAATGGCATCCACCCTCACCCGCCCACTCCAATCACAGCTGACCTCACCTCCATCCTGACCCCAGGCCTCCCCACCCTGCTCTGTCCTTCCCCCACCCCTTGGTGCCTTCTAGATCCTATGGAACTTTCTGCTGTGCTCAGAGGATACTGCCTGTGTCCCATCACTAGATTAAGTTCCAC
Source organism: Marmota flaviventris (assembly GCF_047511675.1). Lineage (NCBI taxonomy): Eukaryota > Metazoa > Chordata > Mammalia > Rodentia > Sciuridae > Marmota > Marmota flaviventris. The sequence goes on along the minus strand of NC_092507.1, from coordinate 10,487,786 downwards.
AAGAGCAGGGATTGTGTCACTTTTGCTCACCAAGTGTCCTAAGTGCATAAAACAGAGCCTGGTATGTAGTAGGTGCCCAAGAAATATTATTCAATGAATAGATAAGCACATGGATGGATGGATGGACTGATGGATGGATGGATAGATGGATGGATGAATGGATGGACAGACTGATGGATGGATGGATGGATGGATGGATGGATGGATGGATGTGCAGGTAGATGAATAGATGGGTGGAAGGCAGATGAGTGAGGGTGGGGATGGGTGAGTGGATGGACACATGGACAGACAGGTGTATGTGTGGACAGAGGGGTGGACTGGTTCTACTTTCTCCCAGCAGGATCTCCCTCACTGGTCCCGTGGACTCCAGCCTCCCCTGAAGCTGGTTCCCTAGGTACTCTCTCACCCGCAGAACCTAAAGCCCTGGAGTCTACACACACACACACCAGGGCACACACAGAGTAGGTCCTCGGCTCACATCAGACACCAGAGAACAACTCACTGGAGCACAGACACCATCTCCCTCGAGAGGTCTGCAAAATGCCCACAGGGGAGAAAACCCAAGTGAGCCACGTGGTGGTGGGGGGACACAAAGACCCTAACTGAACCTCATTTCTCCACAGCATCAGCGGCTTATGTCCAGCCAGGCTGCCACCCCTGCCAAGTTCACAGCGGCAAGCTGCTGGCCCCTCTGCGCTGCAGTTCTTGGGCGCAGCGGAGGAGGGGTGGACGCTCCTAAGTCAAAGGCTCTGTGTGCCTGGGAGCTGAGCTGAGCTCCCATCGAGGCTGCAGCTACTGAGCTGCACGTCGCTGGACTTGGGTTCTAAGTCCACTGACTGACAGGCAGCGTCAGGCAGAACAGAAAGGGAAAGAGCTCAGACAAGAGCCAGCCTGGAGAGGCCGCGGATTTCCAGGAAGGCATCAGCCATGCTGTTTCCAGGCCAGTTAGGAGGCTGCTGTAGGTGGGCAGCCTGGGAGGTGGGCACCCAGGGCGTGGTGCAGAGGGTGGCACCACGGCAGAAGGTCATGCACACCGTGACGAGAGCAACTGGATGACTAAAGGGTCATGCACCTTGACAAGGGCTCCCAGGTAGTTGCTAGAACTGGGTCAGTCCAGAGAGGCTTATGGAGACCTCGGAGTGCGAAGAAGATTATGAAATAGTCTGTACTTTGATCCCATGTAAATTCAGAAACTCCAGGTGGAAACCATAGCTACTTACCCATGGACGGCGGGGGTCCAGGTCATCTAAATACCTACGTCACTGTGGGGTTTTTTTTCCTTCATTTTCTGCAATATCTAATTTTCTTATAGAAACCCCAGCATGCAGATCTGAGCTTCATGGACAGATCTTGCAGGAAACAGAACACAGGGAACCAGCCCGGGCAGAACTCCAACAGGCTCCACTCACCGAGGTGCTGCCCCCATCAGACCGTGAGCCGGATTTACTTCACCCAGCACAGGCCCGACACACCTCTGCTTCCTTCATACCCACTCCTGTGCTCCTGAGGTCGTGCAAATTAAGACACAAACCCTTTTCTCCATTTTAGCTTCTCCTATCATGAGAAACCCCAGCCTCTGCAAAAGGTCTACCTCTGCACCCCCTCTCTTTGCACATGCTATTACCCTGACCAAAAATGCCCCTGCCTTCTACAGTCTGCCTAGAAAACTCCTCTTCATGCTTCAAAACCCAACTCAAAAAAAAACACCCCTATGAAGTCTCCCCAGGCTGCCTCAGAGAATCACCTCTTACAACCTCAGTTCTTCCTTCCTGCCAGAGTTGACCTCAGACACACCTGCACCTGGGCCTGCTGGGAGATACTTTCAGGACATGGCTTCCCCCCACCTCTTAGGAAACATTGAGATGGTGTTTTTCCCAGAAGATATGAGCACCTGAAGAGTGGAGAGACACGTGGTCAGAACTCTAGCTGAGGCAGTCGTTTCTATCAATCATGAGCCAACCCCACTGTGGCTTTTTGAGTCCCCCAACACTGGTCCCTGCCTAATAGTGCCTTCTACTTTCTCCAAAAGTCCAGCTCTGCCTCTGGGACTTAGTACTTCCCACTAGTACTTCTGGGGGAAGGAGGGGCCGCTGAGCCCCTCTCACCCCTTAACCACACAGAGAGGCCGATCATGAAGGAATCGTGGCTGGATGGCGCTCTGCATCCTCATCAGGCACTAACTGCACCCAGTGAACCACGAGTTCTCTTCTGGCTGTGCTTTACTCTGTCAATGGTGATCTGGAGCATTTTGTGTATCGTCTACGGGGGAAAAAATAAAATGCTCCAAAGCCCATCAGCGAACATTAACGGACTGGAGAATTTTCAAACCCAGAGCATTTAATTCAGAGTGTAAATGGCAAACGCCTTGTTCAGTTGGAAAAACAAAGATCCCAATTATGTGTGACCCAGCTCGGCACCTCTGAATTATGCCATTTGTCAAGTATCCTCCACGTGCATATAATTAATCCAATTCGGCTCCATGAAAAAGAAATCACTTCCCCTAAGGACGCGGTGTCAGAATTAACCAATCCGGTCCTTAGCCCACATTCTCTTGCCAGCAGCCACGCTGCCTGAAGCCTCCTGGGGACCCTTGGGAAGTCTTTGCAAAGGCACAGGAGGAAATAAAAAAGATCAGCGAAACCCAAGGTGTCTCCTCCCCCACTGAAGTTGGCTTGTAAAACATGAGTGTCTTTCTCCTTTCTGGTGGGGATCCGGGCCTCGCTTTGCTATTCTGCATGGCCACCAGATACGGGCTGTTTGAAAAAATCAAGGCAAAGAGGAGCATTTCAGCTGTAACTTCTGGCAGAGATTTACATTTAGATGACACTCTTGTGTTCAGCAATCAGGGACACACAGCGACACATCAGCCTTTCTCCTCCTCTCCCAGCTAGAGGTTTCCATGCCAATCCCTCTGCATGCTCCGTCTTGCCTGGGAGGAAATGCAAACCCTCTGGTTCTGTGCATCCAGAGCTGGGTTATGAGAGAGAGAGAGAGAGAGAGAGAGAGAGAGAGAGGGGGGCTGCCTCCACACTGACTTCCCTTTACAAATTCTGAGACTCCCTTGTGCAGGCGCAGGGAGGGAAGTGGAGAGGAACCGTTTGCTAGGAGTTCGATTTCAATTTCACTTGCTTTGCTTGGTGTGGGCTTCCTGGAGCTTTGCAATGGCTGCTGGATCAGGTATGAACATGAACTTCGCTGCAGGCTGGGGGGTCTTGGGTGACTCAGAGGATTTCATTTCTATCCCATTGCAAAGAAGGGGCAGACAGAAAGGCACGAGCGGGCATGTCCCTACTTTAAGTCACACTCTAGTGGCTCCGCAAAGCTGGCGAGATGGCCCGGCAAGCTCTCTGGCAAGGCTTTCCAGTTGCCTGCGCTCTGAGTCTCGCACCCGCAGGACAGAGAAGGGAGAAGGAGGGCTGACCCTCAGGAGGTCAGGAGGAAGCAAGTCCTCAGAGTCCACAAAGCTGCCTCCTTGTCCTCCAAATTTTACAGCAGCCTTCTCCCCGACAGGACGGTGTCTTTCAGAGCCGGATGGCCTCGGACCCCACTGGTCAACCTGCTGACTACTTGTAATGCCAGCTCTGAGATTGGCCAACTGTGGCTCTCCAGCGCTGTCCCTGCCCACCCCAGGTGTCCCTCCTTTTCTCAGGCCACGCCATCGGTCTCCCTCTCTCGCTTCTCAACCACTATGTTAGTGGCAGCAAAGGCTCTGGCCAACATGGCAGCTCCTGTGAGATTCCTCCATGTATTCGGCAGACATCGACCGTGTGCCAGACACAGCGCCAGGCAGAGGGGGCGCAGGGCAGAGGGAAAGGTGAAAATGCACACCCTTCGGGGAGGAGCAAGTTGCTTGGTACTCCTGGGTGCAGACAGTCCAGGAAGCAATGAGGAGGCCAAGAGTCCAATCCCCAAAATCTGAAGTCACAGTGCCCTTGTCTGAAGCCACCCCCACTCCACCGGTACTGGGACCGAGCCTAGGGGTGCTCTGCCACTAAGCTACATCCCCAGTCCTTTTTGTTTTAAGACAGGGTCTTGCTAAGTTTCCGAGGCTATCCTTGAACTTGCGATCCTCCTGCCTCAGCCTCCTGAGTAGCTACAATTATCTGAAGCCTCTTTAGCCTCAACAAGAGTTGCTGGGAGGATCTCAGGAGATGGTGGCTGAGCTTCTTGGTCAGTGCTTGCTTGGTCAAGGTCAGCCCTCACCATATCAGGATCATGGTCAATATCACTATCATCTTAGGCAGCGGCCAGAGCACATCTGTGTAATTTACATGTCAAAGAGTTAGGAGAGATCCTTGAAGCCATTAAGGGTTCGCCAAAGAAGCTGAGCCACGATGAGAGAGTTAGGACTATGTTGGAAACTCAAACTGATCCTCTGGGGGCTACTTGCGGAGTGGACTAGAATCGGGCCAGCTAAGAGGGTGGGGGTCTAAGCCAAGCGGTGCTGCTGGGGACAGACGAGGATGGCAGGCTCTACGATCAGGAGGGGTTGGTAAGAGAAGCTGCAGGTCACGTGGCTGGGAGCACAGTCTTTGGGGCCAGTCACCCAGAATTTGAACCCTGACTCTACTACTCCTGTTCAAGTGACCTGGAGCGCGTAGTCCAACCTTCCGACGCGTTCGTTTCCATCTGTATGCTGAGGACAGTATGGGACATTACCACCTGACGGGGCTGACTTCAAGGTCTAGCTCGATATTGTGCATAATGTGCTTAGAATAGGGTCTAATACGGAGCATGCCTCGATGTAAGAAACTATTGGGCTCAATACCCACCAGACAGAAGCGGGGCAGGAAGTCTAAGCAGGGCCAAGAGGCTGGGGACAGGAGGCCAAGGGACAAGCAGGTTTCCAAGGTCTTCTCACAACCACATGCGTCTTACAAGGGGCCAACTGGGAAATGATTTTGTTTGCATATAAAAAGTTTGTCTTGGTGCTTCGGGCAGATATTTGGTTTGTGAAGATGGTTTCGTTAAATGAGAAAACCAAGTTTCTTCAGGTTTTCTTTCCAAGTAGAGAGATTCCACCATCCTGCTCTCCTTACAGTGCCCGGGAAGGAAGGTGAACCAATACCCCACTCCTGCATCTGACACCTAAAGTCTGAAGCAGAGTTTCAAGAAACTTCCAGCAATTCCTGAGATAAAAGTAGCATCAAGGAATCAGCCCTCATATGAAAATTATAGCATGGGAGGCGCTGCCCTGACAACCCAAGGCCATTATTTTCAAATCCCGCAGCAAAGATCTAGCCAGCAACAGAACTGGGGAAGGGCAGGCCACTTTCTGCCTTTTATTTGTGGGAAGCAGCAGCATCGCCCTAAAAGGCTGTCTTTTCATTTCTGTTGAAAATTAGACGAGGCCAAAGCAACAGCTCCGCTACAGCTTTCTGTAACCAAGAGGACCGTCCCCCGTCTCTGTGAGACGATGAATCGCATCTGAACTGGTTGCCTGGGACATCCTCGCTGTGCACTTTGCCTGGCCAGAGTTTGCCGCTCTGTAGGAATTGGCTCATGAATCCTCAGGCTGAGGTTGGGAAACAGAAATTATGTGTTCTGGGAATCCCGCCTCTACCACTCATCGTTGCTTTTTTTTTTTTTTTTTTTTTTTGGTATATAATTATAGGAAGGCAAGATTCTATTGAGGTGCAACTTTTCCACACACAAATTGCATTGGACATTCCTCTTGATGCGCTTCCAAACCCAACCATACAATCTCAACGCCTGTTAATTACAACTGGATGAGACATAAACAGAGATCGTGTCTCCAAATAGTAGTGCTACAATTTGGCACACCAACTGACACAGGGAGGTCCCACAGTGGCCTTCCAAACACCCTCTGGTGATCTTGGAAGAAGGAAGGTATTACATCTATTTTCAGGTCAAGAGAAACGATGGTCGCACAAGAGATAGGAGATTTGTTCACAGACATAAAGGAATTCAGGACCTGAAAATAAATATTCATTAAATGCCCACAGCGTGGCCGTTACTGGCTCAACAGATGCAGTTCCTGGTTTAAAGGAGACTGTAAATTCAATTTTCCGACGTACATCAAACAGGCAGTCCCCCCTTATACTTGTAAAACTTGCAAAGTCATTTTATTTTAGCGCCCTGTCCTTAAATCCTTAGTAACTGGTGGAATCCTCGCTCTTACAACTCTTTACCCTGGTAATAAACATCCATCTGCCCAAGCTGGGGAGAAGGAGTTAAGAGTCAAGGAAAAGGCTGGGGCTATAGCTCAGCTGGTAGAGTGCTTGCCTTGCATGCATAAGGCCCTGGGTTCGATACCCAGCACCATCAAAAAAAAAAAAAATGTGAAGGAAAACTGAGAGACTGAGGAGTGTGTGTGTATGTGTGTCGTGCATGCGTTCTATTTTTTCATTCTTCCTTTCACAATCCAGGGCAAAACTTTGGAAACCATGGAGAGGAGCTCGTTCTTATATAGAGGATGTTTTGACTTTGGAAGTCGAATTTCTTTAAAAAAAAAAAAAATGGAAAAAGTCAAAAGAGTTCTCCATAAGTCAATAGCATAAACGATAGATCAGTATGAGACTGAAATTTTCTTTTTTAAATCCAAAAGACAAAGTCGATCATGTTTCAGCAGGACTTGAGTCAACCTCCCTAGCTCTTCTCAAAACCCTCAGCACCAACACAGAGGTCAGGGTTGTAGGAAGGCTCCTGTTCTTGTCCAGCTGAGTGGCTGGATATGCAGAGGGACTTGAGCTCCAGGACCCCCCGGGGCGCAGCACCCTGTCTGAGGGTCCAGCATGAACAGGTCCCGGGCACACCCAATTCAAACAGTTCCAGGAGGATCATCTGCACGAATCTGCCTATCACCGGCCATCTGAGAGCCCCTCTTCCTCCAAATGAAGAAGCGAGCTGTCTGTGGCATGGGCGGACGTCGCTACGTGTGGTTTCCCAGGCACCAGTCTTTACCATAAGTAACTGTGCCCCAAAGCTTGGAGAAAAGAGGCCCGTCTGTGGTAAAAGAACTGTACAGAGGGCAGGGAGAGAGGGGAAGCTGCCCAGTGAGATTATCAAGGCTCCCACAGAGCCTGGCAGCACTGCGCCCTCCGTGAGCCGCAGATTCTAGGGGCATGATCTCATTTGAAGGAACCCGCTTTCCCACCATCTCTACAAAGACAGAGAATAAAGCGAGGCAAAAGTTGGCTCATTTGGGGCCCGACAAGCCCATTGGCATGCACGGCTCGTCTCCGTGACTGAGCCCATGGGAACCTCAAGTCCAAAGCCAGCCCAGGACGTCTCAGGTGCAGTCATCTCCAGCCTGGGTGGCAGAGGCTTGGGTGTTGTGGGGGAGAAATTGATTGAAAAAAAGAGAAATTTTAAATGCAAAGCCACTGTCTTTGCAGTCACTGCTTGTCCCGCTAATATTTTGACAATACTTTTTTACTTCAAAAATCTAAACAGTTATAATTGTAAGTTAACTATCTGACAAGACAGCTTGCTGTAGACCTGGGGAAAGCAATTATTTTGACATTGATTACTTTCTACATAGGAGCAGAGGATTGTAATTGTAGTTTGCTGGAAGCGATTGCCACCTTCTATGATGTGCTCCCAATTTGGCTGGAGTTAATTAATAGGTGTTGGGGGAGGGGGAGGGAAGGGCGAAGCCGGCATGCCACTTAACATACCAACTAATTGACATGAAATAAATTAATATGTTTAATTTAAATGTTATTAATTTACCAAACACAGAGAAACAGGCACGGGGCTTCGGAAGCCACGGCATTAGCATCATCTACGGGGATGTCACCCGGTTACCGTGGCAACTGCCTCATTAGGCTTCCGGGGGAAGTCGGCGCATAGCATGGGGCCGGGAAGCAGTGGGCAGAGGATTCCAGGCATCAAACGGGAAATCAGAAATATCAACTGGAACCAAGCGGTGCTTTGAGGATGGGATGCAGAGGGAGCTGTTTATCTGCAGGTGACCCAGGCTCCAGCCTACAGCCAAAATAAAGGGCAGGGTGTGAAATCCAACGTGCTGTTCTTTGGATAAGGTATTGACCCCAGGAGGAGCAGGCTCGGGGCGGGATGTCGAGATGGCACCCACCGCCAGCCGCCCAGCCTTGCTTTAGGGCTTCATTCTTTGCACACGCTCTCCTCCCCTCCTGGGGCTCGCTTCCCTGACGGTCTGCACCTGCCTCCCTTCCAGGCCTGTTCCAAGCCTCAACTTGAATGTCACTTCCCCCTCCTGGCTGTCCTTCCATGAACCCTGTGACACCTAATGAGTTCTGTCAGAGAGGGTGCCACTCTGCAGTACCATTGGGAGCTGCCTCCTGGACTCGGGGTTTCCTGGGAGCAGGGCTGCACAGCTCACGCTGCACCCGGGGTTCCTGCCCCAGCAGCGTGGGCATTTCCAGGAAGCCTGTTAGAAGTGCAGCATCTCAGGCCCCACCCCGGCCTGTTGAATCTGAATCTGCAATTCAACAAGATCCCCAGGAGACTCCTATGCACACTGAGGGCCAAGACGCTGGAGCAGGCAGACCCTCCACAGTGTTAGGTCAAACCCTCTCCGCCACCTTCATGTTGCCCCTAACCTGGATGGTGGAGATAAAGCCAGAGAAACAAGCGGCTGGGCTATCACTGATCACTGCTGTGTGACAGGCTGGCCATCAGGCATGGTACAGAGCTGCAGCTTCCCCGTATGAGACTTGAAACCTCCCTCTCACACTGTATGGCCGCAGGTCAGTTATTTAACCACTTTGGTCCTCAATTTCATCATCTCTAAAACAGGAACAGCAGCTCATTCGTTCCATAGCTATTTACTTGAGCATCTATTATGTACCACTCGCTACTTAAACCCTCCAGAGTCATCAGTGAACTGAAGAGATTTTTAAAAAATCTGCCCTCTGATTTGAGGATTACAGACACAGAGAAGGCTTACTACATTATCAGTCTCGGTCTGAAGCTCTCTCAATATCCTTTTCCTTCCTGCGACATTGGCTGGAGTTTGACAGTGATACTTGTGGACCCTCTTGCTGGCAGAAACCAAAGGTGAACTCACTAGGGTACAGCACAAGAATACAGACCACTCATCCCACGGTGTACCTCACTGAAGAGTCTGAGACAGACACTGAGACTGAAGATCTACCCACCATGGTTTGAACATTCAGAATGAAGAGAGCAAGACAGAAAGATAAGGGGTTTCCAAATCTTATTCAGTCAAGCCTGAATACAGCTTCCGTATACACTGTGGCACTTGACTAATGAGAAGTCGTCACGCCCAGGGGAATGGTGAGAGTCCAGCGATGACCGCCGAGTGACACTCTCATTCTTGACCATCCTCGGTCTCTCCAAGTTCAAGTGCAAGAAAATGCCCTCCCCTCTAGGGGCCAACTCACCAGCGATGGGACCTGGTCTGCTTGCAACTCTGGAAGGAACCAAGACCAAGTGCCGTGGAAGCACACCCAACCCTAGAGACGGCAGGTGCGCTGTCTCCTGACCTCATTTTCCTTTAATGCATCAGCAAACTACTGATCTCATTTGGGTTGTTTTCTCAGGCTGCTGCTTCCCTCCTTGGAGGCTTGGCCTTCTACGCGAGGTGTGTGTTAAAACCGGCAGGGGATGTTATTTTTAAAAACCCACACCACCTATTGGTTTAGCAAGCCGGGGGCAGGGCCCAGTTAAAGTCAGGGCCCTTTAACCAACCCCTGGCTTACTCCAGGCTGTGCCAGGTTTGAGACCCTCTCTCTGCTTTGACCAGCGGCTTCTTCATTCAAGTGTCCAAGGATACATCTGTCCCCGGATTTCTCCCACACCTTGACTGCCAGATTCTGCCAGCGCGGATTTGGACCTGCTCTGAGCTGCACACCTGATCCAAAACAGCCCACCGGGGTTTGTCTTCAGTGCTAGGAGCCCTGACCGCTGGGGAAAGACACCACATCCCTGTCCTTGCCCCTTGTCAGTTGACCACTGCCAAGGGCTGAACATAACCCTGGATTTTTCTAAACTAATTAAGTAGATATGATACCAGCAAATTACTTTTTAAAGAAATAAATCACCAGTAGCCTAACATTGCCAATAAATTGCTGGAGAGTGTGTGTGTGTGTGTGTGTGTGTGTGGCTTCCTCTTGGTCCTGGGCATTTACAAAAGTGATCTCTTGAGTAATTTTGGTATTTTGGAGGTTTCATGAGAGCAACATCTCCCGGGGCGGGACTGCTTCTCATGGCCTTCCCCTAAATCATCATTTACTTCCAAGTCGTTGGGCACCTGGGCTGCCTCCGATTTGTCGCTGTGGCTAAACAAGACTGCGTTGAGTGTGATGGGCCAAGCTTCCCCGGGGTCGGGTCGCCGGCCTGCGTGTTCTCTCTCATCGGCATCATTTCTGTTTCCTGCTTCAGCCACGACACACTTTCTTTGTGACACCTGCTCTCCACAAAGTCGGCCCAAACAGATCTCCCTTCCATGAGGTGCTCTTGACATTTGGGTGGGACAGGGCTTCTTCCCCAAGCTCTGAAGGAAGTTTGGAATTTTTTCCATCTCTAAAACTGTCCCTTGGGCATTGTGACAATCAGAGTCCCCCGGGGGTCCGAGTGGGAGACCTCCACACATCACCCATGGGCTTATGTCTCGATTTCTCAGACTCTGGTCAGAGTTCCTCAGGGGAGACCTCAGGACAGGAGATGTCTGGAGAGTCCCCCGGTGTGCAGGGCCAGCTCCATGAGTGAATGCTCACCCGCCCTCACCCAGCCCCCTGCCGGGAGCTTTGGGTTTGGCTTCGGCCATTTGCTCCCACCGTCTGCTGCTTACTAAGGTTCCGCACTTCTTACCTTTCCTTGGTCTGCCCCCTCTTACTTCCTCGTCTGAGACCCAAATGCAGGTCTAGCGACAGCCAGCACCCACCCAGGAGAAGCCCACGGACCAGGTGAGGTCACAGGGCAGAAGAGACTACTCAGGATTCCTGCCTGAGCCTCTTTCTAGCTACGTTACCCCAGAGGAGGTATCTGGAGCCCAGAGAGGCAGATGTCCTCATCAGTGGGTGGAATATTGATATTATAGGAACTCGGTGATTTATTTATTTATTATAGGAACTCGGTGATTGCTATGCGTGAGGCTTAGCAACCTCAGGGACCTGCTAGGAACTCATTCAACGTGGCTGGTGTTGCTGCTGCTGCTGTCCCCTCCAGGATCATGAGGGGGCGTGGAAGACAGGACCCCATGTTACAGAAGAAGAGCCCGAAGTCCAGAGAGGTTAACGAACCTGCTCAAGTCACCAAGACACTTCCTGGCTCACTAGCAACCAAAGGGATCTAAGTCCAGGCTGATTATCTCCATAATTCAGCATCTTTCCACCAAGCTCCCCCACCTCCCTTTCAAGAAGAGCAGAAAACTGTATTGTTGCCTCCTGTCCTTGACTATTTAAGCCATTTGGAAGAGGAAAAGTCACGCTAAGCAACAGCACAATGTGGAGACAGGAAAAGCAAAGCCGTGTTCATGTTATCACGAGCGCCACCGGGGGTCCTTTGTCTTCAAATGCACCCGCTATATTCTTGAAATACCGCAGAGGACATGAAATCCGGTCTTTGTTTTGTGATTTTGCTTCACGTAAATGAAAGCCATATGCCACTGGGGTCTTTTGGAGACTGTACGCCGTATAGGTCAGTCTTCTTAATCATGGAGATGGCTGTCGTTCATTGTGTCCTTGCAATTCTCTCATAATTGCAGCCTTCGGGCTAACATTTATACAAAGCTCACAGTAGATTCGCAAAGGGGAAGTTATCGGAAAAAGATTTAAACGGCTCAGATTAGATATCAACACCGTGGCTGAATTCAATGAACTGCAGAAAGGAAAAAAAAAAAAAGTCCATTTTTGTCCTGTCTAGAGAACAAGTTGGAACGAGCATGCGTCCCCGCAACCGCACACCCCTCCGCGCTGAGGACCCTCGTCGCTATTCAGTCCCTGCCGCCACTCAACAAGATATGGAATCAATTGTCACTCTCTTTATTTACCAGGTGCGACGCGGCAGGCTGGCAGGCCGAGATACTCGCCCAACACGGAGCACGCGGATGCACAGCACCTGAGAAGTCTTCACAGGGAAAAAAAGAGCATGTTTATTCACATCCCATTTCCTCCTAGAGAATATCGACCCCGGAGAAAGCCATTTCCAGTTTGCATCTCATAATTGCAAATACTTTCTGAATTTCTATTTGGAAAGCAGCTGTTGGAACGAATTGCCTTTCCCCGGGGAACGTGCCATCTCTCTCCCAACCTCGCTCAAGAGGCGATAAGATGCTGGCCGCCCGGACACCCGGCTTGGGTTCCTCACCAAGGTTACTGCACGTGAAATTTTCCTTTCCTTATCAGGATTTTGAAATCATGTCGAGGCATTTTCTGATCTTATGGTTTTAAGGCAATGATTCTCCAAGTGTGCTCAGGGCGCCGTATCACCTGGAGACCTTGAAAAAAAAATAGAATAACCCAGGTGCTTTCCTACTGCTGGCATCTGTGTTCCGGAGCTGGGGAGGGATTTGGTGCCCACCAAAGCTCGAGAACTTCTGCTTAAAGTCACTGGAGCAGCAAGATCCTCAAACTTCCAGGTGCATAAAGTCCCCTGGGAGCTGGGTTAAAACGCAGAGATTGGTCCTGGAGGTCTGCGGTGGGCCAGACTTCACATTCCTGACCTCTCCCAAGGGCCCACATGGAGCTGGAGATGCCGATCCACCATGTGAGCGGCAGGGCTCTTGGACGGGGCTCTCAGCTGGGCGTGATTTTGTCTGCTGTAGGCATTTGAGGACGTTCATAAACATTCTGGGTGATTGTAACTGGGGAAGGGTGGTCCTGGCACCCCATGGGCAGAGGCCAGGGATGCTGCTGAATCCCCTGTGGTGCACAGGAGACGCCCACGTCCCACTCAACAAAGAAGTGCCAGCCCTGAACGTGGATAGGGTGGAGGCTGGGACGGTCTAACCTAGGACACTGGTGCACACGTAGGAAAATAAACGCAGCATCAGAAAGAGGTAAAGTGGAGAAGTCCCTGCCTAACTCGGAGGAAGAATAAAATCAACATCCCTCCCTCAGAGCCGCATCCACAGGGGGATTCCTGGTCTACAGGCTACAAAAAGAACCCTGCCTGCTTGACCCTCGGGTCCCAAAACGCCTCAGGCACCTGAAGGAAACGTGTAAAATGCTGGTGATCCTCGGTGTACAACAGACAACAGCTGCTCTTTCTAGAATTCTCCATGACAGGTCTAAATGTTTTACTTCCTAACAAGATACTGCAAAATCAGGCAGACCCACCAAGGAAAGCTCTGCTGGGTGCCAGAATTCGAACGGTCCTGCGGATTCAGTTAATTAATGACAACTAAGACCTAGAGGGGAACGGGCACTCCCAGGGTGACCAGCTTGGCTTCCCTGGAGGGTCCTGAGGGTCCAGCTGGACTCTCCTGGGCGTGTCCAGCTCTACACACTCACACTCCCGGGCTTAGCCACAGAGTTCTGGTCACCTCGACACACTGAGTTTTACCGTGAGAATTCTGCCACGGGCCTGGGTTCCTCGACGGAATCATGGAGAGATGAGAGTTTCTAGTCTTCCTATCTGAGGGGAAAGGGGCTCTGTCCAGCAGGTTTGAGGAGGGAGTGATGGGAGATGAGGTGGAGAGTGACCACCCGGTCAAAGGCATTGTACTGTGTAACCAGAAGCCCAAGCTAGGGAGCACCCCACAGAGAGAGGATGAGCCCCCAAAACTTTGGGACATGGCCCTCTTTGTTCTTCGTGTCACGCTGTAAGAATCACCTCTGGGACCAGTCTCACGGTGGCAGGAAGGAGCCACCCTGGAGAACTGTGGAAATGCCTTCTGATCAACAGCAGGGCAACATGGTCCCCTGGGATCAGGGGGAGGAGCCCTGGTCCCTGCTCAGTGGTCCCCTGGGAGAAGAGCTGGGAAGGAGATTTCTCAGCTCTGCCTAATACCTACGGCCTCTGTGCTTCCCCACTGGCCAGGGGAGGCCATGCTGATAGCTGGCGTGTCCCGGCGGAGGAAAGGGAACCCCGGCCAAGGTGCATATGCAGAAGCTGTGGGTAAGGTAGGTGGGTGAGAGGGGCCAGGAGGGGGGCAGCCATGCACACCCAGCCAGGGCCAGGTGTGCTGTACTCGGCCTCCCCCGCTGTCCAAATACGTGCTTCCCCAAAAGAATGAGGCGTCCTCATCTGTGGTCCAAACAGGTCTTGGACCACAGGGCTTATTCCAAGGTGTGAAATTGAGTATGTGCATGTATGTGTGCACAGGTGTGCACAGGTGTGTCTCCCACCCAGACTGTAGGCACTGAGTGGGCACTGAGTTCCTCATTCACCTGTGAGCCTACCCCAGCACCCACCTCAATGGTAAATGCCCAAGAAATATGTAGACATGTGCTGAGCCCAGTGTACACACTGCAGTCCCAGGGACTCAGTTGACCAGGGCAGGAAGGTCGCAAGTTTGAGGCCAGTCTGAGCAACTTGGTGACAACCTGCCTCAAAATTTTTAAAGACTTGTTTCCAAGGGCTGGGATGTTGTTCAGTGGTAGAGTGCCCCTGGGCTCAACCACCAGTACCGCAAAAAAAAAATAAATAAATAAAGGAAAAAAATATATATATAGACATGTGCCAGAAAAAGAGAGTTGGGACTTAGGAAACGCTGCAAAATCATACCCAAAACTCTCCTGACCCCTGGAGAGGTCCTCTGTGTTTCCCAGGCCGGGCAACCCATCCCCTGTCTCTACAACACACATATTTACATGCGGTTACTTTTGTCTTGAGAAACACCCAGATCATAGTCAACCTGGCCCAGGTGAGGCTGAGCTCACCTTGAACTCAAAAATAGGCGTGTGACCCAAGCCTGGCCAATGAGTGTATTCTCTCCCCCTGGGCAGTGATTATTCCAGTATGCACCACAATCCAAGCCAGAGCAGCAAACCTCAAATGTGGTACTGCTGGAAGCTGTGAGAATGTCACTTCCTGCTGGGCTATGGGGATGTCACAAGGCCTGGGGTCTTTGCTATGGAAAGTCGGCCTGAAGGTGAAGCTGGAGGAGAGGAACACGGAGCTGAAGAGAAACCAAGTCCTGAAGACACTGTTGAGCCCCTGAGTACAGCCATGCCTGAAACCTACTCTGTCTCTCCAAGGACATCTATTTACATGAGCAAAACTGTTTTTCCTGCTTGAAACAGTTTGAGCTCTGATTGCAATTCTTGGATCCATGAGTAATGCTCTCCCAGCAGTAATTCACTGGGGAGCCTCTGGGGGAGCAAAGTCCAGTCCGTCTTTTCTCAGGCCAGTCAATCAAACCCCTGAGCTGTATCCAAATGGGCATGACCACAGCCCAACTCTGCTCCCCGTGTTACTCCTCACACCTCGGCACCAAGGGCTCACACTTATTTAATGCTTTGGAAACAACTTGTATTACCGGATAAGCCAGGGCCCCCAGGGCACCATTGCTGGGCCCCGGGAGGCCTGCCCCAGGAGCCCTGGGTTCAGATAAGAGACCAAGGTCAAGTCCGACCTTGACATTTTCTTTGGCTGACCCACTTCACCCCTTGGGCCAAAGACATTCAGAAACATGCTATCTCCAAAATGTACCACCCACAGCAGGCACCGCGAAATCCAGGGACACGGTGTCCACCCAGCCAGCACACCAGGGCGTTCTGTTATTCACAAATGTCTGGGGTAGGTGGTATTTTGGGGGTAGGTGGTATTTTGGGGGGTAGGTGGTACTTTTGAAAGCATCAGATATATATTTAAAACCACGCTAAATGAAACAAGTCATCTCTAACCAGTAAGTCTGCAAGCAGGAACTTTAAGTCTCTCTTGCCCTTTGTTGGTGAGTACTGATTAATCCTAGATAGGAGGAAGGACTTTGGAAGCCCCACAGCCGCACTGTCAGGATGTCAAATCAGAGCTGCTGTTAGCTCGACAGTGTCACCCTGAAGGGCCACCATGAGCAAGTCCTCGTTTGGAGATTAATAAGCTCCTCTGCCCCGCCCTCCGCTGCTTCCCCTTCCCGTCAGGACGTTCTGTCCAGGGCCAGCGTCATCAGAGCAGGACGTCCGTGCTCCCACACGGGTCAGGCGGTAACCTGTCCCTGGGAACCTCACATTGCAGAGAAGCACCAGAGAAACCGGAAATGGAGGCAGAAACAAAATGAAGGCCACGCAACCACATTCTGAAAGTTCCTGGTGGCTTTCAGATTCCACGGGTGGAGGAAGTCCAGCTGCCGCTCCAAAGCAAGGCCCCTGCTCTCCTCCAGCGGAGAGTAAGCATCCAGAGACCACAGAGGCCCGTGTCCCTCCTGAAGTGCATGTGAGTGTGTCAGTGTGTGTGTGTGTGAGTGTGAATGTGTATGAGTGTGTGTATGTGTGTGTGTCAGTGTGAGTGTGAATGTGTATGAGTGTGAGTGTGAGTATGAGTGTGAATGTGTGTGAGTGTGTGTGTCAGTGTGTGTGTGTGAGAGAGAGAACAGAGAGGGGAAGAATGAGACCTTCTGTCCTGAACTCCTCTGACGTGGAAGTTTCTTCCTGTGAGGATCATCCGGGTCGTGCTGTTCAAACGGGGGTCCCTCCGTTCACGGAGCCTGGTCATGAACCCTGGGGACCCCTTCCACCAGCACTCATCTCTGTGACCAACTCAGCCCCGTCCCGACTCCATATGTCATCTCAACTCATCCGGTTTTCATGTTAAAAAACAGTCTTGCAAGTCTGAGCGTCAACATAAGCTTTAAGCAAGTTCATTCAGTTTTTTTAGAGATTCTTTGTGGGTGTTTATTTTTGAGGAAGCTTTGCTAATCAGTCAGAATCATCTGACAGGTGAGAAAACCCATGCCATCTGAATGACCCGAGGAGGAGGAGTGTGGGGAAGTGCAGAGTCCCGTCCAGCGCTGACCAGGAGAGGACAGACATGGCTGGAGAGAAGGGGCGAGAGGCAGGAAGGCTCCCCAAGGGAAGGGCCCTTTGGGGGTGGGGAGCATCTTCCTCTTTGAGCTCCAACCCTCCTTTGGACTTTGCAGTTACTTGTACGATGCGAACCATGGCTTCATGTCTGAGGTTGGTGGTGAGCCCCGGGGGACAGACAGTGCCTGGAGAGCAGGGCCATGGCCCACCAGGAGAGCCCAGGGCACGGGCCCGATCCTGCAGGGAGCAGCCATCTCCCCAAGGCTCTCCAGCCAACTCTGGTTCCAGTGGATGTCCACGCCCAGGGTCACCTGCCGTTGGCACTGTTTGCTTGTTCGTGGACTTGCGTCCACCAAATGCCAGGCACTGCACCTGGCCCCAGAGAGGGCCTGGGAAGTCACTGTTGTTGCAGACAGAAGTGGCTATGAGGGGGACATCTCTCTCGTCCCTTGTGGAGGGCCCTGGACGATAAGTCAGCTGAGCCAACGGGCCAGTGAGCAAGTGGACGCATGGAGTTCCTGGGGAACAGTCCCACTCTGCCCCTTGGGGCTCCCCTTCTCCAGTCTCCAGACTTCATTTATTCCAGACAATTTAGTGAGCAACTACTGGGCCCCAAGCATCTTTCTGGGGAGTGGGGTGGGTGCAGCAGGGAACAAATCAGACGAAAACTCTGTCCCTGGGGGACTTCAGGGACAGAGATCAAGTCAGGTAGAGGGCAACCACTTGCCGGCCAGCCACGAGCCTAACTCAACTTCACGGTGCCTCAGTTTCCTCCTCTACCGAGTGGGACCATGATGTGATCACAGGGCTGCTTCCGGGACCAATGTTAACTCAGTATACCTTCGGCCAGCGCCCGCGCATAGACGCTCTATAAATGTGGACATTATGATGGTCATGATTGTCCTGGCTCTGCCCGGCATTCAGGTGACTGTAGCTTAGCAACAACGTGTGGCTTCCTGGGCAAGGGTTCTTGGCACCGCGTGCCCAGGCACGACAGCCCTGGGTGATGGTAACTCAGGTTTGTTTAAGCTCCGCAAAGTAGAAACAGGTGACCAGCACACGGTCTTCTCCAGCACTGGAAAATTCCACCTGGCCCAACTCTTATTCAGATTAGGAGGTAAAGGCAGGGAGGGAGAAGGGTTTAGGATGCAAAGGAGGGTTTTAGTCCAGAGGGCAAGAGCTGCATTGACCCTCACAACCCCTGCAGCCTGCCTGAGGCTTTAGGACATAATCAAATATGCTGTGGCCAGACAAGCTGGGTTTAAATCTTAGTTTTCCGCTTTCACGATGCCCTGGGCAGGTCATCCTTTCCCCTCATGAGCCTGTTACAGAGGGCTGAGAGGGTACACAGGGTCATGGTGAAGAACAAATGAATGTGTCTGGAATACAGTATGTGCTCAGTTAACTTGGGTCATCTCTCCACCTCCCCTAAACAGCAAAAACGTCCTGTGTTGAAACCACAAACATTGTACAAGTAACTTTTGGAATCCAGATTTGAATCAGAAAGGAAATCTTTATAGAACACAGATTTGAGGGTATTAAATTTTCTGCAGATTAATGAGTGTAAAATAGACATAAAGACACCAAGAAGGGCTGGGGACGTAGCTCCGTTGGTAGAGTGCTTGCCTTGCAATGCACAGGGCCCTAGGTTCTATCCCTAGCATCAAGAAAAAAAAAAAAAAAAGACACCAAGTAGGCACAAATATCTGAAGGATGGCATTTGCAGTGGAAGATGAGAGACGTGGTATAAAGAACCCAGGGTTCCACCCCTAAATGGCCACGCACCATTGAGGGAATGAGAAGAGATCTGCTCTGTTTTTGCAAACATCATACCTACGGCTGAGGATGGCAGGGGAATGTGAATGTCTTTGCCTTCTGCCAGAGTGACAGGAATAGCCCAGACTGCCTGCCAACTCATCTCAGAGACACGCTTCTTCCACTACAGGAAAAGACAAGCTGATCAAGAGAAGCTAGTCCCAAAACTCTGCCCCAGCAGCAAGCCATATTTTATGCATCTGTTCCCAAATTAACCCAGCAAATAAAACCCCAAATGCACACCCCCAAAATGACCGCACTTATTTTTTTATACAATAAAAACGGCACAAGGGGCAAATCCCGGCTGCTCGGTTTCCTCGGGGGACCTTCAGAGACACTGTAGGCTTTAGTGAGTTTCAGAAAATATGCAGACTCAGCAACCCACTGCTCCAGAGGCTAATGGGAAATAAAAAGGTCATTGACACAAGGACAGAGGTCGGGTGGGGGAGGGCAACAGAAACCCATGAAATCTATTTGGGGAAGAGCGGATGGATTTGCCTCTGAAAGGAAATCACAAAAATGCATCCCTGGTGGGCCTGGGGGGGGGGGGTCATACACAGCCACATCAATGTGTCCCAGACACCCACAGCTGGGAGTCGGAGGCCTGTTACACTGGAGGCTCTAATCCCCCAGGTCCATGTCTTCAGTTAGCCATGGCTTCGTTTCACTGCCTGTGAAGTGGGCAGAATATTCACCCTTGAGGGGCTTGGGTAGGGTCGTGTTTACAAGAAAGCTTTGTAGACCACAGAATCATGAACTGGTGGAAATGAGTGTGTCTCACAAATACACACGCAGCAGATTCTCTTGCTTTCTCTCTAGGACAACATGGAATATGTGCCAAGTGTCTAATACACAGCAACATGCTTCACGCTCTGGGAGAAAGATGAACACCCCACCCGGCTCGGTAAGGAACTGAGGTGATCCTAATTAGCTTGCCTGAGACAGGTTGCCTAGCAACAGGGCTGAGGACCATCATGCTCTTAAAGAGACATGGATATTCAGGTTGGCAGGCCTGTGGCCCTTCTGGTGCATGACTCTCACATTCTGGGGTCTCTGGAAAGCCCTTCCCAGCAGACAGGGTCCTTCCGGGGCACTCTTGTCTTCTTTTCCTTCCTCTCTGTGTGAGTCAGCTTCCCGTTACTATAACACATGTCTGAGATGATCAACTTATAAAGAGAGAAGGTTTGTTTTTCCCCATAGTACTCAGTCGGTTGGTCCTGTTGCTTTTGAGACTATGACAAGGCAGTATAACATGGCAGAGAAAAGCAGTTCACCTCGTGGTTAGAACACAAAAGAGAGAAAAGGAAGAGATGAGGGTACCCAATCCCCTTTGAGGGCACACCCCAAATAACCTAAAGACCTCCCACTAAGCCACGCCTTTTAAAGGCTTTACCACCTCCCAATATCAGCAAGCAGGGCCAAGCCTCTAACACATTGGCCTTTTGGGGACCTTCGAGGGCCCAACTCTAGTACCCTATAAACCACAAGAAGATAAAAGGGGATTTATGCACCTGGGGATTCCAAGTGCATTTTTCTGTATTGCTGCATATATAACATTGACCACCCGTAGGGAAATAAAATTATCATATTACATTTTCTCAAAGGTTGGTTTTTATACCTTCAAACTGCTTTAAAATGTGAATTTTGTCCGAATCAAGAAATAACTTGAGAAGTATAAAAAAGGGAAAGAGATTATAGTAAAATCAATATTAGCAAGAGCAAAATTGTAAGACTCAAGGCAATAAAAACCTTTCCCAAGCCAAGAAAAAGAGATCTCATCATAAAATTATAATAAATTACTTTAGTTTTATCGCTTGGTAAATTGCTGGAATATCAGCATCACCAAGGCTACGTCTCCTTTCAACCAGAGACTGCACTGGGGCCTCCGGGCCTCACACAGACCAGACGACGGCAGCATCATGGTGACAACGTGCCCTTATTAACTGGCACCAGCGCTCGCTCTCTTAAACAGGCTTCTCTCCCTTGACCCCTCAGATCCCAAGACGCCCCCTTTCACTCAGCTGCCACCTCCTGCTCCTTTCAGCAAGACGACTCTCAGACAGCGCTGTCTGAATTTCACGTTTTCGTATGTTACAAAATACTGCTCTTCTTTCCGTTCTCCCCCAGTCGTTTAAAAATTCAAAAACCATTCTGAGTTTGCAGGTTCAGAAAAACAGGCAGTGAGCCAGGTTTAACCCTCCGGGCCCTGCTTTGTGGACTCTGCTCAATATCCCTGAACCCCTGAGCCCCCTCCCAGTGGCAGCCAGAGCCAGGCCTAGGGGTCTTCTTTGCCAGGCTGGGGTGGGGGGCATCCTCGCCCTTCTTACTCCTCCTGACAGGGACGTGCTCCTGTCTGCTGAGCGCGAGGATTTCACTCTGCTCTTCAAGCTCCCCGGGCTAGATGACTCTGAGGCTTCTTTGAAGGACTCTGTCCCGCCGTCTAGCATTGCTCAGAATGTCTCGGGCCTGGTGGACAGCAACGGCCGACGCCGTCACACCCCGGTACCGAGCCCCCTCCTCGGTCAGTGCTCTAGTGCAGCGAACAGGACAAGGGTGGTGGGGTGGCAGGAGGTGGAGTCAGCATAGGAAAGAGGTGGAAGAATTACAAAAAGCAAGTTGGAAATGGGGCTGAACCTTGGTGTCCATGGGGGATGGATTCCTGGGTCCCCTTCTCCCCTTAAAATTCTTTGAAGGGTCGATTTTCTTAGATAAGGTGGTGCCGGACTTTCCTAGAACCCACGCACATTCTCTCGTATATTTTAAATTATCTCGTGATTATGCATAACACCTCACACAATGTAAGTGCTCGGCAGATGGTTGTTATGCTGTATTACTTAGGAAATAATAACCCCAAAAGTCTGTGTGCGTTCAGCGCACCTGCGATTTCTTCTTGATATTTTGGATCTGGTTGGTTGGGTCCACGCGTGAGGAACCCAGCGGCCACCTACCCTCCACAATGGAGCGGCCTGGGCTGTTCAATGCAAAGGCAACAAGTCCGGCTCCTCCCAGCCTAGGAGGCCCGGTCAGGAATGTCATTATTGGGTTAAAGGTGCCACATTCGAATCATGTCCAACCTGGACCATCCCAAGGTGGAGAAAGGCCCCGAAAACTCCGGAGCCGTGTCACTGATCTGGAGTGAGAAGCCCACACTCAGCGTACTCCCTGGACATGGGCCTGCTGAGGAGGACGCTTGCACCTCAACCAAGACAGCGGAGGGGTGAACCCAATGTGCACCCACTGGGTATCACAAAAACACGGTCATGACAGAGGCCTGGTGCCCCAGTTCCACGTCCCCCCGGCCATTCCCCTCCCAAACCTTCATTTTTAGTGCCTTCTCTGAGTTGCCACGTAAATTCCACGACTCGGGGCACTACAGTGGCCACCCTCTGAGAAACAGGAGTGAGTCCCCAACAGCCCAGGTCCTGCTGCCCCCAAGGAAAACACCAAGCAACACACAGAACCCCCCAGGGTCGCTGGGTTGTTGGGAAGGGGCGCACGCGCACTCATTTCTGGTTTCCATTCCAACCTTTCCGCTGCTGGGCTTCCCTGCTCTGGGCCACGGAGCCCCCAACACGGACCACGGCACACAGGGCCTACGCCCAGCTCCAACCCTGGTCCTGCTCATTTGGGGGGAAACAAATGCACTTTTGAAAATATAGTTCTCAAGCTTTTATTGAGCTGGTTTGTATTGAAAGTGGCATTTAGAGAAACCAGAGAGAATTTATAGGGAGCAGCCAGGATAATGAAGAGTCTTAGAGCCGCATCCTTAGGGGAGCTCTGAAGGAACAGGGGACATGAATTCTGGAAAAGTGAAGACTCAAAGAGGGGACGGAAGGATGTCACCATCTTGAAAGCCCTGAAGAGCTGTCACAAAGAAGGAAAATGAGGGAAGGATCTAGGACTGACTCAGAGGCGCCCCCAGCAGGCGTGCTAATCCCTGCAGACAGAGCGCTCTGTGCACCACGCGCTCAAACCCGCCTCTGACCACCTCCCCTACCTGCGAAGGAGAAATGAAGTAAGAGGTGAGTGATAACACAACGTGCGTTTGGAAAAATAAGCTCCTCAGCAGGACTAGACCTGCCGGCAGGTGATTCCAGCAAACGTTGTTGATGCTGATTTTCATATTTGGCATTTTTGAATGAGAATTAAATAAATGTGCTTGTATGAAGAATCACCACGACTGTGGCAGCTACCACCTGCACGTCTCAGGTTCTGACTCGGATGCCGGGAGGTGTGGCACCGTTGATGGGCATTTCCAAAACAGGGAACGAGCCCTGGTAATTCCAAAGAAAATAAGACAATCTCCACATAGTTGCACTCTTCAAACCCTCAATGTGAATTCAACCACACGACCGGCTCTGCAATCGCATCCTTGTAAACAGGTTCTAGACCTCCCTGAACACCCAGCAGGTAGAGGACCTGGGAGATGTCACGGGACATTTCTTCCTCTTGACTTGATGCCTGTAGCCTCCCTCAGTCCCCAGGAGAAGCAAGGACTCTGCACACACTTGCAAACACCCCTGAAAGAGTAGAACACACACACACACACACACACACACACACACACACGCCCCCACTGCAGGAGACAAGGTTTCAACAAATGATGAAGATGACCTCCAGCTCACACCACAGCCTCTGCGCCCGTCACCACTGTCACATTCTATCGACAGCTCAGTGAATCCTTGGCAAAAATCCCAAGTGGTAAGTTCTCTCATGAGGGTGGACCACGGGGGCACTGAGGGGTGAAATCACTTGCCCAGATTCACACAGCTCACGGCAGAATGGGGATTGGAACCCAGGTATTCCGGCCCCACCATCTCAGCCCAAATACCCCAACACACTGTCCCTCTCCCTGTAGATGCTAGAACATTCCAGCCAAGGGCACCAAGCTCTTCCTTAGGAACAGAAGAGCTGGCCGTCTCCGGGGCCGTCCCAGGCTGGGTGGAGGAGAGCAGACCCAAGCAGTGCAAGGTGGTTTTTAGTGTCCGATGACACCCAGGAAGGGGCCAGGTCTCTGGGGAGAGCAGAGCCAACAGCTATGGACGCCTGTGGCTGCCTTGGGTTGGCATGGCGAAGGAATGGAAGAAGGCCCAGGACCACAGTGAGGGAGAGAGCGGGAGGTGACCCTGTGGGGGCAGGAGCAGCCAGGTCATCAGGGTCTTCCAACCCAGGGGTAGCAACTTGGACTTCCTCCTCACGTTGTGAGGTCCCCCTGCACCACCGAGGGCACATCTCAGGTCCACGGATCTCGCCTCCAGGGCTGGGGCTCCAAGGATGGAGAGGGGTGGGCGGAGGTGGGCTCCAGCAATGGGGGAGGGGAGAGAGACGGGAAGGGAGACCAGGTCAAGGGGAAATAAAGGCATGCCCCAGGCTGGGGGGGGCCCAGGGTGGCTTCCCAGCCACGGCAAAGAGCCACGCTCTTCAAAACGGTCCTTACCCCAGGATGCTTGGCCCCAGCCGGGACACGGGCCTCGCCAGGAGCTGTGGGGCTCCCTCCCCTGTTGCTTGGGTCCCCGGGGCTCTGGCGCGTCTGCTTTCGTTGTCCACCCGGAACGCCTCTGGCAGCCTGGCCTCAGCTCAGACCTTCCAAAGCAGCGTGAGGACGTTTGACAAGTGCTCTCTGACAAGGTCCGCCAGCCGCAGCCCTGCTCATAACAGGAGACACGGAGCCGGAGGACACCTCCAGCCCAGCGGAGGGTGGGGAGGACAGCTCGAGGGGAGCAGCAGCCCTTGGCTACAGAGGGCCACCGGCCTCGGGCCACAGCGACCAGCACAGAGGCCTCTCCAGCAGAAGTTAAAGTGGTAGTTAGACTTCTGCACTTTGATGTTCTGAGCTGGAACCAGCCCCTCTCCCTGGGGAAATGAAGAGTCCTGAAGGCGATGCCTCATTCTCAGCACAACAGAAGGCCACATGGCCGGACCAGAGCGCGACCGGTGGCTCCCAGTGGGGACGGGTCCGCTGTGCACGCTGGTGGTGTGCGGGGTGGGGGGGGTGCTCCCATTTGAAAGGCAAAGCGTCTGCTTCACGAGGATCAGGAAGGGAGAGGACTAACACCTCGAGCCTGTGGTGGGGACCTCCGAGTTAAAAAAATTATCTATTGACTTTTTTAAAGAAATCACTGTTTGCATATTAATAGAAATGATGCTGATACAGCGACAACACAGCGTCTGCTGAGTGCCTATCCTCTAGAATAGTCTTGGGCTACAGTTTGGGGCAAAAGTAAATAGGAGAGGATGCAGGCCATGTTCCTGGCCGTGAGGGAAGCCACCAGGAGATCACGGTGCCCACAGGCAGGGTCCAGTGCCCCTGTGCACCCCTCACCCCGTGGGGGCGTGCAGAGTGGGCTCTCTCCGGGTGTGGCTCCTGTCACAGGTCTCTCCTGACTCACCCGGACACCGGGGACTGGGAGCTCCTCCAGGTAGGAAACGCGATTCCCTGATGCCACCATCTTCCAGCCCAAGGGAAATGGAGGATAAGTGTCCACCGAACACACAGACCCCCCAGAGGCGGTCAGGCAGGGGCCAGGGCCGACGGCCTACGTCAGACGTGCAGCCCCGGGAGCGTGAATGAGAACTGGAGCCCTCTGAGCCTCGGTTTCTTCATCTGTAAAATGGGAATTCAAATAGCACCTACACCAAAGCACCGCTGTGGAAGTAAATGGATCATCGCAACCACCAGGATGGCTACTCTAAAAAAAAAACCCAGAAAATAGCAAGAGGTGGAGAGGACACGGAGAAACTGGGAGCACTGCGCGCTGTTCCTGGGGTGTGAAACGTCACGGCCTCTATGAGAAGCTGAACAGCGGTTCCTCGGAAAATTGAAAATAGAATTACTGTGTGATGGAGCCATTCTGCCTCCTAAAAGGACTGAGAGCAGGGCCTCGGAGGAATGTCTGTACAGGGTTCCTCACGACAGCTAATGTGAGGCAGGAACCAAGGGTCCACAGGTCGATGCCTGGACAAGCCAAGCGTGGCGTATCCGTACAGTGGAATCATTCAGCCTTTAAAAGAGGAGATTCTGACATACACTACCACGTGGAGGAAGCAAGCAAGTTCCCGAATGTGAAATAAACCAGTCACAGGAAGACAAATGCCGTGGGATTCTACTGCTGTGAGGTCCCTGGAGTGTCAAAATCACCAAGAAAGAAAGCCGAACAATAGTGTCCAGGGGCCCAGGGAGGGGAGATGGGGAGACTGTTCAATAGGTGGGAGGCGAAGTTTCACAAGATGGAAAGAGTTCAGAAGGTGGATGGCGGTGTTGGTCAGACGTTATGAGTATGTTTAACACCACAAAACTGAACCCTTAAAAATGGTTAAGGCATGGTGGTGCACACCTGTGATCCCAGCAGCTCGGGAGGCTGAGGCAGGAGGATTGCGAGTCTGAGGCCAGCCTCGGCAACACAGTGAGGTCCTAAGCAACTTAGCAAGGGCCTGTCTCAAAAAAATAAAAAAAGAATGGGGACACAGCTCAGTGGTAAAGCACTCCTGGGTTCAATCTCTGAGTCCAAAAAAGAAAAAAAAATATTAAGGTGGTAAATTTTCTTGAGTATATTTTAATACAATATAAAGCTGGAGAAGAAAGAAAATTGAATGAGTTAACACATATGTGGCACTTAAAATAGTGCCCGACTCCACCATTACCATTATCCTCATTTGTGTCTTCATCCTCATCCTCGGTAACACCGACAAGCCGTCTGGGTCTGTGTGCAGGTAATTCTCTCTTTATTTGCCCTCCTACTCAACTTCATGCTCCCTAAGACTGAACCCCGCCCTGCCAGGGCCTCAACCCCAGCACTGCACACATTAGTGACACAGTGCACACATAGTGCCATGGTCTTGATGAGGGAGGTGATGCCCAAAGGTCTGCTTTTTTGCAGGCTTGGTGCTATCGGGAGGTGGTGAACCTTTAAGGGGCGGAGCCAAGTGGGGGTCCTTAGGTCACTGGGGGCATGTCCTCAGAAGGGATCATGTAGCCCCAGTCTTTCTGATTCTCTGTTTAGTGAGCAAGCTCTTCAACACATGCGTACCTCCTCCATGATGTCATGCAGCTGAGAGACAGAGGGCCCTAACCAGGACTGAGCCAGTACCAGCATCATGCCCTTTAACCTCCAAACTGTGAGCTAATAAGCCTTTTCTTCTCCATAAGTAGCTCTTGTCAGGTATGTCATTATAGTCACAGAAAGCTGACGAGTACACCAAGCACTTGGTTGGTTGATATTGAATGAATGAACGAATAGACAAATACCTGTCTCCTAAAGTCCTCTTTGAAGTCCCCTTTTGATATGATGACATTGCAGGCTATCTTCAAACAAGCTTGATCCCTCACCTGGTGGCCCTGTCCTGCAGCATGTTAACATTCTGTGGCTGCGTTGCTTCTGCTAGAACAATAGTGGGTGGTGTGCCGTGGAGCAGAAGCAGAGGACAGAGGTGAAAGTGCTCAGCCAGGAAGACGCTCAGGAAGTCGTTTTCAACCTCAGATGCACTTAGGACAGGAGGCTCTTGCACAATCACCTTGAATTTCGTGTCAGCCAATGAACATTAAGCACAGGGATCGGGAGCAGAATACCTGGACTTTTGCACGAGAAGGAGGCAGGCCAAAATCCCATCACCGTGGCACAGCTGGAAGTCCAGCACGCCATCTCAGTCCAGAATCAAAGATAGATATCAGACAAGGGATTCCGCTATACCAAACGGTACTCCCCTCTCAATGGTGGAAGCTTCTGGCAACAGAGCCAGAAGAGGAAACTGGACCAGTGTGAGTATCTTCATGGGCTGAACCAGGATTCCAGAGGATTCGAACCCAGGATTCCAGAGCCCCGGTTGTCCCTTTACCCCTGCTGACTTGGAGCTAAAGGTCGTTGGCAGAGGGCGTCTCAGAAGCCTGCTGACCTATCACAGCCAGCGAAACACTTGCCCATGACTTAAAGGCAGATACTTAAACTTGCACACGAAGGTGCCAGTATTTGAATTTTAACAGGAACCTGATGATGCTGCTGATTTGAAAACTAATGCACTAAAACCACAGCATGTGTCATCTGTAGAAAGGTGACTGCAGACCCCACCACGTGGTGGGGAGTCAGCTTTTCATATTCAGTGGGTGTGACATCTGCTTCCTAATTGCATATATTTCAAATGAGCCAGAGGGAGCTGGCCATTCTCAGTGCACCATGGTGCCCACTCCCACCACCTCTGTTACATTAGGACTGCAAGCATCCCCACCCCCCGACACTCACGGTTTCACCCTCCATGAATTCAGTTACCTGCAGTCAACCACAGTCTAAAGATACTAAATAGAAAATTCCAGAAATAAATTATTCACAAGTTTGAAAGAACTTTTATTACAGTGCATTATCATCCTTGTTCTGCTTTATTAATTATTGTTGCTCTCTTACTTGGCCTAATTTATAAATCAAACTTCATCAAAGGTAGGCATGTATAATAAAGAACTAGTGTACAGAGTTTAGTGCTGTCCACTGTTTCAAGAACCCACAGAAAGTCTTTGAACAAATGCCCTGGATTCAGGTGGCCTGCTGTGTTAGTGAGAGTAGGCAGGCAGGAAAAGAGAAAAGGTATCCCGATGAGAAAAGAAGTAAAGCATCCCTATCTGCAGATGGTACAATCCTATAGGTGGAAAAGGAAATCCTAGAGCAACACACACACACACACTCTTACATACTCACACACTCTACACCTGTTGAACTAATAAATAAATTCAGTAATGTTATAAAATATGAGATCAATGTTTAAAGTCAGTTACGCTTCTTTACACTAAAATGATCTATCTGAATAAAAATCAAGAAAACAATCCTATATATGATAGCATCAAAAAGAAGAAAATACTTGGGAATAAATTTAACCAAGGCGATGAAAGAAACGTACGCTGAAGTCGATAAAACATTGGTGAAAGAAATGGAAGAAGACACAAACAAACATCAAGATGTATCCTGTGTTCATGGATTTAAAGAAATAACATTGTTAAAAAAATGTCCATGCCATCTGAAACGTGCCAATTCAACGCGTTTCCCACCAAAATTCCAACGGCATTCCCCACAGAAATAGAAAAATCAATTCTAAAATTCATACGGAAACATGTAAATATATATATTTTATTTTGTTATTTTATTTATATATATATAAAAAATAACAAAATAAAATAAAATAAAAACTTGGTCACCAAAGCAATCTCAAGAAAGAAAAGGTTGGAGACATCAAATTTCCTGATTTTAACTTGAATTGAAGGAATGGTAACCAAAACTGGGCGAGAGAAAGCCCGGCGTGCAGACCGAGAGACAGAGCCCAGCAGTGAACCCACGTGTGGGCAGCCAACTGCTTTTGAACCAAGACGACACAGGTAGCAAGGGCAGCCTTTGTCACAGGTGATATTAGGAAAATTGAGGTCCACATTCAACAGAGTGAAACTGGACCCTAATATAAGCACAAGAACCAACTTAAAATGGATGAAAGACCTAAACATAAGACTTAAACCATAAAACTCTTAACAGAAAACATGGGGGTGGGAGGAAGAGGGAAAAGGCTCCTTGGCCTTGAACTTGGTGATGACTTTGGGATATCAGAGCAAAATCTCAGGTAACAAAAGCAAAAATGAATAAGTGTGGGGTTTTTTTCATCACTATAACAAAATACCTGAGATAATTAACTTCCGAGAGAAAAGGTTTATTTAGCTCACAGCTCCAGAGACTCACAGTTCTAAGGGAGGGGGTGGAAGAAGATGGATGGTGTGTGGGTCAGATTTTCATCCCTGTGACTAAAACACCTGACATAAACAACTTAAAGGAGACAGACTTTATTTTGTCAGTCCATATGGACTCGTTCCAAGACAGGAACAGGGTGGAAGGGAAGCTCTCTCAGCTCATGGTAGGAAGGAAGTGACTTGGGAGAAGACAAACCCTCCCAGCCCCAGCGACCTGCTTCCTCCAAGTAGATCCCGCCTCCCGGGGCTCGATTCAGTTGTCAATCCCCTTGATGGATTGATCCACGGATGAGGTTGGACCCTCATGATCCAAACATTGCCTACAAGCCCCACCTCTGAACACGTGAGGCTTTGGTTATCATCAAAAAGAGGAGACAGCAGATGGTGTCAAGGGTGTGGAGACCAAGGAACCCTGTACAGTGTGGTGAGAAGGTAACTGATGAAGCCTTTCTGGGAAACAATTTGGAGCTTCCTCAAAAAAAATTAAAGTTTAGTGCTGTATGCCGTTTCATGTATCCACGGAATGTCTTGGAACAAACGCCCCGTGGATAGTGGCGCACATACATGACCCTGTTCATTGCAGCGTTCTTCACAATAGCCAAGATATAGAAACAGCCTAAGTGTCTGTCAAAGAAGGAATGGATAAAGAAACTGTGGGGTGTGTATGTACATACATAAAGGAATATTACTCAGCCTTCAAGAAGAATATCCTGACATTTGGGACAACACAGATAAGCCTGGAGGACACCGGAGATTAATGTAGTAGAAATAAAGAAATAAAAAATACCGCAGGGTTGATTTCATTGATATGTGGAATCTTTATATGTTAGATACATAGAAGAGAGTAAAATGGTGGGTAGGAGGGGCTGAGGACTGGGGAGATACAGGTCTGTGTCATCTTTGATGGAAACAAGGACAGTAAAACACCCCTGAAGTGCCCCCCTCCATTCCCAAGAACCAACCCAAGTGAAGGGAACAGCGGAGTGACTCGGGGCTAGAATGCCAGAAACATGTTCTCTCTTGAAGGACACGGCCTCCTCCCAGGTGTGCGGGGAATTGGGGGAAATTGGCGCTCTCTGTAGAAAGCTGCTCTCCTGTGTGCACGCCAAGTTCCTGGGGTGCTGGTCATCAGTGGGACAAAGCAAGCTAAGCTAGCCATGTCACTGCTTCTGTAGCCTGATAAAATCCCTCCCTTACAGTAACTGGTGCAGAATTGGGGGCACCGTGGAGAGTCACCTGGCTGCCACTAGACCAGGCACCATGAGGGACGGAGGTGCCGTCTAGCCCTGGCCACGGAACCTTCCCCGTGCGCATTTTGTAGGAGACGTGTGACTTGCTCGCCATCTCGGGGTATTTTCTTGGGTCTCTGGGAAACCTATCCTGTTGCCCAGCACAACTGGACTGCCCACAGCACTAGAGCAAGGTGCAGACCGTCGCTCTGCGGGGTGAGGACGTCCGGAGACCCAGG
The DNA here is from genome assembly GCF_047511675.1 of Marmota flaviventris. Lineage (NCBI taxonomy): Eukaryota > Metazoa > Chordata > Mammalia > Rodentia > Sciuridae > Marmota > Marmota flaviventris. Next base: position 10,456,921 of record NC_092507.1, on the reverse strand, counting down.
GTGCAGGGCTGCTTGCTGGGGAATTTAGGTGCTCTTACCACTAAGAAGGGGGAGCAACTCTGAGGTGCTGGGCGCTCACTGACCTCACCGCAGTCGTCATCGCCCTGGGCTACGTCTGTCGGAATATCATGTGGTGTCCCTTAAATAAACAGCGTAAAGAAAGCTGTCCTGGGGCCACACGTTTGCAGAATTAGAATAACAGAAAGCAGCAACCGACCACCTTCAGGGCACGAATCGCAGCCAGCGATCGCTCCAAGTGCTTCCTGCGGGTGCTCGCATCTGTTCCGCACGGTCCCCGCGACCGGTGCTGCTGCCGTTTCTGTGTTCTAGGTGACAATGCTGAGCACTATGGAGGACAGACACAAGGATGATCCCTAACCGTCCCTGACTTCCGATGTCCATGCCTTGGGTCCCATTCTCCCCTGGGGAAGGGTCTGTGACTGGCTTCTTATCAACAGATAAGGGACGAAAGTGACGGATGTCACCTCGGTCTACTTCTCAGATTCTCACTCCATCCTGCGAGGAGACTCTAATGGACTCTTCGTCACCAGCTCTGATGAGGGACGTCATCACACAGAGAGACAAAGGTCACAAGAGAATGGCCTTCAGCCTCGGCCAGCAGGAGCTGAGGCCCTCCTGTCCCACAAGCTTTGAATCCTGACAGTGACCATGTGGGTTGGGAGCAGATGCTTCCCCTGAGGGGTCCTCAGAGGAGGCCCAGGCCCTGACTGACCCTGGACGGCAGCCTGTGAGTCTCCGCAGCAGAGACCCAGAGGAGCAGCACCCCACATCCCACCCCACCAACACGGAGGTCATAGGGGGTGTCACTGTGAGCCACGGACACAAGCATGGCTCCGTTCGGCATCTGCCTGAGGTCCGATGCTGACAGGTGGCTTAACTGGTTGGACCCTGAGAGTTTGTTTCTGGGATAATCATGGAGTTCAAATCTCTGAGTTCCTTTCTAGACTAACAGACAATATGTGGTCTTCTCCTGATGCTTTCCTGAAATGGGAAGGCCTCTGCCCTCGTCTGCTCACCCGGGACCTACAACACCACAGGACAGTGAGTCCCCCGCAGGGACATCGTGACTCAGAGCAGCACCCAGAAGGAGGCTCAGAATCCCAAACCCCCACTGTCCTCCTCCCCCACCTTCCTGAAGATCAGCCCATTGGCAATTTGCTTGACTTCCCTGAACCGCACCTCGCTCTTTGGTGATGGTCGATGCTGATGGCCTTTCTGTGCACAGGGAACGGAAGGAGAAGCCACAGGTCAAGCATGAAGCCCATTAGTGTCTGGTGTCACGTTGCTCATGACGAAAACACTCAGGGTCACTCCAGGGGAACTGGGCTGCACGAAATAATCACAAGAGAGACAGAGAGACCTTTTCCTTCCTGTCCTGTGACGGCTCCTCTGACCTTAAGGGTCTGCAGAAAGAGACAGCGAGAGAGCACGTGCTGACCCCTTTTATTGGGGAGAAGCCACTCAAATGAGGCCAGAGTCAGGTTGGGGGGGGGGGTTGAGTCTAGCTCCGTGATGTCGCTGTCAGCAGGTTGACTGACATCTAGGAAGGCCACACCCAAGGGCAGAGTAAGAGAAGGGGACACACAAAGGGAGCTTCCATGGAACATTCTATCCCAAACAGGGCAAGGGGTAATATCACAAAGGAACAGGGGCACGTAGCTCAACCCCAAGGGTGACATGCCTACATCTGAAGACACACCTAGGACAACGCCCAAGTCACCAGGAAATGTCGTGATCAGTCAGAGCCTCTCGCTTCAGGACTGGACGGCGTGGGTCATTCAGAGTGGCTCCCCACCGTCTGTGTAATAAGAATTGTAATGCATTCCACTGTCGTGTATTTAAAAAAATAAAATTAATAAAACTAAAAAAAAAAAAACCACATAGTTACTATTAATGGCAAACGGGTTGAGGTGCAGAGCCTGCCATTTAGTTAAAGAATACAAAGCCGTAAGACTTGGTGTGCTTTGACCGAGGATCAAAGAAACTCTTTAAGAAAGCAGTTAAATTCAGGTCATATGAAAAAAGGAAATTACCTTGGAAATTAAAAATAAAATACTGTAAAATTAACATAAATATATTTTAGAGGCACTTGAGAGTAGTAGGTTTTTAAGTAATAGGCTTTCACTATTTTAAGTGTGTTTTATTGGGACTTTAGAAGTAAGAAAGCTTACCAATAACCTTAGGTAGGCTTTAAAATTAAAGGCTAATGAAATAATTGTAGGTATGCTTTAAAGTTAAAAGTGAATAATAGCTCAGGAGACATGTCGTCGAGTTGCGTAGTCTAGCACCTAGTGATTGAGGTAGAAATGTAAAAGCTTAATCATGATTGGCAAAGGTTACAGGAAAGTATTTTAAACAATGTACTCAATATCTTAGGTGATAAACATATGTCAGAAAAGACTGTAACTCCTGAGTTGCTGTCTTTAAAGGAGTCAGCTCAAGTTCCATCTCTTCGCGATCAGTTTGTTAAGTAAGGGCTGACCTCGTACCCTGACCTGTCCTCTGGATTTCTGACCCAACTACTGCACTACAGTGAGGCCACCGGCTTATTTCTTAGAACCTCAGTTCCAGGGGTTGAGGTTCGTCTCCTCCACCCATCCTGCCGGAAACCGGGTCCCCTCCAAGGCTCCCCTCCTCGGGGGAGAAGCCACCCACACCTGGTCATTCAGTGAGAAACCTGGGATTTGACCTTGACCCCTCCCCTCATGCGCCCTGCCCCCACCAACCTTCCAAAGTCCTCTTGCCTCTTCCTGCTCAGGCCTCTCCACCCTGCCATTTTGCTCTCTGCCTGCTACCATCAGCTCAGCTCTGTGCCCAGACTCTTGCAAGAGCTGCCTGTTGCCTAATATGAATAGTACTGTAAACATAGTAGACTTTTTTTTTTTTTTTGGTAGTGGGATTTAACCCAGAGGCACTTAATCACTGAGCTACATCCCCAACCCTTTTATTTTTTATTTTGAGACAGGTTCTAAGTTGCTTAGGGTCTTGCTAGTTGATGAAGCTGGCCTCAAACTTGTGATCCTCCTATTTCAGCCTCCAAAACAACTGCTGGTATTACAAGTTTGTGCCACGGTGTCTAGCTGTAGTATATATATTTTGGGGGGTATGGTTTGGGGGGGTTGAACCCAGGGCTTCACTCCTGCCAGGTAAGCATTGTGACCCCAAACTACACCCTCACAGTCCACCACTATACTGTTTTATTCAATGTAAATGTACTCGTCTCTGTGCACGTGCATTTTAGTGAACACACATATGCATTTCAGATGGATATTACCTGCACAGGTCACTGTGGGGAGGTGTTCGACATAGGCAGACACTGCCAAACAGCTTTCCAAACCAGCTGCACCCATCTACAACAAGCCCCCCAGGAGTGTGGGATTCGGTCGCTTGCCCTGTATTCCTCTCAGTACTAGATATCACCTGCCATTTCCAATTTCCCACTCTGCTGCAGGTACGTTGTATATCATCACAAGTCCCCTGATTCCTAATGAGGCTGAACATTTTAAATGGGTTGTTTGTTGGTTGGTTGGAACGTGTTGAAGAACAGAGGTTCTCAGTTTCAATTTCTTACAACCGTGTTTCACAATTTTCAGAACTTTGGTTGGATCTCTTCCCAGCTATGCAGGTTTGGATGTTATTATAAATGTATTTTGTTATTAAAATTTTACTGTTTATTACTGCTAGTATATAAAATAGTTTTTTTGCATACTGCCCTATGTCCAGTAATCTTGCCAAGTTTATGTACGAGTTCTCATAATTTGTGTATAGATTCTTCTAGATTTTCTACATACCTGCTCATTGCCTCCTGCAATGGTAACAGGTCTTTTTTCCCCGGTCATCGTGATTTTTATTTTTCTCTCTTGCCTTATTGCATTGTCTAGAACTTCCAGGAAACCGTGATAAGGGAAATCCTTGTTTTAGTTCAGGTCTTGCAGGAAATTTTTCAATATTTCACTATGAGATATGATATTGGCTGCAGGCTTCTTGTAGGTCTTTATTGGAATCATGTTCTATTTTTCATTAACGTGTTCTTTTCCAACAGGAAATTTGATCTTGTCACTCCTTCGAGCTTTGTGCTGTGCCCACAGGTGTCTCCAGAGCCTGTTCTAGAATTTTTACGCTCTCATTGGTCTCCATCCTCCAACCTCAATCACTTTCAGTTTCCTGAGCACACCACCCTTCCGTCCATCAGAACCCCCCTGTACGTGCTCACCCCGCTACCGGTGACCCCAGAACACATGAGGCTACTGAGGAATAAGTTCTTGTAGAACCTCCTGTCTTTCCTTTCTAGCTTTAACTGCCACTAGACTCACTGTGACTGGAAGCTATTTTGCTCCTCACTTCGGTGCCAGGCTCCAGTGTGAGGCCCAGCTCCGGGCAGGTGGGGCTCAATACCTACGCACCGAATGAATGAATGGAAGAATGAACCCGTGAAGTGAATCCACTTTGATCTCTCTGGATCTATTTTCCCACGGCCACAAAAATGAACTCTGCTTCTTTTATCTTTGACATTTCATGATTCTTGAATGGAGAACAGAACTGGTACAAAAGAGTCAACTTTAGACAAATATGAGTGATTCGTCTCAAGTTTTCTGGTTCCATTGATTTTGCTGAATTTCAAAACAGAAAGGCCAGCTAGGATTCTTTTATGACTCAGGCCATTGTTGTCTGAGCTAATAATGTTCATCTTAAGCTCCTTGGAAGCAGATGGCAGGCTCTGTCCACAGAGGAGCCCTGCTACCAAGGCAATGCGGTGCCCTACCCGGAGCTTCACAGAGACCCACATCCGGGAACCCAGATAGCATTAACTGTCCTGTCATGGAGTTCTCTGGCTACCTCACAAACCGAATCCATTAAGAACTCATCCAGGAAGTGCTTTCTTCAACAATGAGTTCCTTTGATGGGTGAAAAATTCAGGTGAATTGGAAGATAAATGTTTGCATCACACACAAAAAGAGCATCATTAGTGAAATACAATTGTTCTCGATTTTAAACTCACCCAGTGTGCTTATTAAAGAGATTGACATAAAATTATGACTGCACTGGAAAACAGCCAGTTGTCCACATCGGCCCAATTTCTCCACGAAGCACCGTAAGTCAGAATGCTCTAGAGAGGCCAGCCCTCTCCGGCCCCGACACTCGCTTCTTTCTCTTCTTCTAACCTGGGCATCTTCTGGAATGACCCTGCTTGTCATTCGGTCATTTATTTTGTTTTTAATTGGCCCAACCCAGCAGAAGTGAAAGCTTCAGGAAGACTGAGCTGTCATCTGCTCTGTGGGCCACTACGTCCCAAGAAGCACACAGGGCTTGGGTGACAGTTGGCTCTTGGTGCGTATTTCTTCCAATAACGACCAGGCCAACTACCATTCGATTTCCTGAGACACGGAAAGATAATAACTGCACAGAGTGGAAACTGTTATTATGGAAAAAAAAGCTTCACTCACCTCTAAAATAAACATGGAATGACTCAACGCCAAATAGCACCCTTTTTAAAAGTTAAGATCTTTTCCTTCTTTACAAAACCTGGTCAACTCGTTTATTATTATTATTTGTGTGTGTGGTGCTGGGGATCGAACCCAGGGCCTTGTGCATGTGAGGCAGGCACTCTACCAACTGAGCTATGTCCCCAGCCCTGGTCAACTCCTTTAGCTGTGTATATAAATCAGCCTGGAACTGACACCCATTAACAGTCCTTCCTCATCTATGCCACATGAGCGACCTATATTCCCTAGAGCTCCTCTCTACCCCCATGTTGCCCTCACTCTGAGACCCAGGCTAGTGGGGCAGCCTTTTTCTAGAACATTTCCTGACTGTGGAACAGGCCAAAGAGAACAGGCCACACATTGGCTTCGACATGATGAAAGTTCCTTCTACCCACACTGCCCTGACCAGAGCAAGTCATGTGATCAAGCCTGACCTCCCTGGAGCAAAGGAGCCAGGCAGGAGAGGACCGGGAATACCTTGTGGCCCAGCTGGGCACACGACCACACTCTGGTTTCAGCTGCGGGTGCTGATGATAAACAAGATGGAAAATCCCAGGTCCAAATTCAGAGAGAAAAATAAGTTAAGAACTGTTCTTGCTTCACCCTTGAAACCCACCGAGGGACCCCGCTCAGCCGTTCTGAGATTTTGTAGAAGTAGAGAGAGAAGCTGATGTTCTTCCTCCAGAGCATCCAAAAGCAGCCCTGGGACACCCCACTGCGCACCCCCATCAGGAGAGGACATCCGTGAGGATGTGCCCTCAGTGCCCTGGGCCCTGCCGGCCACCTTCCTCGGGCAGAGTCCTCCCTGGGGGTCTGCCTGTCACCCGGTTGACGCTTTGGCTCTACTAGAGAGCAGAATTCTGGAAGCTGCGAGCCTTTTAGTTCCCTGTGACGTCACCTTGAGGCAAGCGGACTCGGCCAACAGCCCCCAACTTTCGGGAGTAGCCTCGCAGCACACGCCACTCTCCTGAGCCACCACTTTAGGAAAACGTCCCTCCCCTCCAGTGACTTAAGGTGAGAGAATTTTTTCAGAGACTAAGAAGTGGTCACCAAAGAGGGAAATAAAGACAGGACATTTTTGAGACTCCCAGCTTCAGGCTGTGTAAGTGGGAATGGGAGAGATTCCTGGGGAAGCCATTGGCAGAATCACTTTGGTGAGGGGGAAAAAAAAAAAAAAAAAAGCAAGATCCATCAATTCAGCAACTTTAATACAAATACAAATTCATCTGGAAAAATGAGAGACCCAGAATGGCCAAAGCAATCCTTAGCAAGAAAAATGAGATGGGAGGCATCACAATACCAGACCCTAAACTATACTACAGAGCCACAGTAACAGAATGGCATGGTATTGGCACCAAACAGACATGAAGACCAATGATACAGAATAGAACACGCAGAGACAAACCCACATAAATATGATTATCTCATACTAGACAAAGGCACCAAAAACACACATCGGACAAAAGATAGCCTCTTCAACAAATGGTGCTGGGAAAACTGGAAATCCATATGTAGCAAAATGAAATAAACCCCTCTCTCACACCCTGCACAAAACTCAACTCAAAGTGAGTCAAAGACCCAGGCACTAGAACAGAGACCTTCCATCTAATAGAAGAAAAAGTATTCCCAAATCTTTACCATAACAAGAGTCTTAAAGCACAAAAAATAAAATCAAGAATCAATAAATGGGATGGATTCAAACTAAAAAGCTTCTTCCCAACAAAGGAAGTAATCAATAATATGAAGAGAGACCCTACAGAATGGAAGAAAATCTTGACCACATGCACCTCAGATAGAGCATTAATCTCCTGGATGTATAAACAACTCAAAAACCTTAACACCAAAAAAACAAGTAACCCAATCAATAAATGGGCTAAGGAACTGAACAGACAGTTCACAGAAGAAAAAATGCAATCGATCAACAAATATATGAAAAAATGTTCAACATCTCTAGTAAAGAGAAATGCAAATCAAAACTACTCTAAGATTTCATTTCAGTCCAGTCAGAATGGCAATTATTAAGAATACAGGCAACAATAAATATTGGCAGGATGTGGGGAATAAAGGTACCCTCATACATTGCTGGTGGGACTGCAAATTAGTGCAACCACTGTGGAAAGCTGGAGATGCTCCAAAAACCTGGAACCACCATTTGACCCCATCATCCCACTCCTCAGTTTACACCCAAAGGACTTAAAATCAGCATACTACAGTGATGCAGCCACATCAATGTTTATAGCAGCTCAACTCACAATAGCCAAGCTATGGAACCAAACTTGGTGCTCTTCAGCAGATGAATGGATGAAGAAATTGTGGTGTGTGTGTGTGTATATATATATATATATAATGGAATATTACTCAGCCTTAAAGAAGAATGAAATTATGGCATTTGCCAGTAAATGGATAGAGTTAGAGAATATCGTGCTAAGTGAAATAAGCCAACTCTGAAGAACCAAAGGCCAAGTGTTTTCTCTAATATGCAGATGCTAATTTATAATAGTAGGGATGGATAGGGAAAATAGGGGTATTTTGAATTAGAGGGGAGTGAAGGGAGGGGAGGGGGCATAACACAGGTAGGAAGGATAACAGAATGAATAGGACATCATGACCCTATGTGCATGTATGACTACACGACTGTTATAATTCTATACCATGTACAACCAGAAGATGAGAAGTACACTCCATGTATGTATGACGTGTCAAAATGCAGTCTATTGTCATGTGTAACTAATTAGAACAAATAGAAGATAAGTTGGCACTGTGGACACTGATCAACAGGACGCTTCAGGCCTTCCCCTTCCCCTCCCCTGTCTCTCCACTGAATTCTGTCTCATGTCCACTGACACCTCTTTATTCCAATATATACTTTACTTTTGCCCTTTTTCCACCAATAAATGCCACACCACACAAGTCAAACCCTTTGCTGCTGGGTTTCTGTGTTACGCAGCTTCTGGTCACTATAACAAATGCCTGAGCTAATCCAGTTATAAAGAGGAAAGAGGTTTGGGATCACAGTTGTGGACCTTTCAGTCCATGATCAACTTTTAGGCCCGTGATGGGACAGCATCACAAGGCAGAAATCTGTGGCAGAACAAAACCACTCACCTCATGGTTGGGAAATGAAATAGAGAAAGAGCCTGGGGTCCCAAAATACCCTGCAAGAGCACACCCACAATGACCTGAGGACCTCTCGTGAGGCCTCACCTCTTCAAGTTTCCACCGCCTCCCTGTGGCACCCCCCAGGGACATACCCGTAACACATGGGACTTTGGGGGACACTTATGGAAACCACAGTAGCTTCTCAAACTTTCTCATCTGTAAAATGGGAGGGTTAGATAAGAACATCTCAAGGATACCACAAAGAATTGCAAAACCTTAATTTTAATATATTACCTCCTAAAACAGTCCATGTAATCAAAAGTAGTTAAAAGATCATTTACGGAAAATAAAGCAGATGCCAATTTTGTCCTGACTGCCATTTCACTGTGTGTTTGCCCCGTAAACACGGGCAGGCCACCTGACCAGGCTCTTGTTTCCACACTAGTCAAGTCACCAAGGTCATCATCAAGGCCACTGTCCCCTGTGCGTCCACTTGGGCACTTCTATTTGGTAGCAACAGTATTACTTGTGTGAGAAGAGAATTAAAAAATGGAAGGATCAGACTGTATCAAAAATAAGCATGAACTCCTAATTAAATCTGTGGTAATGACATCAGAAATGGTATTTACCTTAAACTATAACAAAAATCAACCATTGATCAATAAAAAGGTCCTTAAACAAATGAATAGGAATTGGGAACAACCATTTATTCGAATGTGAATTTATTCTTTTTTAAGACTCTTCTACCCTAAAAGGATCCAGCTGATTGCCAGGGCCCTTGGTGCTCCTCCATGGGCCTCCAGTAGCAGCCTGGGCTTCCTCACACCATGGCGGCTGAGTTCAAAGAGGGAAGTTCGGGAGGAAGGAAGCAGTCAGCCACACTGACCACTGAGCAGGCAATGTCTCCCCCTAACCTTCTCCTTAGAATCAGGGTCTGATTGTCTGATGTAGTAGCCAGCCCCACAGGCAATCACCCTCCTCATTTTTCTAACCACAAATTAGCTTTTTCTGTTTGAAACTTCGTAAATAGTAAATCGTACAGAATATCTTCTTTTGCATCTGGCTTTTTTCACCGAGTGTAATGTCTATAATATTCAGAGATGTTTTTGCCTGCACGGAGGGGAGGTTCCTTTTCAGAACTGTGCAGGCTGCTTTTGCATAAACACACAACCTGCTTCTGCGGGCTCTCGTTGGTGAACACCTGGGCTGTTTCCAGCTTCTGGCTTTGATGAATACAGCAGCTGTGAGCATTCTCCTGCGAGTCATTTTTGTGCACGTTTATTTCTCTCTCTTGGGTAGACACCTAAGACTGGAGTTGCTGGGTCAAGGAGCAGGTGGATGCTTAGGTTCACAAGGAACGTCCAGGTCTTTTTCTAAAATAAAGTTTAACTTTTATTACCTCTAGTTCAGAAAAGTTCCTTTTGGCTTCCTGTCTCCTTAGTGGCTCTGCCACATTGGGAACAGGATCCTCTCTGATGGTGGTTGGCCTAGCTCTGCCAGGTCCCCTCAAGGAGGAGGAACAAGATGGCTATAAAGTTGGGATCAACCAGGCTGGTCTCTGAGCAAATAATGTTTCCTTCTAAGCCTTCTCCTTAGAATCAGAAATGGATCTCATTATTTAATGTATCAGTCAATTCTATCACTATAACAAAATACCAGAGATAATCAGCTTCTAAAGAAAAAAAAAGGTTTGTGTTGTCTCACGGTTTGGGAAGTAACAATCCAGAATCAGGTGGACCTACTGCTTTTAGGCCTTGGTGGGGAGGGTCAGCACATCATGGTGGGAGTGCCTGGTGGAGCAAAGCACCCACCTCAGGCCCAGGAAGCAGAAGACAATCAGGAGAGGACCTGAGTCCCACAATCCCCTTCAAGGGCATAGCTCTAATGACCTAAGGAACTGCTACTAGGTACCTCTTAGAGGTTCTGCTCCCTCCCATAGCACCACCCTGGGGACCAAGCTTGGAAGACGGGACCTTTTGGAGGACATCCAAGATCCAGCCAGAAGGTTTGATTGGGCCACGGGGAGGCCTTGGACACTGGCTGGCTTACCACTTTGTTTCTTTACTGGCCTCTCCCCACCCCCATCTCTGCCTCCCCGGGTAGAATGTGAGCTCCCCGTACCCGGGGTCTCCCACTCGCTGTCCCTCCCGCCCGCTTGGAACAGTGCCCAGACTGACCAGGAACTGAGCGAGCACATGGATGAAGAATCAAGGAACACAAACAGGCCTCTCATTACAACCTCCCAGCCCAGCCTCACTCGGGCCTCTACCTGGTCACCATTCTGTACCTCGAACATCAACTGACCATACCTCGGTCTCAGGGGACACTCGTTTCTCTGAGTCCCACCTGAGGGGGGAGAACGAGGCCCTCTAGGGCAGTTGCTTGGTCTAGTTCAGTTGTCTGACCCATAATATCCAGAAATACACAGTGTATACAGTAGGTGATCAATAATGTCAATTTTATTTCTACTTCCACACACACCAGCGACAGCAGGAGCAGCCTGAGCTCCACAGACTGTCTGCAAAATGTTGTTTGTTTCTGTTTGAGAGTGAGGAGTCCAACACACTCTCTAGAGACCGCTGACCCAACACGGAGGGAGCGCCAAGGTCGATTTTGATGGAGCTGCATTTGCTTCCCTTTATTAATCTAGGCCTTTGGTGGGTGATGTGCTCACCAGCCGTTTCCACATCTTGCAGATCACACAGCTGGTCTGCCCTGCTCAGACTCCCAGCCCCGTGGCTGGGTCCTCGTGGGTGCAAAGTGGGAAGAAGCGATGTCCACCCCTTCCAGACCTGAGCCTGACGCCTCCTGGACGCTGTGTGTCCTTCCTCTTCCATCATTACCTTCAAGACCCAGGAGACCCCAGGAGGTCTCAGAAAGCTCGCCTCTCCCTAGGGAGCCCAAAGACACCGGGAGCCTGAGAACCACTTGCAAAGCTGCCTGTTGGACACCCAGGTGGACTGGGAGAAGCAGGAAGGAAACCTTCCTGTGTGGAACCACCAAGGCTGCAGCTGTGTGTTACAGCAGCAGCACCTACTCTGATACATCTATGCTAATAAAGCTTTTTTTTTTTTTCTGACATTCATGACCAAAATGTGACTTGGTGGTCTGGTCTTGCTCTCGCATACAAGAAAGAGCAATTTCCTTTCTTCTCCAAATGCCCGTGACCGTGAGGACACATGTGGACCACAGTGACACAGAAGTCCCTTCTGGTAGACTCCTCCCTGCGGAGCACCAAGCACCCTTCTATGGAGAGAAATGACACAGAGAGGAGGCAGGGGCATGCACAGCCGGCGGAGAGTGACTTCTTCCATGGTCCCAGGGCAGCCACTGCTCTCGTGACCTCAGCTTGGTCAACTGAGGGTCTCAAGGTTAAGGAAGGAGAAGGAGGGACGCTAACTGCAGGACTGTGACGGAGTCGCAGGTTCCAGGGCACAGCAGCATCAGTCCAGATGGGGACAGACTCAAGTCCTGGGTGTGAGGGTCCCAGGGGCGGGTCCCTTGCCTTCTGCTTGCTTTCCAAAGCCTGGATCTCCAGACTCCTGCAAACCAACCGATATCCCTCTGAGGTACTCCTTTTCTGCTTAAGTTAACTGGGTGTCTAACGTTTGCAACCCAGAGTCCTAACTGATGTCCAGCCACAACCAATCTGTACCTTCAGCCCAAGTCAGGGAAAAAGAAAGTGACACAGGTCACTATGGCTAACTCGGACACCGCTGTCCACGAAAACCTCATTCCTGAGGCAATTTTACCTGCTGCCTGATCTGACCTGTTACCAACCGTTATCATCTTGTAAAATATTTTTCTAATTTTAAAAGCTAGTTCACTTCAGCAAGTTAGGGAATGTGAAAATTATAATGAAATGTTTAATTACTCCTAATCTCATCAACCCAGAAATAACCTATTATATTTCCTATAAGATTTGTCCCTAATGCTAATTTTTAAAAGAAAAAAAATAGTATGCAATTAAAGCTTTGCAACGGTTCCATAAACTGTACAATTTTTGACATTATTCATTTATTTAGCCAATTTTTATCCCAATACTTATTGTAGGCCAAGCCCTCCTGCAGAGCTGACAAGATTACAAGACTGTGAAGTCACTTGATGAAACAGCCTGGCAGTTGCTGCAGGTTCAAACAGAGTTACAATTTGACATTGGAACTTCACTCCCAAGTATGCATTCCAAGAGAAATCAAAACTTAGGAACACATAAAAACTTGCAAACAAAGATCTTCGGCAGCAATATTCTTAATAGCCCCAAAGTGAAAACAACCTAAATACCCATCAGTGGATGCATGGTTAAACCAGTTGTGGTATGTCCATTCGACAGAGCTGAGCGACAGCTCAGGCGAATCTTGAAAGCACTGTGCTGAGTGAAAGAAGCCAGGCAGAAAGGGTCAGGTGCTGCAGGATTCAAAGTATATGAAACACCCACGAGAGGCAAATCCGTGGAGATAGAAACTAGGAGGGAGTTGGCCTATGGCTGGGCAGTTGACAGGGCATGGGCAGCAACTGTTGGTGAGTACAGGAGGTTTCCTAGGGGGATGAGAATATTATAAAATTAATCGTCATGACTTTTGCACATATCTATAAATAGACAAAAACCTCTGAAATGTAAGCTTTAAACAGGTGGGCTGTGCGGTACATGAATGAGATCTCATGAAACTTACTCAAAAAATTATATTGTACACTTACCCATGCCAAGCTCTTGGGCTCACCACCCGTGACATAAATAAGACAGATGCAGCCTCTGCCGTGTGTGTGTTTAATCATAATTATCGAACAAATTCCCCATTATTGAAATGTCACATTGCTTCTAATTTTTCACTGTCATGAATGACACTGGGATGAACACTCTTACCAAGTTATCTTGATCTCTCTCATTCGTTTCTTGGAGAAGATTGCAAGGAGTAGAATTAGTCGGTCAAATACATGAATGTATTAGTGCTCCAGCTGCTTTCCAGGGACTGGCTTGCATTGATGCTTCCGTGACAGGGAGAGGAACGCTGTGGTTTCTATCAGTGACCCCAGGTAAGAGCAGCTGAGCAGCACCCACCTCCCGAGCGCCCCTTTCTGCCACCCGACCAGTAACCCAAAGAAAGGCTGCCCAGAGACACCTCTCTCCTTCCTCACGTCATTTCCAACATGCAGTGAGGGTGGGCCACGCCAGAGGTGACAAGCACAGGAATCCCCCCTTCCTCCCACCTCCCCCATCTTCTGCTTTGGGTCCACACTCTTTTAGGTTTTTGAAAAGGGAAAACTGAAGTCCAAAAATAAAACGTGTAACCTTTGAAGTAAAATGAAAGGGCACCTTTGTTCTAAGGGCAGGAAGGAAAGGTCTATGAGCGTGTTCAGTGATCAAGAGAAGAAAGGTGAGGGCGGTCCGAGGAGCCCACCTGTGACCCAAGCCCACCATCCCCGAGAGGTGGCGCAGGCGCAGGTGCCCCTGAGCAGTGCCCGAGGCTCGCTCCCCTGCCCACCGGGGCCTGGCCTGGTGGAGCGCCTCTGGGGCCCGGGTCTGTGCCCAGCTGCTGTCAGCCAGACCCTGATGACCCCACGAACTGTCCTTTGGGGCGTGGAAACAGCGACAGAGGAGGCCCGAGCGCAGGCGCACAGCCCTCCACCACGTGAAGACGAGCCAAGGCGCTTCCCCGGCTGGGTCGGTCTCTGGTTGGTCAGCCGAGGCCTGACCATCACCTACAACAGGGGACCCAGGTCGGCAGCAGTGACACGGTCACAACCGCCCCATCCCACGTTTCCCAGCACCATCACTGTGTACCTTCGTGTGGCCCCTTCTGGACTGTGGGACCAGCACAGATGAACTCTTGGCGGCTCTGACCCCTCCTTCCTCCTAGACTGGGGGTGACATTTCTCCCATCAGGCAGTGAACAAGGCCCTCGCAAGTTCGCGCTGCCCGCAGGGCCCCCCTCTTCCAGCGCTGCAGGCTCTGGCTCTGCGTGGGACAGCTCTGCAGGGGCAGGACCCACAGAATGTTGACTCCAGTGGGTTTAAACACGCAGCAGAGGCTTGGACAACGCTCCCACTGAGAGGGGGCGTCTAGGACCCCCTCCTTGAGCCTGGACAGGGTTGTGTGGCTCAACCCACACAGTATGTACAGCCAAAGTGACACTGCGGAACTTCTAAGGCCATTCTAAGACCAGGTCACTCCTCTCAAACTTGGTTTTTTTAATCACTTCCCTAAAGAGCCTTTTCAGATATTTTCCTAGTCGCTTCCCCACTTTCATATTTTAATTTCATATACAGTACATATTTTTGTAGTACAGGTACAGCTGTATGGTTAGATATTAAAAAGCAATTTTTTACACCTCCCCAAGCACCAGCTTTCACCCATTACTAGCCAGTAGCTCCTCTGTCAACAATGCATGGCACCAACCCACACAGCTCCCCGGGTCCTCTCCACCATGCTTTCTTGGATTCTTGTCCCATGTGTGAGGTCTGACCGCTCAGAGGCCACTATGTTAGACTGGCCACCTGGAATGACAACGTAGATAGAAGGATGCCCAATGAGTCCAGCTGTGCCCTTGGTTATTTGAGTCTTCCCAGCACGGGACGCAGACACGGGAGTGTAGAAGCCTTCAAGGTGACCCCAGCTCCAGCTGCTGTCTGACTGCAACCACATGAGAGATCCCAAGCCAGGTTCAGCCAGCCTGGCCAACTCCCCAGACCACCAAGGATTCCTCATTTACTTACTCATAGCTTCACAAGCCCCTGTGAAGTCACACATGCACAGCACAGACGGCTCCATTCTGGCAGCTTACCCAAGAACTGGAGGGCTGAACACCGCTTAGGAACCACAGCTCCTGCTTCTCCTGGTCTGAACTGCCTTTGGTTCTTCTGCCCACAGATATACTCCTTGTATATCCTCTTATTCAACAAGAATTTATTTATCATTCTATGCCGGACGCTTTGTTAAGCACTGGAGATACTAAGGTGAGTTAAAACTCACAGTCCCTGTGCTCAGAAGGTTGCAACCTGTTGGAATTTTATTGATTTATGTCAATCATACTGATATCAATTCATTATGGTAGGTATCATAAGTGGGAAAGCAAATGATCAATGTGAACACAGAACATCACACATCATGTAAGTCATGCTAAGGTCATGTGGACTTTATCCCCAGGACCCTGGGGGACCATGAAGAATCCTTGGCAGAACAAGTAATCTGATTACTTAATAGAACCCCGGGTGGTACCAGGGCTGAAACCTGACAACCACCCCAGGTGATCTGGGCAAATAGTCTCTTCAGTTCCCTGTCAATGTCCTTGGAAGTCTGCAGACATAGAACTAGATACCTACAAGCATTTCTGGTTGACACAGGACCCAGAACCCTGTGGGAAAAGCCATGAATCAAATCCACAACTTTCTCTCTCTGACGTACTGCCATATCTCCAGGCTTTGAAGAAATTAAAAGAAGACCACCCAACAATGTCCCCATCTCAGCTACTAACCGATGACTAGGCTCACCTTTATGGAAAAACTGCTCTGATAACTGTTTATTCCCAAAGTCTCCAAATGCTCACCTCTCATTCTCTGTTGAACTTGTGGAAATCAGTCTTTTACCCTGACATTGGCCTGTTACACTGAAAATGTTCATCCTAAGTTCACTGTCAAGTTCCACATTGTCAAATCCAATGGTTGATTCTCTGCCCATTCCATCCAGTTCTCAGTAGCACTTAGCAAAGTTGAGGACTCCTTCCTTTTTAAATTCTCTCTGTAAAGTTTTATAGTTTTTATGCTGATAGTAACCCATCTTTTGTCAAATGTATTCCTAAATATTTATTTTGCTATTTTAAAACTTATAATTGTTGGTTTCTGGTATGTAAAAATATGATTAAATCTTACAAACTTTATTGTGTCTAGCAACCTGGCTCAATCCATTTATTTGCATAATAAAATATCTATGGATCCTCTAGGATGTCCGCTTATGCAATTAGATCTTCAAATCATGACTGTTCTCTGCATTGGCGAAGGCTCTCAGAACAATACTGAATAAAAATGGTAATATCGGTTACATTTGTTTTATGCCTACCCTCAAAGGTAACACTTTGCTATATCACAAGTAAGTAGGTTTTTGCTATGGGTTTGTGAAGGTCCTCCTTTTCAGATTAGGAACTTCCCTCCTACTTCAGGTTTGCTGGGAGTTTTATTATGATCAAACATTGAATTTTATAAAAAGGCAGTTTCCCCATCTATGAAAATAATCTTACAGTGAGTTTTTTCTTCATTCTAAGAATGTAGAAAATCCATTAATTGGCTTTAAATTATTAAACCAACTACATTCCTGAGATAAACCCAATGTAGTCATGATGTATCATCCTTTTTGTATTAGTACTAATTTGCTATTACTGTATTTTATTCAGAATTTTTTCTTTCCCCTCTGTTTTTCTCAGTGACTTTTAATGGGGGCCTACTGATCACATTATTTTTTTCAAAAAATCAATTTTGGGATATATAGACATTTACATTGAATATGTTTTTTCTATTTTACTGATTTTAATTTTTGTTGTTGTTGTTGTTGCTGGGGATTGCACCCAGGGCCTTGTGCATGCAAGGCAAGCACTCTACCAACTGAGCTATATATATCCTTTCTTCTTCTTCTAATATGTGTGTTTCTTGTTATAAATTTCCTTCAATCATCATTTTAGTTTCACTTTAACAACTTGGATATCATATTTACATTATTGTTCAGTTCAAAATCTTTTCTATTTTCCATTATGGTGTTTTCTTTGACCTCCAGGTTATTTTGAAGTACATTAATTAACTCCTAAGCATTTGGGAATTTCTAGTTACCTTCTCATTACCAATTTCTTACTTCATTCCACTTTGGAGAAAATCTATTTTGTATGGTTCAGTTCAGCAAAAGTCATTGAGATGTGTGAACTTTGGAAAAAGTTCTGTGTGTTCTTGAAAACACAAATGTGTTGTTAGGTATAACATTCTATATATGCAAATTAGGTCAAGTTGTTCATTGTATTTTTCAAAGATTTTAAATCTTTCCTGACTTTTGCCAGTTTATTCTATCAATTAGAAAAAAAATATCAAAATTTCCAACCATTACTGTATATTTATCTATTTCTTCTTTTAGTAATGTATATTCTTGCTTTATATATTTGGGAGGTGTGTTAGCAGGTACATATGAATTTAAGTGTGTAATGTATTGCTGTTGAAAAGATCTTTTAATATCATAAATTTTTCTTTTCATGTCTAGTAATATTTTTTTTGCCTTGAATCCTACTCTAATATGTTATTAGTATACCTACAGTAGCTTTCTTTTGGCTAGTGTTCTCAAGATATTTCTTTTTCTAAACTTTTAACTTTCCAATGTCTTTATATTTAAAACACATTTATTGTAAACATTATATAGTTGTCATTTCTTTAAAAAGCCAGTCTGGCATTATTTTCTTTTAATTTGAATATTCAGTCCATTTACATGCCATGTAATTCTTGATATGTTTGAGTTAAAACTACCTTATCACTATTTATATTTATCTCTTGACTAATGTTCAATTTTCATCTATACTTTTCCCTTTTTAAATTACTCAATTATTGTTATTTCATTTTCCTCCTTCTATTAGATCCTCATTATATATTAATTTTTTAGTAATTATCCTTGAGATTACAATATATATGCTTGACATATTAAAATCTACCAAAATGAGGACATCATTACTTTCTTAGACACTGCCAGGACCTTCTAACATTTTAAAATGGCTTTAAAATTTTAAAGCCATTTCCCCCTCCTGGTTTTCGCAATTATTTTCATCAGGTCGTTGAATTCTATGGGTATTTTCGACCTCCCAAGGCTTGGTGGTGTCGCTGACAGATCTCAGTCCATTTCCGATACATACACTCTTTCTAACCCTTCCTGGACAACATCTGGATGCCCTTCCTTTTGTTTTAAGTATTTCTTTCAGTGCAGTTTAATTTTTGATCTCTGAAGTGTCTTTACCTTAATTTTCTTGAGGATGCTTTTGCTGGATGTAGGATTTTAAGTTGGCATTTATTTTTTTCCGACCTGTCTTACATGACCCTTAAACACTTTTCAGCACACAGTCACTTTTCTTTTCCCCCAAAGTTTCAAACTTTCAAAAATCTGTCCTTTTCTTCCCCCTCTCTGCACTTCAATCTGGATATTTTCTACTTACCTGTCTACTGGTCTAATAATCCTCATTTTTACTGTGTCTGCTCTATTCTTAACCCTCTCTATTAAATCTTAACTTCTATGATCTTATTTTTTAAGGTATAGCATTTCCATGTGTTTTTGTTGTTGTTGTTGTTGTTGTTGTTAACATAAATTCTGATTCTTTAGTGAAATTCTTTATGGTTTCTGGAAGAGATGAACCATAGATATTTCAAAATCTGTCTGAAAGATTCCAACACTGATCTCACCTGTAGATGTGTCTTTGCTGTGACTTTCAGTCATTTGGTCCCACGTCCTGGTAGGTGTGGTAACTTATTAAATGTGAGACATTATGAACATGAAAACCATACAGACTCTAGCTAGCGCTGGAACTTTTGATTAGCTCTTCGTTTCTCTAGCAACCGCTCTGTGTCACTGGACAAAGGTCCAAGGATATCCCTTCCAGGGAGCAATGGGTCCTCAATTTGGTCACACTTAAAGTCACTGAAAAGAATTCCAGGTTGTATCAAAAGCAAGGCACAAACAAAGATTTATATAAAGACAGAAAAGTGATACATATCCCAAAAGGCAGAACGTGCCCTCACCTCTCAAAGACGACAAATACACACCCAGGGTCAACCTGATTTTATATATATGATTGATATTTTTATATTTAACTATATATTTATGTATTTATATGGATGATGATGATGTGTGTGTATATGTATATAATTTTCCTGAAATAGAGAGAAATGTGCAGGTTCTCAGGCAAGCTTCTTGAAAAATTAATTCCCACGTCAATCATCTGGTACTTGGGATTTGCCATGTTTCTTCCTGGTCCATCAGTTCAGCCACGGACCAGTTGGGGGCACGTTGTGTAGGTCTTTGACTCGGGTGACATTGAAATTGACCCTGCTTTTGTTCTAGTCGATCTGGCTCAAGCAAGTGCTAGAGGTTTTGTCCGTCTAACTAAAGGGGGAATCCTGGCCTGTCGTGCTGGGAGACGCGGGTCTCCATCTACCAGGGGGTCTCTTTTCCTCTCTTCCCGAGTGCCCACCTATCTCACTTTGCACTTATTTTCAGAGTCACGTGCAACTTAAAAAGTCTGAGGCCTCAGTGAGAGATTTGCATAGACCTTTAGCTCATTTCTCGGTGGTTTCCTCCTTTTGAGGATATTGGCCCTTCAAGGCCCTCACTGTCTGCATCTGCAAATCCTAAGTGCCGTCTCGCGTGCCAGCAGGACAGCCGTATGATCAGGTCCCCTTCTTCTCCTCGGCCTCTAGCCCCGCTTGCTGCAAAACAGCAAATGCCCCAAAGAAGGATCGTGGAGGTGAACTTGGGGCTCAGCCGAACAAGATTTCTTCTCTCCCAGATTTGGCCTCTCAGATCCTGGTTACCTCGGTTGCTCTGTAACGTCTTCAGAGTTATTCCCCCACCCCTCCTTTTAGTATATTTTATCTTATTTTATGATTTTTTAAAGAGGGAATGAAAGGTCCAGCAGAACCAGAAATTCTCTATTACTTCCTTCACATGCTCAGCAATAGTCACAACGGCGCCCACTTTACGATGAGAAACTGAGGCATAAGGGACTTAGATCATCTCACGTGAAAGGGCCACTGAACGAACAGAGCTGAGTTTTATTTCAAGTTCCGTGTTCTTCCTTCCACCCATCCCTCCACCAAAGCTCTCAGAGCATGACATCCAGAACAAAGGAACCCGGCCTTTGTTCAGGGGTGGCTTCTCTACCCTGAGCTCTCCTCCTGCACAGGTAGGGATCCTTCTTCCTCCTCTCTGATCCTCGCCAACAACCCTGCGGCAGCCTGCATCTCTGAAGTCGAAAAACTGCTGAATAATTCATAAGTCAGGAGGGCTCGTGGCTCAACTCAACCTTGGATGAATTGCCTCCCTGGCCCCACCAAGATGAAGAAAAATATTTCCCTTACGCAGTAAATGGGGTTCAGAGAGAGGATTCATTAAGCAAGATGCAATTTAAACACCTACGTTTCTCTGACTCGCGCCGCACTCTCCACAAAAGGTGATACTTAATAGAGCAGAGATGCTCTAATCTCTCCTCATACTGACTTTCTAAATTTAAAAAACACACAACATTGCCACTAACGTCTCCGGGAAGATAGGTGGGTGCGTCTGCACACACTTCTTAAGTGCCTGTCCTTTAAAAGGCATCTGTTACCGACTGTAATAGGGTGAGTCATAACAAATGCATTTATATTCATGTAGATATAATCTCCCCTTCCACAGGTGTCTCGGTGTCGTGTACAATTGCCTAATGAACCCTTAAAATAAAATGCTGCCAATGAGAGCTAAGTTTGCATCCCCTATAAAGAAAATGAACTCCATCAGGCTAGCACACAGGAAGCGCGGCATCCTAGGTATTTTTAATAGGACGGCTATCACACCACTCCTCCTGCGGGGAATAATATATAGGAAAATGATGTTTCTCCTTTGTGATTACATTACCATATGGAGTAATTTTCCCTGACAGGGAGGTCATTTCATCTTGAACGTTGAAATGGAAGCTTGGTTCTGTGACGGCAAAGGACAGGTTGACTTATTAAAACTGTTACATTACGGATTTTTTTATGAGTCTCTTTCACATTTGCTCTCTTACAGGATCAAAAGCCGGAATGCATTTGGAGAGTCCATCAGGAAATACTGAGGATAGAAATTAGACAGAATGGTCATGATTGCAAATGGGAAAAGCATCCAGAAGCTCGGGTCCAGAGGCCAACCCTGAGACGTCTCGCAGAGAAGCTGCAGAGCAGATGGAGTGAGTAGGGATGGGGGCACCAGCCTCACAAGATAAACAGCCCAAGGTATAGGAAGAGCTCCCAGGCACCCCAATTCACAGCAAGCTTCAACGTCCTGAACAAAATCAATTGTTCAAGTCACCCAAACACCAGGGGAAGAGTGCTAAAATCTAGAAGAGGCTTCCCAAGCACTCTGAGAACTGCTACCGGATTTTCTCATCAAAACACCTTGCAAAAGCCGGGTTATATGGGTGCAGTCATTCATTCAGCCAGCCCTGATGGGCTCCAAGGAAGTGCTCTGAATAAAAAAGAAAAAAAAATCACACGATTTGAGCTCCCAGGTTGCCCCTGGTCTGGGAGGGGAGACAGAGTGTGAGGTGAGCTCTGAACAAGGGAAGCTGTCAGTCATTCACTCACTCATCTGTCAGTACTAAGTGAGCACCTACCACCTTCCAAGCTCTGCACTCAGCCCCCAGGGACAAGAGAGTCTTTGAGCAGCTATGATTTTAGTGGGGGAGACACATGACAAACAAATCAATGATAAACTCAAAGTTATGGTTCAGGTGGCCAAGGAGCACGGTGAGCAGCCATGTGCCGCTCTGTTCTGCTCCACGCTGTTCCAAGCCCGGAGGAAGGGAGACTGCACCCTCTGCAGCCTCGTCCCTAACCACCAGGGTATCTCAAGATCTGTTCTGACTCAAAGATGCTCTGAGAACAGAGACACTTCATATGCTGGGTCTGGGCTGTGAGGAAATAACTATGTGTCCTGAACAGGGACCGTGATGTGACATACAGTCAGAAGGCCATGGTGCCCTTGCTGCCTGCAGATGGCTGGCAGGAGGTGACAAACTTGGTGGAGACACACTTGGAGGCAGGAGCGGGCAGCTGACTCAGTCACACCCTGAAGCGAGCCTATCTCAGCTTCCCATGTAAAGTCCCACCTGGTTTTCTCATTACTGTGTACCCCAAACCCAGCACAGGGCCCAGGACATAGAGGGCAGCCAGTCAAAGTGTGTGGACTGTTGGTGGGAATGCGGATTCATGCAGCCATTATGTGAGATAGCACGGAGACTTCTCAAAATAAATACAAAATAGAATTGCCATTTCTGGTCATATATTCAAAGGAAATTAAATGTGTATATGGGAGACATCTGGACCCCCCTATTCACGACAGCACTATTCACAGTAGCCAAGATACAGAAGCAACCTAAGCGTTCATCAGTGGATGAGTGGAGGAAAACAAATGTGGTCTACGTACACACTGAAATACTATTCAGCCTTTAAAAAGAAGGAGACCCTGCTGTCTGCCACAAAATGGATGAACCCAGGGGACATCATACGGGAAATGAGCCAGGCACAGGAAGACACATGCGGCACGATCTCATTCACATGTGGAATCTTAAAAAGTCAAACCCAAAGAAGTAGAGAACGGTGGTTATGGCGCATGGGGGCTAGAGGAGAAGACAAGGAGGATGGGAGACCAGAGAGAGGAGGAGCGAGTCTGAGATGCACTGGACGCTAAGACGACCGAATGCTTTGGATATCAAGTGTCCCCCAGAAGTGCCTGTGTGTGCAGGAATGTTCAGAGGGGACATGGTTGGACTGTGAGAGCTGTGACCTCCTCAGTGCGTCCTAGTTGGAATGGGCTGATGGGTGGTAACTGTGGGCAGGTGGGGGGTGGCTGGAGGAGGTGGCTCATTGGGTGTTCCCAAGAGGGTGCATCTTCCCTGAAGTCCCTTCCTCTCTCTCTCTCCCTCCCCCTCCCTTTCTCTCCTCCCCCACTTCCCGGCCACCATGAATGGAGTGGCTAGCGTCCCCACCCATGCTCCTCAGCCATGATGTTCTCCCTCACCTTGGGGACTACTGCCATGGACTTGGCCCACCAGGAACTAAACCGTGAAAGCCAAAATAAACTTTTCCTCCTCTAATCTTTTCTGGTCAGGTATTTGGGTCACAGCGATGCAAAGCCATCACAAGAGGTAATGATCTATGTTTCGAAATTGCGAAGAAGGCGGGTTTTAAATGCTCTCGCCACGAGGAAACAATTACGTGAGGTGATGGATGGGTTAATGAGCTTACGTAGTCACTCTTTAATCTGTCCAAACATCACATTGCACCCCCTAAATAGATACAATTATTAGTTGCCAATTAAAAATAAAAATAAGTCAGTCTGAGTTAAA
The DNA here is from genome assembly GCF_047511675.1 of Marmota flaviventris. Classification (NCBI taxonomy): domain Eukaryota; kingdom Metazoa; phylum Chordata; class Mammalia; order Rodentia; family Sciuridae; genus Marmota; species Marmota flaviventris. Next base: position 10,433,229 of record NC_092507.1, on the reverse strand, counting down.
CGAATAACCAGGCAACACCATTAGAGTAAGAAAAGTGCTAGAAGACAGCGACCAACCTGTAGTCTGAATGGCCCTGGGAGGAGAGGAGAGTCCTCAGGGAAGCCTGGTCTGTCACCCTGCGAGCCCTGTCCTGCAGGCTGGCCCTGGGCTAGGGGCCTATTCACTCCTGGGGCTGCCACAGCAAACCACCAGACGCCGTGAAGCTTGAAACAACAGAAGCCTCCTCTCCTGTGGTTCTAGGGCCAAAAGTCCTGAATCCAGCACGACCTTGCTCCCGCTGGGAAAGCGCTGGGCAGTGCGCATCCTGCCCTGGCGCTCCCAGCTCCACTGGTCAAGACGTTCCTTGAATGGTGGCTCCCTTGTTCCAGCCTCTGCTTCCCTGCTCACACCACTTTCTCCCGCCACATCTCCTCCAGGTGTCCCTCATAAGGACACTTGTCACTGGCCTTCAGACCCACACAGATCATTCCGGATGGTGTCTTCATCTCAAGCCCTTACCAGAATCTGCAAAGACACTTTTTCCAAATAAGGTCACAGTCACGGGTTCTTCGGAGAGAGTAGATCTTTAAGGGGGATCAATATGCCGACCGACACAGGTCGCATCGGTGACCTTGAAGGACAAATAGTTCCTGATGCGGAGTTAAAACCTCCTAAGGGGTGAGAGCGGCTGTCTGCAGCTCGACTGTACAAACAACGCTGTTCATGCCAAACATCTGCTTTTCTCGTGGGTCTGGAACTTGAGGGCAGGCTGAGCGGAGAGCACCTACGTCACCCACCCCAGTCAAAGCCCTGGTGCTGGTCTCCAGAGGGGCCTGCCTGCCAGACGGCACCTCACACATGTCACAATTCCATGCCGGAGGAACTACGCACACCCCATGTGACTCTGCAGGGGGGACTCTGCCCCAGCCTCTATCCCACATCCCATTTCATTTTTCTGATTTTCATATTCTTACTGGTGAAGATGACGGACCCCCCTGTGATGGAACGGGGTTTGAAGTCCAGTTTCCTCCCCTGCACAGAGGGAGTGTACCAGAGTCCGGGCAGGAAACACAAAGCACAGCCACTCGGGGCTTTGGAGGAAAGATTAATGAAGAGATTAGGCGCAAGGAAGGGTCATGAATTAATAAAGCCAACGAGGCACATGCCAAACCCCTGAGCTAGCACACTGCAGAGCTGGTGCCCCCCGGGGTTGAAGAGCCTGCAGAGGGAGTAGCTGTTTGGATCCAAAGCCGCCAAAGGAAGGAACTGCACAACTAGAGCCCCGGCTGGTGAGGAGAGGGAGAGTAAGAAACGTTCTGAGCTCACTCCCTTCTGATCACCTGGGGATCATCTGCCAGCAGCTGCATCCCCCAGCCTCAGGGTTACCTGAGGGGAAGGAGGCCGGCTGACGAGGCTCTCAGGGCTCAGCCTCCTCGGAGGGCACAACCAGGCAGAGATGCGCACCCTGTGATCTGCAGGGGCAAGGAAAAGACCTCTCCCTCCATGGGGACGCTGTAAAAATTAAATGAGATGATACGTGTAAAGGAAGAACTTGGTACCACCTCTGGCCTGCTGTGAACACCAGATCACTGCCTTACGGATCTAGTGATGAGGAGGAAGGGGAGGAAGGTGGCCAGGAGGAGAAAAAGGAAAGTTCTAGACAGCATGAGTTACTTACTGCTGTCCCATCTGCAGCACCTGAAACAACTTCCGGCATGTGGCGAACCCTTACCATCTCTGTTAAATTTACATAAAGGTTCTTAGACCTGGATTTTAAACTCTGGCTCAGCCCAGAGAAGTGGCCTCAGAGACACAGAGCATCAGGTGGCAGCACTTAGTCAACACCTTAGTTTTGATTGATTCCCAAGTTCTGTTTTGTTCTGTTTGTTTGTGTTGAGGTTACTGTGAATGAGTCAGTTTTCCTAATTTCTTTTTCAGCGGATTCATCATCGGAGTACAGGAGGAACACAATTGATTTATGGGTGTTGGTTCTGCATTCTGCTACTTTGCTGAATTTATTCATGAGCTCTACAAGTCTTCTGGTGGCGTTTTTTGGGATCTTCTAAGTGTAGGATCGTATTGTTGGCAAACAGACAGTCTGAGCTCTTCTTTTCCTATTCACTTCCCTTTAATTTCCTTCTCTCGCCTAATTTCTTTGGCCAGTTTCAAAGACTGTGTTGAATAGGAGTGAAAGTGGGCACCCTTGCCTTGTTCTTGTGCTTAGAGGAAATGCTCTCACTCTTCTCCATTCAGAATAGCGTTGGCCTTGGGCTTACCATGCATAGCCTTCACAATGTTGAGGTCAGTTCTTTCTATCCCTAGTTTGGGGATCTCTAAAATGAAAACCATAGAACATGAAAGAAAGAAATTACAGAAGGCCTCAGAAGATGGAAAGACCAGCCCCCCACCCATGTTCTTGGGTGGGGAGAATTAATATTGTCAAGATGGCCACGCCACCAAAAGTGTTATTCAACTCAATTCCCATCAAAATTCCAAAGATGTTCTTCACAGAAATTGAAAAAGGAGTCACGAAATTCATCTGGGGAAATAAGAGGGTCAGAATAGCCAAAGCAATCCTTGGTAAGTAAAGCAAAGCAGGAAGCTTCACCTACTGAGCTTCAAATTATACTGCAGAGTTATAGGAACAAAACCAGCCAGAAGACCAACGAAACAGAGTAGAGGACACAGAGGCAAACCCGCATAGATACAGTCATCTCACACTAGACAAAGGAGCCAAAGCCATGTAGGAGAAAAGAGAGCCTCTTTAACAAATAATGCTGTGAAAACTGGGAATCCATGAGTAGCAGGATGAAATGTAACCCCCCTCTCTCTCACCCTGCACAAAACTTAACTCAAAGTGCATCAAAGACCTGGGGATTAGACCAGAAACCCTGCACCCCACTAGAGGAAAATGCAGGCCAACACTTTAACATATCAGCTCAGGAACTGACTTCCTTAACAAGACTCCCAAAGGGCAAAAAGCAAAACCAAAATCAATCAAAGGGACAGCATTAAATTAAGAAGCCTCCTGAATGGGAGAAAAAACTTTGCCACCAGCTCCTAGATATGACATTAATATCCAGAGTATATAAAGAACTCAAAAAACTTGACACCAAATAGATAAATAAATAAAATAACCTGATCAATAAATGGGCAAAGGAACTAACAGACACTTCTCCAAAGAAGAAATATGAATGGTGAACAAATATATGAAAACATGTTCAGTGCTTTTAGCAATTAGAGAAATGCAAATTAAAACTACACTGAGATTTCATCTCACTCCAGTCAGAATGGCAACGATCAAGAATACAAGCAACAATAAATATTGACAAGAATCTAGGGATTCTCAGATGTTAGTGGGACTGCAAATCAGTACGACCACTCTGGAAAGAAGTACGGGTATTCCTCAAAAAACTAGGAATGGAACCACCATACAACCCAGCTGTCCCACTCCCTCCTATATACCCAAAGGACTTAAAATTAGCATACGACAGTGACACAGCCACATCAATGTTTACAGCAGTTCAACTCACAATAGCTAAGCTATGGAGCCAGCCTCGGTGCCCCTCAACAGATGATGTGACAGAGAAAATGTGGCCTATGTACACAATGGAGTATTACTTAGCTCTAAAGAAGTGCATGCCATTTCCTGGTAAAAGGGTGGAACTGGAGACTGTCATGCTGAGTGAAATGAGCCAGTCCCCAAAGTCAAAAGTTGAATGTGGACTAACACAAAAGACTAAGTCAAGATATATGGAAGCTAATACAAAATAAGAGGGAGAGGCATGTGAAATAAAGGACAGAAATAAGATCAGAGGAGTGGACAAAGGGGAATGGAAAGAAGGGAGAAGGGATGGATAGGGAAAGTCAGCGGGATTGAGCAGACCGAACTTTCCCACGTACACATACGAATACACCACAGTGAACCTCACCATCACGGATCGCCACAAAACACTGATTAAAAAAAACTATAAGTAAATAGCAGAAAGAACAGCAAAGGGAAGGGAACAGAGGGTGGAGGGAAGGGAAGGGGAAGAACTGGGAGCTGGATTAGAACAAATCATATTCCATGCTTCTATAATTATGTCCTAGTATATTCTATTGTCATGTATAACCAAAAAGAACAATAAAAATACTTTCACCTAATTAAAAAAAAAAAGGATGTAGCTCAGTGGCAGAGTGCTTGCCTAGGATGCACAAAGCCTTGGATTTGATCCCCAGCACTACTATACACACACACACACACACACACACACATCATCCCTGCAGTGATGCCATCAAGTATCCAACTTCTAGACTGAGAGGTGGGTGGGCCTCCTCCTATCTCCAAATCAGTCCATCAGAGTAAAGTCTTGGGGCCTGCCTCCATGGCTCATTACCTGGTCAGTCTTGGTGTCAAGGAAAGAGCACAGGTCCAGAAGAGGCTCAGAGAGCCTCTGGACATGTGTGCACACGCACCTGCCGGCCCTGGAGGAGTGCAGGACCCTGACTGTCAGGCTAACAGCAGCTGACAGACAGGTGGAGCCTTTGCATCTCACGAGAAGCCTGGGAGCATCCTCACGTCTCCGTTATTTTGAAAGTAGCGTGCTATTTAATGCACGGATGTAAATTAGTCATTTGTCAGAGGCGTCTCTGGTGCTGGCTGGCTGCCTTTATTCTTCTGAAAACTGAATTCTCTACTGAAATGTTCTATTCCCCCTTTGCACGTGCCTTGTCCACTCTGATCTAACACAAGACAATTCTTTATGCTGCTATGTCTTTGAAAGCCATGTGGAATTCTTCCCAGATAATCCAAAATAAAAACCCACACTGTACCCACAGGGCCTGCATCTCTTAAGTGGGAGAAACACAGCATGTGTTGGGGTAGCAGCTGAACACATTGAGAGTGCTCACATAGGGAGCCATGAAGAGAGACTGTGTCCATGGCACCTTGCTGATCCCCAGATACCTGCCCTTTGAGGTGTGGTTGTATTTCCTGTGCACACGGTCTGATTCTGATTCCACTTGCAGCCCCATTGTAGCTGTGCCTTAAGTGATGTTAGCAAAGGAGAAGCAAATAGAAATCTCAAGAGGACATGTACAGATGGATGCTCTCTTTTACCATGAGTGGTTTGCTGGCTGTTGTAGCTCTGTAGGGCCACAAGAGCATGCCAACGCTAGCCTGCTGGAGGGAACAGGAGAAAACATGCAAGAGAGCCAACCTGTTTCCCAGCCAAGGGCGTCTGTCCTACATCAGACACCAGCCAGCCAACCCCCCGACACCTGAGGGGTGCAGCACAGAGCAGAAGAGCCTCCCTGCTGAGCCCAGCCAGAATCACCTACCAAAATGAGCTGAGCAAACACGTACTGTTTTAAGGCCCAGTGTGGGTGGTTTTTTATTATTATCAGCCTTCACGTCTAAGGAAATGCAAAATGAGGTTTGAATCAGCTGCTACAATTTTCAGTTCTCCTTACAATCCCTTGGAATGAGAACTTCCTTACCCCTGAAAGCCTTCTTCCATGATTGAGTTTTTTATTGGATTAGACAGAATCTATAACCCCATAAGAAGGCTGGGATGACTTTATTGTAGATACAGATAAGGAGTAGATGTGCATGTGGTGCCTTAAATTCAAGTACAATTATGAACCAGAGAAAGTCCCATGACGTTCTCCCTTGAGCACAGTCATTATTAAGAATGGGCATTGGTTCTGGGGGGGGGGGGTGGGAATAAAAGAGGTTTTGGTCAAATAAAATGGAGTTCCCTTGAGGGAGAATCATCTTAAGCGGTCACATCATTCATCCCCCTGTCCTTGGACAGAATCACACTAAATCCATCACAGATCGTAACAAGTACTTCCATGGTGCCCAGAGTCTGCCTGCTTTGTTATTAATGAGTCAAACACCGTGGAGTCAGATCTGGAATGTCTACTAGAGTCCCACGTATACAGAGATGTGGCTTTTAAGCAATGATTGGATCTCGAGGGTTCTGAGAGCATCGGTGGATTAATCCATCAAGTGGGATTAATCCACTTGATGGATTAATCCACTGATAACTGGATGAACTACTGGGAGGCAGAAACTAGTGGGAGGAAGCAGTGGAGACAATGGAGACATGACCTTAGAAGGGTTTATCTTCTCCCCAGTCCTCACCCCTTCTCTTTCTCTCTGCCTCCTGGCTACCACCAGCTGAGCAGGTTCCCTCTGTCACGCCCTTCCACCATGGTGGTCCGCCTCACCTCAGGCCAGAGCAGTGGACGCAGCCAGCCATGGGCGGAATCCTCTGAAACCATGGGCCAAAACCAATCTCTCCTCCTCCAATCTGCTTTTGTACGGAATTTTGGTCCCAGCAGCAAAGCTAACACAGATCCTCAGGGTCCCAACTCCAGCTCTTCCATGCACAGGCTGTGACCACAGGTAGGTGACGTCCCTTCTACATCTGAACCTCTTGACCTGTAAACCAAGAACAGCAGCAGCACATGCCTGCAGAGCTGTCCTGAGATCAGGTGAAGTTTGGACGGGCTCAGCGCGGCACCTGGCACCCGGGACGCCCTTCCTGAACCGGCTCTTACGATCGCTTCTTGCTAATATTTAATGTATTAGTCATTTTCTGACAGATATCACTTCCTGCCATCAAGAGAGAGACCAGGAGCAGATGGTATTCAGAAGATTCCTTCTGCTTAAAACCAAAAATACAACTATTTGGCCTTTCAGTCTCTCTTTTTCTAGATAAAATATTCAAGGAGTCTTAGGCAACTACGATGAACGTACTGGAGCATTAACTCACTCAGTGGAGTGGAAAGAACTGAGCTTCAGGGCTGGGGCTGGGGCTCAGGGGCGGAGCACTTGCCTAGCACATGTGAGGCACTGGGTTCGGTCCTCAGCACCACATAAAAATAAAGGCATTAAATAAAGGCATCGTGTCCATCTACAACTAAAAACATTGTTCAAAATGAGCTTCGGCATCAACTAAAGCAAGGCTGGTGTTCATGCTAGGTACTTCCCAGCTGAGTGCCTTTAGGAACGGGACATGACCCCCTGCACCTTGGTTTCTACTTCTGTAAAATGGGGGCTGCCTTCCTCATGGGGTCCTCTTAAGAACCAATAGTGATTAGCTACTATTGGTCTCCATCTTTGAATCCCAAAAACAACATGGAACAAAAACTTCAAGTCACACACGGAGCCCATCAGAAAGGAATGGCCTGGGGGTGCCGCAGCCTAGGGCGTGCACCTTAGTCCCCCGTCTATCACCCATGAGAAGGCTGACGCTCTGTGAGAACTCAGCCTGAGAGTGACCCCGGTGGCCTCTGAGCCAAGGTTTGGATGACACTGGGATTAAGCTCTGTGACATGCTGGTAAAGGGCACTCCAAGGAGAGGGGACAGCAGTGCAAGGTGCCTGAGGCAGGAGTCAGCGGGGCCCTCTCACCCCCCGGCCCCTGGGCCAGCGTGGCTAGAGCCGTGAGCAGCAGGGGAGGTGGTGACGCACCTGGAGGTGGGACAGTGGAGTCTGCCTGGGCTGCGGGGGAGGCTTCGGGGCTGGTGAGTCGAGGGAGAAAACATGGCCTGATGTGCTTGGGGCAACCCCGGGTGTTGTGCAGGGGACAGACTTGTGGCTAGAGCGTGAGCAAACAGGAGGAGGAGACACGTAATGAGGTTTCTGAGAGGTTCCTAAATGACCCAAGCAGAAGAGGGTGGCCTCCCGCACGTGACACCAGAGGAGGTTAAGAAGTGGCTGGGGACTGGACGTGCTGAGAGGTCAGCTTGCTGGGGAGGGACGTGGTGCATGAGGGAAGGAGGGGACCCGGATGCCACCCTGGACTTGGGCCTGAGTGCCCGTGCCTGCTCCCACCTGAGGGTCCCTGTCATGCACTTCATTTAATTGGAATGCCCCCCCCACTGTCCACACCGCCCTGTTCCTCTCCACCTCTCACTCGGTGCCACTCTGCCCATGAGACCTTCCCTGACCGCCACCTGCAAAATGGTGCTTCCTGGCACTTCCTGAACCCTTGAGCTGCTGGTTTCTCTCAGTCCTGCGCGTCCCTTTTTGGCATGACAGACATTCAGCTGCTTATTCACCCTCTGCCCACCCCCACGCGTGTCCTAGAACCCCACTCGGGGGGGCTTTGAACAACAGCAGTGCTGTGCCTCGTAGCTCTGATCCAGGGGCAGGAGGGTTGTGCCTCCTGGGGGCTGTGAGGGAGAACCGGCCCCACGCCTTCTGAGGTCCCCTGGACCTTGGCAATCCTCCCCGGTCCGTGGCTCCCGGCAGCATCGCCAGACCTCACTTCCTGTGCCTGTGTGTGCACCTGTGTGCAAGCCCTTCCTTCTTACAAGGACCACAGGAACACTGGATTGACAGCCCACCCTGCACCGCCAGGACCTCATTTTGACGTAACTGCGTCCGTGTGACCCCAGCTCCCGATGAGCTCCTACTCGGAGCTCCTGGGGATCAGGACTTTCACACAGGAGCGTTTCAGGGACACAGGTCAACCCTCCCCCTCTCCAGCTGGAATGTAAGCTCCATGGGGCGGGAACTCAGTCCTTGTTCATTGTCACGTTCCCTTTACCTGCAGACTCCTCAGCACACAGCATCTGCTGGATAAATATATCTGTTCAACAGGTGAACAGAGAAAATCAGTGTGAGGGAGACACAGGGCACAGGTCCATCGGCGCCTCCCGCAGACCGTGAGGGTGAGAAGCTCATCGGGACGGCAAGGAGAGCCATCCATCAGGCCGTCTCAGCCGCAGGTCGGGCTGCAACTGAGGACCCGGGAGTCATCTGCAAGCTCAGGGCCTCTCGGGCCTGGAGACCAGAAGGGCTCACCTGGGGACAGAGGAGCCACCAAGTACCTCAAGGAAAAGGAGAGGACCCAGCAAAGGAGACAGGGAAGTGGTGGTCATGCTCAGGAAAAACAACCAAGCAGAGAAACGGTGACCTAGAGCCCCGAGCTGGACAAGAAGGCATTTTAAGGAGGAGATGGTCACCTGGGTCCGCGGCTGCTGGGGTCCCACAAGAGGACTGGCCACGGAATTTGGCAAAACTGGTGACAAAACCCAAAGTGGAAGGGGATAGAGAGAATAGGCGATGAGGAAGCGGGGTAAGGGGTACAGACCCGTCCCCTGGGGGGGTGGCAGGGAGGGGACCAGATTGCAGCAACAATTATTATTAATTAAAAAAAAATTGGGGAAAGAGGCTGTTGGTGGCTGGGATCAAAGAAGGGAGGGGGAGCCCCCCAGGCTTCCAGCCCCTTTTCCAGGGCTCCGCAGTGCAAGCTCCGCGGACCTGGTCCTGCAGACCTCAGGAACCCGCGGGTCTGTCCCCGCACGAGTCTGTCCCCACACAGGTGTGTCCCCGATGGGAACGTCAAGGGCCATTTTCCTGAAACTCCCTGTGTCCAGCCGCCCTTTCCCTGACCTCCACTCCCTCCTCATGGCCTCGCAGACACTGGAGGACGGGGTCCCAGGCCCAGGGAGCCCTGAAGGATGACAGGCGGTGGCACTGAGGGCTGCAGGGCGGCAGGCTCCCCGGGGGGGGGGGGGGGGGGGGGGGGGGGGGGGGGGGCAGGAACCACCACTTAACAGTTCAGACCCAGCTCTCCCATGAGTGGCTTTCTCCACGAGAAATCACAGCTGGAATAATGGAGCCAGGGGCGGGGAGGGGGCCCAAGAGACCTGCCAGTGTGAGGGCTGGCAGCCTGGGAGAGGCGCCCGCGGGGCGGAGCCTCCTGCCCCCCCACCCCCGTTTCCATGGTTTCCGATCTGCCGCCTGGGGGACACTGACGAGCAGCCCCGAGGAGGGGGCCCTGCTCCTTCTCACCCCTCGGAAGCCCCTGGAGGCACATGCTTGCACACCCAGGTCGCCTGCCCATCTGCGCCTGAGCCGTGGGGGTGAACGCAGCCCAGCCTTGGCAGGTGTGAGTACCCAGGGCACCTGCGCCTGGCAGCTGGGCACAGTCCAACCTGCAGAGCCGTGCCCCTCGGGAAAACAGGAGCTGGGGGCGTGGCCAGCCAGGTAGCCAAGTGCCACTCGCTGGACGAGGATGAGGCCACGGTGGCCGTGCAGCCCCAGGGAACCACAGCCTGACTCCCAGGCCTCTGCAGCTCCTGTCCCCAGGTCTGTGCCCCGGGAGTGATTCCCAGAGGGTCATCTCGTGTTATTGGGTGGACAGGGCAAAGCTTCCAGTCTAGCCGGGACAGGAGTGATCCACAGCATTTCCAGCTTAGGAAGACTGGCATCCCCCGCGGGGCCGGCGAGAGTGGGCACCCACGGATTCACATTAAGTCATTCCACACCTGTTTGCCAAAACCCCACTTGGTCAACTGCAGTAAGTAAGATGTCCCCACGGGGGAAGCTGGAGAGTGGGGACCTGGGACCCACCGTTACTTTGGCAACTTCCCAGGAGTTTAATGACTTCTACATAAAAAGTTTTAAAAACAGAGTTGATCTTGGCTATATCCCAACCAATATGCTGTGGACAAGGTGATAAGCCCTGTCCCCTGCGTTCAACTTCAAGTCCAGCTGGGGCAGGAAGCTACCCGCATACACAGTAGAACATAGGAATTTAGAACAGATTGCAGGAGCCAGGCATGGCTGTGGGTACCTATAGTCCCGATTACTCAGGAGGCTAAGGCAGGAGGATCAGGGAGTCCACAAGGTCAGGGAAAAACAGGCAGACCCTGAGAAGGAAGGAAGGAAGGAAGGAAGGAAGGAAGGAAGGAAGGAAGGAAGGAAGGAAGGAAGGAAGAAAAGAGGAGGAGGGGGAAGGGAGGGAGGGAGGGAGGGAAGGAAGGAGGAGTCAAGAATGAGGCCAAGTAAGACAATTAAGATGGCGTGACTTGCAGACCAGGGCAATCCAACAGAAATGTGGTGCACGCCACATCTGTAATTCTCCACGTTCTAGCAGGGTGTTTTTTAAAAAGGAGAAGGTGTGATTAGCTTTAATTGCTTAACTTCATGTAATACATCCAGAAACGATCATGTTAACAAGTAACTGATACGAGGCAGCATTACGTGCTACTTGGCATTCATCATCATCATCATTTAAACTCTTAAACCCCAGCGTGCATTTCCCTCCCGCGGCTCGTCTCCGCTGGACTGGCTGAGACACATCACAAGTGCCCAGCGGCCATCTGCGGAAGGGGCTGCTGAAGTGGACGCTCAGGTCCACGCTGGGCCCTGCTGACTTCAGACCTTGGTGGCACCCCTCAGCACCTCGTGACCCTGGAGAGGCAACACCAGATCTGGGAGCCTGGGCTCCCTGCCAGTGACCCTGTCCACCCAACAGAGTCCCCGTGAGGACCGCGATCGGCCTCCCACGGCTGATCCTACGGTTACTGTCCTCTAAGGGAGACCCGGGCGAGGGCTCCGAGGAGGCCCAGGCAGAGAGCAGCCAACAGCTCCACGGATCCCGGCCCCTGGCCCCAACACTGTCCCTGGGAAAATGAGCGTCCCTGTCCCTTTATCCACTCCAGTTCCTCCTGTCCCCGCTGGTCCACAAACACCCTCAGAGAGCGACTTGGGTGCACTGAGGAAGGAGGGAGGCCAGAGGAGAGAAAGGGGAAAAGAGGAGAGAAGGGGAGAGGAAGAGGAAGAGACGGAAGGGAAATGGACAGGGAGAGGGAGGGGGAGGCTGAGGAGGCCGGCCCTGCCCGGGAGCCCAGGGCAGCTCCCCAAAAGCATCTGGTTGAAAACAGCAAACACAGGACAGATGGGCAGCTCGGCTCGGGTGCCACCTCCCTGTTCACTGTCCTCTGCCTCCCCCTCCTGGGCTCCAGGTCCAATCGCCCACCGCGGCCATCAGGCAGGACGGAGCCCGGGTACAGGAGGACCCTGGCCTGCCGGGAAACCATCTGGAATCCGGAATCCTGGGTGGCTCCTGAGGTCTTCCTACTCAAAGGACAACACTCCACACTTAGGCCACGGCGGCAATGTCATCCCCTGCACAGCCCCTGCCATGATGAGACCCTGGCTTCCCCGGTGACGGAGGCTTGGCTCCTGCTGCCCCCGCACAGCCCAAGCTCAGGAGACTGCTCGGGTGGGCACCAGGCTGAGCCTGCAATGCCCAGGCCAAGAGCACTGTGACCTCAGGGAGCCCAGCCTGCTGAGAACGGCCGCACGTGGATGGACGTGCTGCTGCAGGTGACACCTACCACCTAGCCAGCAGCTCCAACGTGCCAGCAGCCACCCCGGAAAGCACCCGCCTTAGTGACCGCCACCGCCCACTTCACCTGCTCAGCACCTGCCGCCTCCTGAGCACAGAGGGGCACACGTGGCACCCTGTTGGCATGCACCCCTCAAACAGCCCTGGAGACTCCACATCCCTGTGTCCAGGGGCAGGTGCTGCGGTTTCCCTGGCCAGAGCCACCATCCCTTCTCCAGGAGCCCGCGGCAGCTGTCCTTGGTTGGACCTTTGTTCCCTGCAGTGCACAGGCGCTCCTCGACTTTCAGTGGGGCTCTGGCCCAAGGGACCTTCAGTAAGTTGAAATATTATTAATATAAAACATATTTAATATGCCCGAGCCGTGGAGCTGTGCGGCAGAGCCCAGCTGCCTCCACACCCTCGGAACATGGACTCAGCCCTACAGATGGACGAGATGGTCAGACGCACACACAGAGTTTTTTATTGTCCAGTGTGGAACATCCTCGTGTAACGTATTGAACATGGGAGAGCAGGGCAGGGAGGCTGGAGGGCAGGGAGGGCAGTGGAGGAGGACAGAGAGGCTGCCTTAGACGTACAGGTCATTGCAGGGACTCTGCCTCTCCCCCTGAGTGACACTGGAGGGTGGGCACTAGCGGATCTGCAGGAGGCAGAATCGGCCGGCATTCTGAAAGCCCGGTTCCAAGTGCCTCGTCTAATACGGTTCAACTTGGCTCTTTTGCCTTTCGAGGGTGTGAACGTGCTCAGGGGACCGTTCTGGGACTCCCTTTCAGCGTGTTCAATACGTTACACGAGGACGTTCCACACTGGACAATTAAAAACTCTGTGTGTGCGTCTGACCATCTCCCACCCCTATGCTGTGGCTGCATCTTCTGCAAAGCAACTCTGCAGCTGCCTCCTCTCGGGCGCGGCCTGCCTGCACCTGCAGTGGCCAACAGCCTGTGCCAGGAGTACCAACTCACCTCCAGGGGAGACTTCAAGAGGCCCTGGGTGCTTCGCCCCTCGCAGAACCTGCTTCCACCATGAGACCCAGCCTGGGCAAGGAGAGACCACGTGGATCAGAACCGAGAGGTGCCGAGGCCATCCTCCACCAACCCGCCTCCACAGGCACAGAGGAAGGAGCACAGCCAAGACCGAGACCAGAGCTGCCCGCTGGGCCAGTCTACACGGCAGACTCAGAACCGCGGGCCCCCTAAGCACCATCAGGTTTGTGGCTGTTTGTTATGCAGCAGTCGCTGACTGATCTACCTACCCTGAGCGCTGGCCCCCACCACCCGCCCTGGTCTCTTAGCACTTCTTACCTCCTGATATGCTATAAAATGCATGTATCTGTGGTGTTGATTTAATACTGTCTCCCCTCTGTTTAGACTGCCCACAGCAGCACCTCCTCTAGGAAACACCTGTTTTGCTCACAGATAGATCCCCAAGTGCCTAGGAAAGTGCAAGGCACATAGTAGACGTTCAATTAAAAAAATTTTTTTGAGATGGCATTTCACTGTGTTGCCCAGGTTGGTCTCCAACTCCTGGGCACAAGTGATCCTCCCGCCTCAGCCTCCTACGTGTCTGGGATTATACCACGTGCCTGGCTAAACTAAAGTGGCTCATAATAATTATAATCACCAATAACTTACATAGGAAAGGGTATTTCTGTGTGGTTCTCTTCTGTTTGAGTGCAGGGAATGGAACCCAAGGCCAGGCACGTGCTTGGCAAGCGCTCGACCACCGAGCTACAGTCCCAGCCCCTCAAAACAAAAGATTTAAAATTAATTCTGGAAGCGGATGGAGATAACAGCCTCCACTGGCCCTGGGTGAGCCCTGGCCTAATGACGGACAGGAAGCGACCCTGCAGCCAGTCAGCCTAACCCATGGTGTCCCATCGCCCCCTCTATGGGACACACAGGAAACAAGTTGAGCATAAATGTATCACTTCCGGTAACTTTGCAACAAATACTTACGTCGTTAGAGTTTTATTCTTTTGAGAAAAGTAATCAGTGAATGATTAGTGGGGATTCATGGTATATGATGACAAATTCTACCAAAAGCTCCAGATTATTATCTCCTACCTGCTTCAATGCACCCGGGACAATTTCACTGAAATAGCTGCAAAATTGAGATCTTGGGACCTTCTGTCGATCTGAGGACGCCCACATCCTTGTCCCATTTGCTGAGAAAGCTGACACAGAGTGGGACCAACCCAAGACCAACAGCTGGCCAGCGGCCGAGCTGGGATCAGAACCCAGGTGTCCGGCTCCAAGGCTCGTGATGACATCGCTGTACTGTCCTGCCCGCCGCCCACCCTGTATAGAAAGCCCAGGGAGGAAATGTTGCTCCCCTTAAAGGAGGGGAGAGAGAGAGAGAGAGAGAGAGAAGATAGATATTCTCGTGGAGGGGAAGCATGAACAGAATTTTGAACACGAGTAGAATTTTAAGGGCGGCAAGAGGGGAGAGAAGCAGCTGTCATTTGTTTAGGACGCTGTGGAAGTGCCTAAATGACAGACTCATTCCTAGGGAGCCGGAGCAGCAGCCCTAGAGCAGCATCTCTGAACCAAATGCCTGGTAGCCAGGCGCCGCCCACGGGGGCTGCAGGGGGGTGGCCCGCGAGGAGACGCCACTCAAGTAAACACAGGGAGGCTCTAGACATCAGAAAGGTACAGACTCCGTCCTCTTCCTAATCTCCCTTCTAGGTCCAGCCGCTTCTCTCTTAAAAACACCCCGGACCCCGAACACCTCTCACTCACGGCAGCAGCTTTTCCCCAGATTCAGGCCCAAATCTCCCGTCTCCCTGACCCTCTGGTCCCCATCCCCACTGCCCACCTCTCTCTATTTCATCTCCAGAATCATTAGAGTGATGTTTTCGACGTCACCAGGCCCCTTCCTTTCTTGTCACCAAGGTGCTGGTCTTGCAGAACCTCTTGGCATCAGAATGGACCCCTCCTCCGTGTGGGTCAAGTGTCTCAGCATCCTGAGGAGCTGTCCCCTCACCCGCAAGGACAACATGGTCCTGCTGGAGTCAGATGATGCACCTCTAAGTCCCCACGTGATGGCTGCCTCCCCGACCCTCGGGCCTCATCTCTGTCCCCTGCCTCCCCCTCCTGTTCCTCAAGCACAGTCTTCCCAGGTATTCACACAGCTCCCTTCCTCATGTCCCTCGGGTCCCTCTCCAAGTGGGTGGCACAGCAGGACGGGGGACATAGGCAGCTTTGCAGCCATCACCCCAGCAGATCAATTGCTATCTCAGTGTTGCCCACACTACTGTCCTGGGGTCGCTGACTCTCGAGCAGGTGGAAACAGGTGTCCACATCACTGTGCGGGCCAAGTTCTGAGTGGCTCCGGTAGACGAGGACAGAGGGACCAAGCAAATCACACTCCCTCCAGCCTTTGTCAGTGTCACCTCATGAGCTATGTCCCTGCCCACCCACATGAGAGGACCCCCACCCCCCAGGTCCCACAGGGCTTTACTTCCTCTGTGACATGGTCACCCTGTTTGTTATCTGTCCTTCCCCCCAGGATGCAAACCTCATGAAGACAGGAGTGAGTGTGTGTGTGTGTGTGTGTGTGTGAGAATGAGTGTGAGAGTGTGTATGTGAGAGCAACTGTGTATGTGTGTGTGTGTATGAGAGTTGTGTGTGTGCCAGTGAGTGTATGTATGTGTGTGTGAGAGTGCATGTATGGGTGTGTGAATGTGTATGCATGCATGTGCATATGTGTGCATGTGGGTATGGGTGTGTGTGTGGGTGTGGATGTGAGTGTGCTTAGGTGTGAGTGTGTAAATGTGGGTGTAGGCATGGGTAAGTGTGTGTGTGTGTGTGTGTGTGTGTGAGTGTGGGGGAGAGGATGTGGGTGTACGTGTGTGGGTGTGTAAGCGTGAGTGGGTGGGTGGGTGTGGTGTCATTGTGTGTCAATGTGAGTGTGTGAGTGTGTAAATGTGTGGGGGAGTGTGTGCGCGTGCGCGCTGGCTGCCGACTCACTCCTCTCTGTCTGGGGTGACCTAAGCCAGGCGCCCTCCTCTGGCAGACACCTGAGCTCCCGGGAGTCACAGGGGACCCGGCGGCCTGGGTGGCGGGGAAGGGCCGAGCGGGCTCTGTGGCCCCTGCCTCCTCCCGGTTTCTTGCACACGGCCGCTGTCCCGTGTGCAGCGGGGACGGCCTGTGCCGCCGTGGGCCAGCCCTGGTGCTGGCGGCCCCTGCGGCCCTGCGCACGGGGGAGGGACGGAGCCGGGAGCAGGACCCCAGCAGCCCCGGGGGGCCCCCCCGGCCTCTGGCCCGCCGAGAGCCCGCTGCGGGGGCCACTCCTTCCCGGGGGCCGGGCCGTGCCATCCTCACCGCGGCCACCAGAGGTCGCTGGGGCTGCGTGCAGCGCGGAAGGCGACCCGCGGAGGCTCCGAGCTCTGGGAGGCCGCGCAGTGGGAAGAGGCTGCGGCGCACACACGGGGGCGAGATGCCATCGGACAAAGGCCGCCCGGTGGCACCTGGAGCAGAACCCTGCCCGCCGGGCTGTGGGGCCAGTGGCCTCGGTGTCCCCTCAACCAGGACAATAGTAGCCCTTTCCTTGTAGAGAATTTGCAAGAACCGAGTGGAGACGCCCGAGAGCCTCCCGCGGACGCGTTAGGAACCCGCAAGGCTGAGCAATCACTGCTCCTTCCCTCGCCCTCTAACAGGACCCGGAGGATGGGCCGACTGTGTTCTCGGTATGGCTCTCTCCTCCACTCCACCGGACCCGCGCGAGGCCAGAACAGGGCTGTCTATTTTTAAGCTTCTTCTTATGAACATTTCAAATGGACCTGAGTGGGAGGGACAGGGACAGCCCCATCTCCACAGGGCAGCCACCGCTCCCCGCTCCCAGCACCCGGCCTGGCACACAGTGACTTTCACCAGGTGACTTTCTAATGGCAACCTCCTAGGCGCTCTTGTAAGTCACCAGGATGTCAAGGAAGCAGGGTGACAACACATTAGACTCCGGCCCTGTGTCCAGGGAGGGGCTCAGTCTACTAGCAGGGCTCCTTCATTTTGCAGTCTCCCCAGGAAAGGTGAAAAAGTTGAGGGTGTGGTGGGGTGGGAACATCTCACCTAGCAGCCAAGCTTCCTGGAAGAAACCTCAGCTTTGCGCTGAAGGAGGCACGGGTGCTAATGAGGTCAAAAGGGTCGGGGGCACTAAGCCTGATCCCAGGCAGCTGGAACGGCAAGTGCAAAGGCCCTGAGGCTGCAGGAGGCACAGCCATGCTCAGCACAGTCAGTGAGACTGGCAGCACACTGATCCTGACAGTCAGGTTCAGAGGGACCCACTCCATTCAGGCATTTCTGAGGCTGGGCAGGGGCCTGAGATGAAGAGACTCGAACACATCCTGGCTGTCCATCCCTCCCTGCCGACTCGCAGTCCTTCCCAGAGCATCTCCTTGTGAGGTCCTCTGTAGCTGAGGTCTTAGCCCATGGAGGCTGCTATAACAAAAACGCCCCACACCGGGCAGCTCATAAAGAGCACAAGTTTGCCTCGCCCCTCCTGGAGGCGGATTTGGTGTGGGCAAGGCCCCTCCAATTCCCAGGTGTCTCTCTGCTGAGGATCCTCACTTTGGTGGTGGAAATGAAACGAAGGCAGTTGGTGGGGCTGGACATCAGCGAGATCAGCAGGGCAGACGGTAACTGGAGGGGAGGATGGAGGTCAGGCCTCATTTTTCCCATCTCCTGGCAGATCCACCTCCTGGCAGAGCCTCAGACTCTCCCTGGAGCCCGAGAAACCTGGCCTCTCCTCCACGCTCCTCTCTGCCTCCACTTTCCTCCGGCTCCACCGAGCCCCACTGGCCTGGCCACCTCTCCTCTTTCTCTGCCCAGGGCCTGCCTCCCTCTCTCTCTCCCTCCCTCCCTCCCTCTCTCTCTCTCTCTCTCTCTCTCTCTCTCTCTCTCTCTCTCTCACAGCGAGGGTCCCAGAGGGTCCTGCCAACCCCACCACCTCTAGGCTGGACAAGCCCCAGACCCCACTTAAATAGGCCTCCAGAGAGGCCTTCTCTGAGCCTCCCTACCTTCTCCCTACAGTCATCTCTTAATTTAACTTTTACCAAAATTAGCAACTGAGTAGCTCCACGGGCTCCACAGACCTCTGAACACCCCCCCCCCAAGAGCTCGGGGTGCACATGCCAAGCTTCTGGGGTTCCCCCAGGTGCCCAGCGCCTGAGCCCTGCGCACTCGTGGCCAATGCTTAGGACACACGTGAGTGAGGAGCGTTAAGGTTCAAGCCCCCGTGTGCCAGACCCTGTCCTGGAGGGCACAGCCTTGTCCTGGACACCCTCGCCATCAGCATATCCTCAGTGCTGCCCTGTCCTGTTGGAAACGTGGGTCTCCACTCAGCTTCCCCTCATTTCTCCTTGGCTCCTGTGGTCTGAGCAGCACCGTCTCTGGGTGGTCACCTGCCTGGGTGTGCATGCCCTCCGGTCCCTGGAGGGCAGGTCCTGGGCTACCCTGGGCACTGCCTGTATCTCCAGGATCCAGAGCAGCCCCCGGCACCCAGAGGCCACTGACTTCTGCTGGGTGCCCAAGTGTCGATGACTGGGACTCTGACACCCCCCACCCCGTTGGGCACTTCCTCCGGGTCCAGGCAGCTCCTGAGTCTCCGGCACCCTACAGGGTTCTTCCTGCGCCCTCAGCTCCCAGACTGTCCTCCGAAGCTCGGAGCCCAGGAAGACGGCCGGGTGGAGAAGCCCCCTGTGGCCTTCCCCAGCCCCCAGGTCCCACCCAGCCACCAACATGAAGACCAAGGTCAGGGCGATTGTCCCCTCTAGGACTCAGGATCCAGGGGGCCGTGGCTTTTCCTGGTGGCTGACATCTCCCGAGTCCTCAGGAACATTCTTCCCAGTCTTCACGGACTCCCCTGAGAACCAGCCCCTCTGCCTCGTCCTGCACCGTCCCCTGCACCCTCCAGTCCTGGGTTTTTGGCTTTTTTTTTTCCCTCACCTGGAAACAATAAATCTTTCCCCAACAACAAAATAGTGGGTGGAAAACACGCTGTAAGTAGATGCAGTCACCAGAGGAACAGACCCTCCTGCGAGAACCGAGACGCACACACCTCGGGGGCCAGCTCGGAGCACACGCGCCCAGCCACGAGACCCTTGGAGGGACGCCCAGAACCGCAGAATGACGGCGTGTACCCGGGAATACTTCCTAGGAATTACTTCTGGAAGGTCCAAGGCCAACATGAGCCGGCCAGGACCCGGAGGGCGGATCTGCCATGTGTCCAGTACACGAGGGGATGAGAGGCTGGAGACGAGAAACGCCTTTGTGGGTGGAAGACGGGAAACAGCTAAACCAACTCAGAGCCTCGGAGCTGGCTCAGGGCCCACAGGACATTTTTAGAAATGATCAAAACCAGAAATAAGAGAGTCGCATTTGCAGACATCCTGAAGGATCCTTGCAGGTTGGCAAAGCAAGCAAAGGGCGGCCAATTTACAGATTGTATACATTGGTGTCAATGAAGAGAATGGCAACGAGGGCGAGCGATGGGCCATCAGGGGGGATTCATTCATAAAGATGGGAACGTATTTCCCAGCTCCAGTTGGGACCCATTAATGCATTCATCACTCATTCACGAATTTTCAGCTAACTCCACAGGGACCGAAAGCTTTCATGAGAAGCAAGATGGCTGGCAGTCCTCACACCTCCATAGTGGCTGCCGTCTTCCCGCCATCCCCACTCCTACGGCTCCTGGACATGAGCTCAGGGACAGCCCCCCACCACCTCTCAGGATGAGGGAGAAGGGACAAGGATCTAGGTGCCTGCTGCCACCCCCAAGGTCCTCCCGGGAGTGCTGCCCTGCTGGGTTGGCAGGAGCTGGAATCCATCAGAGGAGACAGGAAGTTACGATCATTTCACCACTGGCCGTGAGATGACAGATTAAGAACCCACGTTCACTGCTCACCACTCTCCGTGTCCATGTCCCTGAATTCCATGAAATAAACAGGAAATACTTTCTTAAGGAAAGAATTCATAAAACTCTGAAAGATCAAAATGAGTCTCATCGGCCAAATTTTGGGGAAGTTTTTTAAAAGAGAGAAAATAGGGTGAGAGGAAGGAGCAGAGAGGAAACCTCAATCCAGAACATGTTCAGGTGACAGGAGAGGACAGCAGAGTGGGGGCAGTTCTGTGATGCTCTGAGCCCCCAAATCCATGGAAAACTGCAATAGGAAGGTGCTGTGGGGCGGTCCCAAGGCAGATGAGTGGGAACCGTATTAAGAACACCAGGGCATTAGACCTGGTCGCAAGATCCCTTGCTTGTGCCACACAGCAGGAGGCAGCATTTCTAATCTGAAGCTGTAAGTGTGGACTTTACAGCTAGGGAGACACAAACAGATCCCCAAAGGCATGAAGTCCCATACCCAGCAGGTAAACCATCAGCCCAGTGTGTTAGTCAGTTTTCCATTACTGCAACAAATGCCTGAGATAAATAAGCTTAAAAAGAAGAAAGGTTTATTTTAAAAACTTCAGTCCACGACTGGTTGGTTCTATTGCTTTGGGCTGTGGTGGACAGGATGTCATAGCAGGAGCATGTGGTGGATAAGCCCATTCACTTCACAGTTAGGTGTTAAGGAAAGAAAGAGGATGAGACTGGGGTCCCACAATCCCTCTGAAGGGCACACCCCAGTGAGCTAAAGCCTTCTAAAGGTTCCACCACCTTTGAATTGCTCTCTCCTGAAGTTGTGCCAAGGACTGGAGAGCAAGCCTTTAGCTCAGGGGCCTTCAGGGGACTTCCCAATCAAAACCACAGCACTCAGCCAATCAAAAGGGCTGAATATTCAAAGAGACACAGTCAAGATGAACCGCAGCAAAACCTGAGCTCGGGAAATCCCTCAAAATGCATTTCAACGTCTCAGAGATATAAATAGTAGAGATGAAGAGGTCGGAGACAGAGAAAGCGTAAGAATTAAAAGACATGTGAGAGAAAGCTCCCGAGGTCCCACTGGCTCTCCGACACGGCCCTTCTGTAAGCATAATGCACACCACAGCACAAGCCACGTGTGTGACTTGAGGCTCTCTGCAGCTGCTTCAGAAGCAAAAACAGGAGCTGGGGACGAGGCTCCGCGGTAGAGCATTGGACTAGCATGTGCGAGGCCCTGGGTTTGACCCCCAGCACCCTGAAAATTTAAAAATAGAGCCAAGAGGAAGTAATCTTAATAACAGTTTAACGTGTCTTATACTAGACATCGCCATTGCAACATATAATCAATGGTGTCACTTCCACACCTAATCACATAAATGCAGATGCCGACCTATTTTCGACTTCTTCAAGGATTTAGAAATACGTCTCAACGCAGGCCAAACGCATCTCAGTGCTCACGGGCCTCAGGGGCTGGTGGCTCCCAGGTCAGATGCCACAGAGCCACCGACGCAGCCAGGCAGACCCAGATCCCAAGACGACCCTGAGCTCCGGGCAGAGCAGAGAAGCTTCCAGAGAGGAGCATAAAAGCCAAAGTTTCCTAAAAAGAAATGAGTCAGTGGAGACCAGACTCGGCAACGCGGAGGCCAGGGGACACGGTGGAGAGCCAGTCCCGGAGGAAGAGTGGCTCGGATCGGGAATTCCCCAGAGGGGCGCTCTGCTCGGGGGGGACACATAACAGCGGGCTCGGTTCATGCCGAGACCTGCCGGGATCCCTGCAAGGGCTCTACCCATGCTTCCCCATGCTTCCCCTCCTCCTGCGGCATGGGCTCTGAATCCCTCCATCCTGGGGGCTGGGGGGGCCATACTAGAATTCCTCCAATCACTACTCCCAAGACAGCCCATTTTGACCTGGCTACTGGAAAATCCTTTCTGTTGAGCTAAAATGTATTCCTGGAACTTGGGAATCAAAGAATATAATTAAAAGGAAAATCATAGATAACTTCGATTCGATCCCCTCATTCTAAAGATGAAAGCAGAGGAGGCTCAGAGAGGGAAAGCACCTCTCCCGATGTCACGCAGCACAGTTAGGATAGAGCTAGATTTGATCTCTAAGGAACGTTCTGAGGATCTGCGGAAGGGACTTACTTGTCAAGGTCAAAAGAGGGACGCGGACTGCACTGCAGTCCAGAGCCCAGCTTTATAAAATAAAGTGTCCTGAGCTGACAGTGCTGCCCCAGAAAGGGATCCTGGGGCCTGGATCTGTCCCCAGAAGACACCGCCCCAGCGTGCTGCTATTTATTCTCCCTCTTTTTATGGCCGGGCTCAGCACTGGGTGTTTGTAGGACAAGACGGAAGCATAGGTTTAAAAAAAAAATAACAAGGCAGCTCTCGGGAGCCCTAAAACCCTTCCAGGGAGAAGATTATGCATCAAACGGGCCCCAACCCTCGGGGCTCCCACGGGCCTCGGGAATCTGGGCTAACACCCTGCTCACACACGGGTCTGACCCAGCTCGAGGGTTCCCTGGGAAACCTTTGCCAAAACCACCCTGGGGCTGACCATGCAGCCGCTCCAGGAGCGGCCTCTGCAGGGCCCCAGCACAGGAGGCCACCAGGAGCCCCGGCCTGGCCATCACGTCCCCTGCCATCGTGTCCCCTGCCATGCATTCCCTTCAGAGACTCTCACGGATGCAGACACCAGGCAGCGAGCGTGCTGGGGACCCGTCCTTGTCCACACGGCTCAGCTGGAGCCACAGCCCAAGATCCCCAGAGGCATCACCCGACGGGGCCCCCGCCGTCCACTCCTAGGGTCGTGCCTCCTGCGTCCACCCAGCCAAGGAGGTGTCCCCGTGACCCTGGTGCAGGGCCGAAGCTCCGGGTCGGTTCAAGGCTGTAATGACGCCTGGCCGTGCGCGAGACCGCGGGTGCCAGCACGGGGCCAGAGCCCCTGTGGGGTGAAGGGACACGAGCGTGACTGTGCCTGGACAGCAGGCGTGCTCAGGGCTGTCCAGGCTCCCGGGGTCCCCAGGGCTCAGTCGGTGTCAGCCCAACTCCTCCAGGATTCCCGCCACCGGCCCCTTCACCCGTGGGAAAGTCCAGGCAGGAAACCGAGGGGCCCAGACCCCGGGTTCCAACCCGCGCTGCCCGGCTCTGGGTGCCTCTGTGGGAGGCCGGTGCACGCCCAGATGAGGCTGACCCCAAGGCCACCAAGCTGTGTCCCCTCCTCTCTGGGGCCCTCGCTCAGAGTCTCCACCAGAGGGCTGCCAACCACCTGCCAACTCACAACACAAAGGTGACAGGGCCATCAGCCACCACAGGCCCAGAGGCAGACCCTGCAGACAGCAGGGGACCCCCTGCTCCGCTGGCTGCTCAGGGGGCTCCCTACAGGGAGGTCGTCAGGAGGTCACCAGGAGGTCAGAGGTCAAGAGGCCGTGAGGTCCCTGTTCACTCCTCAGCTCTCCCCACCCCCAGCTCCTGCCAACAGCATCTCCCTCCCTGGCCTGTTCAGATTCTGGTGGCCCCTGGGGTCCCGTCCTGTCCCATGGGGGGGCTCGCCCTCCTGCCCCCTCTCTGTGAACCGCATCTTACTAGAACCCAGGGTCTAATTAAGCACACCGTCCTCTTCCTGCCGGGACTGGACCGTCTATTGAGGACATCAACAAACTTGGTCAAAAAAACAATTCAGACACAGACATTTGACGGACGGCGAGCTGGGGGCTG
The DNA here is from genome assembly GCF_047511675.1 of Marmota flaviventris. Lineage (NCBI taxonomy): Eukaryota > Metazoa > Chordata > Mammalia > Rodentia > Sciuridae > Marmota > Marmota flaviventris. Next base: position 10,409,537 of record NC_092507.1, on the reverse strand, counting down.
GGGACGCCCCGTGCTCCTGGAGCCCATGGGCTGATCGGGGAGACGACCAGAGACAGGAGCCAAACGGTGGCTCTCAGGGCTCCTGGGAAACAAGGCGGGGTGGCTGAGGGGGGCCTGCAGGGGACCCACCCAGCCAGGGAGGTCAGGAAGGCATACAGGACACTGTGGTGACACCGCAGAGCCATCAGGAGGGAGAGAGAAGGGCAGGAGTCGAGAGGGAGGAAGGCAGAGCCCACCCAGTGACCGCCCGGGAGGAGGCCTGGGGAGGAGGAGGCCTGGGGAGGAGGAGGCCTGGGGAGGAGGCCTGGGGAGGAGGAGGCCTGGGGAGGAGGCCTGGGGAGGAAGAGGAGGCCTGGGGAGGAGGAGGCCTGGGGAGGAAGAGGAGGCCTGGGGAGGAAGAGGAGGCCTGGGGAGGAGGAGGCCTGGGGAGGAGGAGGCCTGGGGAGGAAGAGGAGGCCTGGGGAGGAGGAGGCCTGGGGAGGAGGAGGCCTGGGGAGGAGGAGGCCTGGGGAGAGCGGCTGGAGCGTGCTGGGGAGGCTGAGGCTGCACAGTCAGGGGGCGAGACCCGGGAGGCCCTGCAGGCCACTCCAAGGCCTTGGGACCCTGCTGGGTCCTGGTGTCCCAAAACTCCTTCCCAGGAAGTTCTTCCTGATGTCAGCCCCAGTCCCCCAGTGAACGGCTGGCCGCAGTGGGAACGCCCAGGTCTGCCGGGGACTCTGTCTTGGCTGATTTTGCCTCTGGTGCTAAAGGATGTCAGCTGAGGACGGGGACTTCGGGGTCAGCCTGTCTGGGGTTAGAGTCTGTCCCCCACTGGGCGGGATGCCACAGCATTCCTGGTAGGTAGCGAGTCGTGGAGAAAGGCCCGGTGGTGTGAGCCCCGTGACCAGCATTATGGAGCCCCCACCTCAAGATGCTCCTCCCCCAGAGATGGCTGCGTGAAGCCCAGCGGGGGAGGCTGTGGCCCTGCTGAGCGCTGCCCCTCGCCTTCAGCAGTCTGCCTGCCTCGGGCCCCGAGCCACCTCACTAGTGACCGTTCCCGAAGCCAGCAGACCCCAAAGCCCCTGCCACGGCTGACCCAGGAGGTGCTGCACCGGCCCCGCCCCTGCAGAAGTGGCATCTCCCAGCCCCAGGGCTCCTGGGCGTCCTTGGAAAGGACTCACAACCAAACGGCCCCTGCCCCAGCAGATGCTGGCCATAATGAAGTGCAGTCCCCGGACTGAAAATCCAGGCGGCTGGAAATAAAAATCCTAAGAGAAGCCGCAGTTTCTGGGACAGCTATTCCCTCTGGGCTGGGAGGAGGGGAGCCCGTCCTCACCCACACGCCGAGGCCAGCGCCCGGGGAGAAGTGGACTGGATCCAGCCTGGGCGGGCGGCGTCTCACGTGGAGATTCCCAGACTGTGTATCAAGCCTGTGGCGGTGCCGGGGCCCAGCTCTCCAGAGGCACCGTGTCCTGTGTCCTCCGAGTCACATCTGCCTCCAGTCACCAGGTGCCTCTGCTTCCTGCCCAACCTTGGGCCAGTCCCTTGGCTCTCTGCCTCCACTGTCCCATCTGGGCAATGGGAAGGGCCTCGGGCAGGACCTGTAGCCCCTCCACGCCTAAAGCCTCCGCCCAACAGGAGCCAAGAGTTCAGAGAAGCCCCCAGAGACGTAGAAGGGGACCAGGGCGTCACTGACACAGGAAAGACTCTCCCAGAAGAAAGGACAGTCACGATGACCATGGCCACCCAGAGGTCTGGGGCCTCGGGAAGCCAGCCCGGGATTTTGGCACAGAAGGGTCCGTCTTGCCAGCAGGGTCCCACCTGCACTCTGCCCACGCGGGTAGCACTCAGCAGCCTGGGTGCCCTTCACCTTTGACCTTCCTGTCCTCCACCTGAAGAAGGACATCAGCCCAAAGGGAAGTTCCCGATCGCTGGCAGCTGTGAACGTCACCTGGAATGGAAAAGCGCTGGGCAGCTGTGACCCCACCAGGGACCTTGAGGTGGAGGCGGCCATCCTGGATTCTCTGGGTCGGGTCCCTGTGATGACCTGAACTGTGGCCCTACGTTCACATGAAGTCCCCCAGGCAGAGGCAGCATGCGTCTGTCCCGGGAGCTGGGGTCTTTAAAGAGGTGGGGACGTGAAAAAGAGGTCATCGGATGGGGTCTTTACACAAGAGAATGGTGGACACGGACGAGCACAGGGGCCCACGTGGAGGCAGGAGGAGAAAACGCCACCCACAGGCCAAGGACAGAGGCCTCCGGAGGCGCTGACCCTGTGACTCCCAGGTCCCTGTGTGGCTGCTGTAAGCTGGGAGGAGCAAAGGACAGGTTCTCCCCTCGAGCCACCAGAGGGAGCACAGCCCCCGACATCTGTTTATTATTATTGTAGGTGGACACAACACCTTTATCTTATTTATTTTTAACTGGTGCTGAGGATGGAACCCAGGGCCTTGCACATGCGAGTCGAGTGCTCTACCTCTGAGCCCCAGGCCCAGGCCCAGCCCCAGGCCCAGCCCCAGCCCCCAGGCCCAGCCCCAGCCCCAGGCCCAGCCCCAGCCCCCAGCCCCAGCCCCAGCCCCAGCCCCAGCCCCAGCCCCAGCCCCAGGCCCAGGCCCAGGCCCAGCCCCAGGCCCAGGCCCAGCCCTGCCCTCTGACGGCTTGACACCAGGTTTCCAACTCCAGAAGCAGCACAAGGGAACACATTTCTGCTGTTAGCAGCCACCGCCACATTTGTGACCATTTGTGACAGAGAGCCACAGGAGATCTGCCTGATTTTAAAACACGAGCTATCTCAGGTGGGGACCAGGTACGGCCTTAGAAAACAAGGTTTGGATTCAGACAGCCAAAGCTGTGACCTTCAGGAGAGCAAGCCTGGTCACGTAGGGTCTTTGACAGGTGTCATGAAGACAAAGAGGCACCCATGGCCCTTATGGGACACTGATTGAAGAAACATGTCAGGAACCTGCGAGACGCTGAGGATTGTCCCAGGGCCTGGGGGGAGAGCTCGGAGACAGTATCAAGAGGGGGTTTTTAACTGAGAATGACTCTCCAGAATTTTCCAACTTCCCACAGCGAGTGAACGAGTACCGGTTATCACTGGTCCCTGTGTCGGCAGAATCTGGTGCCCGTGGCCCCTGAACCCTCAGAAAGGCCCATTTGATTCCCATTTTGTGCAGAAGGGAAGGAAGTCATCTGTCCAAGGTCACCGGGCCAATGAGGAGCGCCGTCTCCATTTTGGAGCCCAGGACAATGGGCTTCTGAATCTGGACTCTCCGGCGCTCCACAGGCACTTAGGGCTCGGCTGGTTTTAGAAGCCGGCTGCCGAGGTCTCTCCTCTTCTATGAAGAAGCCCGTGGTAAGCACATTCGAACGAAAGCCACTTAAATCATGACGTGAGGGAATCAGGTTGGCCGAAGCGTGCACTTCTTGATAGAAAAGCACCAGAAATTGCTGACCAGGGGAAGAACGCAGAAAAGCTAACTCTGGCTTTATTTTTAAAAAGGAGAATAGTCCCATCTGTCAGAGCGACACTCCTGAGGGCTCGGGAGCCCAGATTGTCCCACCACCATCTGGCCCCTCTTGCTGCTGGACAGAGGCCTGTCTTGGAGCGCCAGGACCCGTCACTGTGACTCTTCAGGAGTCAGGCAACGTGGTCCTCAGCAGAGAGCCGGGCAAGCCATCCGGGAAGTCATGCCAGATGGTGTCCGTGGTCACAGACCACCACCTGCCTCCACTCGGTGGCCCCAGTAGAACCAGCTTTCTGGCTCCTAGCCCATTTCACCCACCCAGACGCCAGATCCATAAACAGCCCACCAAGACCTAGGGTTCAGTGTAGCCCTCCCACTCACTCTCAGACCGCGCCAAGGAGGGGAGGGGTTGCAAATATCATTCTGAGGTCCAGCTACACCAACTCCCCTGATGCTGGATTCCTTCTTGGTCCTATCACTTATTGCCGTATGTATTGTGTAACAATGTTAGTAGGTGCATGTGATTTTGTTTATATATTTTACATATTAGATCTTCTGGGTAGATTGGACCTTTTGTCTTAAAGTCGACTTTATCTTACATTGACAAAATGATGCTGGCTTTTCTTTGGTTAGTATTTGCATTGAATAACTTTTTCTGTTCTTTGACTATACATTTTTGCACATCTCCTATTTCAGGTATGTCTCTTCTAAGAACACGGTGTTGGATTTTTTTTCTTGTTAATTGAAACATCTCGTCCATTTGCAGTGTTGATGTAATTATTGATATTTCTGAGTCTAAGGCATCACCTTACTATTTGATTTCTGTTTGTTGAGCTGTTTTACTCACTCTCTCTTCTTGCTTTAGTATCATTTTAAAAAAAAATATTTATCCCTCTTGTCACTTTTCAGTTACATATTTTTTGCTCTGTTAGTGTTACCATAAAGATATTGACATACATCCTGGAACGTGAGACTCTACTATAAATTACTACTCACACTGTGGCCACTTCAAGGGATTTCTAACATAAACTCTTTTGACTTTCCCCTGCCTATGTGCTGCTGTGATTATGTATTTTAATTCTACATACATTTTAAACAACTTTACTGAGGTATATTGGAGGGGGGGTACTGGGAATTGAACTCAGGGGCACTCAACCACTGAGCCACATCCCCAGCCCTATTCTTTGTATTTTGTTTAGAGATAGGACCTCACTGAGTTGCTTAGCACCTCACTTTTACTGAGGCTGGCTTTAAACTCACAATCCTCCTATCTCAGCCTCCCAAGTTGCTGGGCTGAGGTATATTTTACCTATCATAAAATTCACCCATCTCAAGCATATGAGTCAATGATTTTCAGTCAATCTTGAGAAGTGGTGTGATTATCACCATAAATTAGTTCTGAAGCACTGTATCCCCAATAAAACACCCCTTGGCACCTCATTTACAGCTAATCCCCATAGGCTTTCCTAGCTCCAGGTAGCCACTAATCTACTGTGTCTCCCTAAATTTGCCTTTCCTGGACACTTCATATAATTGAAGTCACAATGTGTGGTCCCTTTCATCTGGCTTAATATTTTTGAAATGTATCCATCACGTAACATGGGTCAGTAGTTCATTATATGACACCACATTTGTCCACTCACCCTCCAACTGACAAACATGGACTATTATGAAGAACACTGCTATAAACATCTACGTGAAAATCATTGTGCGGACATTTGTTTTCTAGTATCTGGAAGTAGAATTTCTGGGTTATGATTTTCATCTCTAGCTTTTTGAGGAAACATCAAATTATTTTTTTAAATACATATATTTTCCATAACAGCCTTTAGTATTATTGCTCTTCTACTTTTTCTGCGTGTTTATCCTTCCTTCTGGGATCATGTTTCTTCTACCTGAAAATTACCTTTAGTGTTATTTCTTGTAGTATGGTCTTCCAGGGGCAAATTTTCTAGATTTTGTGTGGTGGTTGTTGTTCATCTGAAGGCTCCTTTGTTTAACCCCTGTGTGTTAAGGTTGTCTAGATATGGAATTCCCAGGGCTGTTAGTTTCTCTCTGTTCCAAAGGGGTTGTTCCATCGTCTCCCAGCTTTCACCGGGTCACTAGAGAAGTCAGCTGTCACTCTTGATGCTTTTTCTAAGGACATTTTCCTCCCTTTGATTTTGTCTTTCATTCTGAGTTTCATAATGAGGCACCTCTTGTTCTTGTTCTTACTCTTCTTGGGGTTTTCAGAATTTCTTCAGTCTGTAGCTTGAGAACATTCATCAGTTTTGGAGAATCCTTGGCCAGTATGTCTAGCTGAGATTAGATATTCCTTCTTCTCTGTGACTCTTCTGGAAAGAGACATTCACACGTGTTAGATCTTCTTCCATGTTCCAGATGCCTCTAAACTCTTTTCTGTGTTTTCCATCAAGCTCTTCAGTGTATATATTACCTTCCAGTCTTCTAGTTTGCTATTTCTCCTTTTTGGCCCAATTTGTTGTTAAACACATACTGCGTTCATTTCAGCTGAACTATTTTTTTCAGTTCTGGAGTGGTCACATAATTTTATGGATTCTAGTTCTTTGATAAAAGTATCCATCTTAATCACAAGTATTTTTAAGAACATGTCTAAGTCCACATCTTCATCTTGGTTTTTGGTTACTTGATCCTGCTCCCGAGCGTGCCTGGGACATTTTGTTGAATGCCAGATATTCTGTATGAACAGGTATAGCAACAATTTGAGGCTCTGGTGAATTATATCTTCCTCCAAAAAGGGCTTGTTCTCCTTCAGAGTAGAGGCAAATCACCCAGATCTAGCTGAGGACTGAGGAATTTGAATCAGAGTTTCCATATTTTTTGAGGACTTCTTTATTTCCAATTTACTTTGATTCTTAAAATATAGCCATTCCAGGATACTAACTGAAACTACCAGGGACGGTCCTCCTTGGCATATCCTGATTTCAATATTGGTTGCCTAGACCCATAAGACTTCCTAAATTCCAATTTTTGTTCCCCTAACTTTTGACTATTGCTTTTTGCTCAGTTTCTTAACCTCTCAGCTCAGTGGAGCTTGCAATTTCCAAATGCCTTAAGGGGGAAGACACAGCAGAACATCATCACCAAGTTTCTCCTCTCTCCGGGACCCTCCAGGTTCCCTAAGTTCTTTGATGTTCTCAAACACATGGATTTGGTTGTTATTGCTGTTGATGGTGGTTGGCTGGCTGGTTGGTTGGTTTTGTTTTTATCTGGGACCAGTTTTTGCAGTTGTTCTCAGTGGGTTCATTGGTCTGCAACAAATTTCTCCTCTAATCCCAAAAAAGAAAATCTGAAACACAGCTGTGCTAGCCCTGAAATTCCATTTGCTGCCAAAATTCCAGAATACAGAGCCCCAAGAGAATATTCTTCCTGGGAAGCCCGTTCTGGAACCTTCTTTGGGGAGTGCTGTCAGGATGGCAGCTCCTCACACCTCCTCAGTGGAGGCTCAGGGAACATCCCGGGGGGCACACTTCGTCCTGGAGACAGCACATTCGAGGCTCTGTCACAATTTATCGGCAGGAAGGCCACAGTGGCTTTTGTTCCCGTGGTCCTAGGGAGGGTCCACTGCTGTGCCGTATCTGTTCTCATCCACTCTGTGCTGCTTACCAGGGAGACAAACACGTGTGTTATCAGAAAGCCCCAGTCCAGGCTGTTTCCACTTATCCCCAGCTGGGGAGCTGCTCTGAGCAATTTTCTTTTCCTTTGACTCAGACTCCCCTGGCCATGGGCACACCATGGGCCTCCCGTGGTCTCCTGCAAGAACTCATTCCTTCAATCTGCCACTAACCAGGTATGTGGCTTTAGGAAAGTTACTCCACCTCTCCGAGCTTCAGGGACCTCCCTGGTCATAATATCAATCAAACCGGCTCAGTACCTGTCACGGAGGAAGCCCTCGATGACTAGTTAGTTAGTGTCTCATCCTTAAAATGATCCCACAAAGAATGTGACTGTGCCAGGCCCAGGAGTGAAGGACTGGGGTTTGTTCTGTGAAACATTTGCATCCTGAATTTCAGTTCTAAAATAGCTCAGTCGAAGCCACATGTAAGAATTAACATCGATATACAAATACGCAAACACCAATGGCAATCCCTGGGGAGTGTCCGTGACTTTGATTGCCCATGCCCGGGCTCTTCTCTCATTATTCTGGAAAACAGGCAAGTCAGGACACTGGTATGGGACATGATGGCTTCCAAGGGAAGCGTCCCTGCATCTGTCACACAAAGCCTCAACCCAGCACCTTTCTAGAAAGACCCGTGCCTGCACATTCTCTCCCCACGGCTGACAAACACCAGCAGTTCCCCGAGAAGCAATCTGCTCTGGTGGCACGTGGCCAAGCCTTCCCGCACCACAGAGCACAGCAGTCAGAACGCAGCAGAGACTCCCACTGCCACGGGGAGGGAGAATCACTAATTTATGTTCACAGTTTACAAATCCAATCATAGCCGTGTTCTTGGACCATTAGAGTTGTATAATAAAAACAGGGAAACTGCTTTTATTTTGCAGAAACTATCATTCCCTTAGATTTTGCAACTCACTAACGTTAATTGGTAACATTGAATCCTTCCAGCATGAATGGAGACGAATGGCCATTATTAATCAGCAGAAAACCAAGGCCGCTGCACACAGATGTTCTGACCACGACCACGGGATCTTATGGGGAATCTGTGCGAGCTGCTTCTTGCTTCATTCAAGCCCAGATTAGACCAACCTCCCAGGGGGGAGGCACTGAAGGTACCCGGGACCTACAAGGTCTTGCAGCAGATCTGTGAGAGTTATCCTGGCAGGACATAAGGGACCATCAGGGCCCCCTAAGGGCTGACAGTTTTCTCTAACTCATGCCTGGGGCTCTCCTGGATGCAGTGACTATTAAGTCCACCACTTCCTTGGCTTCCAAATGTCAGCTTTGGAGAAATCCCATGAATCCTGCAAAACCCAGGTCAGATGTGAGCACTTTGATAAAGCTGTCTCCAAACTCTGAGGCTGAGTCAATGACTCTGGAGCTTTGTGCCTCAAGTGTAGAACCTTATCATTCATCTGCCTATCAACAAATTCCTCCACAAGACTGAGATCTATGGAGACAGGACTGTACCTATTTTCCCCAACCCTAGTACATGTCACATAGTAGGTCTTCGATAAAAGAAGGATGAAAAGGGAAGAAGGGAGCAAAAAAAAAAAAAAAGGTTAGCAGATCCCTTTGTATCAGGCAGCTCTTGTGCCAATAATGCTGTGTAACAAAAGAAACTCAATGGCCAAAAAGAAGCATTACTTCTCACTGTGGGTCTACAGTGAGGCTGACCTCTCCTGCAGGGACTTGGATTGGCTACAAAATGGGTTTAGGTCCACTGCATGGAGAACCAGCTTCCTGCATGCTCTCTTCACAGCAGGTAGCAGAAAAGTGAGAGTCCAGGAGAAATCACGCCAACACATTTAAGGCTCCCACCTGAACCACATCCACCAACATTCCATTGGCCAAATCAAGCCACAGAATCAAGTCAATGTCACATGGTGGGGGGAGGGACAGGATTTCTCCTCTGCTGCGTTGAGACATGTGGCAAAACATGCAGCTATACCATCCACAGGGAGGGAAGCAGGCGAAGAGGAGGAGACAGCAGAGGAAGACCTAAGAGACTCTACAGTCAGCCTGAGCGCAAGACCTGGATCCACTTCACAAAGAACATGACCTTGGGAAGGTGACTCAGATCCTCAATGCCTCGGCCTCCCCACCTGTCAAAGGGACCTAGCAATAATACCTTCTTCAGGGGGCGGGGGGGGGGGGCGGTGCTGTGAGGATTTCATGAGAACTCTCCGTGCAAAGCCCTTAGCAGGCTTCATGCAGTTCTTTCATTGACCCTGAACATATCTTCCGGAGCTACTCAAAGACATCAGGCCTACGGCAGGCTGCAGCCCGGGGCTGACATTGGTGCGAGCATTCCCAAAGTCATTGTGCCCATGAAGAATGTCCTGTGATGGATGGATGCAGGCTCCCAGCCACAGGGTCCGCCTGCACAATCCATCTCCGCCCGGGAAGCCGGCACATGGCATGGAGATAAAGGGCACACCGCGGGAGTGACTTCACTCTCAATGAGGGCCCTGGCCACATCTGCAGCCTGAGGGGCACTGGATTGGTCAGGACAAAGGCGTTCAAGACAGACACGGGCAGGTGCAGCTCCTGGATACAGGGGCCCCATTCCACCCTGGAGTCAGAGGAGTCCACAGCTGGCCCGGCTCCGGCTCCTCCCATCTGTTTCCCAGCCAGAATTCGCAGGAGGTGGGCTGTGTAGCTAGTTTGGGGACAGTAACAGGATTATGCTCTTTCCTCAAACAGTTTTGGGGGTTCTGTTTATAATTTTGGTTTTTAACCTCAAAGCATCAACTCATTCAAGAATTAAAGATCACAGTATTTTATTAGAGAGTGACGCTTGGCTGACATTAAAGAATTCTCCACCTGGACCATCACCCCTTCCCCCAGCTATGCCCACATATGCCCCTGGCCATCATCCGCCAGAGCCTTGTTTGAGAAATAATTCATTCAGGACAGGAATAGCGTTTCCATGTTCGTCGTGCACAGTAGAAGACAGTGTCCTGGATGTGGGGAGTTTCTAAACTCATTTCTTCCTGATTTGCACTTTGGCAAACTAAAAGCAGCGTGGTTCTAGAAGCAGGGCTGTCACTGTGTGACACTGGGCACGTCCCTCACTCTTTCTGAGTCTCAGTGACACCAGAACAAGAACTGGAGAGAAGAGCTCCCAACTGTAGGGATTGGAAGAGATGCTGCCCAGTGTGCCCGCTGCAGATGACGCCTCCCAGAGGAAGTTGTCACCATAGCAGATGTCCTCACTGTCATCATCTGTGACCCAGCACAAGGACCACAGTGGGATCTCCACACGGTTGGTGGGCAGTATGGAGATGGCCTTTCGGGAGGAGCCCCAGAGGCTGCGTGGTTCTCGAGCCACAGCTGCTAGTTTGTGGGAAACTGATCCCCTGCAGCCTGAGCAAGGAGACTGCTCACCCTCCATGAACTTGCTCCCTGTCCCTCCTGCGTGGGCAGCTCGGCCCTGCAGTTAGGAGATTGGCCTCCAAAACCAGATGGAACCCCATGGAATCCTACCTCTGCCATAGACGGACCCTCCTCCTCGTCCCCTGAGCAGCCACCAGGTGTGCCCCAGCACGGTGTCTTTCCATGCGCCCTGTCCCTGCCTGGGTCGCCCACCCCCATCCTCCTGCAATTGCCTCCCTCCCATCACTCAGCTCTCAGCCCAAGTGTGGCCGCGTGTACCCCACCCAGCCTCTGAGCACCCGAACACAGGGGTCCTCTGCACACTCAGGCCCAGCTTCCTCTGCTTTAATTGCTGTGCAGTCTCCTCAGCACCCAAATGTGGGTTTACTTTTGGCTTCCCCACCAAGATGCAAGCCCCATGAAGGCAGGGACCATCTCTGTCCTGTGCCCACGGTGGCCCCATGTCCAGAAGAGAGCCTTGCTCAAGGCAGACCCTCAGCCAAGAGCCACTGAATGAGGCGGCGGCAGGGAAGTTGGGATTTGGACACAGGTGTGACCAGAGCAGAGTCCAGGCGCTAGCTCCCCTCCCCCGCACAGCTGCCCCTGAGCCAGCCTTCCCAGGAGGAGCCCAGGAGCTGGGAACAAATGGCTCCAACGTTGCAGGTGCCTGAAAACAGCCCCCAGGTCCCCTCTGCATCTCCTCACGGTGTGTCCCCAGGGAAAGGCTTCCAGGCCTGCCCAGAGCTCTCTGCCACCCCGTGCTCCCGGGGTTCCTCAACAGATGCCCAGTGCCGGATCCATCTGGGGAGTGGCCTGGCCTTCCCCTGGTTGATGGGCTCGGGCGATACACTTACAACCTGACGTTAGCTTCTGTTAACAAAACCCAGCGCCACCTTACACTTGCTCTCACGCGGCTTCTGAAAGCCCTGGAACCAGGTCACATGGAAATAAGAATCGGCTTGAAGACACTGGAAATCCAGCTCCTCTGTATCGGCAGCGTGGCCCCACTTCAACAGCAGATCCTGCCCCGGCTCTTCATGGAGAGGAACAGGTTGTCACATGCAATTGACTTTTAGCCATGTTAAGACCGATGCATATTTAAAACATTCATTTTTGCAGAGTTTTTTTTTTTTTTTTCCCATTTAAGCACAACAGCGATATTAACCTTCGACGAGGAGTGGAAACACAGATGATGAATGTTCCTTGTCTTCCTAGCTATTCCCTCCAAAGCCCTAACTTGGAAAAACAGAAAATGAGGAGGATGCTATTTTAACTGTCACCTCAATATTAAATATACTCTGTCACTCTAGCCAGCATTTCGTCACCGTAAGATACTTATTTGTGCTCCAGAAAATTGATGACCGTTTATCATAGCCCTGCACTGAAGTCCCCAAGAGAATTTGAACCCTTAAAACAAAGATAAATCTTCTTCTCTCATTTTCAGTGCCTGGTTATTTTGGGTCATTAATAACAGGGGCCTGTCAGTTACACTTTAATGAGTCCCCAATGTCACCTCCCTTGTGTGCACAGGCTTTCGCCAGAGGAGGCTTGGGAGTAGGAAAGGCTGGAGAGCAGGAGAGGAAAGTCATCAGGAGCCAGAGACCCCGTGGGGAGCCTGCCTCGCTTATCCTTGTCCCCAACGTTGAGCTGGGAAATTTCAGAGTGAGGAAGGAGAGCACCTCCAGGTCATGGAGGGAGGGTGTCACCAGACTCACGGTGACACCCCACTCAGCCAGCAGTGGGGATGCACAGCGCCCATCTGCAGGCTCCGCCAGCCAGGCCAGAGCCAGGTTGGTGTGTGGCCCCTGCTCGGCCCACTTGGCAGGGACAGGAGGCTCAGGACACAGGGAGGCACGAGGAGCCCTAGAGGGGGCAGGACCCGAGCCGGGTGTGGGGAGACTCGGCAGCCAGAGGCTTCCTGGAGGGAAATGGCTACCCTCGGACACTCAAGCCTACTAATTTTAAGAGCCAATTGGGGCTGAGTGGGACCTAGACCTCTGGAAATGAATAAGATGAAGGAAGAGAGAGGACGTTGTCAAAATCAGATCGCTGACCTTCCCCACCGCCCCCCCGCCTGTCCTTCCAAGCCTCCGCCTTCTCACAATGACCACCACATCCCTGGCCACTCAGGGAAGCCCCTGCAGGACAGCACCGACTCCTCCCCCTCCCACCCCAACAGACAAGTGGCTCTCTCCCCCGAGCATGACACCCGCCAGCAAGTTCTGTGTGCGCCACTCACAAGATACATCCCGAGTCCGGGCACTCCTCCATGCACCAAGTACAAGTCATGGTCACGCCCATCCTTCCCAACTGGACACCCCACCTCTGTCCTCTAGTGCTCAGGCCCTTTGTCAGCACAGCAGCCAGAGGGGACCTTGAACCTGCACATCAGCAAAGGCCCCTCCATTCAAAGCCTTCTCACGACTTCCCAGTGTCCCCATAAGAACAGCCCCCTGCCTTACCAAGTCCCCTGTGATCTCTAGAGCCCCCTCCCTGCCCCTCTCCACCTGCCTCCTCCTGCCTCCTCTTGCCCACGGGCCACCTCCACACTCCACGCCTGCCACCCCACCTGCCCTGAGCACCTTCTTCCACAAACTCCGCTCTTGCAGATCTTTGCCCAACGTCACATCCGCGCAGAGGCTCCCTCCACCCACCGCCCCCATTTAAAATTGGACCAACACGCCCCCCCGCCCCTCCTCCTTGGCTGCTCTCTCAGATGAGAATATTCCTTCAACATAAGCACAGTAGATTATCTCACCAGGTGGGAAGATTTCCTAACCTCAGGAAAGTATAGAGAAATCTTCCAGCCATGACAGGAATGAGCCCTGAGACTCAAATGGACCTGGAAAACATTATGCAAATAAGAGAAGAGAGGTGGGACACAGAAGGACCACAGGATGCAGGGTTCCGTTTACATCAAAGTCCAGAATAGGCACATCTACAGCAGATCCGAGGGGCAGGCCAGGGCTGGAGGGGCGGGAGGATGGTCCCTGGAGTGTACAGGGCGTGTGAGCCACGAAGATGACCTTGACCTTGCTGATGTTTGCCCATGCCTGTGAATACACTTATGAGCACTGTGTGGTATCTTTTAACACGTGGATTGTATCATCTGTGAATTAAATCTCAATAAAGCTGTTTTTAAAGAGAGAAATACCACCCTGCATTAAAATGTGCACCATATTTGTTTCAGTTTATTTTATAAAAGAGAATATCACTAACATCGAAGTCCCTTTCATACCCTCCTCCCGACTTAAATCTTGTTCCATTAAAAAAATGACGTATTTAAAGATGTTAACTGCAGTCCTAACACTGAGCCCAGCCCCACTCGCCCCTTGGTGACTTTAGTCCTCATGTACATGGACTCACCATGAGGGCTGTCTACTGGCTCAAGCCACTTTGCGATGGCAAGGATCTGAAGACAGTCTGCAGAGGGCTCGGCGCGGGCCAGGGAAGCTGGGGACACACAGGACATGGACCACGGCCACTCTGCTGCTCTGTTCACATCCCTGAGCCCAACATCTCCCGTCCACCTGGCTGCCTGCCAACTTCCCCAGCTGGACTCTGAGATTCCTACTATGTGCCAATGTTCTGAGCACTAAACCACAGAAATAAACCACAGCAGCTTGACCACACTCCACCGAGAGTACGTATGAGCACCCCAGGGAGCCAGCCTTGGCGTGAGCTGGGAGGTCCTGGAGGATGACTCTGGGCTGATCCCGGAGATGGAAGCAGTGCAGGCGGACGGAGTCCTCACGCCAGCTGCCCCTGACAGCCCCGTCTGCTTTCAGATGCGCCTTGCTGAGTCACATCTTCTCAAGATGACAGAGACTCTGTGTGAAGCTGTGACTCCAGGAGAGAAGGCAACCCCAGGCCAGGCTCCGCCGTGTTCTTGTCCACCCCTCCCAGCCTGGCTCTGAGGTGGCCCAAGGCCTAATGTAGACGTGTTCATACCCAAAGGATCCAGAACTTTCCAAGGAGGATACAAAAGAGGGGAAAGGAGAGATCCATAAAGTGGCAGAGCAGAGTGCAGGCCAGGGGCTTTCCCAAAACCCGGCAGAGAAAGCCAGGCCCAGGCCCCTCTAGGGAAGCTTCAAAAGCCCCTCTTTCTCAGTTCTTTTTAACATCAGATTTGGACACAAGTAAAGTCTTGCACCTTTCTGTGTGTGAGACCCTAAATAAGCCACCCAGGGATGAGAGTGATAAGGACCCAGTCCCCGACCATGAATGGCTCACGGCAACGTGCCAAGAACAGCCACGGCAAGCTGACCTTGAGGGGCCTTTCTGACATCCACCAAGGACCGGATAACAAGGACCTCAAGGAGACTCTATAGAAAGATAATAAACTACAAAACAAGGCAGGACGGAGCCCGAGGAGGGGACATGATGCCATCCCCAGACTTCTGGACTTTGCAGAATAAGAAAACATGGAAGACCTCAGAGGGGCTGCCCAAGAGGAGAACAGGTCAGCAAATGGCAGAGATGGACAAGCCTGGCCCAAGGCCTCTTTTGGTAAATAAATCTCTACTGGAACACAGCCACCCTTATTCACGACATGGCCTTGGGCTGCTTCCCACACTGCCATGGTAGACGCCGTCCAGCCTGCAAAGTCTAAAATACTACTGTCAGGACCTGTGTTAGTCAGGTTTCTGGTACTATGACAAAACACCTGAGATAACTTATAAGGAGAAAAGATGTCTTGGGGCTCACAGTGTTAGAGCTTCTAGTCCATGAGCAATTGGATCACTGCTTTGGACCTGTGGGCAGGCAGCACCTCATGGAGGGAATAGTGTGGCATCAGCAGGAAGCAAAAGAGAGGAAGAGGAAGGAACCCTGGTCCCACAGTCCCCTGCAAGGGCATGTCCCCAGTGACCTAAGGGCCTCCCATGGGCCCTACCTCCTAAGTCCCCATCAACTCTCAGGAGTTCCACACTGGGGACCACGTCTCTAGCACCTGGGCCTTTGGGAGACACTCACAATGCAAAGTACATAGTGAGACATTTACAGAAAACATTTGCTGACTCTTACGTGACAGGATTCAATCCTGAAAACATAACTATTGTCCTCAAATTGACAGTGAATCAGTAAAGTCCCAATCAAATTATGGGAGGATTTTCATTGATAAATTGATTATTAAATGCACTCTGGAAATGCCAAGTACAGGGAAATTTAACTTTGAGGGTCCTCTTCTGATGTCAGCCGTCCCTGGCCAACAAAGACCTCAGAATAACTGAGAAAGTGCATAAGGGAGCTTGGCAGGGGTCTCGGACACAGGGACCACACAGGAAGGTCAGTGGTTACGATTCCAGAGGCTGTGTTGACGTCCTCCGAGCTGGCCACCAGATCCTACACCTGCCTGGCTCGCCAACCTCTAGTTAGACTCCAAGAAGATTTGCAGGACTCCCACTCCCTGATATCAAGGCTCTCAAAAAACACAATTAAAACATGGTGGTGGGGCTGGGGCTCAATGGTGGAGCACTTGCCTAGCATGTGTGAGGCACTGGGTTCGATTCTCAGCATTGCATGTAAATAAATTAAATAAAGGTCCATTGACAACTAAAAAATAAAAACAAACAAACAAACAAAAAAACACTGTGGTGTGAGTACAGATGAATGGTCAACAGAAGAGTCCACAACAGACCACACGTGGATGGATGGATACACACCTGATTCGTGAAAGGGGACCCTTCAGGTCCTAGAGGAAAGGATGATCTTTCTAATAAGTGGCTCTGGGTCAATACGATGTTCATATGGGAAAGGAAGAATCATGATCCCGAAGTCACACCACACACAAAAGTCAATTTCAGGCAGCTTTTAGATCCAAAGAAAAAGGTAAGATAACAAAGCCTCTAAAAGATGAAATGGAAAGAATAGCTTTTGGACCTTAGGGCAGGCAAAGACCTTAAACAGGACACGAAAATCCCACCCATAAAGGAAAAAATTAATATTGTGAATTACAATACAATTAGAAATTCCTGCTCTTGTCAAAATTTCAGAGGGGAACTGGGCACAGTGGCGCACTGTTGCTGTCATCCCAGCAACTCAGGAAGCTGAAGCAGGAGATTGCAAGTTCAAAGCCAGTTTCAGCAACTTAGCAAGGTCTTAAGCAACTTAGGAAGACCCTGTCTCAAAATAAGAAAATAAAACAGAGCTCGGATGTGGCGCAGTGGTTAAGCACCTCTGAGTTCAATTCCTGGTATCAAAAATAATAACAACAACAACAAAATACAAACTTCAGAGGGTGAAAGAACAGGCTGTGGAGTGGAGGACACATTACCATGTCTGTGGCCCAGAGCTTGGCATCCACACGACATATAAACTCCAACAACTCAGCAAGGAAAAAACAAATAACCCAAAAAGAAATGGACAAAATTTGAGCAAACACTTCACAAAAGAAAACACCTAAAGAGCCACTTTAAAAAGATACTCACCATCATTACTCACTAAGGAAACGCAAATGGAATTTGTTTCCAGTGGATATCTACCACTCCCTACCCACCAGAATGGCTAAACAGAAAAGGCAGACAATACAAAGTGTTGGCAATTGTGTGGAGCAAATGCAACTCTCCGAGATTTTTCACGCAGGTCTGAATTGGTGCACCCACTCTGCAAGACAGAATCTAAAGCTGAATGCAGGCACCCCCTGCGATCTAGTTTGGTTCCTAGAGACGTGTGGGCACCTGTGCACCAGAAAACTGTACAAGAATGCATTATTTCTTTTCACAATGACCAAAAAAAAACTGGAAAATGTACAAAAATATCAACAGTAGAAAGGAGATATTAAATGGGTGCTACATTCAACAGCAGAATACCAAATACCAATGAAAAAGAACCAGCTATCGCTACACACAACGTGGATGAATCCCACAATCATTTAAGCAAAAGGAAAAGCATATTCTTTTCTTCTATTCATCTGATGTCAAAAATAGGTAAGGTTATACCATACTATAAGGCAAAGAAACTTTTTTATTTTTATTTTTATTTTTTTTGCTGTACAGGGAATTGAACCTAGGACTTCATGCACATGAGGCAAGACTCTGCCACTGAAAAACTATATCACATTGTAAGAAGTCAGGATAGAGATCCTTTGGGGGGACAGCTGGAGGAAATGACCAAAAGAAGGTATGGGGAGAGTTTCCAGTAGATAGCGCCATGTTTGGTGAGCGGAATCAAGACACACGGGGGTCTCTTTGTGACACCGCACTGAGCTGATACTTCAATCAGTGGACATTGATGTGTGTGTGTGACACTTCTGATTTTAAAGTCCCCTTGTCCCTGTGTGGACAAAGGTAAGTTTGCTCACTCAGACCATTAGGAAGGCCCATTATCTAATCCCAACCTTATTCCAAAAAAGAAAGAACATACGGATATCAAAATGCCCAAGAAGAAAAATGTCAGAATAAAGGAGTTTGTTAAATGGATCACTTTTTTAAAAAAAATCTTTATGAAAGAATGTTAAAGGAGGTTTCAAGTCCCATCTGTGTGCCTCCCCCTTGCCAATTCTCATCTGCAGCGCATCCTGGGAACACCTGGGCTTGGGTTCCAAGCGCCTTCTCACCTCCTGCACTGGAGGGCCTCAGGCCTCTTAGCCCAACACATTTCCAAGTGACCCCACTTTCTGCCCAGACTTTCTCTCTCCATAGCTTTCACCAGCTCCTTTGAGGGTAACACCACCCTTCCAATTTGTGCCCACCAAAACCTTACAGTCCCGCCAGAGCCCTCTCCCGGAGCCTCTCCAACCTTCTGTTAAAGCCACCTTCCAACCACGTCCAGAGTCCTGACCTTCATCAGTTCCTGCTCCCAGAGTGGTTGAAGGTAGGAATCATTAGGTGTATACTGAGTGCATGTATGTGTATGCGTGTGTGTGTGTGTGTGTGTGCGCACGCGTGCCATCATTTTCCACCTGAAGTACTGGCAGCTAGTCTTCCTGCCCATACTGTCTGTTCCCCACACAGAAGCCAGAGTGGTTCTTTAAAACCCAGAAGTCAGAACTTGCCATCCCTTTGCTCAAGAGCCCAGGTCCACACGGTGGTCTATAAGCCTTTCTTTATCTCTCTGTCCTTATCTTCCACTGTCCTACCCCTTGCTGGTGCCTGAAGCCAGCAGGAACTGTCTCCAGTGGTTCCAGCTGCCTGGGGAGCCCCCCCCCAGACACCCCCCACGCCCTCACCCCCGTCTCCGTCACACTTGGCTCACACAGGACCTTCCCAGCCTGGCCTCCTCTGACCAGTTCATTAATAAGGCACCTGCCCGCCACGTCTCACTCCAACCCCTTCATTGTCCCAACTCCCTGAACTTTGCTACTTTTCCTTTCCCCCAGAGTTTTCTAACGTGCTGCATCATTTGCTTATTTTCCTTTTGGTATTGGGGGGTGGTTCTGGGGATTGAACCCGGGCGTGTTTTACCACAGAGCTGCATGTCCAGTCCTGTTTTACTTCAAGACAGTGCCTTGCTAAGGACTTTGTTTATTTTTATTATCTGTTTCCCTGTGAGGCTCCAGACTTCAGGAGGACAGCTCATCTCCTACCCCATCTCCTAGTTCCAAGAAGACCTGGCACACGGCGGTAGCGCCACCAACACAGGTGAAGTGGGCCTAATGGTGATGTATTTGGGTTACTCTTTTGGTAGCAGATGGAAATTGGGGACCACTGGGATTCTTGGAGGCAGCTCACAGCAACCCCAGGACATTAGCATCAGCCACTGGATATTTACAGGGCTCCTTCCCTGGACTGGACTGTCCAGGCACACAGGTACAGCAATGGACAAGATTGCTCTCCAAGAGGCCTGCATGCTGGTGGGAGAGAGAAGAGTGACACACCCAGGTCACTTCAGAGGGAGGGAAATTGATAAGTCAGCAGGCTGGAGGGTGACAGCGAGGTACAGAGGTGGCCAACTTGACCCAGGACAAACAGCCATGGCCACTCTGAGATGGAGTGAAAGAAGACACACAGTGACAGAGACCTTTCCTAAAACGACAGATGCCAGGAGGGCTCTCGGTCCGCCTGGTGAGTGGAGAACAGACAATCAGGGGCAAGAGTCGCAGAGACAAGTTCTGCTCCTGGGGTGGGGGTGGCGGGAATGCCCCTGCAGAGGGGTTGCCCTACTTCACTTTATTTCCTTTTATGGAAGAATGGCATTTCCTCCCCCCACCCCTCCTTATTAAGACAAAATTGACAAGCAAAATTTGTCCACATTTACAGCATACGACCTGATGTCCTTGTACACAGACACTACAGTGTGAAACGATTAAATCCAGCTACCTGACATCCAGCCACTCACGGACTTTTATTCTGTGTGTGTTAAGAACATTCAGGATCTGCTCCGCCAGCACACAGCTTGTTAACCATGAGGGAGCTACCCTACCTTACACGCGTGCACGAGGGCACACACTCACTTGCAGGAGCCTGGCAGCCTGGCTGAGGGAGCATTCGGAGACTCTCACAATGAATCCACAGAAACCGAAAACCAGCTCCTCCCTGTTCCCATCCCAGGGTGCCCACCCAGAGCCAGCCCGCCTCCTCCCTGTAGCCCCCTCTGCCTCCACCACAGGGGTCCCCTCCTGCTCCTCCAGGGGCCATGCTCCCTCCAGCCCCAGGGCCCTTCCTCTGCCTAGAAAGTCCTCTGCCGGGCCAGTGTGGAGGCGCACACCTGCTGTCCCGGCCACTCAGGAGCAGAGGCTGGAGACGACAAGCTTGAGGCCAACCTCTGCAACGTGGTGAGCCCCGACTCAAATAAAAATAAAAAAGGCTAGGGACGTAGCTCAGTGGTGGAGCACTCCTGGGTTGGAAAGATAGATAGATGGAGAGATAGACAGACAGGAAGGGAAGAGAAAGAAAAGGAAGACCAGCCTCCACAGCCTCCCCAGGCAGAGCCTGGCCACCTTCAGAGCCCTCGTCTGCCATTCTTTCCCCGAGGAAGGGTCTCTTGACCTCTGCTGCCACTTAGCACCCTGGTTACACGCTCTGCCACCTCCTTTCACGGCACGCTCTGTGGTTGTGATTTCTCATACGATGCAGAGCCGTGTGGTTTGACTGATGTCCGATTCCTCTGCTATTTCTGAACAACAACTCGGGACACTGTTCTGGTCACCTCAGTATGTGCAGCGCCTGGCCCGTAGCAGTGCAGACTGGGGCAGGGTGGGGGTGAATGATACTCACAGCAGTCGTTGAGCAACTACTATCTACACTAAGCAGTTTGGGGGTTACTGGCCAGGTCAAGGCTCAGCCCCTCTCTGGACAGAGTTCCTGCAGGGTCTTCGATAGATTCAGGAGAAGATCAGAAAATACCCAACAGAATGGCATCAGAGCCAGAGCCAGCTTCTGGGCATCGCTTCCTCTTTCAGTCAAACACACCCTCGCCTCCATCTGGGGGATGCCCTCCCACCACGTCACAGAGGTCTCAGTCCACAGTTGGCCGACTCCACCTCTCGGGGCCCAAGGTGAGGTAGGACATCATGGCAAAAGGACGGAGAGGAGGAAAGCAGCACCTGGATTACCCAGTTAATCCGTATCAGTGGATTAATCCACTGATTAGGTCACGATTCTCATAATCTGATTATCTCACCTCTGAAAATTCTCGCATTGTCTCACACGTGAGCTCTTGGGGGACACCTCATATCTAAACCATAGCGTGTGAGTGCACATCCTTGTGTTTGTATTTACACACGGGTGCTTGTGTTTTCTGTTACTAGGTCACAAATCCCAAAGTCGGCAGCTGGCAGGCAGCACCTTCTGTTATCTCCACCTCAGGTCAGAGGTCCACACACACACTGGCCCTCTGCTCCAGGCCTCGAGGGCTGCAGTGGGGGTCACTCAGGTCACAGTCTCATCGACATCCTGAGGAAGGATCTGCCTCCAGGCTCATTGGGTTGGTGGCAGGATCTATTTCCTTGTGGGTGTGTGACAGAGATCCCCATTTCCCTGCCTCTTGGGGACCATTCTCAGCTTCTTGGACTACCTGCAGGCCCTTGCCATGTGACCTTCTCACCGCGTGGCTGTTCTCTCTGCCCAGGTCAGCAGGAGGCCCTCCCCTAGCCCGCCAGACAGGAGTCACACAAGGTCATGTGATCGTGGAGGAACATGCCATCACCTTAGCCACACAACACAACCTCATCCAAGAAGCAACATCCCACGATGCTCACAGATCCCGCTCCCAGGGGCTGGCAGCCCCGCAGCCATCGGAGACTTCTGCCGACCACAGGACCCTTAGTGACCAACACCAGGAGCTCAGCTTGCTCTGTGCTAGGTCCTGTTCTGAGCCATTCACACACATCTTAACAACAAAATTAGCCCAGGTCCCAGTTGAGGAAAGGGATGCTCAGGAGGGTGATGTGCTCAGAGCCTGCCCAACAGGGAGACCAGGGCAGGAAGGCAACAGTGAGATTTCTCAGCACGAATGGGCCCTGTGCCATCTTTAGCTAGTCTGGCTCCCCCAGATGAGCACCCAACCGTCCTGATGCCTGCTCATACTGGGATGCGGTTCCCTGTCCCCATGAGCACTTGACACATGAGTAGAGTCTGAAATTCCTGTCGCAGCCATCTGGGTGCTGCAAACCCCAGGGCCCTGGTTCTCAGGCCCTTCCAGAACCACCTGGAAGCCTGTAGAAACTGAGCACTGGGCCTCAACTCTCGGGCCTCTGGGCCAGCAGGTCTCAGGTGGGGCCCCGCGTGATGCCCACTTGGGATTCCACATGAAGACTCTGCACTGGCTTAATGATTCTCCAACCACAGAAACAGGAGCTTCTCGGGGCTCTTGCTGGGCAAACAGGCCCTCAGATGTCAGGAAACCACTCCAAAAAGGATCATCCCCTCTGAGGTCTCTTCTCCCACCAAAGCAGGTTTGGAGCCGAAAAGCTAAACAAGTCCCAGCTAAGAGGACAGCAGGCAGTTGGGCCCAGCCATCTTCTTCCCTGTGGCCGGAAGAAAACCAGACCTTCCCACCTGTAAAAACCACCTGCTGGAGATGGGAAGCCTTAGGGGCGGTCAGAAGAACCAGCCATCCCTGCGCTCACAGGGCCACAAGCCACCTGGCCCTGGCCTTCTGAGCCGGCAGGGGTAGCTCCAGCTCTCCTGCAGACCTGGGGAGCTTGAGATCCCTACATAAAGAGGCAGATCCACCCGAAGATCCTCCACCCCCCACAGGTCTTCCTCTTCCCCAGAGACCTCCCTGAACTCTCCCGGCACTCATGCCAGCGTCCCCCTCTCCCTCCAACTAGCTGGGCTCTTCTTGTCCCAGATGCTTGTCCGTCCGAGCAGACGGGCACCAGGCTCTGTCTCCTCCACACGCCCTAGAATACCTTGGCTTGGGGAACTGTAGGTGCTTAGCAAGGACCTCTCACGGTTCTCATGCGATCTTGGGGACATCCACTGTCCGGCCCCATGGTCAGCAGGATGGGAGGGAAACACTCTGGTTCCAGTGAAGCGCTTTCCAGGGCCCAAGGAGAGCACCACAGGACAGGCCTGCGCTCTCCCTCAGCTTCTCCATGATGCTCGCTAGGGGTGAATCGTGGGGGAATCGTGGACTTTGCATTAGACAGGCGTCATTTTATAGATAAGGGAATCCGCCAGCACATCATCCGCTGATGTTGTTTAAATGTAAGTCTCCCTCCCCCACTTCCCACCCTGCAGCTGCTGGCACCAGCCCTTCCCAGTTCTCAGTCTCTTCCTGCCAACGTGGGTGGGAGAGGAGCTCAGCCCAGGGGAAGTCACTTGACAGCTGTATGCTAACCAGCGCCCGTTCATCTGCCAAGTGGCCCCGGCTACTGTGGCCGTTTATCTGAATCCGAGTTCACAGACGAACTGACAAAGCACCTGCTCAGGGTGGCCAGAGAGCACCAGGGCTTCAGGGAGGAGCCACAGCGGGCTCCTTAGATGCAGAGGAAACAGCAGGATTCTCTTCCAACCTGAAAGAATCCAGTGCCAAGGCTCACCGACAGCGAGACCTGGCCCAGGTGCGGGGTGGAGTGGTCTGGGACAGGCCATGAGCTCCACCAGGACGCCGTGTGGCCGGTGCCTGGAGCTGGGCTTCGGCTACTCTGAGCACACAGGTCTCAAACAGGGTCGGTGCATTTTTATGTGATTGACATAGTTCCTACCCTCGTGACGCTGCCATCGCCTTTGACATACAAAGCTGTGGGTCAGACAGTCAAAACAATGAGGGAAAAGAGCATGACCAAAGTCACACGATCCACATATAGCAGAGCTCAGTTTGAATTCAAATCTGATGCCAAACCCGAGCCCTTAACTTCTCCTATGCCCCTGTGGCCTCCCCTGGAGGGGACTCCTGGGGGTCCCAGCCCAAGCTGGACTTCTGGCACCTGACTGTCTTCACCAGCCCCTCCTTCCCTTCTTGCAGAGCTACATCATGCCTTATAATATTTTTAATTCAAGGACATACGATATAATATACTAAGTTGTGTTATATGGCAAAGGTGACGAAAAATAGACATACACACTCAAAATGCTTCTGCCTGGCCTTCTGGGTGGTGTACATTGCACGGTGGGTTACAGAGTGAGTTTTTTTTTAAAAGGACAAAACATTATAACCCTTGCAATCAGCAATGTCCCCCTCTGGCCCCAGAAAGCAGGAGAACGCATCCTTTGGAGGGAGCCCGATGGCCTAGAATCTGCTCCACAAACCTCTCTCTGGTGGAAAAGCCCCTGGATCGGGCGTTGGGCCCACCTAAAGGAGTCAGTCAAATGTCCGCTTTGGGGGGATAGCGCCAGGCCCTTCCTGGTGAGGCTTCCGAAGCACAGATGGGCCCGAGGGCTGCCGCCAGACAGAATGAGGGCTCCGAGCGCCTCGATATCTGTAGCATTTTCAAGAAGCCAGCCCAGAAAATGGGGCTGGAGCTGCCTCTGGTCTCCTTCTGTCTTTCCGTCCCTGCAACTTATTGTCACAGATTTCAACTCGGAACAAATCTTCCGATAAGGCTGCCAGCCGTATCCTCCCCTCATAAATGCTTAATTAATCTCACTGCATCTTCAAACCAGGTTCCCTTCACAAGAAGCCAAGAAAGACATTTGATCCTAAATCAGCCCGAGCACTGAATATTGATTTGTGACTCTGTGAAAATGTCAGTAGGAACCAGCTGAGCAAGGGGCCTGACCGAGAGGACAGATGCGGGCAGCGTCCCCCTGACTCTTGCTCCCTCTTCTCTCCAAGGCTGGGCTGGAGCCTCCCCCCATCACCTAGGGAACAGCGAGACCTCCCCCCAACCCCGTCTCCCTGCCCCGAGAGCAGCACAGCCTCTCGCAGGTGCACAGACCTTTCTGCCTGGCTCTATCTCCAGGCACCCCGGCAGGACAGAGGTGAACACAGAGTCATTAACCCCTAAGTGAAATCGTCCCTGACGTTGCCAGGACAGGCTTGTAGACACACACTGCGTCAACTGCCTAAGAACCAGTGGGATTGAAGAGCTCGTCACCAACCCCACAATTCCAGCCTGGATGCTGGGATTATCAGGACACATGCATTATGACCTGGCATGTCCCTAGGAAGCTGAATGCCCAAACTCCACCCAGAGGCCCGTCTCTTCTTCTATAGGCACATCCCTCAGGAACTGGCGAGCACCTGCCCACCTGCCCACCTGCCCTGGGTCACAGGCTTCATCCACCTGCTGGTCACAAGAACCAGGAGGAGATCCAAACGCACGGCTCTGTGCTCTCTGCAAAAGAAAGCAGCCGGGAGGTCCCTTGCTCTCTCTCACTCTCCTTGATCTTCAAAACCGTGCGTTTATTTGTGCTCTCGTCCTGCTCACGGAGGGCCTCAGCAGCTCTGCCAGGCCTCTGCACACACAAGTTGAGCAACCCAGCTCAGGCCTATGACACCACGTGAGCAGGTCGTGACCCTTAACTGCCAAGCACAGGCCCCATGATTCCCGAGTCTCCCAAGGGACGAGATGATGGCCACCCAGGGCCCATTTATCAGGGATGAACACTTTACCAAGGAGAGCTATTAAGGCCCCTGGCCGCCTTCTGGTCTCGCCATGGCTCCACGGCTCCATTCCCAAGTGCCATGGCCACAAAGGAACTCTTGTTTAAATCGGGGACAACCAGGGTGCTACCACCTGACACACTGGATTGTGAAAGAACACTTAATCCTCAGGGGAATACATCTCTTCCAGGTGGGGCTTCTTTGGCCGGAGCGTCATCAAGGCCACGGAGCAAAGCCTCAGCCACGGACGGCAGTGAACTTTGTGCAAGACAGAGTGGACTACTTCAAACCCCCTCACTTTGTCCTGACCTTCCCCACCACCCTGCAAAGAAAATGGCTGGTCCTTCTGCTAGAGCAGGCAAGAGAGGCTCTCTAGGCCACAGGATGGCACACTGATGTTCTCCGTCTTTCCCGGGCAGGCCAGCTTCCTGAACTACCCCGGTCATGGGTTTTTTTGATGGGCCCCAAAATAAACTGCCTTTAGTATAAAGCAAAGTTCAGGAATTCTATTGCAGCAGAAAAATTGGCCAGCTGCTAAAAGGTGGCTGGAGCTTTAAATTATTAAGCTTCTGCAGGCCAGCTGGGAGCTAGAGCCTTCTGCGTTGTCTGCCGAGTCTCCTATGACTGTGGACCCCAGTGACCAGTCGGTGAACTGGTATCACTCCCTCCAGACCCCAGGGTTCTCACAGGGGACATCAACTCCAGTTTAGGATGAGCACATTCTCCTTTTTCCTGTGAACGGCAGGCTCACAACCTCACCCAGAATAAGCAGTAGGGTCACCATCCAAGTCATAAAGTGTCCCAGTTAGAGAGGCTGTTCCCTGACCCATGCAGAAACTTCTCCCAGGGAGACCAAGCTCTTGCCAGCATCCAGCCTGGAGGCTGCCAGGCTGATTCAGGGTGGGACTTCCCAGAAGACATTTGGAGACTGCATAAGGTCAGCAGAAGTCTGGTTTGCTGGCGAGAGGCCTGCCGGACAGGAAACAGCCTCCGTGGCTCCCATGAGGGGTAACTGGAGAGTCTCCTGGGTAAGGAGCTTGGTGACGGCAGCTGGGTCACTGCAGACACCTCTTCACACACCAGTACGCACCCCTCAGCAGGCCTTGTCCTAAGTCCTGCCCCTCAGGCCACCATTTCTGGGCCTGCAGCCCTAGACAAGGTCCCAGCTGGTTTAACAACCCTAGGACCCGAGGTCCTCCAGCCCACCCTGCCAGGCTCCCCTAAGGTCTCTCAACCCACTATGGAGACACAGCAGCCAACTGATTTCCAAGCCTAGAAAAGACAAGGTTTCTGGCCTTCAGTGGGACTCCGGGCCTGGAAGGGTCCCCTGGGATCCTAGAAACTTCCACGTCATAGGGGAGGTGACCTCTCAGGGACCCCCAGCTATGAAAACACCTGCCATCAAGGTTCCAGCCACTAACTGAGGGCAGGATACCCCATCCAGAGAGGCAGGAACAAAAACTGCCCCCATGGGGTCCTTCCTCCCTCTGCCAGTCAAGGGAGCGGAGAAACCAGCCATAACCGCGCACACCCCACCCGAGGACGGACACCAGGCGCTGCCGCCGCCGTCTTCATCCACTCTGTTAGGTCTTAGTTTCCAAAGAACCACATAAACGCACCAGGCTCGGGGTCAGTTTGCCTGACCGGCCCTCAGAGTGCAGATTTGTATGGGGACAGGATTTCCAGGAAAGCTTGTGGCTCTTTCCTGGACACCTGTGGCTGTACAGGTGTGCTCTGCAACAGTGGTCAGCCCTGGACCTGGCTCTGCTCAGGTTTTAGTGATGCCCAGTTGGTACAGGCCGAGTTCCCAAGAGTGTCTGTCCAGTATCTGGAGCAAAGGGAATGATAGGCAGCAGGCTCAAGACAGCTCCCAGCTGTCCAAATGGAAGAGGTCATGGGTCAAGGAGGAGCAGAAACCAGGATCGATCACACACACACACACACACAGGCCAGGAGACAGAGCTGGGAATGGGCAGAGGCAAATGGAAGAACAGGGGAGGTGGGCCAGAGGAACTCAGCCCAGCCAACCTTCCCCACAGCAGTGTCCACATAGCATGAGTGAGGCCCAGCCTTTGTGTCCCACAGCAATTTAGAAGTGTCATTCCCTGGCACAAGCTAGCACCCAGGTCTCAACACCCTCAGCCTCCAACCCTCTGAGAAGCAGCCCACCCCAATGGGTTGTGATTTCTTTCTCCAGCCTTGAGAGTCTTTGCATCTCTTTTCCAGGGAATGTGGTTGACTCAGAGGAACAAAGACAGTCAGCCCTTTAGAAATATCATGGGTGTCCTTTCGATCACCAACCCGAGCTCTCCATCTACGGGAACTCCACCATGGTGGGCTGAGAAACGGGCCTTCAAAAGATATGTGCATCCTGATCCCTACTTGGAAAGGTTGCATTATTTGGAAAAGGTCTCCGCAGATGTGATCAAGGATCTAGTGATGAGATTTTCCCAGATGGTCTAGGTGGCACCTAGTGCTATGTTTAATGTCTTTAAAAGACCAAAGAGGGATAAGAGAAGCCACACACCCAGAAGAGAAGGAGTCAAGTGACCCCGGGGCTGAGATGATCTGACCACAAGCCGAGGCACGCCAGCAGCACTGGAGGCTGGGAGGGATGAGGAACAGACTCTCCCCCAGCAAGGGGCTGGGGCCGGGGCCGGGGTGACATCTTGGCTTCAGACTTCTGGCCTCCAGAGCAGTGAGAGAAGAAGCATCTGTTGTTCCAAGCCACCAAAGTTGTAAAAACTTGTTAGAGCAGCCACAGAAACGAACACACACACACACAAAACAAGAAGAAATGTGAAATGGAAAGCCAGGGTGACAGTGCACCTCACACGCTGGGGCTTTGCTCAGAGGCGTTTGCTGATCTGGTAAAACGGAAGCTAGCATTTCAGTGGCCACAGAGAGAGGGAACGAGGCCTTAGGTGTGCTGGGATGGAGTTGTCGGGACTGTAACACACACACACACACACACACACACACACACAGCAAGAAGAAATAAGAAAGCTCGTGTGTCTCAGTCTAAGTGCTGCACTGAGGAGGAGGAGGAGGGAGGAGGAACCTCCTTGAATAACTCATCACCCCTCCTCCGCCCTCAACCTCGGGTTTGGGTTCAAGTTTTTACCACCTGGGAGTTTGAGGAAATTCCCACCCCTGAAATCAACATTGCCTACACTGATGGTATTTCAAGGTAAAACCCAAAACCGTGAACTCCAAATGTAAACTCGAAATGCACACAAAGCAATAGTTATCCTGGACACAAGCCAGAGACAAAGAGCACTATGCCCACAGAAATGGACTGTGAAACTCTTGTATCCGATAAATATGGCTTTAAATGGCTAAAGATAAAATGAAGAGCCATAGAGACAAGAGATTACTTAAAATTTAAAAAAAAAAGACATAAAAGAGTGCCTGCAAGATTTAAAAACAACTCACACAGAACATTTAAAGGTTACAATAAGACATTAAGTGAAAAAATGGATTGCCCAAGTTTGGATGAAAACTAGACACAGCCAGAAAGAAAATTAATGAACCAGAAGATAGTGTTTTAAGTCATTATGCACAACCCAGCTGAAGGGCAAAGATGGGAAATATGAAAGAGTTCAGACAGGGAAGTCCAATGTGGGTCAGAAAGGAATGTCTGTAAGGGAGGGGTAGAAAGGATGGGAGAGAAGCGGCGTTCAAAAGAGGAAGCAGCTGAAATGGATCATATTCTGTTATGTGCATGTTTAAGCATGCCACAGTGAAACCTGCTATTCTGGATGATTAATATGCACCAATTAAAAAAAAAAGGAATAAGTAGCTGAATGTTCTGCAGAATGGAGACACGAATCCTCAGATCTGAGATGTTCAAACCCCAGATGGTATAAATAAAACTAGATCCACCCCGGACACATTCTAATGACACTACAGAACTTACAGGATTGTAAAAGCAAATTCATAGACCAAGCAGATGGCCTCTGGAGCCATGACCCCAAGACCAGTAGAGGCCACCAACAACAACAGAAGCCAGAAGTCAGGAATATCAGACCCAAATTGTTGAGAAAGGAGATCAACTTTGGAATCAACTTATCCAGCTGGTCTCATTCGGTCATAGTGGACGGTACGAAACTAAAACAGTCAGAGATCCCACTGGGCAGTCTATGTGGAGGCTCATCTGGCCTCCATGGCAGCTCACACCAGCTAACTATGATGGGCTCAGCTAAACTGGCCTGGTCCTAGTATCCAGCTCTAAATCTGGGAACTCCCCCTCTAATATCCCCTATTTCTTCCTGAAATTCTGCTCCTTTACCCGTCTGCACGAGCCCTGGGTGTTAACAAGGGCTGTGCTGGCCTCCAGCACCCCAGGCACCCCCAGCTCTGCATCCCACCTCCCCACCTTCTGATCCTCGGCCTCGGCCCACATGCCCTCCGTCTCCTCAGTCCTTTGACAACTGCGTCATTGAAAACATGGATCTAGCTGTCGACCCTGCCTCTGTCTCCAAACAGACTGAATCTGTAGCCACCTGGAGACTCAGAGGGACCCACCACGAAAATCTTTTCAGATTCACCTCTCACAGACTCAAGGCCAAGACGTCTGGTCTTCCCAAGTACCCAGGAGCACTTCCCTCCCAGAGCTGCTCAAAATCCCTTCGGATTTCTCCCAACAAGTAGCTGCGACTGCCTCCCACGTCCCGTGTGCTGTCCCCTAGATCAGCAGAGATGGAAACATCCTCCACCCTGCTCTCTCTCTGAATACTCCTTCACTGATCTTTGCTGTCTCCTGGTCGCTTTTCACTGCTGTGACAAAGATCTGACTGGACAACCTAGAGGAGGACAGTTTTGGGGGGCTCATGGTTTCAGGGGTTCAGCTTGTGGTTGGCTGACTCCATTGCTCTGGGCCCGAGGTAAGACAGCTTCATGGCATGTTGAGGGCCACAGCCGAGTCGGGATGACGCATGGCATTTTTGCCAGAAGTAGTGGTTGAGAGGTGACGCCAGCGAGCCATTGAGATGATGACTTTTGAGTTCTCGCGGAGTTCCCGTTGAGTTCGGGTTCAGCTCTGGCGGGGATTCCTGGAGAGTTGGCATTGGTTGGGGAGGTGCCGGAGGAGGGATTTCCGGTTGGTGGTTCCTGGAGGAGCCGCGTGGCGTTCGGGAGAGTTCCCGGGGAGCGTGTGTGGAGTGTGCTGGTGGAGTTCAGAAATAAAGTTTGTTCCTGCTTCAGTGGCTCCTGATTTGTGCCCAGCCAAACTGCGACAGTGGCAGAAGGACATGGTGGAGAAGAGCTGCTCAGTTCTTGTAGCCAGCAGCAGAGAGATTGAGTGCAAGGAGCCAGGAATGATATCACCCCCAGGGCAACCCCCAGTGACCTACTACTTCCTCCAGCCATGTCCTGCCTGCCCTAACGCACGCATCCATCCAAATTATTAATCCATCAAATGGATTAATCCATCCATTAGATTATAGCTCTCATGATCTAATCATTTCACCTCTGGACATTCCTGCACAGTCTCACCCAGGAAGGGGCTTTTGGGAGGCACCTCGTGCCCAAACCATAACACTATCCACAACTGATAATGACTTCAAGGAGTTCAAAGAAAAAAGTTCAAGTTTCAGGAGGTCTCACGGCTGAAACTTGAGACCTTGGGGTCTGAGGCTGAGTTGCCCTTCCAGCCATGCTGGCCCTCGACCCTGGGGTCAGCGCAAAAGGCCCACACAGGCACCAGGCAGGATGCCTGACATAAAGGCCCAAAGAAATGCACCTGCTTTGCAGATCAAAGCCTCCGTGTTGGTTCCATCTGGCTTATTCCCTACGAGCTCAGAAAGATGGATGAGCTGTGAACTGGTCCAAAGGAAAGACTGAGACTATAATAAAGCCAGGAGTGGGTGATTCCCTGAGGTCTGAATGTCCCCCCATGGGAGGTGGGGGTCCCAGGACACCTCCACAGGATTTCACAGAGATGCTTTTATAGTCTGCCCTAGTCCAGCATCACACGGGCAGTGCCAAGCTCGGACAGTCCCTGTTGCCCTGGAGCGCCCTCCACGAGTCCTTGGGCCTCACATGCCAGCCCCCCTCAGGGATCACCGGGGCTGTGTTCCCTCCAGCTTGTGCTGAGCCTGCAGCCCCTGCTCTCCATCTGGGAAGTGGTATGGGAGCTTGTCTGGCTGAAGGCTTTGCCCCAAGTTCCATCGGTGGAGGGGGAATCGAGTCCTGCTGCTCGGAACCGGCCTCAGGCAAACACGTTGAGCTGAATGAGAACATCACATGCGGCTGAGCTGAGCGACCGACCACATCCAAGAGCAGACCACCTGGAAGGCTCAGCCCATCCCTCCCACATGCTGGAGAAAAGGCACCTTGGAGGTCCTCCTGGGGGTTTGGAATTAATGGAGGCCAACTTCAACTGGAGAACCCACTGGTCATGTGATCCCAGAACTTTCAAAGAGAGAATCCTGGTAACTTGGGATTCCCCACCCTCCCACCAGGGGCCATTTCCCTTCCTTCTTGGCTATGATGTCACCAAGTCCAGACACTCTCCCTTTGCCCTTGAGTGGTGCCATTGAGGGCAGAGAGCTGGCTCTGCGGCTGGCCTCCCGGGGGCTACTTGAGGGTGGCCCATCAAAAGTTCCCTTCACGATGGTGCCCACCTGCCATGCTGGACTGGTGCAACCTCAAGTTGAAGATCAGGACATCTTGGGGCCTCAGGACCACTGTTTGTTTCTGTCCCCCATCCCTGCCACAACATGGGACAAAACACCAGCGGCTCATGGGACGGCCACTTACCACAACCCACACACGGCAGAGAAGCCGAGGCACCAGGAAGAACCCCGACGTGTGCCGAGTGGTAGGTATCCCACCCACGGAGGTGGAATGGGAGATGTCGCTGATGCTGGACACACCCTGAAACCGGGGCCTGTCCCACCGGAACCCAGCGCTCACACCAGAGGTTAGGCTGGTGGTGCCCGGCTGGCGGGGCCGGCTGCCGGAGTCTGACCCTGAAGAATTTTAAATCTTGTACTTGGTGATGCACAGCCCCAGATTAGGAGGTTTCAGCAGGGAACTGAGACCCGGTTTCTCTTAGAAGATGTGGCCACTTCAGCCACCCTGGGGTATCCCTGAGCAGCAGCCCCCACAGCCCCACCTACCTGGCCCCTCCTTCAGACCGAGTATTGGCTCTTCCGTTGGTTGACCGCCTTTTTAACCTTGAACCACTTCCTGGGGTCAGATGCTCCAAGTTTTGTGGAAGTTCTATTTGAATTTTATTTATCCAGCTGCCTCTTATTAAGGATGACCATTTAATTTAATGTGAAACAAGGACCTGCTTGAGAATGATCGAGAAACCCACCGGTGACACCAGAAGAGAGACACAGTCGGCTCCCCAAGCAAACAGGGCCGTGAGCACCACTCCTTAAACAGCCTTTGTGACGAGGGGGTGGGAATTTATTTTCATTACTCTGTTGATTCCTGGCCCTGGGTGGGGGGGGCTGGGGGGGGTCAGGGAAAGAACAAATGTTCCATTTTATTTTTTTATAACCACAATGATTGTCCAAGGGAAAAAATATCAACATTTTACTTCTCAGAAAGACATGCCCATGGGGAGAGTTTCAATTCCCAGCATCACTAAACTTTGTCTCACTGAACAAAACAGAGAAACTGCGCTAATAAAAAATAGTCATGGTGACTTTAGATGTTGATATATAATGTGTTCTGAACTCCGTGCTGTGACAAACACTTTACACATAATAAGTCACTGTCAGACTCAATAAAAATGGATGAGGTAGCAAACTGTTATCCCCATGTTAAGGATGAGGAAACTGTGGCACAGAGAAGTCAAGGAGTTTGCCCCAGGTCACACAGCTAGAGAATGGCAGAGCAGAGACTTGAACCCAAACCATTAAGCTCTTAACTCCATGCTGTAACAACACGCCCTGCCTCGGACAGGTTGTTCTGTGGAGAAATACGCCAGTCCATGATGTAAGGACACACGGTGCTTAGTCCAATCCTGTGAGGACCCAGTGTGGCCACTGCTGGGAACTTCCCGAGGTCAGGCTGTGGACCACCGGGCATCCCTGACCACACCCGCATGGCCAGCTGCATGCAGCCGAGAGAAATCACTGAGAACTGGCAGCCAGGACCCCACCCTGGGACTAAGGGTGTGAGGTCCGACGGCGAGGAACCGCTTGGGCAGCAGTGAGTGACAGGTCCACCACTCTGCCCACTGGGCCCGCCAATGCCGCTTTCCCTTTAGGGCCTGGACTGAAGAGCACCCGATTCCATCAGCCCCAGGGACATTAAGGAGAACTGTCCCCAACTCAGGAGGGCTATCAAGGAGCCGAGTCTGGAGAAAGAGGCTGAAGGCAGCCACACACTGCGTCACTGGGTCCCCTAACCTCACTCGACTGCGCTAACGGCTCCCCAGGAGGACAGGGTGAGTTGGAAACAGACACCCCGCCATGCTGCTGATGACCGAGAGCACGGTTCCCAACCTCAGGACGCTCGGAGGCTGAGACAGAAGACGTGAAGCCTGCTCCCCAGCCACTAGGCAGGTAGGAGACTCTTCCTTCTCTGGGCCTCGGTTCCTCGTCTGTGAAGTGGGTGCAGCTTTACTTGCCTTCACAATACGGCAAGGAAGAAGTAAGGCGGCACGTGAGCCCTTAGCACGTGACCATCTTGGAAACAGCCCTCTGTGAGTATCGGCAGCTGGCCACCCAGAAAGCCTCTTTCTGGAACAGGGAGTCACTGTTCCACCTGGAGAAAGAGCCAGGCAGAAAGCGGGTCCCACTTGCCAGCTCTGGGGATCCACAGGGAAACCTTAAAACCATGTTGCCATTTAGGAAATGTGCTCTTTCGTGTTTGCTCCTCTTCCATCTGTTTAACTTTTGCAAAAGCACACGATGTGCTCAGCTCACAGCAGATGCCCCCAATTCAAGTTCCTTTACCTGTAGGTCGTAAATCTAGCGAGTGGCCTCCGGATGCAAACAGGTGCTGTGTTCAGAAGGCCTGGTGTTGTGCAAACGGCGGGGAAAGGGATTCAGAAGGAGCAAGATAAAAGTCTAAAGATGGCCAGACCCAGCTCCAGGGGCCACCTGACAGATAAGGCAGACAGGCAGGCATGGCTCACCTGTGCTGAGGTTCTATGGGGTGCGGGCAGGGGACAGTCCCCAACTGGTTGTACAAACAAGGGATCTTGCAAGTGGCTTTGAGCTGCTACCCAGAGCAGCCAGCTGTCCAGATGCTAAAGTCTTGTCCCCTTCCTGTCCTCCCCCTCTCTTCCACCCTCCTCCTTGAGCTAGGCCTGGAATCCTGCCGTGTCAGCAGGACACACAGGACCTCACATCCTGGTCAGGCCAAGTAAGTCCCCAGAATGCTTTCTGACCAAAGGATATGGGCTGCAGGTCAACTCAAGGGACCCAGGGGCAGCTTAGCCAGTCAGAGCCTGGCCTGAGAGGCCAAGGCCCCAGGAGCCGTGGCCTGCAAGCTGGGCTCACCCCACCACCAGGCCACCGGGCCAAGGATGCACCCAGAGCCCTGCGCAGAGATGCAGCGAGACGGCAGCTCAGGGGTGCCCGGGCAGACATTTGGGAACTCAGGAAGAGACAGAGGAGGGGAGCACTCTGTCACTCTGAGGTCAGAGCCCGCTGGCTGAGTCTGCTGCTGTGCCCTGGAGTCCAGAAACCAGAGCGGTGACGGTGGGCAGGGTGGTGACAGCCAATAGGTGGCTGGGAGAGTGGCCTTCTGCTCCAACCTGAAGGAGGTCAGGCAGGAGACTGAGCCTGGCAGCCTCCACTGGTCACTCCCTCCCAGCCAGGTCACTGCCATCTGACATTGGGGCTGTGGCGGGGGACAGAAGAAAAGGGAAGAAATGTTGGTTGGGGTCAGAAACAGAAGATGCCTGGAGTCTTCGTAAGCTACCCTTCAGGAGTGGGATGGAGGGCCTTGGGGAGGGCGCAGGGAGCAATATCACAGGAGCCACTAAAACATCCAGAATGCTGCTCTGTCTTCCACAGCCGTGGGCAAGACAACACAGCCTTTAAAACCCTGTGGGAGGCCTTTTGTGAGCACACTTTGGGGATTTTAAGACTGAGGGCCAAATCCTAACTCTGCCAACATCAAAACCTCACATATAGCTGGGCACAGTGGCACACGCCTGTCATCCCAGTGACTCTGGAGGCTGAGGCAGGAGGATCCCAAGTTTGAGGCCAGCCTTACCAACTTAGTGAGACCCTGTCTCCAAATAAAGACTCAAAAGGGCTGGGGATGTCACTCGGAGGTAAAATGCTCAAGGTTCAACCCCTAGTACCAACAAATAAATAGAAAAACCTCTCCTGTTAACCAGGAAGCACACCCACCTGCAACAGACAAGACTGGTGAGCTCCTGTCTGTCTCAGGTGCCACAGATCCGGGCACACGCCTATTCTTATTAGGAATATCAGATTCATCCTAAATGCTTCCTGAAGCAACATCTTCCATTCCTATGTGAGATGCTGCGGGGTGGGTGGTGGTGGCAGAGGATATAAGGAAACCTAGCCACTCCGCATCACTGAAGGTGCCTGCAGGAGGCATCAGGAGAAGCCAAGCTCTCGGGCTGGAGCCCTCGTACACGGTCCCACAGATTCTCTCTACCCCAATCTGGCCACATATGTTGGTCTCGGGTGCAGTCGGCAAAGATTTTCTGCAAAGAGCCAGATAATAAATGTTTCCAACTGTATGGGCCACACGACTGCTCAGCTCTCAGTGCACCACAATAGTAGCTGCGGGAAAAATGGACGTGGATGGGCCTGGTTGTGTGCCAATAAAACTTTATTCACAAAACAAGTGGTGGGCCAGAAGTGCGCCCCGGGGCTGTGGTTTCCCAAGCCCCATCTAGGGATTTCAAGCTTCCCTGGTGGCTACAGCAGGGCTGGGACTGAATGAGAAGCAGCTCTACGTTCCTCCACGGCCCCACCAGACCTCATGCTCCCACTGCTGCTAATGAGGTCAGAGTTCGATGGCCCCATGCATGCCCCACTTCACCCTGGCTGCTAACAGTCTACACCTGCTCCGTAAATTTTAGGTCCCTTTCTGCTC
This sequence comes from Marmota flaviventris, assembly GCF_047511675.1. Classification (NCBI taxonomy): domain Eukaryota; kingdom Metazoa; phylum Chordata; class Mammalia; order Rodentia; family Sciuridae; genus Marmota; species Marmota flaviventris. The sequence goes on along the minus strand of NC_092507.1, from coordinate 10,373,099 downwards.
CTGCCCCTCCTTCCCTCCCCCGTTTAGCTCCTTACTGGTCCATTCTCAAGAATCGACTTCTAGGGCTGGGGATACAGTTCAGTGGGTAGAGTGCTTGCCTCGCATGCACAAGGCCCTGGGTTCAATCCCCAGCACTGCCAAGAAAAAAATCAACTTCTTCCCCTAAGATGTGAGAGATGCATGGATGAGAAAGATAAATCAGAATGAACCTGGACCTGCAAGCCACGCAGAGCATTTCCTTAGCCTGTGGAAACTGGTTAGGGTTTCAAAAATTATATGAAAAGATTGTTCAGAAAATGGCACCATTGAAAAATCGGATTTTTTTTTGTGTCTGATTTCCTCAGCATGATCATGGTTACCACCGACCAGATCACCAACCCCTCGAGTAAGGGCCAGCCCTGCTCCACTCAGGCTGTGATGCCTGACACTCTGCAGAACACAGTGGGGGCCCGTGAATACTGGGGACCCACAGCTGCCCCTCTCTGGGGAGCAGATGTGGTTAACCCCGCCGTGAAGCCCAGAGGCTGCAGATCAATTTGCACACACATCTAAGATCTCATGGCAGGACCAGCCCAACTCCAAATGGCCGGCTGACACGTGCCAGGGCTTGCTCCAGGCCCTTCCACCCCCCGACTGAGCAGGCTCTTTCAACTTCGGGTTAATTATTCCTCTTTGTGGTTCTTCGGTTGGTTCTTCGGGAGAAGTGCTCTCCCCCGAGACCACCGGGCATTATTACCGTATGTCACGCTGCTCTCTTGACATAGTTTTTAAAAAGGAGACAGAGGATTTCATGACCTGATTCAGGCCTCCAAAAGAGAGAAGGAAGCCACGGGGAGGAATGTGAGAAACCAACCTGCCTCCCTGCTGTAACCCAGGGCAGGCAGGTGCGGGGAAGCTGGCCAGGAAAGTCCCGGAGCCCCCCTCCTGATGGAAGTTGATGCACCTGGGCCACTCCAGAGGAAATGATCCCACAGACGGATGGAGTTGGAGATTCTCAACCTGCTGGACAAACCAGAATCCGGTTGGGGTGCAGAGGGGGGCATTCAATGCTCCTATCTTCTCTTCCAAAAGCAGCTATGCTCCTCTCTCCACACCCAGACACACTGACTGCCCCAAGAAAGGGTATTAACTTATTTAACCATTGTGATAGCCCTATGAATGGTGCCCAGCATCCTCCTTCTACAGATGAGGAAAACATCTGAGAGGTTGAGTAACTTGCCTGAGGTCACACAGCTTCTAACAAGTGAAATTGGGACTTTGACCCAGGCAACCAGCTCTGAGCCCTCACTTACCCACTCCATGAACTGCCTCACATCCAGTCTTAGAAGCCAGATCAAGTTTGACCTCTCCACTGAGATGCACTTCTCTGAGTACAAAGAAACTAAGGCCTGGAAGCACCAGGCAGCCCTAAGTCCCATCTTCTTGTTTTGCAGCTGGAGACAGACACCCCCGGGGGGCAGGGGGGAGGGACTACGATTTCCAAGATCATGCAACCACCAGTGGAGGGACCCAACAACTCAGGCTCCGAAACTCCTGATACAGTGCTCTTCCCAGCACCTTCCTGAAATACCAGGCGAAATGCACGATTAACACTTTAACACCCAGGAAACCACTGGAGGAGCACAAGGCCCCCCTCGCGGCACGAATGAGCGCTGAACAAGCCGGAAAACACGCATCCTAGTCCTTATGTGAGTCCCAGAGTCGTAAGCAAGGGTCAAGTGTCACTCATGGCCTCCAAGGCTTGAGGAGGCCGCCCCTGCTGTCTTTGTGACCTCAGGCACCTCCTAGCAAGATGGCTGGTGTGGGCCAACGCTGCAGCCCAGGTCAACTGTTCCCTCCTGAATTAAACCTGAGCCATTTGGAAAACGAAGCCAGGGGCAAAGGTCAAGGGATGCCCACGGCTGAGCCAAGGGCTGAGCGGGCGACTCCGGGCATCTAATTTACTCTAAATCATGCCCAGGGACAGAGAGAGGCAGGTGGACAGAGACCAGTCCAGGCTGGCACCTGCCCCCCAAAATGGCCACAACAGCAAGCACATCACCGTGTCCCTCCTGAGGCACCTTCCCCCACCCTCCAGCCAGCCAGGGAAAGCACAGGCAAGGACCCTGGCTCATCACGCCCAAGTGGCATTCTGTCTGAGCCGGCCCTAAAACTTCATCATTTAAACTGATAAAGGCCAGGCAGTTGTGTCCCTGCTAGTTAATTCTCACACCCCACATGACATCAGGATGGAGAAGAGATAAATGGGGGGCACTCACAGACCTCCTCTCTAGGAGGACTCTGCTCCCCACTGGCTGGGCACATACCCAGAGCTTCCTACCTGCTTCCATGAGCTGGCACTGCTGGCCAAAGACGTGGGAGAAGGTGACAGGGCCTGTGGCAGCACTGGATGTCGCCAGCGTGGATTCCATGACTCTTTTGGGGTCTCTGGTGTTGGTCATGTGGCAGGGTCCAGACCCGCAGAGTATCCTAGCAGAGGACTTCGACCCCCGGTCCCCGGAGGCTGTAGATTTGAGGCTACTTGTCACCTCCAAGAAAACGTCCCCGCCCCCAAAGTTTATAGCGCTCCTTCCTCTGCCCACCCTGTCCCCGCAGTTTCTGCCAAACACCAGTCAAGTGAGGGCTGAGTCCCCGGAGCGCCGCGGCGGGAGTCAGATGTAAGAGACAAATCCAAGTCCCCCCGACGCGGGCGGCTTCCTCGGTGCCTGGGACCCGGGTCTGCCGGCCGCTGGCCGCGGAAGCCGCGCGGCCCCCTCCGAGCCGCTCCGCCCGGCCGCGCAGGCGGGGTCCGGCGCCCGCTGCAGGCAGAGCGCGGCCCGGGCTCCGCCGCGGCTCCTGCCGGGCTCCCGGGGGAGCTGTCCTCGCCGGCGCCGCCCCGCTCCCGGGCTCCCAGGTCCCCGCGCCAGCACCGCGGCCCGAGGCCAGCGCGCCCGGGGCGGCAGCCGCAGCCTGGGGAGAGCGCGAGAGGCGCGCGCAGCTCGGGCGCTCTGCAGCTCGGCTCGGCCGCCCGGTGTCCCCGGCTCATCCTCTGCCCCTCCGAGCCTCTGCCTTCCCGCTCCCCGCGCCGCGTCCGGCAGCGGGGGGGCTAGAGGACACAGGTGGAAGCCCCTGCGGCCACCTACTGCAGGGGGCCCCCCAGCCCGCGCCGCCACCCCTTTTCCATGATGCAAAAGGGCTGTTACTTGGAGAGATCCTGGGTGCAGAGGGAAGTGCTAACTCAGCCCAGCAGGCTCCAGGGCGGCTGTAACCTCTTCATGCCCACAGCCAAGAAGTGCCAGGCCCAGGAGACCAGGCTGTTGGCAGTGAAACCCAAAGCTCAAGAAGACGGCAGGAGAACGATGCCATAGATCACTCACGGAGCTCGGGTCGTGGAGAGGGGCAGGCACCTCGCCTTGGCCATCCCAGCCCTCTGCGTGCGGGATGATGAGTCTCCAGCTGGTCTAAAGGGAAGGGGCAGAGCCTCTGGAAGGGGGAGGGGAGGATACCTTTCACATGGTGACAACAGCTGCTGCTGTGGGTGCTGTGTCTTTATTTTTCTTTCCCATCTGCTGATCACAAAATCCGCCAACTTGAGAGACGCCGCACATCTCCAGCCAGCGTTTGGGGTGCTGTCTCTGAGGACTGAGCGTTGCATTGCAAGACCCTGTCAATCACCTAGTTAGGCAGCACCACCTGGGCCAGGAGTGAGACCCCCGAGTGGGAGGCTGGGCTAGATCAGCACAGCTGCAGCTACCAAAGCACCCGTGTCCGCTGGCCCAAGGAGAGGCCACTGGCCTCTTTGGTATTGAAGACACAGAAGGTAAAGTTTCAACCAGTTTGTGGGCCAGAAAGTTGCCCAGACCGAAGGCTTTCCCATGAGAACCCTTGGCCAGCCATGATATACGGCTCGGTGACGTTCTGAGGGTTACCTGGGATGGTTACACTAAGCAAGAAGCCACCTTTAGATGAGGCCTGACTTTGCATTCACGGCTTCAATGATGGAGCGTCCGTTCTCTCTGACAACAGGGATCTAAGATGGTCAAGGATAAGGTCAGGAGAAGACCTGGCTCTTGCTAACTACCTGCAGAAGCCCCACACAGGAAGGGAAAGCCACTGGCTTCCGGGGCCTGAGTGGCTGGGTGGATTATGATGACCCCAGCAGCTAGCCGTGCCCGTGCTAAAAAAAAAAATCCCCTTCAGCCTACAGGTGTATTTTGTTGAGCAGACCATGTTTCTCCCCCCTTCTCTGTACCCCCGTCCATCCTGCCCACTGTGACATGCTGGTTCATGTCTTCAATCCCCTGTAGTTTTGTTCCATTGGTTCCCATAGTGCCTACCCGAGTTGCCACCTGTGGTCGGCTGCTAAAAACAGCCCAGGGATGGTGCCACCTGAAGGTTGGGGTCATCGAGCCATATAGTGTCCACGTCAGGACACGCTGAGAGTGAATGGAGTCTCTAGGAGCCATCCCATCAGGAGGAATGGCACAAACCAGGAGGGGTGACTCTGTGTCAGGATCTCCCCGGCTACAGACCAGGAGTGGAGGAGAGTGCGCCATGATGGATGCAGATCTGAACTCATCAAATGCTTCCAGGTAGTCCCCCAGCACGGCTCTGCGGTCTATCCGCCCACCACGACAGCCGGCGCTCCCGGCCTGCTGGGCGAGGTACTGGTACCGCACCTGGTTCCAGTCCTCGATCCTTCCCACATCATTACCAATGACTGTTGGAAGCTGAGGAATCTGGTAGGTGTAGTTCCTTATAGTTCGTTGCTTGATTGGCCTTAATTACTAGGAAACTGAACACTTCTTGAAGAGCCTGTTAACTCTAGAAGTTTCTTCTTTGGGAGAGTCTCTGTTGGAAGGCGCGGCCCACTTTCCCAGTCATCTTCCTGTTTTCTGGTTTGTGGATTCACAGCAGTTCCTCAACTCGGCTAGACGTTGACCACTTACCCATGTAGGTGTTGCCAGGCCTCCTCCTAGCTGGGCACAACTGATAACTCTGCCCGTGGGCCTTTCTTTGACTGGAATGTGGTCAGATCCACTGGCCTTCTCAATTCCAGGATGACCTGGGAATCTTGCTTAAGTTACAAAGTCACCTCCTTTGAAGTTCGACCTTCATACTCAGGCCTTGAGTTTATGTGGAACCACACTATGTCTGGTATTATGTGGGGGTACTTACCCGGCCGCAGTATCTGAACCACTTTTCCCCAAACCATCTTTACCCCGTGGAGTGGGCTGAATGAGTGGCCCACGGGGGACAGCTTTGGATGTTGAACTCCTAACCCCCAATATGATGCTCTTGGGGGGTGGGGTCACTGGATCTTGAGGGTGGAGCCTTTGTAAAGGGGACCCCAGAGATCTCTCTTGCTGTCTTTCCACCATGGGAAGGCACAGTAAGAAATCGGCAGTCTGCAGCCCACGAGAGGGACCTCACTAGAACCAGACCTTGTGGGCACCCTGATCTGACTTGCAGCTTCTAGAACCATGAGGGATAACTTACTGTTGCTTCAGCCACCCAGCCTAGGGTAATTTGTTATAGCAGCGCACACTGAGCAAGGCACCCTGCCCTCCCTTTCCCCACTGCAGCAGCATTATCATCTTGTCGGTTTCCATACGCCAGGGTCTGTTCTTGAGGGCTGTCTTGTTTGCGGATTCCCCACGCTGTGCTGCCACTGGTAATGCTTTAAGGTTACTGGCCACATTTCAAAATGTCTGGACTTGAAATTTTTCAAGGCACGTTGCATTTGATAGCACTGAGCCTGCACGGCTCATGCTACAATCCACTGCAGAAGCAGATCCGCCTTCTACAGGTGCACGCTGAGCATGGCTCCCAGCCTGGTCTGCAGCACTCACCATAGGAGCCTGCTGCTCGCGGAGACGAGTTCAGGTACTGGATACTTCTCCCGAGATAAAGGTTAAGCGAAGACCCCATTAGAGAAGTCATTAACTTACCCGTGGGAGTCGTCACCTCTGTGCTAGTAAGATCATTCATTCACTGTCCCTGTGATGCCCAACTTACCCTGGCCGTGGAGGGTGGAACAGGGGCGTGGCTGAGAGTGGCCGAGGGGAGGGGCGAGGAGACCGCGGGAGAAGCAAGGCCTCCTCTGTCTGCGCTCAATGTCACAATTAACCAACCACAAATGGAAAAGCACGGCCAGCCTCTGCAGCACGGAGCCTGGAGGGTATTGCATTCCAACACAGGCTCTGGCCGAGTCTCCAGGGCAAGCGTGAAGCGAGGGAGATTAGAGCCGAGTCTAGGAAGGAAAGTGGGTCCCCAAGGTGCAGGAAGATGAGGGGGTGCTGGAGGGGATTGGGGCCCAAGCAGGGCATTTGGGTGAGGCTGGTTTAAACGCCGTTATACGTGAAGTGTTTTAAAATCTGCTTGGGAATCTTAGATTAGAAAGGATATAAATTTGCTCTGCCTCCAATCAATAGTCATATCCATATTTTTAAGTTCCCCCTGGTACCTTGTCAGCCCTGCAGACTTTCAGTGGACCTGACTGCTGCAGTCTGGCTGGGCACAAATCTCGAGCCACTCAAGTAGGAACAAACTTTATTTCCGAACTTCCCAAGGCCTCCCACGCGGCCCTTCCAGGCACACCACCCCCAACCGGAACACCCTCCCCCGAACTTCACCAACCAACTCGAACTTTCCAGAAATCCGCTGGAGAACTCCAAAGTAGCAGGCACCCGAGGCGGACAGCAGGGGTCTATATACAATTGAATCAATCCAGCATCATCTTAATGGCTCGCCTCTCAACCATTACTTCTGGCAAAATGCCAGGCGTCAACACCTGACCCAAAACCCTCCCTTGACTTTTCTCAGACCTGCATTCCCCCAGGAGTGAAGAGCCCACTCCACAAGTTAGGTAGGTTCCAACACATCCCCTCCCAAAGGCCGAGTACCAGAGCAAGGGTCAGGCAAAGGGAAGGAGGGTAGAGAAACGTGTGTTAGGATGCTTTGTTTTTCATAGCAAAAGGTCACTGTGTTCGTCTGTTTTCTATTGCTAATAAGAGAATACCAGATGGAGCATGTTTCATAGAAAAGAATTTTGTTGTGGCTCACAGTTCTGGAGGTCAAGGTCAAGGGGCTGAATCTGGTGATGGTCTTCTAAGCTAGAACTGCAGGGTGGTGCAGGGCATCACATGCACCCGACAGACAGCCGCTACAGGCATCTCCTCTGCTGCTCTCCCCCCTGTACAAGGTCACTGGTATTCAATCCTGGGGCTCCATCCTGATGATCCTATCTAATCCTGTCTCCCAAAGGCCTCCCCTAAATGCCATAGTCAGATTGAGTTTCTACCCTCTTAATGGAGGTTAAACTCCAACATGAGTTTTGAGGGGAAATCATATCCAGCCACCAAGTGGAGGCTGCCACATGCCACTGGAACACCACTGACTACCTCATTCACGCTCGCTCACTCACTCTCCACCCCCTTGAGCTGGAACACTCCGTCTCCTCCTCCCCACCCTCCTGCCTTAGACGGCAGAGCTCCTGTTCCTGAGGCCTCAGACTCTAGGACTAGCATGAGAACCAGCCTCCCACTTCTGCCTCCAGTTCTCTGGCCTTGAACTGAGAACTCCAACATGAGCTCCCTGGGTTCTCAGGCCTCTAGGCTCAGACTCAGTTACTCCCCTGGCCTCCCTGGGTCTCCGGTTTTCATGCAGCGTATTGTGGGACTTGTCAGCTTCCGTAGCCACGTGAACCAATTTCCATAATAAGTTTCTCACTGATTCTGTTTCTCCAAAAACTCCAATACAGCTCTGAAAACTCACTGAAGTGAGATTTAAGAAGTTCACAATCCAAGCAGAATAACTAAAAAGGGAATCACACAGGTTTATCACACAGAGAAATGCCGCAGTCTGGCTGGGCACAAATCACGAGCCACTGAAGCAGGAACAAACTTTATTTTTAAACTGCAGGAAAACACTTCACACAGCTCCCAGGGAATCGTCCTGAACGCCACGAGGCTTGTCCAGGAACCCCCAGCCGGAAATATCTCTCCCGGAAATCCCTCCTCCTGCACTTCCCCAACCAATGGGAACTCTCGGGGAATCCCCGGAAATCCCCACGAGAACTCCAAAATAGTGCGAGAACTCAAAAGTTGCGGCAGAGGCGGACAGGCAGAGGCGCCTGTCAATCAATACTGTTGGCAAAATGCCAGGGGCCATACAGACTCAGCCGTGGCTCTCAGCAGAGAAAGTCTTAAAAGCTGCTGTGGAGGCTGCAGGAGGGGGACAGATGCCCCCAGAGGAGCAGCAGAGAGTGACATCGGACTCAGCACCAGCTGCAGGAGCCAGAAGGTGATGAACCGTCTTCCAAGGGCTGAAGAAAATAGCTGTCACCCAGAATTCTAGACTCGTGGAAAGCATCCTTCAAGCATGAGGGTGAAGTCGAGTCACTTTCAGACCTAAGACATTTTGGAAAATTTATTACCAGCAGACTCAGTCAAGGAACAGTGAAGGGAATTTCTTCCGAGAGAAGAAAAATGACCCCAGAGAGAAGCTCAGAAGTGCAGGATGCAAGGAAGAACGGTGAAGGGGTTGGTTGCAGCTAAACCTAAATTAAATCTAAATGAATATTAATGTATGATATTATGGGTCAGTATTAATCTACACACAAATTTATAGCTATTAGTGGTTAACATTACTTTATCTATTAAGACACTGTTGGGATTAAAACATAGAAATAAAATACAGAACAAAAATATCTTAGAAATTGGAAGAGGGTAAGCTGGGTGCCGTGGTGCACACTTGTAATCCCTGCAGCTCAGGAGGCTGAGGTAGGAGGATCACAAGTTTGAGGCTAGCCTCAGCAACTTACAATGCCCTAAGCAAATTAGTGAGAGCCTGTCTCAAAATAAAAATTTTTAAAAAGGGCTGAGCATATGGTTCAGTGGTAAAGCACTTTTGGGTTTAATCCTAGTATCAAAAAAAAAAAAAAAGAAAAACTGAAAGAGGATAAATGGAATCAGATTGTCATAATGTTCTAAGGTGCTTGCACTGTCCTGAAAATAAATTATATTTGTATTAATTTAATTAACGTATGTATATTTAATATAAATATATGGTACATAGGTTGTAATATTATTACATTATAAATGTTACAGCACTACATTTTCAATTATAACATACATTATATCAATAAATATAATTTATATTTAATAAATTTATATTCGTGTTAATGTAATGAATATTATAATTAATAATAGGTGATTATTAATTTATGTCCAGTCTTGTTAAGTCAAGGATGTGTATTTTAATCTCTTGTGTAAACACTGGAAGTTTGTAAATGAATTTGCAATCACTGGACCAACAGGGGGAAAATGATTCCAGAGAGTCAGGAAAAAAGAGGAGAAGGAAGCGTGACGAAGTCTGGTGTCGCTGTTACTGCGGTACGAAGTAGACTTACAGATAAAAATAGTTCTAGCAACCCAAGCCATCTTTCATAACAACAAATTATCAATTCAGCAAGCCTAAAACATGAGGCCAAGGACTGGTAAATCACAGGGAAAAACAAAACAACTAGTGAAAAGTTGAAAACACTTAAAAAGCAGACAATAGACAACAGTTGAAAGTCATTAACTCCGATCAACGGCCTGTGTAGAACACCTGGATCCGACAACTACCGAATATGCGTTCTTTTAAAAAAATTAATTTTGAAAACATTGTCTCTGTGGCAGACCTTAATTCAAGTCTCACAAAAAACACCAAAGGAATAAAGGAAAACTTTATTAACCCGATAAAGATTTTGTATTAAAGCCACCGCGCCCCCCCCCCCAGCAGGACTGAGGCAGGAACGACCCATCGTCACCTCCACCCGACGCTGAGCCCCTGAAAGGAAACTGAGATGTGAGGTTTGCAACAGAAAAACAAAATCGTTACTATCTGCCCTGGCCTTGATTGTTGAAGAAAATTGAAAACGTATAGAGGGAAATCGTTAGAATAAGTTCAATAAAGTTGTCGGGTGCACAGTAAATTTTAAAAGTGAGTTGTGTTGATATATGTAAAACAGAAAGTGTAAGAGTACAACAGCATCAAAGAACTTGGAGTAAATCTGCTGGAAACAGCCAACGTCACCCTGCAAGGAACCGAGGGGTGGAACCCAAGAGGGCAGCGGCCCACCAGCCGGGGTCCAAGGGCTCCGCACCGTGAAATTCCATTTCTCCCCAAACCGATCTACAGGTTTAATCTGCTCCAAACCTGGACGATTGACAAGAGCCTCTGCCGTTCCATGGGAAAGCGCGAGGCCCAGAGCGCGTGAGGAAGACCGGAACGAGGGCCCGCTCCACCGGCTGAGCCAGGCTCTGTAGCTAAGAGTGCAGCAGCAGCCAAGGACGCGAGTAGGCCACAGCCAGGGGTCCCAGGGCTGCCTCTTTCACGCATGATGACAAAGGTGACCTTGCAGAGCAGGGGATTTTGCCACGATGCTCAGTCACTTGGAAACCCACATGGAACTCCCACTTGACACCAGGGACGAGTCACTTACAGGTGGATTGTGATTCCCCGGGGACATCAAAACCCCTTACAACAGAATAACTTGGTGCACTTAGGAGAAGGGGGTAGGTGGCTTCTTCAATAGGACACAGACAGCGCTACCCAGAGAGGAAGAGATGGAGAGATGAGACATCAAGGATAAGATCTTCTTCCTCCCCGTGACTTCTTTCCAATCCCTTATGGGTCTCTTGAAGGGAAGAAATTTGAAACACCTGTAGCCAAGAAAAGACTCCGACTCTTATTATAGAAGAACGGCTTCAAATCAAAAAGACAAATTACTCAAAATGAAAATAAGAAACTTGGATGAGCACTTTAAAAAACAGGGTTGCTGTAGTTTAGAACTCAAATGGCCCCCAAAGGCCCATGTGATGAAGGATTGGTCCCCGGAGTGGCACTATTGGGAGGTGGTGGAAACTCTTAAGACGCAGCCTGGGGGAGGCCTTTGGGTGTGCCCTCCAAGGGGACTGTGGGACCCCAGGCTCTTCCTCTTTCTCTCTCTCTTTTCTGCTCACTGGCCATGAGGTGGCAGTTTTGCTCTGCCATGTCTCCTGCCAGGATGTGCTGCCTCATGCCAGGCCTAAAAGCCACAGGGCCGACCAGTCATGGACTGGAAACTTTAAAGCTGTGAGCCAAATAAACCTAGTCTGTTAATAAGTTAAATATTGCAGGTATTTCATTACAGTAAGAGACAACCGACTGACACAGGGGCATATAAAATGGCCCATATGGAAAGGTCTTCCCCTCCATTATTCATGGAGAAAAGCAAGTTAAAAGCACAATAAAATCCAAACACACCGTCCATCCACCCTCGTAGGCAGCCTTTAAGATGGACAGTTCCAGGGCTTGGCAAACGTGTGGAGCAAATGGGACTCAGCTTTGCTCTTGGTGGAAGCACACGAGGAGTGAACACCTGGGGAAACCGTCTGGCTTTGCATTTTCAAGTTCAGCAGCCCCTGCTGTCTGACCTGCCCACTCTGCTCCTAGGTGTGTACCCCTTAGAGGGACGCTCATGCACACTGGCACCTATGGGAATGTCACAGACGCATTTGCGATTCCTAACAGCCCCGAGCTGCAGACACCCCGAATTTTCACCCACAGCAGAACAAAATGAGCGAGTGTGTTCACACGTGGAGGGACCCAGCACGCCAGGCCTCAGGGCTGACCGAGAAGGCCAGGCAGGAACTCCACGCGGCTCCAGTCCGTCTCTCTGAATCCAGGGAACACGAAGGGTCAAGGGTCGGCAGAGCGGCCACCTTTAGGGAAGTGGGGGGCTGCCAGGGGCGCACCCTGTCCTCTGGACCCAGGCGCCCTAGGTCTTACCGCCTTTGCCTTGTTCTCAGTTTTCTTCTTGTTGTTGAATTTCAATCAGATCTGCTTCAGGAGCTCAGACTCTCTCACCCTTGTCATGGTCCAAAACACACTGCACGGTGGTCACGTTTTAAGTAATTAAACACTGAACTGGGGCGACACATCCGTGTTCCCTAGGAGGGTGCCCCCCACTGCCACTGTCACCGCAGGAGGCTTCACCAGGTGAAAGTCAAAGCTGCGCTCCCTCTGAGATGCCTCTGCTCCCCTGGTCCCTTATGCTTTCTCCTGAGGACGATGAAGAGTGGCATCTCAGGTCCTGGGGTTTTTGCCCGTTTCTGGCAGGGCCAGGCCCCCACGTGATAATGGACACATGGGCTCCGAGAGAGATCTGGTGGATCTGGTTCTGTCTTTATCTGTTGTGGGGACGGTTTCCCGAAGGCGCTGAGGGGAGCAATGGGATCAAGTACAGGTTTAGTTTCCCCGGTTCCGTGGCAGAGGACACTCATGTCATTTATTGCCCTCGGAGCACTTGAAGGGACAGAGGGTGCTATTGAGAACATCGCTGGTGCACAGGGCATAAGCCAGGACTGTGGCACACACACGGGGAGGGAGGGGGCAGCCCGGGACCCTGCGGGGTCTGAGCTGCGCTGTCGCAGCGTTAGTAAAGCAGGTGATGGCGCCTCCCACTCCTCCGCGCAGTGATGCTACGAGCTCTGGGACAGAAACCTACACTGGTGCATCTTTCATGAGGCTCGGCCTCCTGTGATTTCCCTGCCCTATTTGCTGGGTGCTAAATACCCTTTCGGGGCGGAGGATGCCCCATGGGCTTTGCCGAGCGGCAGAGGCAGCCGAGCCCTGAGCTCTGTTCCGGGCGCCTTGCTCGGGCTCCTCTGAGTCAGGGTGTGGGCTGAGATTCTGTGTTTCCCGAGGCAGGAGACCCAGCGCTCACTGCAGGGGTTTAATAGATTCCTGTTAAAGGAACCACGTGGCCCAGTGGTCTCTCCGCTGTCCCTGCAAGCCCCTGCCTCTGCCCTGCTGCTTTCTCTGCCCAAGTCCTTCTTCCTCGGCCCTCACCCACCGTGGCCCTCGGCTCCTGGCTCTGACCTGACGTCCTCATGGAAGCACCCAGAAGTTCCGTGTGGCCGGATGTCTCTGGCACTCCAAGAACCTCCGGTGAGGACTCAGGTTCCATCTGACACCCGATGACCTTGGTCTCCTAGGGTGAGGTGCTCACCGGGTACAACGTGAAGGAGGCCAAGCCAGAGGGTACCTGAAGGCAAGAGATTTCCTGAAGACCCAATGCCCACCTTTGAGCCAAGGCCAGACAGTGAGGCAGGGAGGGGGAGCAGCTGGCTGAGGCCAGCCCCAGAGTTTCTGAGCCAGGAGGTCAGGGGGGACTGAGCATCCGCATGGCCTACAGGTTCCCCCCAGGTGATTCTCACGCTGCTGGCCAAGTGCCCCCTTTGAGAACCGGTGCTTTAGGGAGCACTCACCCCACTGCCCCCTCACCCCCACGTGGAGGTACAGCTTTGCCAGAGCAGAATGGGAGGGAAAGTGACGGCTTCTAAGCAGCCTTGGCACCTCAAAGGTCCATCGGTGCATCTGCCACCCTGGGGGACCGAAGGAGCCTACACCCAGAGAGCTGCAGGGCCCAGTACACAGAGACTGCGACCGCATGGCCCTGCCTGGCAAGACGGACCTTGCAGTGTGATGGAGGATGGGGAGAGGGAGGGGGTGGCGGATTGTCCAGGAAGGCCGAGGGACTCAGAGGAGAGGAGGCAGACTCGGAGCCCTGGGCTTAAGATGGAGGAGGGGCCACAAGCCAAGGAGCGCAGGTGGCACTGGAAGCTGGTCCGTGCTCTTCTCTCGTGTGGGTTCTTCATTGCCCCTAGCGCCTGGCTGCCCAGGGCTGTGTACTGTCCCCCTGAGTGGGACTGTTCCTGGGGGGCTCCGGTTCACGGACCTCCGCACAGATCTTCAACCGGGACCAAAGGCCCCAGGGTGACCTGCCGACAGGAAGGGAGACACACGTGGCCAGCAGTCGGAGCAGGTGGCCCCGTTGGGATTTCTTCAGGAAATACCCAGCTCACAAGGTGTGAGCCATAAAGGGATCAATGGTCGCAAAACTGTCCCAAGGAAGAGGTTCTGGGTACAACTGTGGCCCCCCAATAGGCCGTATGTTGAAGTTCCACCTCCAGCACCTCAGATCACAACCATGGGGACAGAGCTTTACAGAGGTGACCAACTCGTGGATCTGAAACCAATGTGGCCGATGTCCTCATCCAAGGGAGGGGTGCACACAGGCCCACGCAGGAAGACCTCGTGGAGACCAAGGCAAAGAGCAGGTGATGCTGCTTCAGGACAGGGGAGCCCAAGACTTGCAGGAAACCAGCAGCAGCTGGGGAGGCCTGGAGCCGGTCCTCTTTACAGTCCTCAGAAAGAAGGCGCACACCTGTATCCAAGCAGCTCAGGAGGCCGAGGCAGGAGGATGGCAAGTTCAAAGCCAGCCTCAGCAACTTAGTGAGCCCCTAGGCAACTAGTGAGATCTCGTCTCAGAATAAAATATAAGAAAGGACTGGGGATGTGGCTCAGTGGGTAAGTTCCCCGGGGTTCAATCCCCAGTACCCTCCTCCCAGAAAAAGCAAAGAAAGAAAGACCCAACCTTTCCAACACCTTCAACGTCAACAATAAATTTCCTTTGGCGAAGCCACCCATTCCGTGGTGCTTGCTGGTGCCACTCAAGTAGACAGGCAGCTCCAGCGATGGTTACCACCATAGCTAGCATCATCCTTGGGGATCCGGGGCTCTCTGTTCAGCCCCCCTCATCAGGTCAGTATTGCCTCAGGACCTCAGAATGGCTGCCACAGACCAGCGTGAGAAACTCCAGGAAAAGAAGGTTATTTCTTCCTTAGGCATCTCATTAACAGAAAAGAGACCTTTTTAGTAGATCCCTGGAAGCTCACTTTCACATTGTGTTAACCAGAGAACATCCCACGGCTAAGAGGGATCACCAGCAGCAGAAATGATTTACCCCAGTCTCAATGTCCCCATGAATCAGGGTGGAAGGGCACCTTCCCTGAAGAAGGTGACCATTCCATAGAGCAGAGTCAGCCCAGGGCCTAGCGCCAGCGATGGCTTCAGGAGCCCACAACCGAGCTTCACTCCTCACAGTAAGCGAGGTGTCCACTGTCATTTATGTAATTGTTACAGAGTCAGGACACTCCCCCAAAGTCAAGAGTGCCCGGAACCCACAAAAATCACGATGCAGATGGGCACGTGTGCCAGCAAAGGTGGGGCTGGCGGGGAGGGCCATTGGCTGCACCAGTGGATTTGCCACAGCCCCCCGCACAGAAGGGAGGCGCGGCTGCGGGGACCAGAGCGCATCGTAGCTCGGAGTTTCCGAGCAGGGATGGGGCAAGGGGTGTTTGTATTGATGGAAAAGTCCCCTCCCACCTCCCAGTAACTGATACTCCCTCCTTTCTAATTTGCAAGCTTCTCGTTGTTATCGACTGAAAATGAGCCCCCCCAAGCCTGTCCCTCAACGTGGTCACACTGAGTCAGGATCTTTAAGCAGAAATGCGGTCCTGAGTAGGCCCCCACCAGCAGGACCAGCAGCAGCCCTGGGAGGAGAGCAGGAGGCGCATTTTGTACAGAGAAGAGGCCTCCTGCGGGCACAGGGAGAGGGCAGCCCTCCGTCCATGAGCTCCCGGCAGGGATCGGCCCTGCGGAGCCTCCACCTGGACTTCCAGCCTCCAGAGCCCTGAGAAGACGCACCCCCACCCGGACTGCCGCGCTGGCCCGGTTCCATCCCTCACTTCACAGAGAACCAGCAAGCCCCAGCCTGGGGTCCTCCCACGTGCCACTGAAGGTCCCCTGACCGCAGGCTGCACTTACGGGCTCCCTCCCCTCTGGGGCTGGACTGCCGCAGGCCTGGGTTTGGTCTGGGGGGGGGGCGCCTCAGGGGCTGAGCTCCCCTCCCCCCCCCCCCCCCCCCCCCCCCGGGAGCCAGGAGGCCCAGGTCACCCCACAGCGCCCACAGCCACTAGCCTCCAAGGAGCGGCCTCCTGCTGGCCGGGAGGGAGGAGTCAAGCCCTGGCTCCGTCAGGGGAATGGAGTGGGCAGGGGGCTGGCATCCCTCGGAGCGGCCAGCAGAGACAGCGGCTTTCATTAGCCCAAGGAACGTGACCCAGAAACGACTGAGCGTAACAGGCAAAGGACAGGATTCCTTCCAGGGACTCCTCCTGGGAGGCTGCGGGCTTTCACAGGAAGAAAAGTGCAGCTGATTCACCAGACGGCGAACACGCAGCCCGCTGTCCCTGGCCACACGCAGGAGATCTGCGCTGGGTGGGGCCTTCCTGTCCCTTCCAAGGAGCCCCCCCTTCTCACGGGATGAAATGCAACGAGGCAGAGCTGTGGAGGCAGCGCAGCCATCACAGCTTCTCTCCCTCTCCTAAATAATCGATACGCCAGGGTTGCAGCTGCTATAAACTGTCAGGCCAGGGGGCGTGGAGAACACCTGAACAGCGGTGCAGATCAGTCCAGGCAGCTCTGACTGCAAGCCTCCCCCACCGTAGGGGAGAGAAATCATAAAAGCGCTCAGCGCTGCGCTGGCCTTTTTCTTCCTCTCAGCGCTCCACGCAGGAGGTTCCTGACTTCATTTCAGCTTGCACACCCCCTGGGAGGGAGGGGGTCACAGCCTGAGGGTTTTCCTGATGCTCATTTGCCCTTGAAAAGCTCAAGGACTCCAGGGGAGGTGGAGCGAGCAGGGGCTCTGATCCTTAGAGATGTAAGTCCTTGGGCAAAGTGACCGGCCACTCCTAGAGTCCAGCAGGGAAGAGCCATCATTCCATGGAGGACAATAATTATCTCTGCCTCAGGGCCTTTGTACCTGCATCTCTCAGCCTGTAATGTTTGGCTTGCTTGCCCCTTGGTGCCGGTCACTTCTGTTTTCTTGGTGTTTCTTCTTGCAGGATCGTCTCTGACCTCCTGGGTTGGGTTGGGCATTTTCCTCCATGTTCCCATAGTTCAAAGGACCTGCAAACCTTGCCCAACCACACTTACCCCTTTTCCAGCAGGAAAACCTCAGTGTCCGTTGGGAGGTCCCCTCCACCACTGCCCACAGCATCAGTGAACTGCCCATCAGGAGTCCTGTCCACCTCTTGTCCAAGTCAAGTCAGACTCTCATGCAGAGGCAAGACAGTGTTGGTCGGGGTGAGGACTCTGGTGAGGAGCGACCTGTCCCCGAGGCATTGACTCCAGAGGAGACTGTATTTCCTGCTCCTAATCCCCAGACCTGCTGCCCATTCGGGTCCTTTCTGAGCCCAGCTACTCAGCTTCTTTGACCTTGGGAACCATTCCAGAGCTCCCCGTTCACTGTCTCCGGCTGAGATGACCCACAACAGGTGCCTGCTGGGTACATCAGAGAGTCCCGAGGTCCTGAGCTCCCCCACCTCACTCTATGCAGTGACTGTCCAGGAACGGAATCTGTCACCTGTGTACACCCAGCACCCAGGCAGGGCCTGGCCATGGCCACTCCTTGCCGGACCATTGAGTGGAACTCCCTGTGCTTCTCACTGAGTGTCGCTGCTTCGATCCGCTGTCAAGCTGACCCACCCCGCGCTGCTGCTCCAGGATGTGTGCCCTGGGGAAGGCACGGGGCTTCGCGAGGCAGGAGCTCAGCCAGGGCAGAGACGAGACCTGTGCTCGGCTGTCATCAGCCAAATGCAGATCTGGATTCGGATGCCAACTCCAGACTTCCTCAGCGGTCACTCGAGTACACAGGGTTGGCCTCGTCATCTCTGTACCTGCGGGTGGCATCGTACCTGGCACCGGGGCAGTTGGGCAGTTGGAAAGTGCACCTCCCAAGGCCAGAGCTGTACCTTCAGTGCTGCAGGGTGTTCCAGCAAGACGATGTCACGTCCTGCTCCTGAGCACAGACGTTCAACACCAGGTAAAACAGGGAACACGGGGTTTGGCACCTGGTCAGTGGCCCATGGGCATCGATTCCCTTCTTTGGTCAGAAGCTGTGTCCAGCCTTCTGCTTTTCCCTGAGGCAGGACCGAGCTGTGCAAGAGAACCTCTGTGTAGAGCCCACTCCAGCTGTTTCCAGCCCAGAGTCCTCAGGGGAGGACATACCATCCCCTGTACCCTCTTAGGTGCTGTGGCAGGGGACCTGCAGATTAAATTGACATGAAACAGATCAACAGGAGAAAAACAGGAAGAAGTTTAATGGAAATACAAGCATGTGGGAGAAATCCAGCCAAGAGTAACCTAGAGAAGTTGTTGGAACTTGGGGCTTACATCGGATCTTCAGGTCTTTGGGGGAACCAAGGACTCCCACTGACCCCCTGATAATCATGGTCCCTCTCTTACAGAAAGTGAGTTGCCTGTTCTGGTCCCTCAGAGCTGGCCGAGGCTCCTGAGCCAAAGCACAGTGGTGGTTAAATGGACTCGGGTCCATCTTCAAGGGCACTGCGTCCCTGCCGCCACAGGAAGGAATCCTTGAAGAAAGGCGCTCAGGCCTGACTGTGGCCGAATCGGAACAGGCTGGCCACACGGGGGCAGTGCCCTTGCTTGTACCAACATGCTCTGCTGACAGCTCCGGGGCCCACAACCTGGGAAATGCTCTTCAAGCTCTGCTGCAGGCGAGACTTCAAGAGTCTCAAGTTTTAAGATGCGCCAATCCACGAGCTCAGAAGCGGGCTCTGAGGCCCACTTTGGTTAGGGATCTTTGGGTATAAGACCCAGGATTCTGGTCACTCACAAAGAGAATTTATTGGGGAGAATTATGAAATTTGCAGAAGGTATGAAATGTCCAGGCCTGGAATGGAAATCAGCAGTGGTGGGGGGGGGGGGGGCTTGTGCCTGAAGCCCAGAGCTTCCTTTTTTAGGCAGGGACATTTCCCATCATGCACAGAACTGATGTTGCATCCTTGGCCGTGGGAACCAAAGCGGGTGGGTTCTTCTTCTCCCCCAGCCCCTGGCAATCAATGGGTGGACAAGTGACCCAGACTTCGCAAATACCCCCCACCCTGCTCCCAACCTAGTCTGAATCTGGAGAGAGGCAGAGACAGAAGGATGATTAGGAATGATTCCCGAGTGGCAAGGCGGGTGGCTTAATGATGTGACAACGTGTATCAGCCCTGCGGACTGGCTCTGCTGCTGGACTGCTTCTACTAACACATGATTTTCCTACTTCCTGCTTCTTGACCCTCTGTGCCCACGTTCAAAGTCCAGTCCTTCAGCGTCCCACCGATCTCTACTTTCCATATCCTTCCAATAAATTCCTTGATCTTCCTTGAGGAAGCCACAGTCAGTACTGTGGCTCTCAACCAAACCCCGAATTGATACAAGACTATCAAAGGAATCCAGAGACTTGAAGTAGGGGCTGCAGAGGCCACACGAGGCCCAGTATCTGGTGCGGGAATGACCACTGAGGCACGTGACTGTCAACCATGTTTTTCTGGTGTGCATCACTCCTTCAGACTCCAAAGTCTCAGACAAGCCATCTGACGGCAGAGCGTGCGTCCCTGCCCACCCCTGGACAGAAGGACACGCCCCATTTGACACTAAACAGATTGCCAGGAACCAACTCGACTTGGCCTAACTAAACCATTCACACAGGGGACAAAGAAGTCCCTGAAAGCATCGAGACGTGGCGAGGGAGGGGAAGTGGAGGCTGAGCCCGCAAACTTCCCGAGTCCTTCACACATGGCGGAAGACGGGAGGCTGCATTCTGTGTCTCCAAGCACAGGCAGGGGCTTGATCCTCCAGACTGAAGACATCTCAGTAACCACAACACATAGAAATGACCTCTCTTGCAAACAGGACTCCAGCCATCTGTCACATCCTGTGGCCGAGACAGGTTCCCGGGGACCTGGCTGGAAAGTGGGAAGCTGAAGTAGAGCCCCTACTCTAGACCTGACTTCCTCCATGTCGGACTCCTTCCTCTCCCTCTTGGATGCCTTCTGGAGACACGATGAAGACTTGCTCTCGAGTTCCAGGCACCGGGCAGAGCTGCCATTCCGGAATGCCCTGGGCCTTCTTTGTCAAGAAGGCTTCACCCCCAGGCGTGGGTTGGAGTTGTGGCGGGATGTAGTGTTCTCTTCTTTTAAAAGTAGTAGTTAAAGTGGAATAGAATCAGCTCCTTCCCAAGACAACGAAATGATAAAAAGGAAGGGAGGGAGGGAGGGACCCCTGCAGCAACAGAGAAGAGAGATGACCGGGTAAAAAGGTCAACAAATTTGGGGAGCAGACAGGGTGATGTCCACGAGATCAAAAACCTAGAGCTTACGGCAAAAACAGCTGAGAGAGGGGGCCTAGTGCCGAGGAGGAGGCGGAGGGGAGGCTGCAGCCCCCCAGGCACATCCAGAAGGCTCAGGGGTTGGGGTGTCACACTGCTGCAGGTAGGAGCCCACTGAGGTTGAAGAGTGGGAGTGTGGGTTGACATGGAGTGAGGCTCTGGAGTTGCCCAAACTCCCTCCTGTGAGGTAACAAGAAATGCCACCGACTTTCCCAGGAGCAGCTGAACCAGGAAGTCCCTGGACTTGGGAATGCCGAGCACAGCCAGAGGCAAGGTCAAGGCTGTCACGGTCACAGGGAGATGAGGAGAAGTCTGTGCTGCGGCTCCTCACGGGGACTTCTCTCCCAGAACGCCGGAGCCAGCTTCTGTGGTTTTATGCCATGAGGTGGCCCCCAGACCCATGTGTGAGACACACAAGAAACTTCAGAGGTGACGACGTGGTCGGGTGACAAGAGCCTTAACCTGATCGGTGCCTTACTCCCCTGATGGGGTGTAACCGTGGGCAGGCAGGCTGCGACCAGAGGAGGTGGGTCACTGGGGCCTGCCTTTGAGGTTTATATTCTGTCCTTGTCCAGCAGAGCCCTCTCTGCTTCTTGGTGGCCACATTCTGACCTGCTTCCCTCCCCCACACTCTTCCTCCATGATGTCCTGCCTCACCTTGGGCCAGAGCACTGGAGCTGGCCGTGAGCCCCAGAATAAACTTTTCTTCCTCTCTGTTGTTCAGTCTTTTGGTCATGGTAACGGGGAAGCTGCCTAAAACAATCACTCTGATTCTTCCCCTTCCCAGGATTCTTCTGAGATATTAATCAGCCCAAGGAAAAACTCAGACGGTAAGAGCCCCTGCTGAATGCCTAAGCCCTACCCTGTGCACCACGGAGAAGCGTCTCCCAGGGACAGAGAACTTCCAGTCTGCTCTGGCGCCTCCCCAAGTATGAACAGACAGCCTGGGATCAGCTGCCCCTGGAGGAAAGTGTGTTACCCCAGACCACGGTGGCTACATACCAGAGGCCCAGGCTGAAACCCTAGGTCCACCTCTTACCAGCAGTGGCCCTCAAACAAATGACTTCAGGTCCCTTCAAAATACCCATGTCATAAATGGTAGAGAATAAAATTAGCAAATATCCAAAAAAACACCTAGTACAGAAATACAAAAGAACTATACAATATTTAAGGAAAAGCTCAAAAAGAAGCTATAGAAGCAGTTTCTTATGGATAAGAGGACTTCAAGAAACACACACACACAAGAATTAGCGATGAGTTGGCACCCATTCAATTGAGATGCTGATTCAAAAGAATGACAAAATTGAGCTCTTTAAAAATAAAAGTGAGCTGGGCACAGTGGTGCACACATCTCTAATCCCAGTTGCTCCGGAGGCCAATGCAGAAGGATCACAAGTTCAAGGCCAGCCTCAGCAATTTAGCAAGGCCCTAAGCAATTCAGGGAGACTCTGTCTCAAAATAAAAAATAAAAAGGGCTGGGGATGTGGCTCAGTGGCTAGGCACCTGTCTTAGTCGGCTTTTTACTGCTGTGACTAAAAGACCCAACCAGCACAATTGTACAGGAGGAAGAGTTCATTTGGGGGCTCACGGTTTCAGAGTTCTCAGTCCATGGACATTACTTGGAGCTTGAGGTGAGGCAGAACAACATGGCAGAAGAGTATGGAGGAGGGAAGCAGCTCACATGATGATCAGGAAGCAGAGCGACAGGGACTCCACTGGCCAGATACAAAACACATACCCTATAGCCACGCCCCCAGTGAATCAGCTCCTGCAGACACACCCCACCTGCCTCCAGCCACCACTCAGTTAATCCCACCAGGGACTGATTAACTGATTAGGTTAAGGCTACAGCTCAATTATTTTTCCTGCAATCCTTTCCGCATTGTCTCACACGTGAGCTTTTTGGGGGATACCTCACCTCCAAACCATAACAGCCCCCCTGTCAATCAATCAATCATACAATTTTTTAAAAGATAGATGAGTGGGAGTCTAACATTGAAAATTTTCCACAAAAATTAAGAACAAAAGGATCAAGAACAAGAAAAATAATAATAATAAAAATCAAATCAACACAGGAGCTAAATATACAAATAACAGAAAGAGAAAAGAAAACACTTTACTCAAACAAATATCTTCAAATGAAATATTTCTTACAGTCCAAGAAATATAAGAAAGTTTCAGGATTCCAACAGAGAGCCACCGAGTACGTAGGAAGGGACCCATGCCCCCCACGCTGTCATGTTCTGAAGGCCAGGGACGAGGATCCTCAGAGCTCTGCAGAAACAGGGTGAACATGAGAGTCGCACCAGCAGCCTGGGCTCTGGAGAGTGGTAGTTCTGGAAGCCAGAAGCCAATGGAACAAAACCCTCTGAGCAGTAACTGCCAACCCAGAATTCTAGGCCCAGCCCAATGATAAAGCAAGCATGAGGGTAGAAGAAACCCTGTTCATGCTATTAGGGCCCTAAGCCTGATTTCCCACGCACCCTCTGCAGGAAGCTACTGGAAGAAGGAAAGGGCGTAAACCAGGACCGGTGATCCCAGGGAGGCCTGCCTCCCAGATCCTGACCCGGGTCCTCCAGAGCACGGAGGACAGACCAGAGGAGGCCCTGGGCTGACAGCTGCCGAGTCGCCCAGGGAGCAGAGGTCTGGCTGGGCACAGGAGGACGAGGACTCCAGGGGAATTGGCTCAAAGTGAGAGAGAGAGCCACGAGAAGCGGACAAAGGAATCAGTTCCACCATATTGAGGTGTTTGGGGGTTTCAGCTAAGACTTCAGGAATGAGCACAGAAAATCAGTCAAATGAAAAACTGAGTAAATAAAGTGGGAAAGAATAAAAAAAACAAAAATGATGAGCAATGAGAACATATTCCCTGGCTCGGCACGGAACGTGTTTGCATCTTCACGGCAGGTACCCACCACGGGCTCCGTGCAGACTGTCATTGTGGGAATTATGACAGGGAGGCGGAATAGAGAGGAGCTTGATCCTTGGTCTCCCCAGTAGATTTGCAGTAGATAATGTTTTTTGATTTTTTTTTTCAATTTTAGATGATATTAGCATATCACTTAGAAATAGGTGCTCACACACTCAAAGCTGCTAAAAATATTGAGAGTGGTTCTTCCCAGGAGTGAAATTCTGGGGTAAAAAGAATTGATGAGAGATGTGCTATTTTATTAGAAGATAAGTGATTTGACTTTTAAACTATGAATATTACTTTGTGGAAAAATACAGTAGAAATAGGCCAAGAGGAAGCAGTCGGGTCACGAAGCGCCGAGCTCTCGCTGTGTTCCAGGTCACACGACAGAGCTTCACACTCACTCTCGAACCAGCCTTAAAAGACAGCACACGGCTTGCCCAAAATAACAGAGCGAGTGGCAGAGGAATCAGGGCTGACTCAAGAAGCTCTGGCTGTCCCCCCCACTTCCAATTCTGACTCAACAGGTTTTCTAAACACGAGTTTGATGTCCAGTTGACTAGGGTAGCCGGCGGAGGGAGCACCACACTGCAGCGGACGTTAATACCTTTCAAATACTTTCCTCTTTGCTTCTCAGACCCATGATAGGAGGGCACTTCTTGGGTTCTTTATGATTAGATAGGGCCATATGACTAGTCCCAAAATAACCACACGTAGAGACAACAGGTGTCACTCTGTGACATGACCTCTCACTGCAAACATACAAGCCTCCTTTGCCTCTACCGCGGTGGTTAGCGATGCTCAACATGGTAGCAAGGGTCCACTGAAACCTTGGCCACTTCTAATCCCAGTAGCAACGAGCTTCCCCCAACGTCCAGATTATGGCTTGGCAGTAACATTTCTCACTAAAAGAAATCCCCAAGACTTCTGGGGAAAATGTCAGGAAAGGTACGAAATGTGCCTCTAACACCTTGAAAGACTGGAGAGTAGACTCCACATCCCTCTAGGGGAAAAAACAACTTCAAAGACAGATTTTTCATCAGAAACCATAGAATCTAGAAAGAAATGCACAATAATTTCCAAATGTCAAAGCAAAAACCTGTCAACTCAAAAAGCCTAAAGCCAAGAAGACATCCTCAAGGATTAAAGAACAAACCACGGCATCCTCAGTTGAAGGAAAACGAAGAGAATTTGTCACCTGCACCAGAATGTGTCATCCTTCCCTTGCTAAAGGAAGTTCTCTAGGCAGAAAGGAAATGACGAAAGAAGGACACTTGGAATATCAGTGAAGTAAAAACATAATGACCTCCTAAAGATGTCCCCCTCCTAAGCCCAGCCCCCGTGAGTGGTAGCTTTCCCTCTACCACGGTGGTCAGCAATGCTCAGCGTGGTAGCAGGTGTCCACTGAAAACCTTGGTCACTTCTGATCCCAGTAGCAAAGGGAGTTTGCCGAGGTGATTAAGGAATTTGAGATGGGAAGATGATCTGAATGGGGCAGGATCGTGCAGACAGGCCTACCGCAACCCGGTGGGTCCATCTTACAGGAGGGAGACAGGAAAGAGAAAGTTGCAGAAGGAAATGAGAGAGAGAGAGAGAGAGAGAGAGAGAGAGAGAGAGAGAGAGAGAGAGAGAGAGAATGCTAGACTTGTGGCTTTGAAGATGGAGGGAGCATGATAAACCCAGAAAACAGATTCTACCCATCAGGGCAACGAGCAAAGGGACAATCTTGCTCCTAGAGCCTTTGGAGAATGTTCTGCCGGTCCATTTTAGACTTCTGACTTTCTGACTTCCGGAAGAGTAATAGAATAAAAACTGGTGTTGCAGTAGCCACCAAGTTTGGTGTGTTCTGTTATAGCAGCAACAAGAAACTAATACAATTGCAAGCGAAGAAAGAAGATGGCAAGAAAACTGCTGGATGAGGGTAATAATAGACTTTCTTCCTCCTCATGGATTTTCTAACAATGTTTCATGATGGAAGCAAATTTGTAACACTGTCCAGTTTGGTTCTAATGTATATAGGGGAGATATTTGATGCAATTAAGTTGCAAATAGGGGAAGGTAAAAGGGCATGATGGAGGTAAGATCTCTGTGCTTCAGCTGAACTGGTAAAATGATGACACCACAGATGACTGGCAATTACTAGGCTGTTTCTACATGGGTTGGCACCATTACTGGGGACCTATGTAGGGACAGCGTTCAGAAGAGCCTAAAGAGCACAAGAAGAGGGTCTGGAGCGCTGAGAAGCTGGCACCGTCCAGGGTCCCATTTTGTTGGAAGAAGATGTCAAACCAGAGTCTTCTCCCAACACTGGCCCAGCAGGGGCAGCCAGGCTGCGGCCGGCAGGTGATTGGGAGAGGCTCCACTGGGCAGTGCAGGGAGGGAGCTGAGAAGGGCAGAGCGGAGGAGGCTGGAGTAAGGAGTTGTGGTCACCTGAGATGCAGCCGCTGATGCTCTGCCTGCTCTCCCTTGCTTCCTGCACCCAGCCTGGGACGCTGCTCCCAGGGAGGCACTTCACAGGGACGCTCTGCCCGGGTGATTACAGGTCCTTCAGAAGCAGCAAGGGTCGGAGGAGCAGATGTGCACAGCTGGTGCCAAATAAGCCTGGGATTTCTGGCTTGGGAGACTGAGGACACTGCCTTCTATGGACTAAGGCCCCCACTTAGCCCCCAGCATGAGCTCCACATCTCTCCTCTTTGGAGAACAGCCTTCCCTCCAGCCAGCTGCTTAAGGTGGACACAGAGGATAAGACCCTCTTATGGTTTAGACGTGGTGTCCCCCAAAAGCTCACGTGTGAGACAATGCAAGAAGGTCTGGAGGAGAAATGATGGGGGTCACAGCCTTCCTAACCAGTGAGTCGATCCCTGATGGGATTAAGTGAGTGGGAGCTGGAGGTGGGTGGGGTGGGGCTGGAGGAGGTGGCTCACTGGGAGCCTGGCTCTGGGGGACATTTTGTATCCAGCAAGTGGAGTCTCTCTCTGCTTCCTGGTCACCATGCGAGCTGCGTCCCTCACTCTCCCACCATGATGTTCAGCCTCCCCTCGAGCCCTGAGGATCGGAGCCGGCCTTCTATCGACTAAGACCTCTGAAACTGTGAGCCCTCAATAAACTTTTTCTCCCCTAAAATTGTTCTGGTCAGATCCTTTCCTCACAGCGAGAAAAAGCTGAGTAAAACACACCTAGTCATAGAAATCAGGCTGGGGTTTGGTTTGTACTTCACTGTCCACCATGAAGATCCAGATGCCAAGGGGAAAACACACAGGGAGAAGATGGCGCCCACCAGGGCTCTGCACACGCCCCTCCCCACGCCCCTCTCCAGGTGGCTGTGCCAGGGAGACTGAGGACTGTGAAGATGTGGTCCCCACAGGACCCCTGGGCACTGACCTCAGGACCCCTGGTTTCACCTGGATCCCGTCTCGCAGACGCTCTGGATGTCCCGCCCCCGTCCCCCAGCAGGAGCCCTGCAGCATCCCCCAGCAGGGTTCAACACGGGGACCTTGGGTGGCATCAGGCATTTGCAGCAATCGGAGGATGCTCCAGGGAGATGTGGGCACAGACCATCTTCCACCTTGACCTTCAAGAGGAGACCCAGTGGCCTGTTGACCAAAGGGGATTCAGCCTCCTTGAAGCTGCTCCTCCTCCATCATGTGGCAGCCCTGATGGGGTCCTCCGTGGGGTTCCCACAGGCAAGCCTCAACCCCCTGCTTGGTCCCTGTGCAGGTTCAGTAAGGATTGACCGTCCTGCTCGAAGAACCAGCCTGCGAGCGAATCAGCACCAGGACGTCCCCGTGTGCCTGACAAGACTCAGAAGTCACCCAAATGCTGCCTGCGACCTGCGCCTCACTACAGCCATCCTTAAAGGGACAGTAGAAGTGAAAATAATCTTGAAGTCCACTCTGAAGATAATGCAACCAACAGTCTGTACTCAATGCTTTTGATCAACCACCAACTTCACTTCCCCAACAACCTACCGGGAAGGGGCTGCAGTGAAGCCTGCTGCACAGTGAGATGCTCAGCACCATCCCAAGGCCTCGCACAGCCGGGGGCTAATGTTTGTTTGCATGAAAACCTAAAGGATTATGCATAAAGAGTCTGCTGGTGTTCAGGGATTTCTTTGGATTTTCTCTATTTTTTTTTCAGTTACTTATTACATATATTTTCTTATTAAAAAAAAATAAAAACTTGGGTGTGGAAGCAATCATACAAGAATTGGCCCTGAGCTCTGGTGCTGGGGCAGCACATACAGGTTATGTGCTCGTCAGGAAGGGGCACCCCCAGGCCCATGAAGTCACAGAGGGGTAGACATGGTGCACCCCTACCTGGGCCCCAAACTGGACGTGTGAGCGTGCCTCGCCCCTCCCTCCTCTGCTCTGTGCCTTTAACCCTCGCAGGGCTTGGGTGAGATGCCAGATGTGCGCCAGGCCAGTTTCCAAACACCCCCAGCAGGTTCCAAGTGCACCCTCAGTGCAGCCCTGGGAAGGGGCAGAATGGCCTCAGCTGAGGAGCCCTTTCTTGCCCAAGAATGTCATTTTGCCCCATTCTGCCAGCCAATGCCCAAGCTGGTCCTCTTGTCCCTCTGTTCAATCTATTGCATCAATGGCAAGAAAGGGAAGCTGCTTATTAAAAAATAAATGAATAAATCTCAGAAACTAAGCCAAGGTCAGCACCACAATTCCACCATGTAGGCAGGCATCAAGAGCCACTTCAACGCTCTTCAGTGTCCTCAGGGGCCCCACTTGACATTTGGTGACCTTCACATCCAAGGCACAGATTGCTGTGAAGAGCAGAGAAGCCGCCCCCCTGGCTGCTGGGCTGAAGGCCAGAACTGGTGGAAGAATGCTCCCAGTGGCCAGCTGGGGCCTTGAGATGACCCCGGAGAGAGGAGCATCGAGGAGGGGCTTAGCCCCCAAACAGGGTGTCAAATGTAGCCAATGACAAACGGAATGCCAGCTACCTGTGAATTTCAGAGAAACGTTGTCAGTGTAAGTCCACTCCACGCAGTGTTTGGGACACACTGAAAACATTGTCCCGGGGTTATCTGAGATTCAAACGTAACTGGGTCTCCTGTATCTTACCTGGCACCCTCCTCGGAAGCAGTGACATTGGAAATAAAATCCTCCTCATCTCCTGACCCCAGTCCCAAAGGTGGTCACAGGAGACCCCTGGGCAGGAGCAGGCTGCTGCGGAAAACTGGGCAGGATGGTCTGCCCCACGTGGAAGTGGCAACCCAGCCATGTGACAGGATGCAGTGCGTCCCCAGGGAAGCCAGTGCTCCTCCGAGGTCAGTTTCCCCAGGGAGGCCTCTCAGTGCATCCTAGTCGAACTGCTGGGGCTAGGAGCTGTCTCTGGCCCCAGGATACAGCATTGAACCCACCCATATGGTCCGTCTCCTGTCCTAGAGAAGCCAAGAGACTAGGATACTGGCTAGATAGGAGTGCAAAGAATAGGCCCAAATGGCAGGGGCGACTGGAAGCTGCTACCTTCAACAGAGTGGCCAGGGAAGGATGCCCAAGAGATGACCTTTAGCTGAGAGTCATGTGACTATTGGAAGGAAAGTTGCTATGTGCAGAGGAATCAGTTAGTGCAAAGGCCCTGTGGCAGAAGACAGCTTATGTAGCACAGAGGCAGAAAGGCAGGAGCTATGGCTGGGACAGAGAGGACAAGGTGGTGGGAGCAGTTGTGCAAGGTGAGGCTAGGGTCTGAGGAGCCTCTAGATCAGAAAGGGAAGTTGGATTTTATTCTAAGTATGTGAGAAGATTTGGGGGGTTTTGCAAATGACATGATTGGATTCAGAAATGCACACACAGATCAGAAAAATACACAAGCCCCCTAAGTGGTCAGGACCAGGACTAGGGACAGATAAGTGAGGTGTTCAGTGTGAGATTTGAGGAGTCCCTCAGCCTCAGATTCCTGCAAGTACTGACTGTTACTGGCTCCACTCCCCACACCCGCCCTCCAACCCTAGGGTGTAAGTCACAGGACTGCTGTCCCTGGTCAGATGTGGCCTTCCACCGACCTCACCCATCAAGAAACCTGTCTTCACTGTCTGGCCTGCTGCTGGAGGAGGAAGGCGGATAAGGAAGGATGAGAGGTTAATCTGTGCTCCATTGCTTGGGGACAGGAGGCAGGTTCCATTTTCCCCTGGGCTGGATGCCCACACCCCCTGGGCCCGTCCCTCCCCAGCAACCTGTTGTGACAAAGGGGCAGGGTCTGGGCAGCCCCCCTTGGAGTGCAGGCTCCCCACCACAGTCTGGGGGCAGCTGTTCTGTCTTCTCAGCTGGGTGTGCTCTGCAGAGCCGCGGGGGCATTTGGAGCGTCTGGTCCCTGAGTCGGTGGGGTTGGGGGTGCCTGCCTTCCCACCTACCTGAGGGTGATCCCAGGCCTCCTCTGGAGCAGGGACCCATGGCGGGCCCCTGAGTGGAACTCACGGACACCTATCGCCACTTTGCTGAGTGGCTCCGGGCCCCAAAGCTCCTTGGACTCCAGCCTTCACCAGGACGCTGGACTCTGTCCTGGAGCCTCGCATGAGGGAGGACCCCCATCTGCTGGCCAGCGGCAGCATCACAGCCCCAGGTGAGCTGCTGGGTCCCACCCACGGTGCCCGACAGGGCACGGAGGGCCACTGTGTGCCTGCTAAGCAGTGCCCATCGGCTGCTCTGCCCCTCCGTGTTCACATCATAGTCTCAGTCACTCCGCAGTTTGTTAACCTCTGACCTCACCGACGTCCTGGACGCTCCACGGCCATCCCTGCCACGTTCTGACACTTCCCAGGGACAAGGCCATCTCATTCTCTCGGCTGCTGCCACAGAGGTCCACAGGAGCAGTTACCCTCCTTTGTCGCAGATGGCTAGGTTCAGCAGGCTCTAGAACCACCCAGAGGGCGCATTTGAAAGCCAGTGACCTCCTCCCAGTGACTCAGCGCTGGGCACAGCCTGACCCTCAAGGGTGATGGAGACACTGTCAATGCAATCCCAGAGCTCCCTGGGGCACCCTGGACCCAGAGCTCTGCCCAGGGCCTGGGACACTTATTTTAATCACTGCTGTGGCCATAATTCCCAAACTTAGTGGGCATTAAACTTGGTGGACACACAGAGTGGGCAATACAGGGGGCCCAGACGCCCACATTGCAATTCAACAGGTGCATGAACAGAGGCCAAGAATCTCTCTCTAAATCATAGGACTGGGTGACCCCAGGAACAGCTGACTTATGCTAAGACCAGGGACCACTTACCTCTGTCCTCTCTAGGATGGACAAAAGTGAGATTATCACCTCGTAACAACCAAGAACCTTGCTGAGGTCACCTACCGGGCCAAGGTCACCCAGCCAGTAAGGAGCAGAGCAGGGCTTTGACCTGGGCTGGCGCTCTGGTAGATGGGCTTGGAACCCTATGCCTCATACATGGCTACGGATCTAGGTCGGGGCAAAAGTTCACACAGCTGATTGTCATGGTGGGGGACTGACGTCTGTGGCAATATTCTAGCTGTCCTGAGATCAGGAGAGATCAGCAGGGCAGAGGTAGAAGGAGCATTGAGGGGCAGGGAGGGGTGAGTAGGAAATGTTGGCCCTTGGGTCCAGAAAGGCCTGTGTCCGCTTCCTGGCCCATCTACCAACTGTGTGACCCTGGACAAATTGTTCAACATCTCTGAGCCTCAGATTCTTCATCTGTGAAGTGGCTAAGGAGATACCCCACACTGATGGGCTGCTGGAGGAGAGGGATTGCCTGGCCCTTGGCAGAGCCCAGCAAGGGGCCTCTAAATAGCAGCCCACCCTGCAGGCTGAGGCTGAGTGGGTGTGGCCCAGTGAGTCACCCACCTGTGCAGGAGGGAGGTTGGATCTGCTCTGCCACCTCGAAGCTCGTGAGGACAAGATGGGGCTGTGTGTGACAGTGTCTGGCCGAGCCAAAAGGTCTTCTATAAGTGGACACTGTCTTCATTTGAATTCCAGATCACCAGGTACACTAAGGAAGTTTCTCCTCCCTTTATGAATCTCTCTAGGGCTCAGTGTGGAGATGATTTAGGAGACCTGGTCAGGGTCGGCCAAGCATCCCCTGTCCTGTCCCCTCCCCCTCCAGGAAGCCTCTGAGGTCCCACCTCTATGTCTCAAAGCCCTGGGGACTGGCCTGAGCACCAGTCCTCCCCTACTCTGACCCTCTCCCTGCAGTCACCGCCCCGTGAGTCCCTGCAACAAATTCATCTCTGTTGCTCAGACTCGGGGCCAGCCAGGGTCAGAACTGAGCCCAGCAGGACGTTATTCTGAACTCTCCTGGGTGAGGACCCACCTTCGGTGTTGACCTGAGGAGGTGGCGGGCGCTCACGTTAGACGTTATTTCTGGGCGTCTGTGAGGTTGTTTCCAGATGACTGGCACTTGAATCCCTGTGGACGGCCCTCCTCAAGGTGAGGGGCACCATCCAGTCCACTGAGGCCCAGAGAGAACAGAAGGTGAAGGAAGGAGGAGCCTCCCCCCATGTCCCCTGCCTGTGGGACAGCCCGTCTTCTGATCTCAGCCTGGGCTCCCACATCAGCTCATCCCACCGCACCTCCAGGACGCTGTCCCAGGCCTCCCGCTCACAGACGGCAGGTGGCAGAACTTCTCTCGGCTCTTTGTACTTGGGAGAGCCAACTCCTCCTAATACGTCTCTTGTAGACGCAGACGCTAAACCCCCTCCTGGTTCTGTTTCTCACTTCTCTTTTTTAGAAGCGTTTAGGTGAAGACAGAACCCTGGGCCCTTCTTCCTACCTTCGTGCAATACTTGGACGTAAGTTAAGTCCATCTGGGGGCGTCCTGTCACCACCCTGTCATTGTCCTTCCCCTGAAACCTAAGAAGGCGCTCACGTCTCATGTCCCAGGAAGCCTCAACTCCCCGTCCGATTCCCCATCTTCTCCGGGCCCTGGTCCCTAACTCTGCTGAGATGTGTGATCAGATGGACCACTAAGCCCTTCCAGAATACTGGAGTTGCATTCACACCCACCAGGATGGCTCAAATGAAGGGGACAATGACGAGGGCTAGTGAAGCAGTGGGGAAACTGGAGTCCTCATATCCCTTGTGGTGGGGATATGAAGCAGCGTGGCCACTCTGGATAACAGTTAGCACGTCCTCAGAATGACAAAGACAGAGTGGCCACAATGTGACCTGCACGTCCCCCCTTGCTACATGCCCAAGGAAATCACGTGGGCACAGACTCTCCCCAGACACGCATCAGCCTTAACAATGGCAACGGCCCGAATGCCCGGCGCTGCAGACTGGCTGGATGAGAGCTTGGACGTCCCCTCAGGGGAATCTGGGCCACCAAAAGGAGTACGCACCGACAGCTGCTCCACCTGGGAACGTCACGCCAGGCAAAGGAAGCCATCGCAGAAGGCCCCAGACTGGACGGCCTGCTCACATGAACCGTCCAGAGCAGGCCAAGGCCCGGGGACAGATTTGTAGTCAGGCATCTGGGAAGGAAGGGAGTGACCGCTGGTGGGTACAGCGTTTCCTTGGGGTGATGACCGTCTTCTAAAATTGCACATGGCGGTGGCCGAACGACTTGAATATGCTCAAACACGCTGCTTTGTACACACGAGGGGAACGGTACAGACGTGAACTGGACCTCAGGGAGGCTGTGGGAGGACAGGCGAGTGCTGGCCACACAGGAGGCCTTCCCATTCAGAGAAATGGCAGGCGAAGCAGCCGTGCTGGTGGGGCGGGCGCTCCCACAGCGTCACAAGACTCTGCCCACTTGGGCCCCTCGGCCCAGGACTCCCAGCCCAGACGACGAAGCACAGAGACCCGCGGCGCCCACTCCTCACCATGGCTCTTCACGCTTTTATTGTTGGTTTTCTCCACCTGGCGGACACAGAACCACCTTCCACCATCCACCCCCGACTCCACCCACCAGGGACCCCTCTCTTCACAGCCCCCTCACTGTGGCCACACTTCTCCCGACAGTCCCAGTGCTGAGGGTGAGCAGCACATGTGCCCATGCGACACGGGGGTCTCCCCGGGTGGCCCCAGAGTTCGCCACGGGCCGAAGGTGACTGGAGTGTGGGTTCAGGAGCTGCCCCGAAGCTGGGAGGGGGAGCCTTCAGGAGCTGAGCGCTGGGGTGCAGTTCACGGTGTGAGCAGTTGCGGGACGAAACTGTCGTTGTCAGGACCAGGGACAGCCACAGTTTTCCATGCTTGTAAGAGTCCACTGTAGGAGCGCAGAGGATTCCAGTTTATGGAAATTAAAAACAAAAGGCGCACTTCAGCGGGCGGGAAACGGGAGCGTACATCGGCCACCGGTCAGCACTTCTCTGCCCGCGTGAGGCTCTCGTGAGACTCTTCTCCTGACCATGACCTGACCCCACGCTGCAGCCCGTCGACTGCTTAATTAAATAACACACGTTATAAAACCTTAAAAACGGAGCATTTACAGTCAGGGACATAAATACGTGCTTTTAAAAGTGTCTACATACATATTTACAGAGTTGCAAGATCAACCATAGTAGCCCTGAAAAAAAAATCCCTTTATTGTGTGACGACGTCCCCGAGTCCTCTCCTCCACTTTGGGTTGGACACATCACTACTGTATGCTATGGATTCCCAAAAACGACACCAAAGCGGTCTCAGGCATCTTCATCTGGGGTCTGTCCCAAAGGCACAAAACCCAAGAACCTCACTGAACCGGGTCCAAACTCCGAGCTCAGTCACCCGTTTCCCCGAGACATGGACTGTCCACCAGAGAGCAGGGGTCAGCCCCCTCATTCCCTGGCAGGCATTTATGGCCTCCGGAAATCTCTTTGTCTTTCCCCTGTGCTTTTTAGTCCTTCCATTTTTGCCCCGTGTCCAACTTTGTTTGCTTTCCTTTGCAGCTTATTTGAGAAGCTCAGACGCTGAAGGTGTAATGGTCCCCAACAAGCCAGGCAATGAAGGGCACGGAGACCCCGTCCTCCATGCACCATCCCCTGTGCCATGGCATCTATGAATGGGGACAGTCTTTCTCCTGGATGCACCTGCTGTAGGGCTTCCCTGCAAAGACTCAAGAGCAAGGGACCAACTGGAATCTCAAACCTGGAAATGATTCGAGAGCCACAGTCTGGGTTGCTTGGGCAGGAAATGGGGCTCCCCGAGTGCTAGGGCCCAGCCTCCAGGTTTGGCTCCAAGGGGTCTGTATGCTATGGATTCCCAGAAATGTTGTGGGGAGAGGGTCCGTGGGGAAGGGGGTGGTCCTGAAGGGGAGCTAGGCCTCCTCCTGAAGGCCTTTCTCAGACAGGCCTGAAGCTGACCCCCAGGGCCAGAACAAAGTCCCCACAATGGCAAAGGATACTGGAGAAGCAAGAGGAGGGTCAAGGGGCTCTTGAAAAATTGCATAGTAGGAGAGGTGCCCCCACCCGCCAGGAAGGCTGAACCGCCAAGCAAGGTCCAGGCTGCGTCCAGGATCGACGGAGACCAAGTGGTCAGCCACCTTCCTGCTCCCCGGGTTCAGGACCTTCGGAGTCCACGTGCGTCACCTGCACACACAGCCTCGAACGCACGCTCTCCCCTGCCTCTCACAGTCTGGCAAGGCCGTGGGTCGGTGCTCCCTGCAGGCAGACTGCCGGGCCCTTTGGCTTCGCGATTCCAGGTCACTTCAGGTGCTGCGGAGAAAGGAAGAGAGCACAGTGGCCCAAGGTCAGCGCCTGCCTCAGCCTCTTCATGCATGGTCCTGCTCAGGTTTAAAGTGACACCCTACTGCAGCAGCCACACAGGAGAGCAGCAGCGTGAGGACATCAGGGGAACACAGCAGTGCACCTGCCCGCTGGCCCCCGGCCCAGGCCTCCTTTCAGGGTAACCTCGATGCCTCCCTGTCCCCTAGAACAGCCGCTGTCATGAACTCAGCCCCCTCTGATTGGTTTTGCTCATTTTTGAACCAACGCTCAGAATCCTGGGTGCACGTCCTTTGCACCTCTGCCTGGCGTGCCTGCGAAGGCTCCCCGCTGCCGGCCCAGCTGCTGCTCAGCGTTCCCCTGTGGGGACACGCCAGGCAATCCCCTTGATTACCGCAATGTGAAACCTGGCGGTTTCCAGTTGAGGCCATTGTGACTCACACTGCGCCAACATTCTTGTGTGCGTCTAGAAGACTCGGTGGGTGTGGGCACGCGCTCTGGTGAGAGGGGACGCTGGGTGGAGGGTGTGCACAGCTACCACAGAAACGCTCCTGGTGTTCACTCGTGCACGGCTCTGCCAGGCCAGGCCCTGGACACGGCACTGCTGGGCTCAGGTAGCCCTCTGCCCAGCCTCGTGGACCCCCAGAGGTGTCCCAGGCAGTCGCTCTCCTCCTTAAGCTCATTTGAACACTCACGACAGCCTCCTGCCAGGGGCACACCCCCATTTTACATAAAAGAAACTGAGGCTCAGAGGGAAGAAAACATTTTACAAGGTCAGACTGATGAGGAGCACCAGGGACAGCGCCTGACCCCCGTCAAGCTTGCTCCAGATCCTGCGTGTCCTGGTGACCAACAGACAGCTTTGTCTGTGGGCTGCCTCTGCAGAAAGCCCGCCCACAGCGCCCACCCGGCTCACAGTGCCCAGCTTACAGCACCCAGCTTACAGCACCCAGCTTACAGCACCCAGCTTACAGCGCCCGCTCACAGTGCCCAGGTGAGCACGCGACATGCGCCGCCCTGGGTGGGAGCCGGGAACTGGGCTGGGCCAGGTTTGGGAGCCAGGTCTCTCAGTCAGTGGACCTAGTTGCCATTACTACTAACTAGTACTATGACTAGCATTACTAGTACTGATAATAATGTAATAACGACAGCAGTGCTGTTTCAGTGCAATCCTCCACACACCACGGGAGGTGGTGGGATGAGCCCATTTACAGAAGGAGGATTGAAAGAGAGACGCAGGTCCCCACGGGAGTGCAGTTGACAGGCCAGAACTGGGCTCCACAGCTGCACCCTTAACCCACGTCAACTCCGGCTCCCAAAACCTATCGGTGGGGCTGGGAGGAGCTGCCCGTGGTGGAGTGGGGTGCCTTCAAGAGGGGGAGCTTCCCTGCCCCACGACACTGCTGATGCAGACTGGCCCCTCCCTGCCCTGCCTGGAGCAGCAGGGAGGAAAGAAAACAGAGGCCAGCCACCAGGCAGTCCGCATTCCTTTGGCCTCGCGCAGTCAGGGAACTTGGGGTTCCCCTGGTCAGCAGGATCCATAGAAGAAGCTATAGTGCCTCGTCCCCTACCCAAGAGAGCCACCTTCCGGCTGTCCCGCCCTCCAGCCATCCATCTGCTGTGTGGTGGACACGGACGGATGGCTAGGAGGAGGCAGAGGAAGCCCTTCTACCGGGCGAACAGGCCAGGGAGGCCACCTCTCACCGCACACCCGGCAAGAGGGTCAGCATCAGGATCCTGCTCCACCGAGGGCCCCAGGGTCACCAGTTTTACCAAAGGAGCAGCAGCAGTGAGAGGAAGCTTGTGTGAGCAGCCAAGGGACAGGCGCTGGCCCTTCCCTCAGCCGAGGGCAGGAAAGACTCAGAGGGAGAGGGAGGGAGGGCCACAGCCTGAGCCCTGCGTGCACCCTGACCTCAGGCTTCCAGCGAGAACCACGAGGAAAGGAGGACAGTGGTGTCCCGCTAAAGTAGCCCAGGCGGACAGGCAAACAGTGTGAGATATTTTTTAAAAAATCATTAAAAAAGTATGTGAGTAAAAGATTCTTGGTGTACACATTTTAAAAATAGAAAAAAAGGCTAAGTAAGATTTCAAGGCACAAGTTTCAGGCACAGATTCAACAGTCGTGTTTGGAACACGGACGGCGAGGGCAGACACATTACCCAGGACTCGTCCTTTCCAACCCCAGCCGGGACTCTGGGCTGAAAACATGGGAAAGAATGAACCCACTCAGGATGGTGCTGTCCCTGTCCCTGTCTTGGCCTAGGGACAGCCTAACTGATAAGCCTGGGCAAATGTGGCCCTTGGCCCTGGTCACCATCCCCAGACGGCAGTGGCCTGCTCTGTTTAGGAAGCCAGGTCGGCTGCACCTGATCTCTTGGGCTGCCGAGAACACCCCTTCCTCTACGTCACCACCACGGAGGCTCAGGCTCAGCCTGACCCGGCCTCTAATCTTCCAAAGACTCTGAACAAACCTCAGCCTCTCCTCTCAGGGATTCAGCTTTTCCATCTGTGAAATGGGAGGAGGACTTTACCTCTGGGGCCTCCCATACCTGTGCTGCTTAGGGTCCATTTCAACTCTGCCCCACTGGACTCCAGTTTAGAGTCACATCCCCTTCCAGGGGGCAGCGGGTGGCAGAGAGAGGGGCTCAGTTCTGGGGAAGGTGGATGGTATTTCATTTTCTCCCCAGCCTCCAGAGGAGTAAGGCCAAGCCCAGACATTCCACCTGCTGCAGGGAGGAGAAGGGAGGATGGGAGGACAGGCAGAAGGACAGGCTGGCTCCCCAGCCCAACACCAAAGGCCCCGGGGGCACAATGCAGCAATCTCTGCCTTGAACCACTAAGTCCTCATCAAAATGCCCCTGGCTCGTGGTCCAGTCCTGGCCGCATTGAGCAGGAGCCTCTGAGCGCCACTGTGTCCCAGGACCAGGCTCACCTCTGACTCAGAGCGGGACCCTGTGTCTGTATTTGTAACTGTGCCAGCTCTTATGATTGGGTCCCCGGGTCCTGCTTTGGGATATCGATCTCAAGGACACAACGGATGCAGTTGTGCTGTCACCAAGCCTGCTCGTGGGGCACTGGCAAAGCCCAGACACTCGGAAAAGAAAAGTCTAGCTTCCATGTTTTTATCATCAGAAAACTTAGAACAACTCTAGGCTTTTACCTTTGGAAAACTTAGAAAAGAGACGACACACAAATCTTAATTTTATATTTTATGAATTTTTTAGTATTGTTTTGATTTTCAAATACATTGTGGGAATAAGGACTCCATACATAATCTTTTTTTTTTAAATAGTTTTTCAGTTGTAAATGGACACAGTATCTTTTTATGTATTTGTTTTTATGTGGGGCTGGGGATGGAACCCAGGGCCTCACCCGTGAGGAGCAAGCGCTGTACCACTGAGCTGCAGCCCAGCCCTCACGGCCTCTGAAGGTACTGATCGAGTACTGAGTATGAATACTATGCTCAACACATCTGATGACTACTGCCATTACGATAGCGCACACTTCCTAATGCTGACTGTGCACCAGGCACTGGGCTAAACGCTCTGCACACATTTAACACTTACGATTTCTATGATCATCTGAAGAAGTAGGCTTTGATGTAGAGCCCACTTCACAGATGTGGGAACTGAGGCTCAGGCATTAAGTGACTTGAAGTCCTGCAGACAGCAAGGGACAGAGCTGGGGTCTGAACCCTGGGGGTCCAGGATCTGTGCTCTTGGCCACTAAATGCCCTTCCTGCAGGAAGGAGCTGTGTCTGGCTCCTAGGGGCTTCGTAAGTCCTCCCTTCCCCCCAACCCTGGACCCACGCCAAGTCCCGGGGCCCGTGATCTCCTTGCATGTTGTCAGAGCTGCGCCTACCTGCTGCCTCCGGTCTCCTACCTGTCAGGGAGCAGGCGAAGAGTCTACTCTTTGAAGAAGGGTCCCTGGAACTGGGCTGCGGCAGGGGCCTTGACCTTCCTACACTGCCTGGTGATGTACGGGGCCGTCGGTGGAGGGCATCGGGACGCCAGGCGGAGGCTGTAGCTGCATGGGAAGAGGAACAGCACAGATGGTCACCAGGAGCTGCTCGCACGCCTGACATCGCTAGAGGGTGGGGTGTCTTGCATGTTGGCCACTAGCTCCCCGGTCCAGCAGGATGGTCCTTCCTGGACACCTGGGGGCCAGGTACCCGGCTTCGGCCAAGGGGAGGTGGGCTTTCACGTTCAGTGTGTGCCTCACCACACTGTTTTTGATCCAGCACATTCTCTCCCTGTGGAGATCACAGAAGCCCAAGCCCCATTCATCAGGCCACAGAGGGAGGACAGTCCCCCAGCGGACATGCGGCGAGCCTCAATGAGCGCTCGCTGTGTGGAGACGATGCCTGCGCCCCTCTCTGATTCAGATGCCGCACCTGTCCTGCTGTTTGTCCCTCCTGCCAGGCTCAGCACACAGCCAGAAGGCATCCGGGGAGGTCACTGTTGCCAAAGTAAGTACCTGCATGGACAGGCGGGGCAGGCCCCCTCCATGCCACAGGCCCCCCCCCCCACTCCACTCGATATCCACCCTGGGCCTCACGTGAGCCAAACATGTCCGTTGGGTATGGGGGACTGAGGACATGACTTCCCACAGAGGTGTAGACCCAGGGACTTTGAGATGGTTTGGCCTTTTTTATATAACCTACTAAATGGGAATTGATTTTTTTCAGAAAAAACTTTTAAAACTTTATTAAAAGTGAGCCCAGACGAATCCCTCCCCTTCCTGTGCCTGGCCAACTCCTGCTCATCTTCCGGGTCACAGCTGGGACACCGTCTCCTCCAGGAAGCCTTCCTTCTTTAACCCCTGGGTATGGAGTCCCCTGTGGGATTCCACTGCCCGTGCCTCCCCGCCCAGCACCTAGGTGCCCCCTTCCTTATAAACTCCAGGGTCCCAGGGTCAGCTTAGCACCACAAATACTTGGGTAATAACGACCAACCAACCACAGGCACTGCCCCAAGCTGTGCTTCACCTTTCACACCCCAACTCTCTTCCCCCCCACCCACTCAGAGTGACTGGCACTGTCTCAGCCCGAATCCAGCCAAAGCAGCCAGGTCGGGAGGTGGGAGGCCAGGTGGGCAGCCAGGCAGCGCAAACACTTGAGGACCTCACCTGCGCCAGGTGTCAGCCCAGAGCCAGCTCTGCCTGAATACACAAGAGGTAGGAGTGGGGTCAGGCTCAAAGCTGGCCAACAGCAGGACTGAGCCAGTGTTTCTCCACCAGGGAGCACATCTGGAGGTGTCTGGAGACGTTCTGGGCTGTCACGACTGAGGGATGGAGTGTTGCTACTGGCCCACGGGAGGCCTTACAGTGCATGGATCAGCCCCACAACAGAGACTCACGCAGCCCAAAGCCCTGACACAGTGGGCCTCCCTCAGCTGTGGGAAGATGTCACTGAACTTGATATGGACCACGGTTTTTCCCATACACGCCTACTTATGATAAAGTTTGATTGTATGTATTAGATACAGCTTAACACAGTAACTACTAATAAAATACGATAATTATAACAATATACTATAATAAAAATTTTGTGAATATGATCTTTCTCTTTCTGTCTCTCATAATATCTTATGTACTTTCACCTTTTCATTAAAAGGAAGCACTTATAGCTTCATTTTGGCATATCTGAATTGCCATCATCACTACTTTTTGTCCTTTGAAGCAGTTATTAAGTAAAACAAGGTTTTCTTGAACACAAGCACGGCTATACCATGACGACTGACCTGATAACCAAGATGGCTCCTGTGACTAACAGGCGGGTAGCATATACAGCATGGATACACTGAAGAAAGGGATGATTCATGTCCTGGGCAGCATGGAGCGGAGACAACATGGGATTCTATCATACGACTCATAATTGTAGGTGATTTTAAAATTATGAATTATTTCTGGACTTTTCCATTTAATATTTTTAGACCATGGTTGACAAGGATAATTGAAACCATAGAAAATGAAACTGATGACAAAGGGGGATTACTGCCAACGCTGACAAGGCAGCACTCAAGAAATATCTATTAAAATAACTGAGGAGCCTTAGAATAAGGCACAGAAACATTCCTCCCTTCACAGCCTGGGTCCCGTCCAGGTCAGGGTGGCCCCGGCCTGAGTTCTTCCCCACACTGCGCATTCGAGGCCTATGGTCAGCTCATTCGACTCGCCTGAGCGAGAGTCTACAGAAAAAGGCCCAACGCTCACCACAAGCTACAGGGATCCTGATGACCACAAGGAGGCGTGAAGGAGGACTTCTGCCACTAGTGAGCACCTGCCAGGCCGACTGGTGCCCAGGTGCAATGTGGTCCCAGGAAACACCTGGAGGAGCCTTCTGCTGGCATCTGCCTGCAGATGTGGTAGCTGAACAGTCCAGGCACCTAGTAGGTCTCCCTCTGATGTCCTGTTCTCTGGGGAAATGCCTACCGTGGTGTGTAGCAGGACTAGCAGCAGCTACAGAGATGGACAAGGCCGAAGTCGCCAATTTCCAGCTTCTCACTGACACCACCCTTGCGTGTCCATTAAACATTCCAATACTAGATCCATCGGCCAAAAGTAACACCCCGCCCACCCCCTCCTCCAGCGACACAGGCTCTCTGCTCCCCCAACATCTCCTCCACCCTCCTGGCTCCTGCGGCCACCGTGACCACAGCCGTCCCCACTAGGAAGCGTGCCTTCTCCCCAGCCCAGGTGTCCACCTGGGTGGAGGGCTGAGGGTCCCGGCAAGGCCTGCACAGGAAGGGCCTCCCCCCACTCCTGGGCATCCCACTTGGCCTCTTGGGGCACACCCCCAGCTGGCATTCACATGGCTCTGTGGTTCCCATGCCCTTAGCCTCCTCTCTAGACTAGCAGAGAGGACATAGGAAATCTCTTTGGGTCCATCTCATGGATGAGGAAACTGAGGCTGGGACAGACGTGGACCTTCTCTGGGGAGCAAAGCCAAGGCCTCTTGGCTCCATGGGCCACAATAGTGAGGGGCCAAAAGATCACCACCTCAGTGTCTCCCATGAGGACTGGCTTCCCTCTCCCAAGCTGTGTGACCTCAGCCAGGCATGGCCCTCTCTGAGCTCCAGGTCTCCTGCATATTGGGAATACCAGTTCTGGAAAGTTCTTGTGGCCATTAAGTTTAGAGGAAGATCTCAGCACAGCACATGCTGGCCGACTCTGGGTTGTGGCAGCTGGGGGTGGTGTGACCGGGAGAGGCAGCAAGGTCCTCGGAGACATGGGGGCGAGCTCCGAGACTCCGACTCATCTACTGTGAGACCCAGGATAGGTCCCTCCAGGCCTCTTGGCCTCCGAACCTCAGGGTCCACCTCTGAGAAGCAGAGGCCATCGCAGCCAGACAGCGGACTCAGAGCAGGGCCGGGAAGAGCCCCGGGACGCAGGACGTGAGGTAGTTGCTGGGAAGAGTTCAGCATGTATGACGTGTCTTGTGAGCGTGGAGCGTGGAGCGTGGAGCGGGAGGTGAGCGGGCCCTGGCCGCCGCGGAGGCCGAACACCACACAGGGCTTCCGAGCTCAACCCAGGTGCCAGCTCAAGCCACCTGAGCTCAGGGCATCTCCCCGGGGCCGTCTAATGGGCATCCCGTCTAGAGGGACATTATGTGATCCCAGCCTGCCCCACCCCGTGGGTTCTTCTCACCCCTTCTCAGCAGTCACCAGCGCCCGACACCCTTTCCTCTCATCCCATGGCCTCCGTGGACGACAGACTCACAAACCACCCACCCGCCGTATCGAGGGCCACAGGAGAACCTTGTGCGCAACTAGCACGGCACCTCGAGGCCTCCCTGCGGCCCACCCCAAGCTGCCGACCTCAGGGTCCTCGACGGGACCTCCACCCACACGGCTCTGTCCCCACAGCCACCACCAGCGTGACCATAGCTTGAGCATCCTCCACAGGAACCGCTTCATGGGTCTCTCCATTCCCCCTCTTGCTCCTCCCTCCATGCTCCACCCAACAAGAATGGCCTTCAGAAGGACCACTGCAGACAGGGACACTGGGCCGTGTCGCTGCCGAGGCCTCGCACTGCGGTCAGAACTCAGCGTACCCTGCCTGCTGCCGCCTGCTGCCCTCCTGGCCCGGGCTGGTTCCCTGTGGACTGGGCCTGTCCCTCAGCCAAGGCCAGCTCCTCGACCCCGTCTCCTCTGGCCTGGCTTGTCCCCGACCTTGTCCTGCCTCCCATGCTCTTCCTCACCTTTCAGGTCGCAGCCTGTGTGTCCCCTTCTCGCGAGGCCTTTCCAGTCTCCCTAACGTGGCCCCCACACTGGCCCCTGCTGCTCTCCAGCACTGGCCCTATTCCTCTGTTCCTTCTGGATCCTTCTCTCACAGCAGTCCCCCTGCCTGTGGGGCTGTTTACTTCTTCCCTGCCAGTCTCCACCTCCCAAAGGGAGTACTGTGGGCAGGGATCGGGACCCGCTCACTGCTGAGGCCCTGTGTTAGCACGAGACCTAGCGCAGGGAGTGCTGGTGGCCACCTGCGGGCATGATGAGGGCCTATGAGCTGGGCCGGCACAGGCCACCCTGGGTAGAGCCAGCGCGCGGGGCTGGGGAGGCTGGATGAGTGACTCAAGAGAGAAGGGGGGTCCTAACATGGACAACAGGACACCCCTCACGGTGCCCCCGAGGGAAATGTCGCAGGACACACTCTTCCCAGGCTGAGCCTGCCAGCCAGGTAGGCAGAACCAGCCTCTCAGGCGCGAGGACCCCTGCGGTGCCCCCAGCCCTGCCCTCAGTCCATCCCCGTGGGGCAAGCACAGGGATTACAGGCTGCTCCCTGCTGGTTATGAGGACCCCAGAGTTGCCCACAAATGAGTGTTAGCCAATCCGCTCTCACTCGAAGCTCCTGAACCTTCACCACCGGGGAACAGGCAGAAGGCCTGCCCTCCGTGCCGGATGCCCCTGATTCTGCAAACTCTGGCGGCGGCTGGCTGCAGCAGCACTGTGACCAGCGCCTCAGGCTGCAGCCCAGCCCCAGCCCTCTGCTGCATACCCAGTGCCTGCGGCTCTTCGCACCAGAGTGGCTGGGTGGTCTGCACGTCCATGGCCAACTGGAAGCAGCAAAATGAATGGAAGAGGAAGAAAAGAGCCGTCAGATGGAGGTGACTGCAGAGTTTGCAGCAGTGACATCAGACGCACCCCAGAGGGGGAAGGGAGGTGACCTTCAAGAGGGGGAAACACCCCACGCAGGGCCATGTAAGTGCCCAAGCGTCTCTGTGTCCTTGACTTTGACCTTGGTGAGGGAGGGGGACATGCTTTAGAGAGGGTTCAAGTTACGGGCTCCATGTTTGTTGTCCCAAATTCACAGCTTTACTCCCAGCCTGGAGGTGGGACCTTGGGTTGGAAGGTAAGAGGGTCATGATAAGGTCATGAGGGTGGGACCCTTACAAGGGGATTAGTGCCCTTAGAAGAAGGATCTCTCCCCGTCCGTCCCTCCCTCAACACAGACACGTGCACTGAGAAAAAGCCAGGGAGGACAGCGAGGAGATGGCCATCCGCAAGTCAGGAAGAGGCCTCACCGGAACCTGGTCACGCTGGCTCTCTCCTCTCAGACTTGCCGCCTCTGCACCGTGAGAAGGTTAATTTCTGTCATTTAAGCACCCAATCCACGGTATTTTGTCACGGCAGCTGGCACTGACCAAGACAGCTGACCTGTCTGAAGCCACAGGGCTCCTCCTGGGTAAGTTCAGATGGAACACGGGCTCTGGGGTGCCCCCAGGAGACCATATGCTAAGCCTGTCGCCTCTGTGACAACGCCCTCCAGAGACGACCCTAGGCGCGGCCTCTCCATTCCCCATGGAGAATGGAGAGACCCATGACGCCGGTGCCCAGGCCCAGCTCACAGCAGCCCCGAGGCTCGGATCCCATTTACCCACCGACATGACCCCGCTGGACTCTGGAAAGCCCCTCACATTCAGATCCTGACCCGACCTATGACACCCCCCCCT
Organism: Marmota flaviventris; assembly: GCF_047511675.1. Classification (NCBI taxonomy): domain Eukaryota; kingdom Metazoa; phylum Chordata; class Mammalia; order Rodentia; family Sciuridae; genus Marmota; species Marmota flaviventris. Next base: position 10,328,546 of record NC_092507.1, on the reverse strand, counting down.
TCAGCCACAGCCCCTGGAGTGAACTTGTCCCTCCTCCCTCTCCTGCTGGACCTTACCAGGGGCTGCTCCCCCTGGCTCACCTGCAAGGCCCAACCCCGGGGCCTGTCCCTTCCACACTGGCTCCTCTCCCATCCGCTCTACAGAAGTGTGACCTTCTCCCTCTCAAAGGGCAACCCTGCTATCACCACTGCAGCTCCCAGGACGCGTCCAAGTGACCCCACACACAGGGTCCCACTGCTGCTGCCCTCCCGCACCCTCACTGCTCAGGACTGCAGTCGCCCTGGGCAGAACCCTCTCCTGGTGACACTCAGCCCTGGCTTCTTCTGAGATCTGCCCGAGAAGAACAGGCCACGGGAGGTCACGACATCAGACTCTCTGGGGTGGGACGAGGCAGTATCTCTAAGCTCCCTGGTGATTCCAGGGTGCAGCCACGGCTGAGAACCACTGCTCTGGGGACACTTCCCCGGCCGCCCTCTTGAGGAAAAGTGGCCCTGGGCCAGGTTCTCCCAGCACAATCCCCACACGGGCAGTCTCAGTCTCTGTGACTGGGAGGAATCGGGGTGCCCCAGGAGACCATGTGGTCTAGGACAGAACCACTTGGTTGTTCCGGCACCAGAGAGTGAGTGGACAGCAGACGTCCAGACCCAAGGAACAGAGAACAGGCTGCACGATGTTCCGCTGAGCAGGCTTCAGACCCCAAGAAGTCCATGCACTCAGCGTACGGCGGGGCGGGTGGACCTCATGGGTTCCCGCGGACATCCATGACAGTCAGTGAGACACACGCCACTGATGACCCTGGCCCCAGCGCATCCAGACTGAGTTGAAGGAGAACAGCAACCACCAGAAAGCAGGAAGACATGTCAAAGCCTGTCACTCAACGTGGTGGAAACTTGGACAGCGGAGGTGGGGGTGGGAGGGGCGGCCCGGAGCTCAGCTCTGAGCCCTGTGTCCACCTGCAGAGCGGCCCTCCCAGCGGCACAACATAGAACCTACAGGGACTAACAGGGAGGTGCCTGGGGCCTCACAGCCTCAGCCCACCCCTGACCCACGCAGGAGGCAGGAGCAGAGCTCCCAGTCCTCATGGGGCTGCAGGGCAGGGCTCAGAAGATGACTCCCGAGACTCCAGAGCACCACGAGCATCCCCTTGCTCCTTGGGGTTATGGGATCTCTCCGTGGCCCAGAGGCATCGCCTGGAGGTAGCAACAGGCAGCCTCTGCCCCAGCCCTGGGCTCCGGGTTCCCAGGATCTGTTCCTGCCAGGGGACTCAGTGCAGGGAAGGCTTTCCCCCTGTCAAGGGCTCACCCTCGTCCCTCCAGTCTGCTCCAGCCTCTCCTCCCCAGCGAGCCACAAGTCCCCGCCCTGGAAACCCCGCCTCCCCAGGTCCCTGTTGTGCTCGTCCCCATCCACACGCTCTGTGCCTGGTGCCAGGAGGGAGGAGTCAGAGGCTGTCTTGTCCCTCATGTGTCCCCAGCTCCCAGGCCGCTGCTGTCACATGGAGAGCGGTTAAATACTTGCTGGATGTGTGCCTGTGCGTGTGCCAGGCGCTTTGTCTACAGAAGAACTGGAGGCCCGCGTGGCTCTTTCCGTGCAGCGGAGTCCTCTGACTCTGCAGAGGGAGCCGGATGACCCCTCCCTGGCCCCCAGATGACCAGTCCTCCTTCAGCCCCTCTGGTCTCTACTAAGGAGTAAGCGGAGATGATGAGATACACACAGGAACTGAAGCTGAGAACACGGGGCGGAGGGCAGGTGACGCGGGGACATCAGGAAGATTCCGAGCGCAGAGCCACCCAGAAACTCCGAGGACTCTGATGTCCCTGCTGGCCTGGGCGTCTCCCAGAGCAACCGAGACCCAGGGAAGGAAGCACCCAGCCCTCAAGTGGCTTTCCTAGGCTCAAAGGTCAGGAGGCTCTGGGGAGGCCGGTGGGGCCTCTCCTCTCTGGGGTCTCCCCAGGGGGATAACCCATCACTAGGAGAACTTAGTGACAGGAAGAGTGACTCACAGAGAAACAGGGGCCGCACATGCCGTGTCCCTGGCCTCAAAGAACAGACAGCACGGTAAACACACAGCAAGGCAGGGGAGGGAGTCCACAAGACACGCCTCCACTGGGGAGGCCGCCCCGTCCACATCTCCTCAGACCCTCTCCTTCAGCCATCTTCCCCAGCCTGGTGACAGCCGTGACGGCAGCTCAGGGAGGGAAGCAGAGGAGCTTGGGAGTGCACAGAAGGAGAGGCGTGGTCAAGAGGAGGAGGAAGGCCTCAGAAACAGCGGTGTTCCTGCCAGGACTTGGAGGTGGTAGGGGCAGTAAGTGCAAAGGCCCTGAGGTAGGTGTGCCCGTCCCGGTGATATGGGAGCATGGCTGTCCTTCTGAGCAGAGGAGTGACCCAACATGCCACTGTGCTGCACCCTGAGGGTGGAAAGGAACAGAAGTGGGGAGCCCAGTGTGGAAGCAGCGGCTGCCCCAGAAGAGGCCATGGCAGTGGCCCTCTGGCAGCTGGCCAGATGTGCTAGTTAGTGGTGTTGGCAGGATCTGCTGGTGAACCAGACGCAGGGACATGGGGAGAGTCCATCTGACTCCAGAGCAGCAGGGCCTCCACCCAGGAGGAGGGGGGCAGCTTCCTGGGGACTCCATTCAGTTTGGGAGGATTCAGCTGGACACTCAGGGGGGAGTTCAGGCAGGCACTGGGAGGAGGCTGGCGGGGACGAGAACGATGCCTGTCAGCATCCAGGCCCGAGGGCAGAGGGCAGAGGGCAGCGATGACCCGAGCACGGCTGGAGGAAGCAGGGTCAAGGTGTCAGCGCCTCCAGGACGCGGCTGGTGAAGATAGCGGGGAGACCCACCCAAGAGCCCCCAGGGCACAGCATGAGCCACCAGGCATCAGGGTCCTGGCACTCCATGGCTTCCCGGGGACAAACGCCTGAAAGTTCAAGAGAGGAGGTGGAGAGGGAATGGAGGCCGGGTGCAGAGAACTCGGCCGAGGGCAGCAGGAGGGAACAGCCGTCCTCAGAGCTGTTTGGGCCAAGAGCCGGCCACGGAAATCCTACACACTCTAAATTCTCGAGCACGTGCGTTCAGAGTCAGCTTGGGCTCCCACACTTGTGCCAGAGGCAGAGGAGAGGCAGAGGCTGGGGGAGCAGGTGGGAGGGAGGAGGCTGCAGTTCCCCGTGGGCAGGGTGGGGGCCCACCGTGGGACCTGCAGGGTCACCAGCCACTTCCAGGAATGGTATCTCCCAAAGCAGCCACGGCCTCTTGCTCCAGGGAGACCCCTTCCATCCAGATGAAGCACCCAGGCCAGGAAGCACGGGGTGGGAAACAGAGGGAGAGGAGGAGCAGGGCTGGAATGCAGGAGCCCAGTTCAGACGCAGCTCCATCGCTGACTTGCTGTGTAGCCCCTGGAAAATGCCCCACCCTCTCTGAGCCACAGTAGACTCACTTGTAAAATGAGATCTCAAGCAAAGAAACATTTAACTATGTTCGGGGGGCTATGTCAGGTGCTTGCAGGGGTTCCCCAAATCCCACCCACCAAACCCTGTTTTACAGGGGAGGGTCTGAGGCTCCGAGGAGAAGAAACTGGACCTCAAAGTTGTCTCAGCTGATCAGGGCAGCGTTAAGATCTGCATCAGGACCTTTTGCTCCAACGCCCTGTCCCTGACACAGCCCTCCTGGCGACAGGATAGAGAGCACTTCAGCACCCCAGGGTGGCAGAGGTGGACACACACACTTAACACACACTTAAGAGGCTTAAGTTTGCTTTGGGCTGGGAGCAGAGCAGCTCAGAGGAGCCCTGGAACTGAGGTTCTCAAACTCGGGTGTTCCCAGGAAGCCCTGGGGGTTTGAAATTCTGCCGCGGTGCCGGCCCCCATCCCTAGAGACGCCGCTTTCCTTAGCTGGGGGTTCAGCCGGGCACGGGACTGACGGTCGACTTTGCGAGCCACTGGTGTGGCCTGTGGGCCAGCAGCATCCCGGTTCCTGGGAGCCGGCTGGTTCTGCAGATGCACAGAACCTGGCTTTGATGAGGTCCTGGAGGGCGGGCTGGGGACAGCCACCCAGGAGCAGGAGCAGGAGCAGCGGTGCGTGGAAAGGGGCACTGACAGTGAGGTGGGAGGCTAGTGTCCGTGACCTCTGTGGAGAAAGTCCCTCGCATGGCACGAGGTCCTAGGGGGACAGGGCAAAGGCCAAAATACTGGCCTAGAGAGTTGCGGGGGTTCCTTGAGTTGGACGATCGAGGTGTCGGTTCCCAGTGCCACTCCTGGGGTGCAGGACCCGGGGAAGCAGGCACAGCTCACTAGTGGTGCTCAGGTGGCCGCTTCGCTTCTCCCCGCTCTGCCCTGCTTATGGCTGAGGGGACAGCAGAACAGAGGGGCTAAGGGACTTGTCTGGGGTCACTGAGAGCTGAGGAGAAGGGAAGGGCTCCTCCCAGACCTCACCCAGGGCCAGCTGCCTGGCGGCCACTCATTCTCCTTCCTCTCCACAGCCCCGAGGGAGGCCTGGCCCAGTGGGCTTTTGACAGGCCTCTGCACACCTAAAGACCAGCATGCCCTGCCCATGGGGCTTTCAGGCCAAGTCTCGAGGTCTCAAAGGCCACAAGTTCCCCAAACCAGTTTGGCCAGAACTCTAAGTACCAACATGTGACAAGCTGGTAACACCTGACCCAGTTAGCAGGAAGGCAGGCCTGGCCGGCAGCCGCCTTGACCTCACCCACAGGCAGCCGCCAGCGAGGAGATCCCCAGACTGTCTCCCTTCCTGACAGGAAAGGAAGGCGCTGGCCACGCACTTCCAAATGAGGACACTGAGCGCGAGTGTGCAAGTCACTCGTGGCCACACACATGCAGCTCTTGAGAAAGTGGGGACAGGACTGGCTCCCTCCTTATTTGGGGAGGGAGTGTAAGGTGAAGCCCCAACAGACGCGGACAGGAACCCGGGAGGCGCTTCCCAGCGAGGGCACAGACACTCTGGAACACCCCGGTGGACAGCCAGCCCGGGAAGCCGGGGAACCCACCCATTTCTCTCCCATGGAGCGGCCCCACCCCAGCACCGGGGTGCTCAGGGAATGCTCCCCAAGCCCGAAACAGCAAGCCTGGAACCAGGTTTGTCATTCAAACCCCGAGTGTGCCCGTCTACAAGGCTCAAGAACCAAATTCTCCTAGGACCTGGCTTCCCGAAGGTTTTGCTCACTACCGAGGTCCTGGCCAGACCTGGGGTGAGCTCCCCTGTTGTGCAATGTGGTGCAGCGACTCTGCAGCCTCGGGCCTCTTCAACAGACCCTCCCTGCGATGATCAGCACAGGGCTTCCAGTCCAGGGATGTCAGCCTTGCAGGAAGCACGTCCCCACCCCTGCCCTGCCCAGGTAGGTAGGGGCGCGGCGCCCTGAGCTTCCCAGCACCCCAGCATGGCTGCAGCAGGCCCCAGCTGCCGTCTCCTGCCCTCGCTTTCCCTCCAGTTGACCCACAATAGCCTGCTTTCTTCAAAAAACAAAAACAACTCCCAAGAATGGGAAGGAAGCAGAGAAGGAAACATGGCCAAACCCAAGTATGAGCAGGGGCCCGATGCTGGCCAAGGTGGACTCCCTGGCTGGGACAGCAGGAGGTGTTCTCCTGCGACACCCTGGAAGGAAAGCTCTTCAAAAGGTAGGAGTCCACAGGGACCCTCGGACTTCATCATTGCTACCACTGATCTAGGTCAAAGCAGTTAGAAGACGAGGTCAGAGAAGAGCCCCACCCTCATGAGGCGCCTCCCAAGCCCTGTGTTGCACCAGGACTCCCAGAACTTGGTGTTCTGCTGGGTGCAGACGGAGGGCACGGAGCAGCCCGGGGATGCTGTTGAGGCGACCGCTGTCATCTCCATGGAGAAGGTACAGGAGCGCAGGGGGCTCCCTTGCTGCCCGGGGGGCTCACCCCAGCTTGCCTGGGAAGGCTGGCACGGCCGGCTGGCAGGGCGTCCCAGACACGGCTCACTACGTGCCTGAATAGGTACAAGCAGGCAGCCCGATGCTGCCCAAAGGCAAGGGCACCCTAGCATGGGATGGGAGGCAGGGCCACTCAAGCACCTTCCCCATCCCTTGCCACCACCCCAAAAGCCCTGGGTCCCGCTGACAGTTTGGAAGGTGGCCCACTGGAGAGTCCAGCCTGATGCACAAGCGATGAGACGGTGGCGCTGTCTGGCGCGGTCCAGGCGGCTCAGCCCTCACCAGATTCTGCACCCTGTTCAGGTGGGGAGCCAGCCACTCGTTCCCTGGGCAAGAGGAGCTACCCTCATGGAGCCCAGGGGCTCAAGGCCAAGCAGGGCAGGTGGAATGAGGCCCTCCTAATGATCCATGCTACCAGCATTTGCCAAACAGCCTTCAGTGGGCCTGGCCCGGACGCTGTCATGATCACGAGTCACAGCAGTTATCACCAAGTTTACTCTGTGCCAAGCGTTGGACATAAGCAGCAGACTGAATCCTCACAAGAACTTTGTGAGATGGGTACTCTGCATTTCACAGATGAAGAACCAAGGCACAGAGGAGTTAGGCAACTTGCCCAAGAACACACAAGAGTCAGGACTGAAGCCCAAGTCACTTGGCGGTACAGCATGGGCCTGTGAAGTCACACAGGTGGGTCTCTTTGGGATTCCTGGGCTTTTCACGCGCCGCCAGGCAGTTCAAATCCCCAAGAGGAGGAGACAGCTTGTCATGTGCCCAGACACATTTCCCCCACTGATCTGATAACCTATCGGGTTCCGTGGGTGTGGTGGGAGCAGCCTGATGTCTTCTGGGGACCCAAAGAAGCCTGCTCTGCTCAGAGGCCTATGCTGCGCTATAGGGGGTGCCCTTTAAGCATCACAAATATATTTTACCTTTTTGAATGGAAATTCTCTAAAATCAGTCATAGAAGATAGCATGTTCTAAACTCAGCTTGGTTCTCTCTTAAAGAATCTGACTTCCAACTCTGCACATGTGCTGGGCTACCATGGGGGGACGTCCTTGGGGCCACCAAAGTGCACAGGCCTGCTAATCCACGGTGAGTCAGAACCAGATGTTCCAAGTTACCTTCAAGCCGCACCTCCTGGCCGTCCCTTGGCAGCCGCAGGGGATGGGCTCCAGGACTCCCGTGACACCACAATCTGCGGAGGCTCAAGCCCTGATATAAAAGGGCACTGTATTTGCATAAATCATGTTTAGAGAATGACAAGGGAGAAGTCTCTCCATGGTCAGGGCAGATGCGATTGTTTCCCAAATATTGTTGACCCACCGATGGTTGGAGCTGCAGATGCCCAAGGAGATGCCCAAGGAGCGTGCACACTGACCTGGGCTGGCCTGGGAGTTCAGCAGGGAGCGACCTGGCCTCGGCCTTTGTGAAGGAATGGGGAACCTTGCTGCGTAATATATAACTAAAAACTGAACCCTGCTGAGAAGGAGGAGAGCCTAGCAGCACTCAGCATGGGGGGCCTGGCCACAGAAAGGAGGCACACGCCCACGAGCCCTCAAACTTGGGTTCACGGAAGACGGAGTCGCTTTGGGACCTGCTTCCCGTGGTGATGCTGCCTTCTGCTTTACTTCATGCAGGGGGTGGGGAGGGGTCATAGATGACTTCACCCCAAGAAGAGAGATTTCTGCCCCTAATGACCGGTGCTGGGACAGAGGGGGACATTCTGTTGCTTCCCAACCCCATCCCCAACTCTTTCCTGATCTCACTGGGGCTCAGGCTGTAGGTGTCACGCAGGGACCTGGGGGCGTTGGCACACCGAGAGAGACGGGGTCAAGAACTCAAGTCTCCTTAGGCCTTTCAGGAACTTCAAGTGACAGTTCCGGCATCACAGGATGTTTGGCCTTTTGCAAGTAGCAGATCCAAGGGCTTCTGGGCAGCTGAGGACAGGTCATGGACTTTAGATGGGGCCAGTCTTGGCCTCCTGCAGGAATGGTTTTTCTGAGAAGCCCCTCCCCAAGAGGAATGGCAGGTGAGCCGAGGGTGGCTGTGGGCAGCTGCTTCCCTGGACAAGACAGGGACACATGCACCTGCTGTGCAGGCCAGTTCATGACTCAGAAATGGGGTGCAGAGCCTCTGCTCCAGACCAGGAGAGCATGCCTCCTCATGCAGAGCCTCCTGGCGGGACCCCATCCCTGCCACCTCCACCAGACGGCACTCAGTCCTTGGCCCCGGCTTTACCCCTGCCTGCAGGGGAGGCCCTCTGACGCACCTGGCTTGACTCGGCTCCTAGGGAGGCCGAGAAGACCAGGTGTAGGAGGTTTAGCGTCTGACAGGCCCAGCTCCCCCGCCAGCAGTCGAGCTAGTCGCCCACCCTCCCAGTGCCAAGGCATGAGGCCAGCCACACCCGGAGGGGAAGCACTGCACCCAGCCGGCATGGTGCCTGCGACAACACGGGCAGACCCTCTTCCTCTGTGTGCTGCCCAGAGGGGGGCCACTCAAAACAAGAATCCCAGTGGGGACACCCCAACCCTCCCCTAGAAGCAGGGGTATGGCATCCTTTCTGACTCACATTCCCACCCACGTGGCCCCCAGCGCCTCCGGCAGCCCTCCCACCTGGGCCAGGGTCCCGCTCCCCTCTCCAGGGGCTCCTCCCCTCCTGCTTCCCACTGCACAGGGCCGGACAGTGTGGAAGACCCACGGCTCCCTGGGCGCCTCCTCCACCTGAGCCCAGCTCCTCCCCAGGGCCGCAGCCCCGGGGCCCCCTCCACCCACCACAGGGCAGGGATGTTCCAGCAGTTCCCTCCTTCCTCCAGGGTCCCCGTCACCCCCGTCACTCCTCAGGGCCTGCAGGGCGCGCAGTGGGCCAGGCCCAAGTCTCCCCTGCCCTCTGGATCCCAGTGCAGGCAGGTGTCTGCCAAGGTCAGCAGCGACCTCCACCACGCTTCAAAGCCCCCGGGCCCTTCTCCCTCCTCCCTGCACCGGGAAGCACTCCGGCCTTGGGGGCCTCTGCGTGGCTCCCTCATCTGGGGGAGGAGGCGCACCTGCTCCCCTCGCTCACTCCCTGGGATCCCAATCCCTGGCCTTGGCACCACGTGTAGCAGGGGCTCCCCCGACTGCCACACAGCCTGGTCCTTTCCTCTGGTCCCTGAATCTGCATCTTCCCCTGCCCCCGCCTTGATGTGACAGCAGGGCGAGCTTAACTGGCCGAGGGCCCGCATGTCCCCACAGAACTGCTGCTTCTAGTCCCCAGCTCCTCCCCAGGCCCCTCCACTCCCCTGGCCGTACCCCACCAATAGCCCTCCCCAGCCTTCAGCCAACTTCTCTGAGAGAAGTCCAGAACCCGGCTGTGACAGCAGGGGCAGCCACTCCGTCCTGACTGGCCTGTTTCTACTCCACCCTTCTGGGTCTGTTCTCAACAGACCAGCAGAGAGAGCCTTTTAAAAGGCACATCACATGGTATTGTTCCTCCTCTAAAGCTCTCTGATGACTTCCACTGAGTAGAAGCCCAGTCTTCAGAGTGGCTGCAACAACCAACTCTGGCCCCAGCTAACCCCCGACCCTCAGCCTGGCCCCACCACCCCTTGAGCATGCACAAGGTTCTACCTCAGGACCTTTGCACGCGCTATTCTGGTGCCAGTGCTCTCTGGGGGGGGGGGGGGGGGGCAACAGGCCTGGCCCTCATCTCCAAGTCTTTGCTTAAACGCTCCTGTTTGGGCCAGGCTTCCTGACCCGGATGTTTAAACTGGGGACCACCCCCTTCTCTGCAGAACTGTATTCCCCATCCTACTTCTCCCTGCAGTGTTCCCCAGCTGACACTCTGTATATGCTGGTTTGTTGTCTGTCACTAGAATGTCACAAGTAAGAATCTCCCTTTGTTCTCTGCTAGGTCCTTCAGTGCCTAGAACAGCGCTGGGGTCAGACAGCACAGGCCGCAGCTCCACGCCAGAGAGGAGAGAGAGAATGAATGCCAACATCCACTCTGCCTTTCCTGACTAGATCAGGTCCATGGGGCACCATCTAGCATTTCTAGTTCTCAAAATGAAACACTTATAAAAAGCAATACGACTGAACACCTTCCCACGCCTCATTTCCACCCTGCTCCCCATACATCTAACCGCTGCTATTCCCCAACGAATTGGGCTACAACTTTTTTTTTTTAATTTTTATTTTTTAATACTGGGGACTGAACCCAGGGGTGTCCTACTAGAGCCACATCCCCAGCCACACCTTCTTTTTGAGACAGGGTTTCATTAAATTTTAGAAGTTGGCCTTAAATGTGGGTGCCTCTTGCTTCAGCCTCCTGAGATACAGGCCTGTGCCTCTGCGCAGGTGCTGTTTTATAAACAAGTTTAGTTTGAATGATGTCTATTAAATCATACAAGTGCAACAATAAATACAAGTGGCATAAACAGGTCTGGAAACAAACAGAGTGGCCTCTGGCATGCACTGAACTAGGCTGCTGGGAAATGAAGCGCAAGGGCTCTCCCCGTGAGCAGTGGCCAGGACGTCAGAGGCAAGAGTGCACATTACAGCTGGTATTCTAACAAAATTTCAGTACAATTCTGGGGCCACTCCACACTCTCAGGCCCTGTGCTTTTGCAAAAGTGTCCTCAAGCCAGTACTGCCCAGGCAGGGGACTCCTGGAGAGGGCTGAGGCCTGCTTCCTTCAGCAGAGTGCCCAGGCCAATGCCCTTGGATTTCGTCAGCTGAATCACCTTAGCAGGCAGCTCTGACTCACAGGCGACGGGGAAGTCACCAGGCTGGGCAGCCAGTTATGGGAACAGCCTCGCTCACAGCCAGGACTGCGGCACAGCACAGCCAACCAGGGCTGAGGTCCAACAAGAAGGGGATTCCTTATAATCTTGAGCAAAACTGCAAAGAGCCATGTGAGGGAAGGTGCCCATCACCATGCACTGGGTGTCTCTGCAGAGAGGGAGCTCTTGGTGTCAGGGACAAAGGTGCCAGGAAAAGGGTCACCCCATTTTTAGGTCCCCAAACTAAATTTAACAATCTGAAGAAATATTGAAGTCCGGGAGGTTCAGCGTGGGTCAGACAGGCCAAGTCCGAGGACTGGGGTGTGGGGCAGTGAGACAGTGTGGACACGGGCGGGGTGGGGGGTCTCCCCAACGCCTGAGGCAACAAGCCGGGCAGCACAGCCTCCTGGGGGCTCTAGGGTTTGCTGATGGTCGGCACCCCGCCTCTCAACCTAGAGGACGGACCATGCCTCAGGCACTGACCCTTTAAGGCTGTAATTAACTTTCACCAAGGAACTGATCCTTTTCTTTCGACTTGGTTTCAATCGATCATTTTTCCCAACAATGCTCTATTTAGCCAGGGGAGGCAATGAACTGCCCCAAGATTCACAGTTCAAACTCAGAAGCCACAAGTCAGGGTCACACCGGCAGCTTGACTCTAGGACCTTGGTTTCCTTGACCCCATCATTCCACGGTGCTGCCACAGCTGGTGGAGTGGGGAGTGGGCACAGGCAGGTGCTGGGCTGTGCCAAGCTGGTCCACGACAAGTCCACGCACCATGATTCCACCTCTGCTCGGGCACTCAGAAGTATCCCACTCTCAAGACGCCCCAGACCGTGTGTCGTGGGTCACAAGGAATAGGACAAGCATAGTGAAGTACCTGTGAGAGGTGAGAAGTGCTGGAATCCACCAGGGACTATAAGTAAGCAAAGGGAAAGAACCCAAAATTACAGGCCAAAGAGTAAAAATTAAAGTGATGAGCAGCGTGATCCACCTTACTCATTTTTCTCCCAAGACGGAATGGAGAACTCTTGAGGTCTGGCTAAGACTCCTCAGAGACGCTGATATAGTGAATATTTCAAAGTCCCACCCCAGAGATTATGACTTAGTAGGTCTGACACTTTCACCAAACCACCCAGGTGACTCTGCTGTAGGTGGTCCACGGAGCCAGCATCAGCAAGACCACAGACTGAGCTCCTTTACCCAGCCGGGGCACAGGCAGGAGCCTCAGCTTCTCAAGTTCAAATTAACAGGACCCTTCACACTGGGTGAGCAAGATGCTCCCCCCACGAATCACGTGTCCCACACGACTCAGAACATCGCCTTAATGCAAGGCCTGATGTTACCTGGCACTAGCAGGCTCCATCTGAAACTTCAAAAATATTTTAAAAGGTAGAAACATATCATCAATCGCAGCGATGAAATAACTTGGCACAGCACATACTTCACACCATGTGCTGCGCCAGTTTACTGATACGGACAGAAGCGCTGGTCCCACCTGAGGGCAAGTTTACCAGATTCAATTTCACCAAACTCACTTGTAAAATTCAAAGTAGCCTAAAATACGTGGCTATTAGATAAGTTCTGAAAAAAAATTCCAGAGCAAATCAGGAAGAGAAACCCATCAGCCCTGGGGTAGAATGACGAGACTACAGCCAAAGGACCAGCTGTCCAAAGCCACCAGCTCTGTCACTCATAAGCACCTGGCACCAAACACAAGACCTACTTTCCACCCAGATGGAAGGATGGAGGGCGATGGGGAAGACAACTATTCTGCTTGAGAATTAAGGTGCCCCCTAGTGCAGACTGTCTCCACCCTTGCACCCACACTTCATTCTCTCCACTACTCAGTGCTGAACACATTTTTAGGAGCTTAGGGGGGAAATTACAGTCCATGCGTTTGTCACACTGGACACTCTCCCGTCTAGAGGTCACTAGCCCGGCAACGGCACTCATCAGCAAAGAATCAACAGCAGAGACCTGGCTAGCTGAACGCGAGCAAACTGGGTCAGAAAACCCCATCCTAGGATTAACCCGCTTGTCCCTTGGGGTGGCTCCTGGGTGCTCTCATGAGGCCCAGCCCCACTGCCTCGCTTCCCACCAAGCAGGTCTGACAGAGACCAAGGCGTGCAGATCACACCATCACCAAGGACAGGGAGACCAGGGTAAGGACGCCGCCTCCTCAAGGAGAGATGGCATCTCAAGCTCTCGGCTCACTGTGTGGCAGCTCTAAGTCCCGCATGTTGGAATCACCCACGGCGTCCCTTTCCACAGGGGAGTGCTGGCTGATGGCTACTGAGAGCCTTCAAAGGAAGGTGACAGTATCCAGAGCACAGCAGGTAAGTGGGGATACAGTGAGATCACAGCTGGCGCTGCAGAACTAGCCCCCTGCCTGCATCCAAAGCAGACCCAGGGACATTGGCCCTCTTTTCCCAAGTGCAAACTGAGCCCCAGGCTCCACGCTGCACCCCAGGCAGCTGCTCCCCATGCAAGTGAAAAGCCACCTGCCCACCATGGCACGGGAAGACTTCTATGAAAAGATGGAAGAAATGCTGACACCAGTGAGCCAGGTTCTGTTCTCCAGATGGCCAGTCTCGAGTCCACTCCTCCCCAACAGCGAGCAGGTGGACGCAGCTGTGCCAAGGCAGGCGTGCCAGGCCAGTTTCCCAAGCACCCAAGAGGGACTTCTCCTAGGAGGACCTCAGCTCTTTACCTCCCGGTATTTTCTGGTCTCTTCAGCTGGTGTCTCTTGTCCCCTAGGGCAGGTCCCTTTGCTTCCTAAAGGAGATGCCACCAGAAGGCAGAGGCAGGGGCATGACAGGGGCTGCCTTCTGTTCCCCACTCCCAGATCAATGACCAAGAGGCAGAGGCACAATGAAGAGGAGAGGGACCTCTGGACTGCATTCCTAGCACCTCTGTGACCTCAAGCTGTGAAGGTTTCCTTTGCCTTTGTGTCCCCATCTGTAAAATGGGAGGACATAAAAGTACTCACTTCACGGGATTGTTGTAAAGACCAAATGGGTCAATATGTGCACAGCCCTTCTGCAGTGGATGGCGAGAACTTTCAAGTGTCATGTGATCTCAGCAAATCGAGGTCCTTGGCTGAGTTCTCCTGGTTTCATGGAGCTAATGAAATGTTTTCTTCTGAACCCAGGCCTTTGAAAATTTATATTTGGCTCTGAAGTCCAAAACCAAGATATAAATATAAAAAGTCCTGTGGAGGAGTAACAGAATAAAAATGAATCACTTTTCTCACTTCAACTTGAAAATGATTTCCTGTCGTCACAGCTCGCTTCTCTTTACCTCTGATATGTGCAGGGGGCGGGGAGCCACAGAAAGGCAGCTAGCTACCGGGTACATACATGAACAGCTCTGGCCCTGCTGAGGCACAGTGAAGGCCCTTGGTGTCCCTGCTGGCGGAAGCAGCAGAGTCACAGGCAGAGGCAGGAATGTTCTGGCCTCAGCAATCCAGGCTGTTGTGAAATCTCACACAGCACATGGTATGAGCAGCAGCCTCGACCTCCCACCAGACCCAAACTGGGATTCAAGAGAACACCTCTGAGTAACACTAATAATGACAGCAGCTCCTGGTGATGGCACTTACAACGGTGGGCAGCACCTGTGGTCTGTCAGCTGTTGTCTGACGTCTTCACAGTGATCTTTGTGGTCAGGTTGATCACCCCGATTTGATATACAGAAAACCAGGTTCAGAGAGGTTAAGTAACTTGCAGGGGTTAAGGTTCCAGTGAGAGTATGAGACACAGCCAGAATTCAAAGATTCCACTTAACAAACATTTACTAAGCAACTACTGCCTGCCAGGCACTGTTCCAGATGCCAGGAACATAGCCTCCTCCGAGGAGGGAGCGGGCAACAGACAAGTGTGAGTCCTAACAGAATGCACAGAAGGCTTGAGCGCCGTGCAGAACACCATGGCAGAGAAAGGAGAGGAAAGGGCTGTGACCACATTCTCAGCCTCCGTAAAGATTCTTTTCTGTCTCTCAGGGCTTTTGGAAAGTGTGAGCACTTTCCTCAGTAGCCTTCTCCAAAGGTTCCGAAGCCATCACCAACACCCAAGTTCATCACCCACGTCCTGCCCCTTACTGGGGTGGATTACCAAAGCCTTGTGGCTGCTCACTGGCACCTTCTGAGGTTCACTACTGTGAGCACTTGAGTGCCTGGCACTGAATAGCATTAGCAGTCACTGCCAACGCCATCCAGGACACAGAGCCAGCGTGGCCGCCAATCATCGAATACTTCCTAGGAAAACATACCACTCCTAACACGGCAGGGGTGAAAGCAGGTGTGATTCCACTGCAGACCAGGCCGCCTGTTACAAAGGATACCCAGGGAATGAAATCCCAGATCAGCAGTTCAAAGCCAATGCTAATTCCCACTCCACAACCTCTCTGCAACAAAACCACGCTCTGAATGATGACATCATTCCTGGCCCTGTGTTTGAGGGCCAAGAAAGTTGGAAAATAAAAAAGACTCCAAAACCCAAGTGAACCAGGTGGCTTTCATGCTGCAGTTGAGTGCAGTGATTCTGGAATCAGGTGCATGTTTGGGGTTCCCCTCTACACAGCTGTGATGTTGCCCCTCTTTATTTGTAAATGAGAACATTATTTTGTTCAGGTAGGAAGATCTTAAAATCAGTTAAGCCATGGGATGCACTCAGAATAGAGCCAGCCCCTCCTGTAAGAACGGCCAGTCTATACCCTCAGCTCCCTTCACAGAGGCCTGCTGCATCCCGAGGGTCCTCTCAAAGTCCCAGTACACGGGGCTGCTCTCTGACCAGAGTCCATAAGACTTGCAGCCAGACACCCTGACAATCCAGGCTGACAGTGTGAAGCCGTTTTCTGAATGGCTGACCGACTCAATCACTACAGGAGAATGTGCCCGAATTCACAAATCCAATAATAGCTTGGCAATAGAAGCCATCTGAAAATGCTCCTGCACTCTCGCTGGGCTGGCAAGGACTGGATGTGATTATAAGCAAGTGAGAAGAGAATGTAACTGCAAGGAAAATTGAAGCCATCTGAGTTTTAAATAACTTCATTCCAATGAAGAATATTAAACTATTATATTTTGGCAAAATGAAGTACTAAAAAAATCCAATTACTTTAAATTGAAATTCTACGCTAAAAAATAAAATCACCACAACTGTATCCTATGGCCGAAATACCCTTTCATTACTCACTTACCTGTGCAGAAAGTTCCAGGTCTTATTAACACGAGCCCTGTTTTACGTTTAGACTTAATGCTAATCCTCAGTAGCTATATAAGTAGAATTCTAGGGTATACAGTGGCTCCTGTCTAAACACTGATATGGAAGTGTTTTCAGTTTAAATATGTTCCTGCTCAGAACACAAACTGTCCTTTAAGATCCTAAGACTCTGCTGTTACCAAGTGACACTCCAGTTCTGGCTCCACTCACTGAGTTACTTGGCAGCACCCATCGAGGGGCATTCAGAAATGGTCAGCTGGACATGGACAGGCACACTTAGGGACTGTCTTCCAGAATATGTTCATCTGCAGCTTCTGCCTGAATTTCCTATCACTTTCTATTAGCAAGAATTGAAAAGAAATCCAGTCGGCACAGGAGAGGTGGAAAACGCAAGCACATACAAGTCCCACTACCGCAATAGCCAACGGGTTTACTCTAATAATTAAAGTATTTCCCAGCCCCCTTTTATTAGCTCACAATTGAATGTAATTTCATAATGTAATTTATTTACGGCATTCAGGATGTTTTTTTTCAATTCTTAGTCTTAATCCAGAAAGCAAATGAAGTCTGCACGCCCACTCCAAGCCCTAATCCTATACTTTGAAAACAACTTGCTATGGGCAGATGTTTTATGGCACCCAAGGCACTACTTTCTGAGGTGGGAGGTGGGCCTGGATCAGCCTCGTTTGGAATTATGACTCAGAAGGTCACGTCTCCAGCAACACCCGGGACTCGCGATGACTCCCGGCTGCCTTCTTTGAATCACTTTCAAGACCAAAGGGCAGCGTGACAATGAGCTTGGTTTCTGCTGAACAGTCAGACTATTGATGAGGCAGAGGCTTTAAAAACCAATGGACTGAGCTACCCGCCACCCCGCGAGGGGAAGAGAGGCATATTCCACTGTGAAGAGGGAAAGTGGATGGAAGTTGGCCTCTCGCAGCCCCCGACTAACGAGCAGCCTCCATGACCAGGAAGACAACCTCACCCATAACCTAACTGCCCCCATTCAGTCCCAAATGTCGCAAAGTCTTTAATTGAGAAGCTATCAAGGCCTGTATTCTGCAAATAGAAGAAATCAAACTCTAAAAACCTACAGATGATCAACAGGAGAGTGTGGCCCGGAAACAGTTCAGATCTCCACCTGCACTTGAGAGCTGCGGGTGCCCTGGGCACTTCCTAGTCTGCTCCCTGCATGCGAACGACACCAACCTCACGGGGTTTCGGTGAAGATTCAAGCTTCAAAAATGGTTAACACAGTATGGAGCATGCAGCAAGCACTCAAAAACCACATTAAATTCACTCAAAATCTCTTTAGATCATTTCCAACAACTCTGGAGAAGGAAGGAGCATAAGAGTGACCAGCAGGGAAAGAAGTGGGGTGAACCAGGGGAGGCGGGGGTGAACAGGGAGCCGGGGACACAGGCTCAGAAGATCAACTGCGGAGCAGTTTACATTTTCCTTCCTTACATCACACCCACTCACAAATCTCAAATTTTGTTCCATTTTTTGGACACTGAATGTTTTAATTTTGTCTAGAATTTTAATGGCAACGCAGATGTCATTTTTCCCAACAATCTGGACCTCATCTCTCTTCTTTGTATTCCACAGCACTGTGTACTTAAGATCCTGCCAGCAAGGCAGGCCCTGCAGCAGGAAAGGTCCAACAGCACCTGAGGTGGCGCTCAACAGTGCTGACTGTGGCGTGAATCAGCCAAGGAGAAGCTGCACGACAGGCCCTGTCCCTTTTCTTGCCAACAGTGCACAGTTCTGAGCCCAGCTCTAGAGATCATCCCCACAACCTTCAGACAAGCAAGAACAGCAGCAGGGCCTGCTCAGCAGCGAGTATAAGGACGATGTGACACTGTGAGGCTCAAAGAGGAACACAGGGACACCACAGCACTTCAGAGCTGCACACATTCTTTTTCCAATATAAATTCAGAAACGTGTGCATTGAAATTATCCAGAGCCTTTGAAAAGATTACCCAACCCTGTTTCCAATTCATCTAAATAGTCTAATTTTTAAAACTGGCTGTAGGGCCTTGAAACAAGTAGCTGGGACAGGCTTTCTGGGTGAAGTTCAGAAAGCACTGGGCTCGAGGGCAGCGCTGCGGCTCCTCAAGCCTCTGAGAATGCTCTGTCCACACTTTCAAATACACCTCAGCAGTGCTGTACTAGAACCTTCACTGAGAGCAGATCCTGAAGCAGCAGCCCAGGACCTGCTGGGCCTGCAAGGTTCACACAGCAACCAAAACGGGCCAGAGGTCCTTCCTGATCAGATAAAGAATTTGTTGGGGATTCCTTCAGTGAATAGCAGATCTTTCCCAACCACCAGTCAGGTCCTCAACACACTTTCAATGTGGCCTGTATGTCCATGTCAACCCTCTTCTCACCTACCTGTGCTCTAATACATCTTCAAGGTAAACTGCACTTATAAATTTATTTTTAATGGCTAAGTCAATCTATACAAAGTGAGCTTCAATATCAAATCAAAATTCACATAAATGAAATGTTAAATGCATCCAATGAACCATTATTTTGGTGTCACCTTGACTTAAGTATCACAGGCCTGCAGTCCTGTAGATGTCCACCCTCAGACACAAAGCAAGTACCTTCCCAACCACCTATCTTTGGGGACTTGTGACAAAGTGAGGAGGTTCCAAATACAAAGCATCAAAAAGGGGAAAAGGACACCAAGCAAACATAAGCTCAGAAGTTGGGATTTTGTCCATTTTGTCCACAGATATAGCCTAAGTACCTCAAACACAGCCTGCCCTTTACTAAACACTCAGTAAACCAAGTTGACTAGATTAACCACTAGAAAGAACCTGTAACTCTCAAGTTGAAGCCCCGTGAGCCCAGACAGGGATTTATCAATGGAAACGCTGTGAGATGCTTTCAAACAATGTGAGTGACAGAAGGCTTTATCAGTGCTTAGCTTTTTAATTTAAAAAAAAAAAAAGTTCAACCCTATGAAGACTTTTTAAAAGCAACCAAAATGGGGCAGAGTTCCTTCCTGATCAGATATAATAATTTGTTGAGGACTCCCTCCTTCAGTGAGTAAGCATCTTCATTCCTGAGCTCACAGGCACTACGGCCAGGGTTGGGGACACTAAAGGCCAACGAGAGACTCAGCCCACTGTCTAGTGTGGGGTCTGACAGCATCCTATTCCAGTAAACACTATGGCCATCTAGGCCCCTTCCCATTCTATACACACAGCAAACACAGTCTCCCAAGTTAACCTACCAGAGCAGGCTTGTGACTGAAGGCACAGCTACAGAAGAATGGCAGGCAGATTGGCCAGGAGGGAGACCGGGTCTGGCTCCCACAGGAGGAGTGCTCTCCACCTCACAACACTCCCGACCCCACAGGGCACTGCCGAGTGTTCAGCGCTCGAGCGAGCACAGCATTTAAAACTCAGACTGAAGACCATTTCCAAACTTCCATCCACGTCTCTCCTCCCTGGGTTTTCCCACCATAGGAGCACCACTGGCCAGAGAAGGCTGAGGGAGCCACCGTCCCCAGAGGAGGAAGGAGACAGTGTGAGAGCAAGACCTGCTCCGGTGCCGGACTGCAGTTCACTGCTCATATCCAACCACTTTCACCTGCAGAAAACACCATTCTGAAAGGACTTTCAACCCAAATGTTACCACTTCCATTCATTCTTAGGAGATCCATAAAAATAAATCACCCACAAACAAAATTGTCAGCAAGCACAAAGGAAACTATGACCCTGTACATGAAGCCCTTTATGTCACTCTTACCAAATTAAGTTCACAGGGTACCTATTGGCACCACTGGCCTACTACATGTCTACCCTCTAGATAGGACATGACAACTGGAATCACAAATGTCCAGCTGATGCCAGACAGAAACAGGTGAAAAGAGGCCCCAGGGGGTGACTACAGACCACACTGTGTAAAGCAAGACTGGTCCTCTAAGTACTCTCACCTTCCCTCTAATGTGCTCCCAATTACGTACAAAATGCAGTCCTTTCACAAGTTTTTAGAAAGTTTTTATTGGTTACAAGGATATAAAATGTATCATTCAAATTCTTCCCTATTTATTAAAGTATATGCAGCAATAGCATAAAAAAATTTTTTTATACATCTGTCAAGCCAATGATATATTTCATGCTAGAAGGGGAAAGTATCAAACAGCAGTCTTGTTTATAATTAATTCCCCTCTGTTTCTTTCTCAAGGCTACATTGGTTAAAATCAAAGAACAACCCCTTTTGTATATCAAATTGTAAATTTTAATGTTTTCATTAGAATAGTCTTTTATAGCACTCTCCAACAAGAAGCAATAAAATAACTAACAGCGAACTTCATACAGGAACACTCTCCAGATTAACAATGCAAACAAAAATGCAAAATGTAAATCACATATAATACAATTGAAGCGTCCAAAACAATTTAAATAATTTTAAATATTTTATTTTTAAACTGCTACAAATGCTTTATACAACATTTCAACATAAAGTCCCCATAACAGAAATGTAACAAAATGGGAATGATAGTGAAAGGGTTAAAGTGGCACAAACTCACTAAACAAGTATTAAACTACAAATTTTAAGAGGTAGATTACTTTTTAAAGTTGAGAACAAAAAACAGTATGAATAAAATCTAGCCATTTTCCACGAACTCAGTCATTAATTTGGGAGGAGGCATAAAAATGAATGGAGAAATGATACTCATACTTTGGCAGAGGCCAATTTGTTATTTTAATCTCTATTAGAGACTGCAGTATAAAACCTGGTATGTAAATTCATTTATACTTACATGTAGACACACACATCTCTACAGGCCTGGATGCATCTGTGCATTGATATATTGCTACATAGTCTCTCATAATATAATAGTTATAAATTAGTGCCAGATAACCATTTGAGAGGATAATGTCCATTAGGATATATAAACATGACACTATAAGAGGCATAAAAAAAGAGTCCATATCCAATCTGGTTTCCTCTCGGTTATGCTGGCAATCTGCTTGTGATTTAAAAAGGGGGCAGGGGGTTGGGGGGTAAGAGATCAGCTAAATGCCTCTCTCTGTCTACAATTCATTTAGAAGAAAGGCATCAAGAGCTGGTGTGTGAGGAAAAGTTTTAAAATGAGTGCATCCGAATCTGTCATCCCTGAAATCTACAATAAACTACTGATAAAATAGAGAACTTGCTTTGCAAGGTTAAGTTCAAATCATTCCCTTCTCTGCTATGTGCCAAAATCAAGGGCCACACTCACATCTGAGTTACAGTCCCATGACGAGGAGCCAGTTCATCTAGCCCATCTTACAGGGCCCTTCTCTTTGGATCTCAGTCACCTGGGAGCCCAGCACACACACTGGGCACCACTGAAGGAGCAGATGCCTGACTCTAACCAGGGCAACAAGAAGCCAGCCGGCAATCAACTGTGTTACGATTTTTGAGTCAGCTTCAACTGGTCTTGCAAGCTTGGTAGATTTCGTATCCTTTGCCGTAGTGTTTATCCTAAGTTGAGCATGCAATATCTTTTAGTCAATTAAGGTTTGTTTTGTTTGGGGGGCTTTTCTACAGGAAGTTCCTAGAAAATAAGAAAACTGAAGATAAATGACAACATAACATAATCTTGTATGAATTGACCATGTTAAAGAAAAGGGTGAGGCGACCATAAGACAAATGTTATCAAAGACAGCAACACATAAATGACTCTGAAGGTATTCAAGAACTCAGGTGTCCCACTCCAAAGATACATACATGCTAAGAAAACTGCCAGTAGGACCATTTCTAAGTGAGACAGCAGAAACAGAGATGGGAGAAATAGGTGCTATGTTTTTGACTCAGGTCACTGTAAATGGGAAAAACCTGGCCAGGCATTTTATTTTGCTTCTCTGATCTTGACATTTTCCTGGACTGGCTGCAGAGGGTACTCGGTATCAAAGAGAAGTGTTGCTTCTCTAGGAGTGTTAAAAAATGGAAAAACTCCCTGGGCAAAAAGGGTGAGAGGTGAGTAGAAAAATGTATCCCTTTCCTTCTCTTGGGGTCTTGCCAGAGCTGTGGAACTAAACCCAGCACCACATCTGAATTCAGTGCCCGCCCCCCCCAGAAGCCCAAGGTAGGCAGTAACCACTAACTCAGGGTGGGCCATGGCATTAAGGAAGAGAGGGACTAGAAGCTGAGCGATGGTGACATCACACTCTTCTCCTGCTCTGTCCTAAGGAAAGCATTTGGAACCCATGGTTTCTTTATCGCCTGAAAGGCACGATGGCTGCTGTGCTCCATGAAGTGACCAACAAACTGCCAATCCCTGAGTGTTACCTGAAAAACCCAGCTACATTCTCGAGGCTGGTGGCAGGCAGACACTTAAAAAACTATGGAACCCTCAACTGGCTTTCCAGTGTAAAGCTTCTTAAGCGCTGGGGCTGTGTAAGGAAGAGGATGCACTGCCAGATCTAACAAGACCCCAAGAACACAACGGGGTAAGAAAAGCAGAACCACCAAAAACTGAGTGAAAGCAAGTACTTCTCAACATGTAATAGATGGAATCACCTCTGAACAAAATTTAGAAGTAGCAATACACTAAAACAGGAAGACTGTAAGTAAAACAACTTCTTCTCAATGTAAAACAAACAAACAAACTGGGGACAAGCGCTCCCCTGGAACAGTCCTAGGTGAGACATTAACGGCAATCGCACACACATGCCCCAAGTCTGAAATTTAGGAATTCCAGTCCCTATGAAGTACCATGAAGACCAAAATAAACTCTTTGAAGAAAGAGCCACTCTTGAATCCAGATATTCGATATATGATGTTCTGCTGAACATTTGTTTTTTAATTCCCAAAGACAATTCACGAATTTATGGTCACTTGGTAAGCACCCTGGATAACACCCCTGTCCTGCACAGTTCCACCGCACAGTTCCAGCAACTCACAAGAGGTAGAACAACTACCAGGGATGCCTGCTGCTACTGTCTACCAGTTAAGGCAACACCAATGTTTTCTCATCTGACTCTCTGTGCTTCCCTTTAGGCCAAATTTCACTCCAGCAACATAACCCTGTCAACTACCAAACAAAGCAAAATGATTAAGATTAACTGGAGGAGAGAAGAGAGATCAATCACCTTTTAGTCACTTTAAAGGTTAAGAGGCTAGCAGCAAATTGATGAACTTCACAAATGCTGTTACTCAGAGGACTTTTCTTTAAAATATTTATTTATTTTTTCATCTCAATCTTATTCCTGAACTGTATAAATGAGACCCAGTACAAAGTGATTCTTTTAGCTAATATCAGAGACAAAAAGGATACATTATCTTCTAACCACCTGGAAAGTATTTCAAATCTGTGACGAATGGTGGCATATTCAGCAACTTAAAAAGGACTCATTCTGACTATGCCCTGTTGGTATGGAATTGTCAGAACACACTGAGCACATGCAGGTATGCAGTTACACTGCCAGAGGGAGGCAGCTCTGAGGGCTGACAGGGCTTATCCTCACCAGGGTCAACCTCCACGATACCATCGCCAGAGACCACATGTTAATCACATCTACAGCAACTGAATATTTAATACTTTTATAAAGTAGCTTTTGAAAAATTTGATCCCTTAATCCTACAGTAAATCATTCAAATCATTCAGGGCTACTGACCTCCCTACATCTTTAGTTAGCCACAATTTAGGCACACAGGCACCAAGAATCCTATCTGATCAACTAAGCAGTGACAACAGCCCCTTTGTTTCCTCATGATCTCTCCAGAACAGCAATCACTCCACAATTACCCTTTATTTGTTTAAACACCAAAGAATCTCCAGACACTAAAAATTGCAGCCATGAAAGCTCAGAGTTGGGTCAGGCTGCTCCATACTCTAAAAAGACAAGGCTACAAAGTATTTGCAGAGATGCCAGCTGATGATAACGACCTCACATGAAGCTGACCTGTAGGTATTGTTTGTGAAACAGCAGGAATTCTGAGAATGCACATCAGCTCACTGTTAACTGACTCAGAAAATCTGAGAAGTCGATGTAACAAAATTAACCACAGCCCTCTCACTCCATCTGTCAACTGAGAATAGGGATTACCATATGGAGGTATGGAGAACGTGGAGTAAGCACATACACCACTACAAATCCAAGATGAAAGACTACTGGGGCAAAGGGTACTGACCAATGAAGCTGACTTACCAGGGCACCACGCATGCCTGAAAGAACCTCAAGGTCCTGCCTCCCTGAAGCTCCAAGCACCCACACTAGTTGTTCTTCCCCTTTGGAACCTGGCTTGTTTACTACCTTAGGGCTGAAAACGGGGGATGGGGAGGAGGGAGCACAAGGCATTTTAAAGAAGCATGGTGCTTTGTTGTTTTGTCCACCATGTTAAGCTCTTAAAATTCAAACACTGGTAGTAAAAGAAAGCATGAATAATAAAAGCTGTCCAAGTCCCTAATGCTTACGTCACAGAACTTCTGAGCAAGGTTGCAAGGTGGTTTGCCAATGAACTCATGATCCACCTTAACCTACAAATGATCTATGATCAGGGAATAATAAAGTGATGCTGATATATTACCCAAGACATGAAGGAAGTTTGACAGAACTTCATCTTTTCACATAGGGAACTTTTTGAGAGCTTCTCCGTGGTTTCAAATTCAATTCATACCTGGCCCTATTAAAGAAATGGCACCACTTTGTGAGTCTGAAAGAAAATCTAATTATTCATCTCTATGGTGGCCAGAACAGTGGCCCAAGCAGTGGCCTTTTATGCCTACAACTTATTCAACAGCTACTTCTTCTGAATGCTCAGCTCAAAATTTTACAGGAAAAGAAAACAAAACCCCCCTGGGTCAGTCTACTCTTCTCCTGCAGTCCTCACCTTCCCGGCTGAGCTTACCTGAAGTCCTTCAGCTCCGACCTGGCACTGCCGTCCTCTCTTCTGCCTTCACTCAGGTCGGCGGCAGCTGCCAATTGAAGGCTTCGGGTGATCGGCCCCCCACTCCGTTCTCTAGATTTTACATTGAACCGGTCTGTTCTTTTCTTACTTGCCAAAGTAGACTTGCTTTGTAAAACAGCTTTGCTTTTTTGTACTCTCACGTGCAGGCTCCGGGAGGTTTTACTCGAGAGCTGAGCAGAATGATTCTTGGCCACAGCTTTGGGTTTTTTCCCCTCCACGTGAGTGATTTTGGCCATTCTTATAGGGCTGGAGTTCCTTAAAGAGGAGGAGCTTGGTTTTTTGGACTTGACTGAAGCTGTGAATTTGACATTCTGCCTGGACCGGAAGGATGAGGAGGGCAGCGAAGACTGGGCGGGGCCTGAGCTGCGGGCCCGGGTCTTGCCCAGGGGTGCCTGCGTGCTCTGCAGCTTAATCTCAGCATCCGCTGTCCGTCTGCGGTGACTACTGCTGGCGTGTCTGTCACTACTTGCAGGTGATGAGTGTCCACCTTTCTTGGATGAATGAGAAACTTTTTTTTTGGAAGGAGAGAGGGGTTTCTTGGGGCAACTGAATGCCGCGTGCTTGTTCAGGCTCCCAATGTAAGTGAACTCTCGGCTGCAGTAGGGGCAGATGTGGGAGGACGACTCTGAGGAGCTCCTCAAGTCAGCCTTCTGTTTTGCAGATTTGTTTTTTTGAAGGATCGCTTTCTGTACAAGTTGGTTTTTCTTCTTCAATGCATTTAATTTGAGCTTATTCGGTGACATTTTGCTGAGCTCAACACTGAAGCTCAGTCTTTTGGGCTGTCCCATTCGCCGGAAGGCATTTTTTCCAGAGTTGTCTAAGACTACCACTCCATTTTTGGGCTGCACAGTTTGTTTCAATGGTACTGGATTTTTCTTCGGAGTATACCTCTTCTTGTCGCTTGCAGAAGCACATGCCAGGATATGTTTGTGTAACTCAGGCATGTTGTCAACACCTTTTCCACATTTTGTGCAGCGAATGGCAGTGGTAAAAGTCTGTGGAATATTGTGGGTAGTGAAATTTGTGGCCGTCACACCAATACCCATGGGGTTGCGGTGATGGTACTGGAATGGAGGTGGTTTAAAGCTTGGGTAATGCTGATTGAGACCCAATCGAACATCTGGATCTTTTGTCTTTATTCCAGAAGCCATTATTTTTATGGTGGTATAAAGCTCTTCGGAGGAATCATTTAACTCTTCCTCCTCTTTGGAAGTTTCCAAAGGGCCTTCCGGCAAGCCCTGCATATGCTCCATGTGGGCCTTGCTGGGATCCGTGAAGTTCTGGGGCCTCAGTGTCCCACTTTCAAACTCATGGTGTGTGCACACCTCGTCTGGGTGAAGATCTCGCTGGTGTTGCTGCAAATTGCACAAGAAAGCAAACTCTTTTTTACAAACGGAACACACAAAGATATTCCCAACTCCATGAAGCAAAAAGCGATGCTCTGACAAATCTGTTTTATCCTTAAAAAGCTGCACACAAAATTCACATTTGAAGGGCCATTCTTCAGCATGAATAGATAAATGTTTGGTTAGATCTTTAATGGAAAGAAATGGTGATTCACAGACATTGCAAATAAAGTTTTTGCTGAATGTTTCCTGAATAGCATCCTGTTCAACTGCAGACTGGGGCTCTTCTCTGGCTTTCAGATCTTCGTTCTCTAGTTCCTCCTGTTTGAAAGTTATTGTGGGGAGAGAAGCCTCCAGATTATCTCCGGAGGAAATAACAGATGACACTGCTGAGAGAGGGGGTGGCGAAGGGGACGAGGAGGAAGATGAAGAGGAGAATGAAGAGGAGGAAGAGGAGGAGGACGAGGAGGACGATGAAGAGGAGGAGGAAGAAGAAAGTGTTGGAGGACCAGGTGAAGCAGCAGACATGAGCTGCTCCACAGGAGGAATGGGAGAGGGTGAGGGGGACACTGTTGGGGACAGAATTGGAAGAGGAGACTGGGCAGTGGCATTCGAGAGTGGAGAGGGACATGGGTGAGGAGATGCACTAGAAGAAGGGGCGGGAAGAGGGACGGTTGGAAGGAGGGGAGGGGGCGGAGTGGCAACAGTTAACACAGGAGGGCAGGGTGGAGGGGAAGAGGGATCTGTGGGGATCAGGAGAGGAGGCAGCTGACCAGAAGATGAGGAAGATGTTTGTAGGGGAGGTGACGAAGGACAAACTTCAGCAGATGATTCGATGGCAGGGGCAGAGAAACCAGAGTCAGGAACAAGGTCAGGATCTGGTTGGGCATCTAGAGATTTACAAGGGCTTGGGCTCCTGGTCACATCAGGAGTATTTTCTGCGGCTAAATCAATGCCATTATACTCATTGAGAAGAACCTTCTGGAGCATGCAGGTGGTTGGCTTCTTCTTCTTCACAGCACCACAGGAAGGCTGCACTGAATGGTTCTCTTTCAACTCCTTGCCTTCAGAGTCGCTACCAGGCTTTCTGTGCACACTGAGGTCCAGTACAGATTCCCACTGGACAGAGGCCTTGCCTGTACCCTCAGCCTTCTGTTTGACACCGCTGGATAAATCCAGTGGCTGCTGGTTGCAAACATTGCTGAAAGTAGGACCAGATGCCCACTCTTTCGATATTTTATATTCATCGAAGCAAGGAGGGCTCCCAGTTTCTCTCTCATCTCTCCCAGACAAACTCCACGCTGGTGAGTCACTACGACTTTCTAATTTGGGTTTCTTCGAAGTCAGGACTGCATCTGTCCACGCTGCTTTTCCATCACTTGGTTTCCCAAAGTCCCGAAGGGCAGGGCTATGCTGTGGAGAACTGGGTGGAGAGCTGGTCCTTCTCTTAAACCTACTAGAGGTCACGGGTAACATGGATGCAGGAGCGGACACACATACGGGACCTAACTTAGGGATTTCTGCAGGAGGAGTTAGCTTGTCTTGGGTTTGAAGAAGCTGTTTGAGCTTTGACGACAAATAAACACTCTTCTCTTTATGGAAAGACACCGCCTCGGTCGTTGACACACTAAGAGGCAGAGTTAAGGAACAGGAGGGTGCCGTGGGGTCAGAGTCTGTTTCAGCTTTAATTTTGGGGAGCACAGGCGGACTAGCAGTCCTCCGTTTCTTGGACTCAGAGTTTGTGCTGCTGGACGGCTCTTTAGGAAGTTCATCTGTTACAGTGACCTGTGTGGTCTTTATACTTTGAGTAATTTCCACTGTAACTGGAGTGAGCAGACAGTTTATGCCATACAAGTCCGCCGAATTAGATTCCATCTCAATCACATCACAGTTGCTAGTGCTATTGTTAGTTTGAATTTTACCATCAATGTAGTAATTTAAGTTTTCAGAGATGTTACTAGAAATGTCCATGATGTACACATCATCTGCTTCCCCCTCCTCCTCTGGCTCTGTGCTTGGTACATAGACATTCTGGGCAGGTGGGGCCTGCTCGGCTGGCGGCTGTGGCTCCTCAAGGAGGCCCCCTTTTCGGCGCACACCTTTGGGAATCAGGTGGCGTTCATGAACTCTGCGCTGATGCCGTCTCATATTGGTATGAGTTCCGAAAACCTTTTTACAATATTTGCAGGGATGAAGTTCTTTAACTTCCCCATTCTCTTCTACAACCGAAGAATTTACCGTTTCTTGGGAAGCTTTTTCTGAGTTCAGAATTAGACAGTCTTGACCAAGATGGGAAGGATTCAATTCATCTTTAGGAGTGACATTTTCTCCACAAACTTTGCCATCAGGCAGGTCCTCTGATGCCTGCAGTGTCAGGCTGGGTTTTCGCTTTAACCCTGCTTCATGGCGACGCTCGTGGCGCCTCCTGTTGATCTGTGTGCCAAAGGCTTTCCCACAGTACTTGCACTTGAAAGCATGGTTGACTGTAGACATGTGGATGTGCATGTGACGTTCAAGGCCCTGCTTGGTGGTGAACTTCCTTTCACAGTGCTGACATGGAAACATAAACGCTTCAAACGCCTCACCGTTGGCCTCCTCTTTAGTTTTGGGGATTTGGACCACAGGTGTCCCTTCTGGAGAGTCTTCAGGAGTTTCTTCTGAAATGCTTTTTGGTTCTTCTAATAAATCCTCTGGCTTCTCGTCACACCGGATCTCAGGCTCTTTCACAGAGCTTTCGTTCGGCATGTCGCCTTCTTCCTCCCCGTCTTCCTCCAAATCATCGTCGTCATCTTCTTCCTCCTCATCCTCCTCTTCTTCATCCAGATCATTCACCTCACAATCTGTGGCTTCTTGTTTTCCATCTGGCTCTGGCTGTGGTTCTTGGGCAGCAGGGGAGATCGGCAGTTCTGGTGGTGCATCCTGGATGACCCCCTCCTGGAGAAGGGCTGGCTGCTCAGGGGCTGCAGCTGGATGTCTCTCTTCTCCTTCTTTGGGACCTGGAAAGTGCACAGAAGCAGAAGCACAGAGGTGAAGGCAAAACTAGCCACTCTACAATCCACTGCTATGATTCATTTCTCTTATCACCTAATGTGTAAGGGAAAGAAGTATGATTAACAATAAATTAACTTCCAGTTTATGTATTTCATTTGTAAAGACAGATTAAGATATGAGTCCAGGGCTGGGGTTGTGGCTCAGTGGTAGAGCACTTGCCTAGCATGCCTGAGGCATTGGGTTCGATCCTCAGTACCATATTTACAAAAAAAAAAAAAAACCTAAATAAACAAAATAAAGGTATTGTGACCATCTACAACTAAAAATATTTTTAAAAGATAAAAGTCCATTTCATTCATTCAACATATATTCACAGAGTCTGTGCTTTATGCCAGGTGACATTGTCTGGACACCTAGCAAATAAGAATGTCCACACTGTGTTTACTTTTCTGCATTTAGTTACATGTATATGTCTGTTTACAGAAACTACAGTGCTTACAATTATGTTGGGATTGCCCAGATTAATTTTTAGGAATTATAAATTCCAATTTCTTATGATTACAAACTGAAACAAGAAAACTGCTAAACACATTACTCGATTAGATTCTTGATAGTGTGTCAAATGGATGATCCGCTCTCACCTCTAACAAAACTATGTATTTAGAAAGTAGAACACCTTCCAGAACCATGTCAGAAGTTTTTCGAGTCCAAGAAAGACTGCAGGTCACCTCTTGTAAACCTGATTAAATTATTAAATCCAGAGTACATCACTGAAGGAAACAAAGCTCAACCTGGGGTAGATGGGAGGGGAGACAGTTACTTGCTCGTAAGGTATGGATGGACAGAGACCTAAAGAAAGTAAGCCATGAAAATATTTAGGGGAAAACACCCTCCAGATGGGAGAAAAAGTAACTTGTAACCTCAAAGTCAAGATCATGCTAAAGGAAGTCAGGAAGGCCATCCTGACACAGAGGCAGCAAGGTGAGGGAAGGTGGGAGGAAGTGTTCAGGCTCTGGATAGGTACCGTGGAAACAAAGCTGACCAAATGTGCTTGTTGGCTGGCTACCGTGAGACAGGAGCCAAGGAGAGTGGCACGAAACTAACAGTCCTGTTCACTGAACTGCAGAAAACTGAGGGGAAGCAGGTCTGGTCTGCAGATGTACACACACTAGGGCACAGGGGGCAAGTGCTTACTCTGGGTGTGCTTAAGTTTAAGGTTCCAAGGTAGATGTCCCAGTGAAGACATTAACAAGATAGTTTTCCATAAATCTTAAGTTCAACAAAGAGGCTGAGTCTAGGAATGTCCAAGTCCTCAGGGTAAAATTAAGAGTAACAGACTGGACAAAGTCACCTAGGAAGTAGATGCAAATAGAAGCAAGAAGAGAATTGTGTCCCAGGTGACATCCGGAGAACCCAGAGTATGACCCTTAGGTCAAGGAGATAATGATCAGCTGATGGGCTGAGCAAGATAAGGACTAGGAATAGGACATTGCATGTGCCAAGCTGGAGGGCTGCTGATTGGAACAGGTGTAGCAGAACAAATGCTTAATGGAATTCATAAAAAAATGGAGGAGGAGGGCTGGGGCTGTAGATCAGTGGTAGAGCGCTTGCTTAGCAAGTATGTAAGGCACTGAGTTTGATCCTCAGTACCACGTGAAAATAAATAAATAAAATATATTGTGTACATCTACAATTAAAAATTTAAAAAAAAAAAGGAAAAGAAAATGGAAGAGGAAGGAGAGATGAAGAAACTGTAAGCACCTCTTTCAGGATTCTCTGTAAAGAAAAAGAAACAGTTTAGTAGCTGAAAGGTAACAAAGGGACAACAGAGGATCCTTCAAGAAGGGAGCTATCACTCCCTTCTTGCAGGGTGAATGCTGGTGAGGACAGTCCACAATACAACCTACCCTGGAGTATCACCAGCTACACCTATAGAGGAGGCACAGCTATGATGACTTCTGCAAGCCAAGTGAACTCATTTTCCTGACAGTTCGTTCACTGAGCACGCAATGGATGCAGCTCTAGGTAAACAATGCCATCAAAAGACTTAACCTTATCTTTAACATATATTAAAGTGGATAATTCATTTTTACAGCAAAGTAAAAATTTCACTTTAAAAGGAGCTACACACCAGGAGCAGAGGCAACTATATAATAAATTAATGGCTGTACTTATAGAAGTATGTGCGCTTTGGAAGCACATGGAGGAGCGGCTATTTCAGCTGGGCTAATCAGGGAAGGCTTCTTAGAGGAAGCACTAAGCAGGCCCAAACTGAAGGGCCTAAGACTCAAAACAAAAGAGGGCACTCCAGCAGGGAGGAATCAAAAGCATGTAGGACACTGTAAGCAAGTGTGGACTTATGGGGGATACGGAGTAGCCAACAGTGTTATTTTAAGGCAAGTAAGTACCACTTGGGAGATTCAGCTGTAGTGGGTTAAGGAGAAGCAGAAGAGTGGCCCAACTGTCTAGATACAAGAGGCTGTTGATAGACAGGAGACTATCCTGGAGAATGGGGAGAAGGAAGGGTTGAAAAGGCCATCTGCATGGAGATTCCTCAGAAACGTTGGAATGGAACTCCCATTTGACTCAGTTATCCCACTCCTCGGCATATACACAAAAGACTTAAAGTCAGCATATTAGAACGACATGGCCGCAGCAATGTTTATAGCAGCTCAATTCACAATAACTAAGCTACGGAACAAACCTAGGTTCCCTTCAACACATGAATAAATAAAGAAAATGTGGTATATATACACAATAGAATATTACTGAGCCTTAAAGACGAGTAAAATTATGACATTTGCAGATAAAGGATGGAGCAAGAAACTATCATGATAAGTGAAATAAGCCAATCCCCCCAAATCAAAGGCTGAATGTTCTGATATAAGGATCCTAACTCACAATAGGGGGTGGGGGAAGAAGTGAAGGCTCACTGGATTGGACAGAGGGAATGGCAGGGGGGAATGGGAAAGATAGTAGAATGAATAGAACATAACATTTTACGTTCATTTATGAATACATGACCGGTATAACTCCACATCATATTCAACCACAAAAATGATAACTTATTCTCCATGTATGTATGTCAAAACACATTCTATTGTCACGTATAACTAAAAAGAACAAATAAGAAGTCCAAAAAAAAAAAAGAAAGAAAGGGCCAAGTGCTGCAAGCTCTTCAAATGCAAATATGAATACTAGTTCAATCATCTGGTCTTAGCCCTTTTGTTATTTCCTAGGAATAATGAACTTAGGAAATCATTTCAAGGGAAATGATAATGAGGAAAAAATAATTGTCTTGAATTACTGCAGGAGGGGACTCCTGAATTTTTAAAAAAATGTTTGCCACATTTTAAACATGTTTTAAAAATTTTAACATGCCACACAGGTAATTGAAGTCCTTTAGAAATTTTTGTGTTGTTCAAATAAATGTTTAAGCAAATCTGCTATTGGGAGAGAGAACTTAGTTTTACAAGGCTCTGAGAAATGAACTTGTTTCATCTATCCCCTCTCCCCGCCCCCTCCCAAAGAGTAGATATTTATTTCTGAAGTATGCACAAAGAAAGATTCTGGTATAGAAATGGGAAGATCTCTGATCCCCCATCAATTCTTTTTGTCTTAAAATCAAACTGACCCCCTCTCACCTGATTCCCCAGGCCACCTTGGGGTCACTGCACTTAAGTCCCAATGAACTCATCTATTCTTGCTTCATATAAGGGCACAGAAGATTGCAATTCTTTATGAATACCATCATCACAAACAGTGCTGATAAATGGCTATAAAAGGCAATCAAAATATTTTATTGAGTTGTTTTCTCTACAAATGTTTCTTGAGTCACAAGCCTGTATTCTGAAATTTGTATTTTGAAATTTCTGTTGTCTCAATGAACAACTCTTAAGCAAGCTCCAGTATCTGTGTATATTTGCCCATTGCAAATTTAGCCCCCCCCCCCCTTCATTCTACATCAATAGTCCCAATACAGTGGTTCAACTGCATGAGCCCAGGGCGACTTGTCCTCTAACATTATGAAAGATCAAGAATATCAATCATTTAAATTACTGATCAATGAAATTGTTAAATCAATTAGAAGTATAAAACATCCATAAATTAAAGTGGATAAACCATCAAGTGCATATCAAAATAAAATTTTTGCAACATAATGAGGCCCCATATAAGCACTGCAAAGATCAATAGTGGAACATTGTTACAATCCCAGAAGCCTTCTTGTATCCTGCCAGTCTGGCTCCTATCTCCATAGATTTATTTTGATGACTTTTAACTTTATATTCATTATCAATGCAATCACATAGTATGTTTCATTTTATTTGTTTGTTTACTGATTTTGTACTATGGATTGAACCCCAGTGGAAAGTTCTGTTTGACATATTAAATTTAGGTAGCTTTTTTGCTAAATACCTTCATAGCTGTTGGATGAGTCTCAGCAGGGCAAAACATGGAGTCACAGAGTTAACTGGCAATACATACCCAAATCAGACAAGTCCAATGTCACAGCTTACCTTCCACAGAATCTCTCATATTTGCAGAGGTGGAATCTGGTTCACTTGTCTTCGGTGCTATGTCCTGGCTTTTGTTTCCCTTGTTTCTATTTTCTTGGGATTTTTTCTTCCCTGCAACACAATATTTATTCACTATTCATTATCATTCTGGAGTTTTAGAGAAAACCATTATTAACCCGATCATAGCAACTGTATTTCTTGGCAATAAACACTTTTCATTCCTAAAGAAAGAAATGATGAATATAAATACTTTTTAAAGTCATAACAGAGGGGGGGGGGGGGAAACAAAACCCATAGGTCCTTTATTTGTTTATTTATTTTTAGGTCTTGGTTATTATTTCTCTCATAGCTATAATGACAGCTATCAAATTAAAAGATGATATATCCTCAAAAATTGAACATTATTGATGTCAAACAAAGATTAGTAATAACATTGAGTTTTAATGCCACACAAATAATAAGAACTGGCAGTTATCTGTAAGAAGCCTATTAGAGAAAAACAATATAGTATAACTTGGAGCCCTTCTGGTTAAGATACGATTCATAACTGTCAAAGCAAAATGGAAGCAGAGATTCCACTGAATTAGAAGAGATACACATGCTTATGCCATTATTGGCTCAAAAATCAAATGAGGAACAATCATGAATAATTCACTGTTAGCCGGCACAGCCCTTAGAGGGCCCTGAGGAATTCAACTCTAAGTCCAGCGCAGTTCAATATTTCACTAGACGCAGGGAAGGAAATTCAAGAAATACTAATTGCATTCCAAGTGATCCCACAGTTTAGCAGGTAAGATTAAAATGCAACATCTCTTTGAGAAGCTAGAACAATGAACTCAAATCCTAAATGTGCTCAGTGGACATATACGACTGGACAGAAAGGAGTACCAAGTGACTATTGGTTTACAAGCTCCATTTTTTCAGGATTAGATCAAAACTGCTAACTGTAATTGTTCCAATTTTTAGTTTCCAAATTTCTTTTTCATGGTAACTGGTGTTTCTCAGTCTTCAATTCAGACAGGCTCCCACTCTTCTTCCCTGGATACTCCCTTCCCTTTTTGCATTGATCTCCCCAGATTGACCCCAAACAACCCCTACAGCTACCCTGCCACTATTATCACCTCATTAGTAAAATGACAAATGATAAAACACTCACAGCTTCTGGAACACATGGAAAATAATATTCTCCATTACAGAGAATCACTACAGAGGAGCATAATTAGCTAAAATGTAGACAACAGATAAAAGTGGGGTCAGAGACACAAAACAGCATCACTGAAAAAATCACTGAGATTAAAAGTAGAGAACAAATTTAACACAATAAGTACTAAACCTTAAAAGCATCACCAGATTTTTATAAAAATTTAAGAGATGTAGCAAAAAGGGGGGGGGGTACTTAGTAAGTCATTTAGCTTGTTAGCCTTAATAAGTAAATTTTTTTTAATTTTTAAAATATTTTTTAATTGTAGATGAACACAATACCTTTATTTTATTTTTTTGTGTGTGGTGCTGAGGATTGAACCCAGTGTCTCACATATGCTAGACAAGTGAGAGCACAGAGCCACAACCCCAGGCACTTAATAAGTAAATTCTAAAATATCATTTTAAGGAACTAATTCTTCATCCCACAAAAAAAGATATATATATTTTTTGCACCTACACTATGTAAGTGTTCACTTATATACATTTATGATAACCTGTTCATCCATTCAAGTCCCATGTCAGTTAAAATGGAAATAGGACACAAACATATACCTTTGGAACCACACTCTGGTACAAACAGAAGTTGTGAGTTCGCACAGATGGCCAATTAATGTTACCAGGTGAAGAATTATAAACCAAGGGGCACAATCAGAGAGGCACTTTTCCATGTGGGAAAGCTCTTAAGAGGTTTTCTCCTTTTGTCAACCTAACAGCACTTAGCCTTAATCTGAGGGCTCCAGTTTGTTTAAGGGAATTTGGATTCTCTTTCTCATTTTCTTACCCCAGTATGACCCTTCCTGTGTGTGATGCTCAGTCTATATCAGATTACTGACACCCAACAAAGTGCATGTCACCCACACACATGCAAATATAAATGGTTCCCTGCCTATGAGTATGAGCTGACTGCTCTAGTCTCTAGTGCTACTGCTCATGTCCGAGGACACCCACAGCTGCTTCATCACTGCCCCATAGTGCCCTCAGACACTCCATTACAAAGTTAAGATTCAGAGACGATTTTCTCTGAATCAAAAGACATCAGTACCAAATCAGGTACCCCAAGCAGGCCAGGCAATGTGACCTTATCTTACTGACCACTTACTTTGTATGAGGTTTTAAAATTAATTAGAGAGGTAGTCTAAACATGGCCTCTTCACATAAACCTTACACTGCATAAAATTTAACAGAAAAACAGATGAAAATCTGTCACTAAAATAACCCCTCCAGAGGCAATTCAGAAATTTTTTACAATCTCAAGTGCCACACAAACCTAATTAATAAGAAAACATATACAGACTATTAAGTGAAATTTCTAGATTTCCCATTATTATAAAACAAAGCACAATTTTAATATTACTATTAAGATGTACTCAAAATGTAATGGCATAACACCTAAAAGATAAAGTGCTATTTGGAGTTTTATTCCCTGCCTAATTAACATAACGCCTAGCTGGTACTGAATGTCAGATGTCCCTTTTTGGACTCCCCAAACATCAGTGGGAAGTTCCTTTTCTCTCCACCCCCTCCCACCAAGATGAGGACTTTAAAAGGCATGACTGTGGAAACATAACCCATCTTGGAGAGAAACTACATGGGGTAGGTATATCTTCCGTATGCTGTGCAGAGGATCCACAAGGGCATCCTGCCAAGAAGGCTGCAGGGTACCCAGGCATCTTCAACTGACATGTGAATGACATTTAGGGTTTGATAATTCTCTGACTTTGGGGGCTATAGATGCATTGGAAGATATTTTGCAGAATATGCCAAATGCCAGCAGTGTCCTCACTTCTAGTTGTGATAACTCCAATCTCAAGACATGGTCAATACCCCTTGGAAGGAAATCTTCCCAGAAAGAGTCACTGAGCTAGACCAATATTCTGTGTTGTAGGGTAACTAAAAGTATAGGGACTCTGTGGTCTATATATTTATTAAAAATAACGGTAAGTACTTGAGAAACACTGTAAACCAATTCTAAAAATGAAGGAATAGAACAATTAGATTTACCACCAGAGTAACATGGTGAACATGATAGACTCAGTATGAGAGACAGGTGTCTAGCATGGCTCTTTTATCATTCATTCATGGAACTGAGATATCCAACACATACTATTTTTTCAGTCTTAATCAGAACAATCAGCTAATCAAGACACTTGGCATTATGGCCTCGGAGCAGAGATGAGATGACCATCAAAACCAACAATCCTATATGCTCTTTTGAGGAAACAACTGAAGGCTGGGGACACAGTGGCACAAAGCAATTCTATGGCAGGACACAAGTCAGAACCAAGGGTCCTGCTCACATTTACACATGCCTGGAGTCACGATGTCAAACACGGCAAACACTGATGGAGGAGCCTATGACACTTCCTCAAATCAGTTAAAATTCCTTCCTGATATTTGATTTTCATTCTATATGTCATCCATATAAGATGTATTAAAAGAAAACGCAGTCAGGCCTGGTGGCCCATGCCTGTAATCCCAGAGGCTTAAGAAGCTGAAGCAAGAGGATCCTGAGTTCAAAGCCAGCCTCAGTAATTTAGCGAGGTGCTAAGCAACTCAGGGAGATCTTGTCTCTAAATAAAATACAAAAGGAGGCTGGGGATATGGCTCAGTGGTAAAGTGCCCCCAAGTTCAATCCCCAGTTCCAAAAAAAGAAAACACAAACCAACCTAGCAGAACTTTTACAAAGGGGCAAGGAGGCTCGTCAGCCTCTGCCTGTAAGTCAAGAGGCAATGCAGGGCGCCTGGCAAGTACACAAGTGCACTCACCATTGGGTTCCTGCAGGGTCCTACATGGCGCTACTGCCAGTTGGCTGCTCCACTTGGTCTAGACAAGAAAGATACAGGAATGAAATACAAAGAACGTGAAATGGAAATGACCACAAAGAATAGCATGGAGGACAGAACAAAACTTTATGTACAGAAGGAAAGGAAATAAACACATAGAGATGAAGAACAGTACGTGAAACTCCAGAAGGAAAACAGTAGATATCTATTGCATCAAGGGTCTCACATTTTAAAAAATCTCTAATTGTGTACTTATGTCTAGTTGCTGAGGCCAAGACCATGGTGCACTGTATTCATTCTCAAGCCTGTACCAACGCCTGTGATGCCACCTGATACCAGCACCACTTAAAGACCAATTCCACTAGAAGACCCCAAGTCCCAAACAAGGTCACACAATGGCATTAATTCTGGAGTGAAAATTAAAACCCAAGATAATAACACTAAAAGTGCTCTTTTTCCTACTGTTATTTCTTAACAGCAATAATGGTTTAATGAGCACACCTTATTATTCTTTATGAAACATTTACGCATCCATTATTTCAACTGGTAACAGAAATTAAAAGTTGCATAAAGATTTCCACTATATTTAACAGTAAAGGAACAACAATCAAATTAGAAAGCATCATTTTTACATTTCAGCTTTATCCGAAATCAAAAAATAAAAAAGTCAACTGCATAGAAACAAGATCGAAACAAACACAATTCACCTCAAGTAACATAAAGAAACAGGATTTCCTAGTGAAACAGCTACCATGGAGACATATGGGAGGCCATAATGACTACTTTCTTAGATAATGGATGACATTACTCCTGGTGCCTGGGGTGCAAGTTGCAAAATCAAAATTGCCTAAAGCAGCTTGTAAATAATTTCACCTAGGTTTGGTTTATGTTCTACTATTTAAATAAACTAGACAAACACCAGGATATTCTAGAGAATGTTTCACTTAAAAATGTTCAGGCAGCAAAGGGAATGCAAAATTTTAGAGTATTGCTCAAGTTACATTAAAAATTCATCACAACAGTAAAGTCTCATGCATTTGGTGATTTAAGTAAATTAAATTTAGAACTCTATATGTGCTGCCTCCGCACTGGGAAACACTCCAATCCTGAAGTACAAAATCAGAATTAGGTATCAGAGCAGAGAAGCCAGGAAGCCAGGTCCACCTGATCTTCTGGGGAGCTCGCTGTCATACTCAGATACACAGCTGATTTCAAATCAGCAGAGACTGCCTGTGAGGGTTCCAAACTGTGCATTAAAGGTCACCCAGGACCACGGGCTGCCCTGAACAGGATCAACATGGACCAACTACTCCCAAGGGTGGGCTGTGCCTGCTGCCTCCAGTTTCTTCACCCCCTATTGCACCTCCGCCTTTCCTCTTTGCAACTGAGTTTTGGTCCTTTCCACGGAAAAGAACACCACTTCCATGGTTACCTCTGACCTCATAATTACAAATCCAGTGTTTCTTCATTCCCCTCCCCACTGCCCAGTTTTTCCCTCACATGTGACAGTGCTGTAGATCTTCTGCTCCTGCAATTCCTCTCCCCAGGCTTTTAACACTGCCCACCAGAACCTCCCACTTCTGCACAATCTTCCTCTTCCTCCTGGCCTAAACGAGAGGGCCCCTGATCAGCAAGGGAAGGCTGGAGCCATCCATGATCTCACATTAGGTTAAAGAAAGGCTTCAACACACATGCAAAGCTAAAGTTTTAATACCATGTGCAACTTATAACCAGAGAGGTAATAAGTTGACAGAAGCTTTGGGGAACACGCAGACATGGGATAATGAGATAAACTGGCTAATTAAAAGATGGGAGAGAAGAAGAACTAGGAGACTGTGGAGCAAGAGGACCCTCAGAGATCCCAGTCAGCTTCCTGAAACACACGCACACACACACACACACACACACACACACACACCCCTCTCTGAGCTTCACTGCATTACATGAATGGCTTCAAACTCACACCAAGTCAGTAGCAAAAATGGGACTTCAATTCCCATCCAACCTACCACTCCAGCTCTCCCAAAAGTTCTGTTAGAAATGCTTTCTGGGTTCTAATTTCACTATTAAAAAGGACATAACAAGGGGCCAGGATTGTGGCTCAGTGGTAGAGCACTTGCCTAGTACGAGTGAGGCACTGGGTTCAGTTCCCAGTACCACATAAAAATAAAAACAAATAAAATAAAGGTATTGTGTCCATCTACAACTAAAAAATATATATATTTTAAAAAAGGACATAACAATGTCACCTGCAATTCAGGCAAGTGTGAGAAATTCTTTAATGTAGATAAGCTCACCACACATCTTTTCACATTTCTGAGGACCTAAAGTGCAGACCAGTGGTGGGCTTCCATCAGTCAGTCATGCACTGCCATCTACTTTAGAGACAAGCTTAAGTTCCAAAAGCAACATGAAAAGGCATAAAGTTAAAAGACTTGTTTATAAGATCAAAACAAGGAAAAAGCTACACCGTCTATACACTGTGTCAGGAAGGGGAATGAATGGATAAGGGCAAAATTTGTCACAATAAAGAACAGCCAAATGATGTTATGTGTGAGACCCTAAAGGAAAGGCAGGAGTTAAGACGACCACAGCTCTGTGTTATATTGGGTATGGTTTGACATTCTGCAGTTTGTGTGATGAAAGAGAAGGAGAAAAGGAGGAAAACACATATGACTAAGTTTAAAGAGTTAATCCCTTTCAATATCCAAAATGAATGCTTTATGGTGGGTGCCCTGGAAGTCACCCAAAGTCAGTGCAAAGAGAATCAGGAACCCTGGAGATCAGGAATAACGGCAACCATAAAGGTCAACAGCATCACATGTGGCAACAAGGTCAGAAGTGATCACTACAAGCAACCAAGGTGACATCAGTGGGAAAATGAGCCACCTGGGGCCAGGCCCTCTGGGTCCTTTGCACTTGATACTGTGACAGTTGCTTTTTTATGAAAGTAGTGTGTTATACATTTTCTATAGTTTTTCTTTTCACTGGAAATAATTTTGAAATTTCCCTGATAGTCAAAAAATTCTAATAAGCTGCTTTGGCATAAACTTTACAGTTAAATTCACCAAGAGATGTCTGTAATCTTGGAGGCAAAAACAAAACCTCTCTGGTTATAAGTTGCACATGGTATTAAAATGGAATTCTAGGCTTCGCTTCCAACAGAAACAATGGAAAAGTTTTGGATTCTGTAATTCTGCAGATTGCAGTATAAATTCCTGAAATGCTTGCTCCTGCTAGGGGGGTGTCGCTGAGCCATCCCTGTGAGGGCTACAGACCCCCTCTCTCCTCCAAAGCCAGGCTGATGGGAGAAAGCAACATCATATCATACTTCAGATCTTTCTTAAAAAGGTTTTTATAGTGGCTTTCACTGGATCCTTCCAAATCCTAGGAAAAACTCCTCAAATAAATATTGGCAAATTCAAATTTTAAAAACCACTGTTTCCTTACACTTTTTGGAACTTCAAATCTCAGGGCACTAACAAAATTATTTTAGAGTCTGTTTAATTAACTATCTTGGAAACTTAAGCAAGCTGCTAACCTGTTTTATTTTATAGATTAATTTCTAGGTTTCTTCTCATGGTTTTTTCAGTAGCCTTTATTTTGCTACTGGGGTGGGGGGGGCAGTTCTTAACATATGAAAAGTGAAGAGGAAAGGAAAATTAAGGACTGGATTCAAGTCTCAGTCCCCCTTTGCCAAATCAATAGGAGTGGGAGTTGCTGCAGAGGTGTGCATTACAAGTGCCTGGCAATCCCAAAACAGAGGAGACACCCTCTAGAATTGGTTCTCAATGGAAAGTCCTTCTTTTCTCTTCTCAAAGCACATATAAATTTTAAAATAGTATTCTGGTGAATCAACTACAAAATTTAGTTCAAAAGTATTTTCAATAATAAAAGTTTTTAGACATAAAAATTTGAGATAAAATAATAAAATTCATACTTTACATTTATTTATAAGAATGTCCAAAGGAACAACAGTCATTACTAACACCAGGCTGCAGTGTATCATTCACAGATGTAAACTCCAACTGAACCAAGAAGAGATATATTAAGAAGCTGGCAGGTGGTTCCCAGTGATGTAATGGTTGGAAAGGGTATATTTTTCCCTACCCGTATTTCTAAGATGAACATTTGGTTACACCATGCAAAAAAATTAATGGATAAATTATTTAAAAAAAAGAAAGAGAGAAATGCCCATGAAAGCAAAATTAATGAAGATAATTGAAAACATTCCTGCTGGTTGAGATTAACATGTACAATTTTATCAAAGTACAATCTGGACCAGGCTTCAAACTTTCCACTGGGCCTGCTGAGCAACAAGAACTTGCTCAAGTGCTTCTCTGTTCTCGAATCTCCTACCTATGCACCCAGTAAAACTGTTTAAAAAAAAACACTATCTCCAAAAACATCAAATCAAATCCACAACACAGTTATGAAGTCTTAAAAGGAATTAAAAATGCTCTTAGCAGATAACTAGTCACAACTGCTTAGGCACTCAGACTACCTCCTGTTCTTCTGCCTCTGCAGCACAGAACTTCAAATATTAATTGGCCTCATCCTTTCAAACAGATACGCTGTGTGTCTTGTTGTTTCAATGCCCTTGGCTAGTACTATGCCCACCACTATTTAAATAAATATCTAAACAAGCAGGTTGAGTATTAACCTGGGCCTCAGGTCTTGGTCATCAACTGTGACAAGCACAGAGTATTGTTGACAAGCTTTCATTCTGCTTCTCCTAAAATGCAAGAGTAAGCATTTGAAGATGCTGCATTTTGGCAGAGGTTTATGAAAACAGGAACATTTATGCACACAAACCACCTCATCACTTGGACCTACTATGAAGTGAGGCACTTTCCTTCCAGTGTGACTCTGCAGCAGTGCTGTGGACGGGTCTGATCCCTCCATGGCAGCTCTCAACTGCCATCCAGCCCCACCATGCCCTGTGGCTGTGCCCCTATTAGAACTAAGGACAACCCACATCGCTCCAGAAGGAAAGATCTCAGACTGCTAGATTCTTCATGTGCATGCTGGCTA
Source organism: Marmota flaviventris (assembly GCF_047511675.1). Lineage (NCBI taxonomy): Eukaryota > Metazoa > Chordata > Mammalia > Rodentia > Sciuridae > Marmota > Marmota flaviventris. The sequence continues at coordinate 10,285,872 of NC_092507.1, read as the reverse complement.
AAACAGAATTCTGAACTCTGATAGACTCAACACTGCTCAGGCTGTCTTTCAGATCTAAGAAGCGGAAAATGAGCTAAAACACATCCTCATAATTTTTTTTCAATTATAAATTACATTTAAATTAAATTTCAATTTTTTTTCTTACAGATCTCTACCTAAAAATAAAATTCTTCTAAACTACTCAACAATATATCAATATCTCTCCTTGGTTGTGCTCACTTATGTCAGCTTATGATTCCACTTTAACCCAAGCTCCCTATTCTTTCTTTTTTTTTTGGGGGGGGTGGGGGGTGGGCAGAGTACCAAGGTCTGAACTCAGGGGCACTCAACCACTGAGCCACATCCACAGCCCTTTTTTGTATTTTATTTAGAGACAAGGTCTCACTGAGTTGCTTAGCGCCTTGGTGTTGCTTTACATAGAATCAAGGCCAGATACCATTAGGGACATGTACATGTCCAATGAAGACAGTAGGAAGACAGCAAAGAATTCCATCACTCACTAATGTCCCCCTCAATAGATTACTGATGCTTTAATGGTGTAAGTTTTGAGTATATTTCATTCTTAAAGTCCATTACCCATTGATTTCGTTGTTCTAAACAACTGTTTCTTGCTTAATTTTAAAAATTAAACATACTGGGGTTGCCATTAGCAGGTTTTAATCTTTAGAAAGGAGAGTTTGGACCCTTTGAGAATCAGGTTTACCGGAGGCCCCTCTCTCCAGATAGTCACCAATGGACATAAGTAAACAATTTGGTAAACAATGTTGGGGACTCAAGAACCTCTTCTTATCATAGAACCAGGTTGTGAGTTTGCAAGTGTTGTGTTTCAACAGAAGTACACCTTTATGACTGATCCCTGAAAAAGAACCCTAATTTCTTAGAACACTCAAGATGCCACAAGTAATAACCACATTTACTTCCCTAAAACTGGTATCGTCAATTTAATTAGTAATTTCTCCTTAAGAAAACTGGTTCTTTTACACATTGGTTTCTTCATGATTTCACATCCAGAAAGACTGCGAAGAATTCTGTCATATATAACCCTGCAACTGCTCCCACGTGGTTATTACTTTCAAGGTTGATAATGTCTAAGAAAATGTATTTGAAATTCATATAAAATGTCTGGATGAGTAAAATCTGGTTATAACACTAGACTCATAAGTGATATGAACCATATAAAGGTAAGAAAAAAATAAGAAAATTTTAAGCTCCTTATAACAAACAAATAATGAGAGGGGCTTGCTTCTGACCAGGTATATGCAACATATCAAATTCCAAGAGTCCTCTGTTCCACCAACCTGTGTAAGCAGAGGTGTACCGGTTTGGGCAAAAATTAAAACAAGGCAGCTTTAAAGAAAGAAGCAGGTCTCTGAGAAGTTCCTCAGGGTCATGACATGTATAAGCCCTTGACTCTTAATTTGAAACCTACTTCATTCCACATCATCAAAGCAAATCATGAATTTTTTAAAAGAACACGTTAGAAAATGTTGAAACTCTTCATTTGTTTAGAAGCATACTGATAAGCCAAAAGATGGGCAGAAGATGTATAGGATGAATTCTGCCAGAGCCTAAAGGCTAACAGTGCTCACAGCAACCTACAGGGTAGGTCTCATCCCCATTTTATAGACAGGTAAACCAAAGACCAGAACATGTAGAATCATCTATTCAAAGTCATACCATTACTAACTGTAAAGTGGGACTGAAATCTGGCCTCCTCCTAATTCCAAGGCTCTGCTCCAGCACACCACAACAAACGCCTTGCTCTGGGACACACACATCTCCTCGCATTCTGGGTCCAGCTTAGTCTTCTTTCTTCCACCACACACACACACACACACACACCATTTCAAGCTCATTTTAAACAAGTTATACACCTGTGAAATCTGATCCATTTGTACTCAATGTGGAAGCAACAGTGAAGCCCATGTAGCACACTGCCACTCAGCAAAAAAAAAAAAGGTAAGTTTTATTTTCCTTTTTAACATGATTTAGCAAGTAATATGAAAGAAGGGCAATTCCATGTGTTTTTTGACAACTACACATAAGATTTAAAGGACTCCCATCTCTCTAAAATTTAAGAGGATTAGAATTTGCTTAACATTTTCTATACCTACTATAACCATGAATTTATTTTGGTATACAGATAGTAGTAATATTTTCTATCTTGAATTCCTGAATTTACTAATTTTGATGAACTGATAATTATAAATAGATATTAAAGTTAATACTAAAATTTGTATCAAACACTACTATGCTCCACTGAACACAGAAAAGATACTTCCTGTGTTAGTACAATTAAGCAACTGATAAAATATCCACAGACAAGTGGATTTGAAATCTTAGACCCTCCATCAAAAAATTCCAATCAAGATTACCACTATTAATAGTTGGATACTCCTTTTTATAATTTTTTATTTATTCATTGGATGCCAGTGAGAGGGAAACTCTTAATTTGAGCTCCAGTGTTAATCCTACCAAATTTACAATTCCTTACAAAGAAACAGACAAGAAGACTGTTCTGTATTGGAAAGATCACAACAGGGACTTTCACCACTGCAGCACAGCCAGCAGCATAACCTGACTGGATGAACAGAAGACTCAAACCAACCCAACATCCTCAGGCAAAGGAACAAGGCGGCGAGAGACAGTGAAGCTCACCTTCTTCTCTAGGACTTCCACTTAAAGCCGGTAGTCACTTTATTCTACAGAGAAACAGGGACTGATAATCCCATAGGTTAAGAACAAAAATACAGCCAATGGAATCATATAGGTATATTCTATGCCTCAAATTGACAAGAAAATGAAAATTGAACCTGAGAAGCCAAATCAGGACATTTCCCCAAGTCATGTGGTTGTTTATTTTATTTTTTTAATTTTTTTTTTTTTAGAGTGAGAGAGAGAATTTTTTAATATTTATTTTTTAGTTTTCGGTAGACACAACATCTTTGTTTGTATGTGGTGCTGAGGATCGAACCCGAGCCGCACGCATGCCAGGCGAGCGCGCTACCGCTTGAGCCACATCCCAGCCCGATTGTTTACTTTAAACTATAACTGCAGCTTCAAACACTGCACATAATTCCGTTTTGAGGATCTAAACACAGGTGAACAAACCAGTTTTCCTTCATTTTTGTGGCATGTGATGTCTCAGGAAAGCTACAAAAGACTACACCAAGAAGCAGAAAAAGACTGTTAATCACTATAGCTTAAATAGAGGAAAAGAGGAGATTTTAGCCTAAGCAATATTTATTGCTTTTCTTTTTATCCAAAGCAAAACAATCCTTTACAACTATATAGAACTGGTAAGACACAGCTAATTCATTAGGGACGAAACTGGTTTTTGGTCATTCAGACAGTAAACTAATAAGAACATATAAAATTGAAAGTATCAGATTAGCAAGGATTTTAGATGTCATAATCTCGTTTTAGAAACTATGGTATTTTATACAACAAACACATAAAATATCGTTATTTCTTCATTACGATAAATCTTTTGCCTCTAAAACTATTCAAATATTCTTTGTATATAAAAAAATGCTGTAAGCTTTCAATATGTAACATTTAAAATAACTATACCTATCAGCTAATGATTAAAAAACTTTCATCAAAAAATATTTTGAAATTTCAAGATCATGACCACAGACATAAGAATACAGCTAAAATTAATGCTTCAGAACTCTGAGAATTTTCTAGTCTCCTACCTCACAATTCCTCAGAATTTTCTTCTTAAAATATGCACCAAGTTTTAACCTCTTAAGCAACATATTTTAAAACATTTAAGCAAAATTACTTCCTTCTAAGTTTTGGAGAAAAGGGTAGAACAGAAAGGCAATGCTTTAAAAATAAAAACACAGAATTTTGCTTTGCCTACCAATGGCTTGGGGCATGGGATGGGTGTTAACTACTTGCTGAATTTTTAAGAAACAAGCAAATCAAGTACTCTCAGTAAGTTTTAGGCAGAAAAAGTTGTATTACATTTTATTCCCAATTCAAATTTTTTTTTTAAATTTTATGCGTGCACATATATTCTAAAGAATCTATGTGGGATAAACACAGAAGAAATAAACCCCAGCCTCTCCTTAGGAAAATCTGAGAGTGGACAGGAAAGATCAGGGCACTTCTTCCTCCCTTCCTGGTTTCCTTTCACACTCTTCCAGTGGAATGAGCTGAACAGTTAGGAAGGCAACAGCTTCATCAGCAAACAAGACCCTCTCCTAAAGGACAAGACAAATATAAAAAACTATCCCCCACAAATAGACATTTTGGCAAAACAAACAAAACCCTCAAGTCTCCATCTTTGGGTCACATTCTAAAACAGAAACAGGCATGATTTAAATCAGTTTTTATATTAATGTTTAGAATTTATGTTAATTAAAGCATGCTCATGATCCGTAACATTCAGTTTAAGAAAACTTCAACATTTGTATTTTAGCCTTCAGAACAGCCAGTCCTTCTCTGCAAAAGAACAGTGCTGAAGAGGAAGCGCTAAACATCATGGCTCCTTGAACTAACTTTTCAGTCAAACTACACAAGAGCCAGCCCTACAGTCCTGGACTCCAACCCCTCTGCCATCAGCACCAAAAAGGGGATGGAACAAAAGCAAAGCCTTGCTCTGTTATTGTGGTTTCAAAACTGCCACAATATTATAAAACCCTGAAAGAAAATATTCACAAAAAGTAAAAAAATAAATAAATAATAAACCACCAGACTAACAACAGCTACAAAGATAATTTTTTCAAAAAAAGTAGTTTTGCGTTTTTAAAAACTGTCTATTCCTTTGTGCTCCAAGGAATATGTCTATTCAATTCATAAACCACCAAAGCAAAAATAACCAAAGGCATCAGTTCTCATCATAACTTAGCTTTCCTACACCAAAGAGCAATTAATCATCGCCTTGTGATTTAGGATCAAAGTGGGCAATTTTCACTATAGTGAGTAGTGAAAATTCACCCTAGCTAATTAGTAAAGCCAATGAGCACTGCTACTACCATAGGCTGTGCTATATAACTGTCCTACCCAGAACTATTATGCGTCAAACTGGATGTAGGCAAGCAATGTAGAGTACTTAGTGGGCAAGTGTGTAACCCCTCTAAGCGAATTCCCTCTTCTACAAAGGAGAACCATGGTCCCTACTTTGCAGTTATTGGGGAGATTAGTGATGGCATATATGGAGCACCAAACCAGTTGGCTAGAAAACAGAGTTACTAGCCATCATTGTCACCGTCAGTTCAAAGTAGTGATTCAATACATAACAGCATGATATGCAGATTAAGAGTTAAATCATGAGATTCATCCATATAAAAATACATCCAATAAAGGAATTCAACCAAGAACTCTTGCAATCAATGCAACTAGTTCTATACAAGTGGTAAAGAGAAAAATAAGCAAAAAAGATTGGTATTTATCTTTTTTGCTTAGAGAAAACACATTTAACTTTTTTTTCCCCAAATGGCTCTTGTTTCTGTGTCACAACTCCTCTAAACTATTAACATGAATACAACCAAACCTTAGAACTGTTTCTGGCAGCATGTGACATATAAACAGGTAATGGGAATGCCTCCAGAGCGCCATCTCAGGCTATCTGAAACTGCAACTTTCAGTTATCCGCTCAGTTACCAGAGTGCCTACTCAAGTTTAACCTCCAAACTGGTGTTGTTGGGATATTCACCCAATTCCTTCTCTTTAGAGGTGACTTTAAATGTAAAACCACACCCTCCCCTCTGTACTGCTCATAGTAATATTAAGTCCACCTACTATAAGAGGCATCTGTAAGGTGGAACGTGAAACTACTGAGGACAAGGAAACACTGCAGGAATTTTTAAAACAATAAAAAATATGTAATTTAGGAAAAAAAAAAACTGGAGTTTATATTCAAGGAAAGAACAACAAATTGTTGTTGTTTTACTGTCAATTACTAGTATTTTTTTAGAAACCAACTATTTTGAGCTCATTATACAGGTCTTACTATTCTTTAACCTTTTAGAAAACCTAACCATAATCAAACCTTTTTCTGCATTACACAAGTCTCTTCTTTCAATTTACAATGGACAGGAAAACCAGTATAACCACCTAAGAACAGACACCGTGCAGCACAGTTCCTAATACTCTCAATAATGATCTATTAAACAGTTTTTCATTGTGGCATATATTAGGATTTTGCAAATTTTTCCATTAAAATAGTTGAAAAATTTGCAAAAATGCCTTGGGAAATTTTAGTTAATCAACATAATTTCCTTATTAAAAAAAAAGGATGTATATAATCAAAGACACAAAACAAAAATACTGACCAACCTTTTAGCTAGAGAAATTCAATGAGAGCAGAAATAAAATTAGAAATTAAAAAAAAATAACAAAAAAAGTCTAACTCCTACTATTGGAAAAATTAATTAAAATTGTATTAAGCTTTTAAAAATATCCCACACAACAACAGCAGAGAGATCAACCTGATGGGCAGATACCAGAGGTAGGACATCCAATGCTCTGCACCACTCAGCTAGAAAGCAGTGAGCGCTTTGGCGGGAACCCACTCCAGAGAACACAGCCCACCTCAGTCCAACATGACACATCTGCAAGGCATAAAGTAAGCATAGATACAAAGCTACTTCCAACTGCCTCACCACCTGCTCCACCTGCAAACAAGAACTATGAGTGAACGTCTTGTTAGTGAGTGGAGCTACAGGACCCATCTGCCATCATCCTTAGACACCACAGCCATGCTACTGTCACTCAACTTTGGTCAAGGATCCTGAAACAGAGCTGCCAGCTGCTAGGGAAGATCAGCAGACCAATCCACGAAGGCTCACTGTTCTCTGCTTTTACTAAGTGTATCCTCTAACATTGACTTGAAGCAGAAACAGTGCTAAACAGTGCTGTCCCTTTTTCTGCGCTCTGTGTACAAGTAAGCAAAAAGCAGACTGCATATATGAATATGCATGGAACTCCTCCCTGCCAGTTCTGACTCTGACATTCCTTGGCAGAGTGATCCTGAACAAGATCTACAACCTTGAGAAGGGCCCATTCTTCATCTAGAGCTGGTAGGAACTACCTCACAAACACAGGGCTAGTAAGAATACTCATGGAGCACTCAGCACTCTGTGGGGTACACACACCTCTGCCAGGAGGCTCCACATCACCTTCAGAGCCTCCCTCCACATCTGTTTTCCACCTGTTGTTCAGCATTTCCTTCCCTGTGACATCCCATGACCCTCTGAGGGATAACTTATGTGTTGCTCTTTCCTTCTTCCCCTCCTCTCCTTCCCTCTCAAGAACCTTCCCAGGAAGCTCCTTTTATCACTCCCCTCCCCAAGACTCCTGTTGAGACACATCAACCACAACCCCAAGTGTGAACTGCACTTGGTTACAATGACACAGCTCCACACTGCAGGTGTCTAGTGCTGGATACAGCCATCTCTCCAACCCAGCCACTTATATGGTACTTGGCAGAAAAATTTGAATTATAATCGAGTTTTATAATTCAAAACACTCATGTGGGTTTCTACATGAGCAGAAATGCTATTAGAACACCAAGCTGGACTTGTTCCTGGAGCCCTCAGACTCTAGAACTTCCTATGTCCTTTATGTCACAGCAACAGAAAGGCTCCCAATTCCCCATCAACAGCTGCACTGCAGCTTACTCACTCTCTACCCCTGGTGCTGACATAACTAAGTGTCTCACTCACTTGTGGCCTGTGATCCCCTCACTTGGGTCTTCTGCTGTGATTCCACACCCAGAATTGCACCTGACACAAGCCTGACCAAGACCTGTTAAGGAGCTGGAGGGACCTGCAGACACCGCCAACTTCTGTGACTGCTCACAGTGCCCAGCCTCCTCTGCACATCCCCATCCCACCACCCTTTCTAAAGGAGGCCTCCCTGGGCAATCCCGCCCCAAATGCCTTTTTTCTCTTCTGAATGTCACCAATCCTTACCGCCTATGCTCTAGACCAGCAATTTCTTTTTAGGCTGCCTGGAACTAAGTTCTCTTTGCATACGGAGTTTTTACCTTCCTAGACTCACTACAGGTCTCCTTTAGAGGCTTCGATTATTCAGCACCTTTGAGCAAGGATTTCAAATACATGCAATTTCAAAATACCCGAGTGACTTCACAGTACCAAGGTTTTCCATTTGAGCTACTCTACAGACAAATGAAATATTTTCTTTTTAAGCTAATCTTAATTTAAGTGCTTTATAGTAACTAAAAGTCACTGTTGATACACTCAGGGCTATTTAAGGTTTTTATGAAGGGTTATATGACCCTTTTAAGTGATCTTAAGGAACTACACCTGAAAGCCCAATAGTGAAGAAGACAAGTTTATAACAAAACTAGCAATGAATTGTCTTTTTCACCATTAGGCCTATGAAGTACAAAACTTCTTGCACTATTAAAAACACTTCTTTCCTTCTAATTTGCTAGGAACAGTGAAGTCAGTAGATGAGAACTGGCCTCTAGGAGGGGAGGGTCAGCAAAGCCAGACTCCAGTTCCAGCATGGGGAAGACCATGGAGAAGAGACCTGGGACTTATGGTTCATAAATACTCACCGATTAAAGGAGTTGCAAACTGAGTAGTTTCTTGGCAAAAAGCATGCCAGCCACCCTGAGACATGGCATTTACAGTTACCAAGACCCCGCATGCTTCACAAAGTTCATTCCCTTCCACTATCTCGCAAGCCATTGAGGACAGCCTTGTGAGGTTAGATAGTGTAAGTAACATCACTATTCTGACATCCATTTTTAAGCCCTGGGGAGAACTGCACCACACCTAATAGAAATCTAGTGTCCACATTTCTATTTCCTTCCATCAAACCCATCTGTGGAAAGCCACTGTTGTTTCTTCCAGACAGAAGGACCTCTATCACGTACGGATCTCACACAGCCAAGCGAGAGCAGGCAACACACGCCACTGCACTTCAGAAGTGTGTGCACCAAGAGCCCTGGCTTGTTACTAACAGGCAAATTTAATCTCTCATTTCTTATAGTCATAAATAGGAGCAGGACAGAGATCAAGAAGATGACAGAAACTTGTAAATGTGGCCTTTACTATACTACTTTATAGATTATAATCTTCCTATGGTTCACACTTGGAAAGCCTGAACCCCAACACCACCCCCTCCCTGACAAGAAACTTCTCACATTTAACCTTACAGGGCTACTCAGACATGAATAAAGTCAAACAGAAATGTGAAGCTGAGAATCCAAAATAAATCCAAGTCAAAAATGCCTGGTGTATGTACTTCTGTAGCCCATGGCAGAACTGCATGCTCTTTGGTCAGAGACAATATCAACTGTGTTCTCACAGCACTGTGTTCTTTCCTTCTCTACACAATGTTTGTATGAGTCTTTGTTTGACAATCAAGGAATATTTATTGAGGGCCTACTACCTGTCAACCAACCATTTAGGCGCTGATCAGTGACTTAGTGATGTGCTACTGTCCCCCCACCAGCCTGGACTGTAGGCACCAAGGGAAGACTTACTGCTGCCTTTTTGATCAGTGTGCTATGCAACCTAACCGAGTGCCTGGCACATGGCAGGGACTTAATAAACATTAGTTGAATGTGAGAGAGGAGAGAGGAGAGAGAAGGAGCCAGTTTGTGTGTGTAAAGGCATTAGGGCTTTTCAACTGCCCAAACAGGCCTTACCATCCACCAGAAATCTGATGACTTCTGAAAGGCCCACATGCCATGCACAGCTGTAGGCACAGCAGCTGTCATGCAAAGCAGCCAAGGTCCAGAACTAGGAAGAAGAATTCAGCCCTTTGTTTCTCTCTGCCTTTCTCATAACCAAAATGAGGTTAGACCCAATGTCAATCTTACTGTCAGCTGTATGTCTTCAACATCTGGCTTTCAGAAATACTAAGGTAACATTATCTCTGAGTAAAATTTGCACTGATTCACTCTATGACATCACTGCCTGAAAAGATATTATTTAAATGTCTGAGGTCACACATAGGCCTAAATAGAACTGAGTTAATATAAAAAGCTCTCCATTTCAGGTCTTTGCAAGCTATAAATTAGCTTTCAGAGTATTTAATTTAAAAATAAAAAAAAGGTTTGACTCATTATTTAAACTCTCCAAACTTTTAGGTCACAGACAGCAACCAGACCTCTTTTATGAGTAAGCTGTCCAAAGCAGATGGTACGCTCCAAGCCTGAGCTTCATGCTAGTCCTTTAATTAAAACCTAGGATTCAGTGGGTTATATGCTTCTCACAGTAGTTATGTGAACAATAATGGGATAAGAAAAAATACCAACTATTTAGCTCAATACGAAAAACAACAATCTAGGCATGAAATATATAAATTCATCTATCAACTAATAAAACAAACAGTTTACATTCAGGTTTTTCCTCTATATCCAATTAAATGGACACAACAATAAAAGATAAATAAGAAAGCAAAAGAGTAGTGAAATACATTCTGAAAATGCACAAACTATGCCAAACAGAAAAGCCTTAGGGTGAGGTTGCTATTAAGCTACGAATGTTTAAATACATAAATATGCTAAGTAGCACAGTAATGAGTCCCCACTTCCCAATCTCCAGCCCATACAAATCACAACTCTTGTGGAAAGGCTGATAACATAAATTATAAATAAAATACATACTAACTAAAGGAGCAAATAAAATTTTGTGAAGAGTTTGCCAACAATCAAGCACTAAGCTTAATATCAAAAAAATCCCAATACATGGTTAAAACAATTAAAATAAGACCTGGAATTTTCTAAACTCCGATCATCTGATTCAGAATCAAAGTATTTAATGACCTTCAGTGTAGTCAGCACAAGGCCCACCAACTAGCCGGCCCTTAGGGAATTAGTTATGTTTCCATTATGCGGCGAAATACAAAGAACGAGTAATTGAAAAATCAGAATGGTCTTCTTGCCTACATTTTTAAAATATTAATTTTAAAATCTTCCAAAAGCAAGTACTTTATGCTTTTATTTACAGCTGGACTTCATACTTTGCAATGTTCTGGACAAAGAACAGATTCATTTGTTGGGATGATTACAAAAAGTTACTTAAGACCTAAGATAGGCTAATAATAATAATGTACTTGTATTAATTTTAAAAAATAAGTAAACAAAAACAAAACAAAACAAACAACAAAAAAAAAAACTACCAGACCGTGCCTTGGCACATATTCAAACTGGGCTCTATAAAAGACTCCCAAATTCACACTAAAATTCTTCATTTAAAAAAAAATTCCAACAACGTATCAGCATGCCAGCTGGAAATATGATATAGCCGACCAAACTATTTTCCTACCCAGAAATTTAACCCCCCTTTGTAAATGCGACTACACTTTACCTTTTGTTCAAAAACATCATAAATCATAAAACTATGAGAAGTGACTCAAAACGACAAAGCAGCAACCGCCCCCCCCCAACTTGCACGCCGCCCGCAGCATCCTTCGGGGAGTCCCTGCCCTCCGGGCCCGGCCTCTCCCCTCCCGGCCGGCGCTTCCCTCCCCCCTCGCTGTCTCCTCCCGGTCTCTCCGCTGTCCGCGGAGCGGGCTGTCAGCCGCGGCCGGAAGGCGGAGGCCGCCCGTCGAGCGCGGCGCGGCCCGACTCTGACGTCCGCCGGGCAGAGCCCGCACCCGGCCGCGCCGCGCACTTTCGCCGCGCGAGCGCTCAGGCACAAGTTAGCAAACAGCCCGAGCGGCAGCCGCCGTGATTCAGCAGCGGGGCCGGCGGTGATCGCGGGCCGGCCGGGCCGAGTCCGAAAAAGGTCACCAAGACACCGCGGGCGCCGCGCCCGGCCCGCGATCCAACCCGCGACCCGGCCGGCGGCAGCGAGACGGCTGCTGCTTGCGGGCCGGGCGAGGGCAGCCAGCCGGCCGGCCGGCCGGCAGGTCCTACCTTTCCGGCTCTTGGGGGAGCTCCGCTTGCTCCGGGCGCTGGCTCGCTCTTCCTCAATCGCAGCTGCTATCTCGGGGTTGTCTTCCCCATTGTACCAGACCAGGAGCTCCTCGCCCGGCGCGATTGGCTGTGGGGAGAGAAGAGACAAGCGCCGGGCCAATCAGAGAAGAGGTTGTTGGCAGAGGCGGGGCAACGCCGCGGCGGGCGGGAGCGGCACGCCGATGGCAAACAGCTGTCGGGCGGGCGCGCCTCCGGCCGCGCGCGCTGAGGTGGGGCGGGGGAGGTGGCTCCACGAAGGAGGGGGCGCTTCCGGGAGGAGGAGCTCACGGCCGCGCGCGAGGAAGGGGCACGGCCAGGAGGAGGAGTCTATAAAACGGCCGCGCGCAGAGGTTCCTATGCTGGGAGGCGAACGTGGCCGCGCGCGCGGGGCTCCTACCGAGGAGGAGGGGTTCACGGCCGCGCGCCCTGCCAAGAGGAGGCTCCCTCGGTCACGCGCAAGGGGCTCCGCAGGTGAGAGAAGCCCAGGGCCCAGGGCCACAGGCTGGATGGAAGATAGACCTGCCGCGGATCGCGGAGGCTCTCACTCAATCCCCAGGCGCTTCCACATCTTTCTGCTCCAGTCCCCGAATCCCCCACGCGAAGAGAAGACACAACACGGAACCTCTTTCCGCACAAAATCCAAGTGAATGAGAAATTTAAAGCACAATTAACAAGCAGGTGGCAGCACATGATTCTGATTCCAAAAGCAAGCGAAGCCTGGTGTCGCGCTGCAAGTCTACCCCTGCCCCGCTGCTCACGTCGCAGAAAGCTAAGAGGAGGCAGCGCAGGACCGTGCGCCGCTCTCCTCGGGTCAGCGAAAGGGAATTACGACTTTTAAACAGAACGAAAGCCTACAAATACCACCCAGGTATAATGTTCCTAAAACTCAGAATTCTTCACGGTCAGTGTGACTGGGAGAGCAAGGACACACCAGTAGATTACACCTATAAGACCCTAGCGGCGCGGGGGTGCTGAGTGGAGAGATGAGCCTCTAAACAGAACTGAGGAAAAGAGCTTCTTGGTTTCTCTCTCAGGGACTGACCTGATCAAAAAGTTGCAAGAATAACAATGCAGGTAAAATTCCATCTGAAACCCACTGAATAAATAAGAATTCATGACTCAATACTAACATAAATGACTGAACAAGTAGATACATACAAAGGAAAATTCTTCCTTAAAGTCCATCACAAGGGATCATAGTGAAAAGAGAGAATCAGAAACTGCCCCTTGGCAATGTTCGTTGTAACAACTGATTCAGGGAAGACTCACCAATGGTGAAAGTTTAAGGAGTAGCACAATTTGCATAGGCTCAAAATATCTCCTAACAAAATATCTATTAATTACAAGGGGGAAATTGTGTTTTCCTAATGTGACAAATGAATATCACATACCTCTTGGAAGGATACACAAAGAACATGACATATTGCTTTTGGGAAGATTTATGCCCAAAAGACGTAAATGGAATTTAATCATGATGAAACCAAAGACATTCTATAAAATAGCCATTTCTCCTTGAAACTGAAAAGTTAGCAAAGACTAAGGTATTGTCCAAGCTAAGGAAACTTGATATGATAACTGAATACAACAGTATTCTTACAATGAAAACAAGTAGAACAGTTGACAACATTTGAGTCAGGAGGACGGATTAAGATATTGTCTCAATGCTAGCTTCCTGATTTTGATCATTGCACTATGGTTATGTAAGAGAATAATCTAGGTATTTTGTTTTGCTTTGTCTTTTTTTTTTTAAGGGGAGGGAAATTCCATCTAAGATGTCAACAAATAACTCCTCACGCGAATATAACTTCTAGTATAGATAAAGTCCTTAAAAACAAGTTACTATTAAAAAAGATAGTGCACTCATAATCAAGTGGTATTCATCCCAGGAATGCAAGGTTAGTTCAATATACAGAAATTGATAAACATAATTCATCACATCAATAGACTTAAAGAATCATATGCTTATCTCGAAAGATGCAGAAAAAGCATGACAAAATACAGCAGCCATTCATGCTCAAAACACTAGAAAAGCCAGGGATAGCAGGAATATACCTCAACATTGTAAAAGCTATATATTTAAACCTAAAGCCAACATCATTCTAAATGGAGAAAAATTGAAAACCTTCCCTCTAAAAACTAGACAAAGATGCCCTCTTTCACCATTTCTATTCAACATAGTCCTTGAAAGTCTAGCCAGAGCAATTAGACAGAAGAAAGAAATTAAAAGGATAATAAAAGGAAAAGAAGAACTCAGACTATCCCTATTTGCCAAAGACATGATTCTATATTTAGAAAACCCAAAAAACTCCACCAGAAAACTTATTAACGAATTCAGCAAAGTAGCAGGACATAAAATTAAAACCAAAAATCAAATTGCATTCCAATACATCAGTGATGAATCAACTGAAATGAAAGGGAAATTAGAAAAACTATCCCATTCACAATAGCCTCAAAAAAATAAAACATTTGAGACAATCTAACAAAAGAGATGAAATACCTCTACAATGAAAATTACAGATCACTAAAGAAATTGAAGAAAACCCTGGAAGATGGGAAGATCTCCCACATTCCTGAATAGGCAGAATTAATACTATCAAAATGGCCAGACTACCAGAAGCACTATATAGATTCAATGCAATTCCTATTAAAATTCCAATGACATTCTTTATAGAAATAGAAAAAGCAGTCACGAAATTCATTTGGGAAAATAAGAGGCCCAGAATAGCCAGAGCAATCCTTAGTGAGAAAAGCAAAGCAGGAGGCATCACAATAGCAGACCTTAAGTTATAATACAGAGTAACAAAAACATGGTATTGGCACCAAAATAGACATGAAGACCAATGGTACAAAACAGAAGACACAGAGACAAACCCACATAAATACAGTTACATCATGTTAGACAAAGGTGCCATAAACATACATTGGAGAAAAGACAGCCTATTTCAACAAATGGTGCTGAGGAAACTGGAAATTCATATAACAAAATGAAATTAAACCCCTCTCACCCTGCATAAAACAAAACTCAAAGTGAATCAAGGACCAAACTCAACTCAAAGTGAATCAAGGCATTAATTAGACCAGAGACACCCCACCCACTAGAAGAAAAAGTAGGCCCAAATCTTCATCATGTCGGCTTAGGAACTGACTTCCTTAACAAGACTCCTAAAGCACAAGAAGTAAAATCAATAAATGGATCCAGGCGAGGTGGCACACACCCGTAATCTCAGTGGCTTAGGAGGCTGAGCCAGGAGGATTGTGAGTTCAAAGCCAGCCTCAGCAACAGTGAGGTGTTAAGCAACTCAGTGAGACCCTGTCTCTAAATAAAATACAAAATAGAGCTGGGGATGTGGCTCAGTGGCCAAGTGCCCCTGAGTTCAATACCTGGTACCAAAAAAAAAAAAATCTCCAGGATAGATAAAGAACTCAAAAAACTTAACAACAACAACAACAAAAAAAAAACACATAGAAAAATCAATAAATGGGCAAAGGAACTGAACAGACACTTCACAGAAGAAACAAATATATGAAATATCGGTCAACAAATATGTGAAAAAACGTTCAACAATTCTAGCAATTAGAGAAATGCAAATTAAAATTAATTCACTGGCATTCCATTCACTCTAGTCAGAATGGGAATTATCAAGAATATGAGTAATGAGAGCTGGGGCTCAGTGGCAGAGCGCTTACCTAGCATGTGTGAGGCACTGGGTTCAATCCTCAGCATCTCATAAGAAGATAAATAAATAAAGTAAAATAAAGGTATTGTGTCCATCTACAACTAAAAAAATTAATAAAAAAAATACAAGTAATGATAAATGTTAGTGAGGATGTGAGGAAAAGCGTACACTCATACATTGCTGATTGGACTGCAAATTGATGCAACCGCTCTGAAAAGCAGTATGGAGATTCCTCAAAAACCATGAAATGGAACCACCATTTGATCCAGTTATCTATCCCACTCCTTGGCATATACCCAAAGGATTTAAAATCAGCATACTATAGTGACACTGCCACATCCATGTTTATAGCAGCTCAATTCACAATAGCTAAACCATGGAACCAACCTAGGTGCCCTTCAATAGATGAATGAGTTTAGAAAATGTGGTATATATACACAATGGAATATTACTGAGTCATAAAGAAGAATGAAATTATGGCATTTGTCAGTAAATGGAGACTACCATGATAAGTGAAATAAGTCAATTCCAAAAAAACAAAGGCCAAATATTCCTTCTGATACACAGATGCTAACTCACAATGAGGGGTGGGGATAGAAGTTCACTGGATTAGACAAAGGGGAATAAAGGGAAGGAAAGGGAGGGAGGAGAGGAATAGGAAAGACAAAAGTAGGATGAATCAGACATGACTTTCTTATGTTCATATATGAACATACAACCAGCGTAACTCCATATCATGTACAAACACAAGAATGGAAATTTATACTCCATGTATGTATATCAAAATATATTCTGTCATGAATAACTAAAAAGAAAACAAGGAAATGTTACTTTGTTGCATTCTCCACAGAATTCTGTTTATATAGTTCAAATTTCAAAATAGTCTAAATTCTTCAAAATATAAGAACCAGCCACTGTTTCTTTGGCTCCCCCAAGAATGGCTTAAAATCTGCCACTTTCTTATCTTTGAATCAATATATTGTGTGAGGCACTGGCAGTGTTCACTTTTCTTTTTTCATGAATCAGTTAAACCTAAACCAAAAAATCTAATTTAATAATCACAAATGCCTTTGGGCACCCTAATGAGCTAATGGGTTGTGTTTACTTTTCAAAAGTAAATTCCAAACATACTTCATTTATCTTCTTGTTACAAGTCACAAATTTATGAACATGGTGGTATTAAATAATATTTGAAATGCCTAGGGTTCTAGGAAGTAGTTAATTGTTAAACAAAATCAAAAGTAAAACAAGAACACAGAAAGGAGGAGTGAGGACAACTGTGTTCTTGACATATTCCTCCCCCAAAAAAGAGTAACCAGGACCCTGGTTGAAAGCTGACAGTTTCGGGGGATCACCAGGAATAAGAGTGCCTGCCTCCAAGGCTCCTCCACCGGGCCTGGGCAGACTGCCTGCTGCACTGGCTACTTCACGGGGGAGCACGCGGGTACCCCCAGTTACTCTTGTTGCTGTAAAACACACACTATGAAAACACCAGAATCCTATTGCACCTCAAATCTAATGCAAAATTTTTAAAAGGCTATTGGGCTGGTGAAGCGCTTCCATCAAGAGAAACAACAACCTGATTACAGAATAGCTCTCAAAACTGTCTGAACAACTGAGATGTTATTATACTATGGAGCAATATACTTCCCAACTTTGTATTAAAGCAGCTACACAGCATTCCCTTATGAAGAAGGGAATATATATATATATTTTAAATCAAGCATTGTTTTCTTCTGTACTATGCTGTTTTCATTTCTGCACTCCTTAGTATTTTCAAGATTTACACAAAGTTCTATCATTATAAGTACAAATCCACATTTTTAAAAAATGAAGTTGAAAGACCAACCAACCTTTTTACATACAATTATGCTTCATTTAAGGATGAGATACCTTCTGAGAAATGTGCCATCACGCAATTCCACTGCGGTTCAAACCTCACAGAGTGTGCTCACACAAACTCAGGCACTGTGAGGTCACTGACTAATGCAATCTTATGGAACCCCCATCGTATGGCGGTGCATGATTGTACTGTATTTTGTTGTTAAAGAAAAAATTAAAACAACAAGACTTCAAACCCTTGCAACTTTTCCTTTGGATTCAGGCAGTCTTTATAAAATCAAGCACTCTCTCTTTTCTAAACATCGGCATATAAACCTGAAATTTACCAGACCAATTAGGAAGAAGCAAGGGTCCCTAATATTCCTGATGCTAGATCAAATAAGAAAACTGCTCCAGAATCATTGGAATACCCAAATTCATACACACTTATCCACCCAAAATCCATTCCCCAACATGATCTATAAAAGTCATGGATCAGATCTCAACCTCAAACCTTGAACGAGTGAACTGAGCCTAAGACTAAAACTCATACTTCTCTCGCTGTGAGTCATGAGGCCCCACCTGATCTGGCCCCTGCCCACATCACCTCCTACTATTCCTCTCCTTCCTCCAGTCACATCAGCCTTTGTTCTGTTCCTCTAAAAAAACAAAAACAAAAACAAAAAACAAAACTACTAGTGTATTCCTCCTTCAAGGCCCTTTGCTTCTACCAGCCCCTCTTCCTGGATCGCTCTCCTCCAGATCTTTGTGTGGCTGTTTCCTTTCTAACCAGGGATGGAATTCAATGTCTTTCTCAGGAAGCCTTCCCTCGCCCGGAAAGCCAATCAGCCTCTCCCTACATAGTCCTCCACAGCATCTGCCTGTCCTCAGAGCACTTGCTTCGATCTGGAATGATTCTATCGACTTCATTATTTGTTTATCTGCCTCCTCCCCCATAAAATGGAAGTTCTCTGACACTAGGACCTTGTCTGTTCTTCCCACTACCCTAGAAGAGTACCCGTCTGCAGTGCACACTCAGTATCTGTCAAACTACTGAGTAGATGAATAAATGGATAATAGGCTTGTTAACTTTGAATAATTTTTAATCAAAGTACCACAAAACTAGTGTTGAGATTTCCCAATTATCTGGGTAGAATAAGATGAGAAGGTGATACAAAGCCCATAAAACATCACACGTAATTCATTCACAACACCTACCCCACAGAATGCTTAATCCAGTTAGACGACCACCAGTAAGGAATCTGAAAGGTCTCATGAACACTTGAGTAAATATCAAAGGTCAGGACTGGGGGAGGTCTGCAAAGATCAGAACTGTGTTATTTCCGACAAATTTAGGTAAAAATGATAGTAGCACAACTAGTTACTTCGCATTCTGAGTAATTATGTTGGCCTAGCTACTACATATTGGATTGCTTCATCTTTACAACAGGTATATGAATTAGTATTGCAGGTTGAGTATCCCTAATCCAAAAATCTGAAATCCAAAATGCTCCCAAAAGGGAATCTTTTAGGGTGCCATCATGATACCACAAGTGGAAAATTCCACACCTGACACCTCATGTGACAGGTCATAGTCAAAAGGCAAGCACACTAAAAATATTGTATAAAACCACCTTCTGTTTATGTGTATATGTGTATATGAAACAAATGAATTTTACGTTTAGAAGCATGAAAATGGGGGTCCCATCCCCAGGTTATGCAGATATATACAGATACTCCAAAATTCAAAAATATCTGAAATTCAAAACACTATTAGTCCCAAACATTTCAGACAAGGAATACTCAACCTGTACTACTACCTCCATCTTGACGAGTGAGAAAACTAAGAGGAATGAAGGAACACCGCATGCCACACGTCTAGAAGCCAACATTTGCTCACTAGGTGGTTTGCTCTAGAATTCCCACTCCTGGCACACACCACATCACCTCAGCAAAAATGACAGCTGTCATTAACAGCCCTTAGTTACTGGGTGCTCCAGCTGTATCCATGTTCACCCAGGTGCTCATCACCACAGCTCTGTGACCTGTATCTGACCAGGAGTGAGCTAGGGCACCAAGAAAGGACATGCGAAGGCCACAGAGCTAGGGCACCCTGGCTCGCCGTGCCCAGGCGGTGTGGCCTCGGAGTTCACCCTCCCACCCACTGCCCTGTGTGGCTTGTCAACATCCCTGCAGTCTAATGTCGCTGCAGGTCTGCTCTTGAAGAGAACAGACTTTAGTTTGAAGCCTAAAGTAGTAACTGCAGGGTCGTCTACCTCCCAGGGCTCGTGTCCTTCAGAACCTCATTCCCACGGCCTTGACTGACTGACGCACAGTCACCTCCTGGCCTACGTTCCATCTCCACCAAGATTGCACCTCACAGATTCAACCAGGTATCTCTCACTTAAGTAAATTTGTGAAACAGAATGAATTCTTGAATCACATTTAGAATCCAATTTCAAATCCAGTGGAACAAAACTGCAGTAATACCTACCAGAAAAGCATGCTGCTATAATCCAGCAGAAAGAAAACAGGAAGCAAGATTTCAGAAGTCACATAGGAGAAAGTAACACACACATACAATTCCTACAAGGGCTAAATGCAAGGCCATGGGTATAAATGAAGTAACAGGCCCTCCAACTGGGTAGAAATGTCAGGAAAAAATGTAGCAGAAAAAAAACTGAACGGTTACCTGCTTAATGGCCTAGCGCTGTCCCAGTGACAAAACTCGACATGCAAAGCTGGCCTGTACCTTCAGTGTTTGCTCATCAAGACTTATCAACTCCATAGAGACAATTATTTTTATGGACTGTCCCTCAGTCTATGATATATTTAATGGAAGCAAGTGAATAAAAACAAGCTTTCCTTACAGCAACTTTAGCAAAGCCATCTATTCCAAACAAGCAACAACCATCGGCCTCTACAACCTCAACATTCCACCTTGGAACAATTCCATGCATGACGTGCAGACCTGTCTTCCCCAAGACCATGACCAGTGAAAACCAGGAAAGAGATGCAGTCTTGTTGGTGGCACACCTGACTTGCCCCTTCTTACCTCAGTGATTAATGTCTCCCAATAAAAATGTGGCAAAAAAAAAACATGTTCTGTGTAATTTCTATTCTGAATAAAACTGAAGGAAAGGAAAAGCCAACCCAAGGCTTCATTGCTTCATTTACATTGAAGACTATGAACATATGAAGACTTTGAACCCAGCACCACCACAACTATTGATGGCTTCTTACAGTGGAATAAATCTGCCAGTCAGCCAGTTCCCGTGCGTCCTGGGAGGAGGGGAGCAGCTGCCCCACGCTTTATCCACAGTATCCAGAAAGACACAGCATGTGATTACTCAATCCCATCTTCGTGTTTAGTTAAGTTCCCTGGCATACATGAAGTAGAGGCAACCATTTCTTTACCATAGGACCTTGAGTGTACAAATGAACCACCTCAAATATAGTCCTTTCAAGGTCAGAAAAACAGTTATTGTCAGTCACAGCTAAGGACCACATTTAGAAAACGCATGCAGAGTCACTTGCAGTAGACTATTCCAACACTGTTACCTTTAAAGTTTTATAGTAAATGGCTCTGTTGATTTCCAGTGGAAACAAATTTTGCTCCTCTCCTGAGCAAGCCCAGTTCACATATCGCAGCCAGTTCCCCTTCTCCGGATCAGTGGCATCGATGCACATCCATCCCAAATTCGGGTAATATACCTTGGAAATGAGGGAAAACAACCTTTGTTAAGATAGGAGTACTTAAAAGTATCTCCATGTTCAACGTTTAAAACAAGTCTTCCTCATTACACACAACTACTCTATAAAGCATTTCACAGAAACAAAATAAGTGACAGAGAAAAGAAAAATACCAAGTAAAAACTGAAACTCAAAACCATGTGATTCCCATTATTTTTTTATTTGGGCTTGCTTACTTTTTCCCCTAAACAGAAGGAGCTATGTAACTAATATACTTGATGATCACCAAAAGCTTTGCAAATACATGCATAAAGGAAGTGACAACTACATTCCTGAAAATGTGACTTAGGACTGTGAAGCTTGAGGAGTGCTGAGCAGGGCAAATCCCCATACTCTCAGGGTTGCTCTGCCACTCCAGCAGGGGGGCCTGGCCCTGTGGGTGACCCAAGTCAGTGGGTCTTTTTCTGGCAGGATTGACAGGGACTTCAGGAAGTAAACACACTCTGTGAACCAATCACGAGGGTGATGGAGCATGATGCTCTGCAAACTCAGCCAGCTCTTACCACTCTATCCAGGGCTCCTGTCAGGACTAAGGTGCCATGGGTCACACTCTAGGAAATATCAATGCCTTCCAAAAACATACTGAAAACTCAGCCCTTCTTTGAGAAGTCACATCAAATCCACTCTTGCAGGAAGCGTCCCTGCAAGACCCTTAGACAATTGCTTCCAGAGAGGCTTCCAGCGCTTAGCTAACATTCCTTCTTGTATTTATTTATTTTTTGTGGAATACCAGGGATTGAACCCAGGGGCACTTAACCACTGAGTAACACCCCTTTCTGTATTTTATTTAGAGACAGGTTCTCACTGAGTTGTTCAGGGCCTCACTATATTGTTGAGGCTGGCTTTGAACTTGTGATCTTCCTGCCTCAGCCTCCTGAGCTGCTGGGATTACAGGCATGCACCACCATGCCTGGCAACATTCCTTGGTTTTAAAGAACATCTATTTTTCAACAATTTTTCACTTTAAATTTTATATATGCAATACATGTACACATTTTATTCACCAAAACTAAACTGCAAAACACCCACTAGGCACTGAAAGAGAAACGCAGAGAGATAAGAACAAGTTTTTTATTTTCCTTTTAGGAGGAAAGAAAAGAATCTACATGCCATAACTCTTACCATGACTCCCACCACTTGCTCCTCCTCTCCTCTCCTGCCATGTGAATCACCACCCATAGCTGCACTGTTCCTTCCAGAACAAAGCACCAGCCCCTACCTGATGTCCTGGAGGCCTGGCAAACAGGGTGCAGCACCCACCCTCCTGGGCAACTGCCGGAGCTCATCAGGCACGACGCTCCGCTGCTCCCCGCTTCCTGCTTCCTCACTGAGCCCCAGGAGGCTCATTTACTACTACTTCTTCCACCAGTCAAATGACTTTCCTTTCAAAGTCACTCAACTGCGGCCAAGATGGGCTTAAATCCAGGTCTGCAGAACCTCCAAGACCCAGAGCCGCCCTACCACCCTCGTAAAAGTGCACCCCTCCCTCCCCTCAGCACCCAGTCTTTCCACCTCACTTTTCCTACCCTTCCAGGTGCTAGATGCAGTGCAGTATCATCTGTCGCTTCACTTCCTTGTTCAGGGCCTGTCTCTCCCACTAGAGCCTCAGCACCCTGAGAAGGCATCAGCCTTTTCTCTTGTGCCAGTGCCTCCAACACCACAACCAGTGCCTGGCATACAGTAAGGTAACAATAAATGACCACCCGAGTGCATAACCATCACCATCCAATGAATGCCTACTGTGTGGTGGGAACTGTGGCAGAACCCCCTCTGCAGTCAGTTTATTTCATCATCATAAGCACCAAGGTGCATATTTTAACTGCCATCCCCCTGGGAGCTGATTCAAAACTTGACTGCTCAGAAGGCAACCACCTGCACCACTCTCAAGAGGTAACCATGTGGCATCAGGCTCCCTTGCACCTCACTGTCACACTCCCTCTCCACATTCCTCCCCTTTGAAACAGAGTAGCCTATGTGGCAAGAAACTGCATCACAATGCAAAATTCAAACTTAACACACTTTCATTTAAAATGTTTCAGAGACACACATGTTCATAATGTCTGCCGGCACGGTAAAATAAGGAAAATGGGGTGCGTGGTGCTTGAGTATTACCAATCCATCTTAGTTATTGTTCACTAACTCACAAGGCATTATTCCCCGGTATACCGGAGAGAAAATGGCCCAGGCTCAGGGACAAAGCCTTGTTTTGATGTATCCCAGTGCACGTCAGGGCCTCACTGGATCCCCACCTGCATACTGGCACAGCAACCGAGATAGATCAATGGGACTGCAGAGACAGGCATGGCTGCCAGCAATCCCACAGCGTGGAGGAAGGCAGCCACATCCACCTGCCCACACAATGCGGCTCTGCTGGAACTTCCTAGCTCTCAGGTCAGCACAGACCTTTGTGAAAAGCAAGCTGTTCCAGTTGAGTGAATTCTTTCTTTGTGCATAACTCCCTGTGCTTCAAAGGGGACTAAGGCATCTTCTAAGTCACACTGGTGTGCAAAAAGAAAATACTTAATTTTATAGAAAAAGATGGACACTTCAATTTTTTTAAAATAGGAAAACAAGGAATTCACAAAGGAATACACATAGCCTAAAAACCTCATAAAAGAAACTTAATAATCAAAAAAAATTTCAAATTAAAAGTTTTCATTTATTAAATTGGCAAAAATTATTTTTTAAGAGAAAAAAACATATTGGAAGGGTTGTATGAACACATTCTCCCAAGTGCTTACAATCAGAGAACAAACTGGTATAATTGTTTTGGGTGGAATTTTAGCAGCACTTAACAAAAAAATCTTTCAATATATACACGCTCCAACCAGCATGCAAGCTTAGAGGAATTTATTTTAATGAGACAGTTGAGCAACTGTACCAACACTTATGTATAAGGCTGTTCCCAGCAGTGTGGTTTACTACAAAACCATATGGAATCAGCTCAGAAAACTACAATCCATCCATACAAAAGAGTACTAAGAAGATACTTAAAAGTTATGTAAGTGATTAATTGGATTATTTCCTGTGAGACACTGCTATACCCAAGAATTTTTTAATGTGATACATAATTTCTGTAACTAAAAGAAAATAAAGAATAAAGATAACAGGATATTGTAGAAATCTATTTATCAAGATACATAATACATTGATGACTGAATCAAGCTATTATAGAAAGAATCAATTACATGATATCATTTTGTCTTAAACATATAAATATGTAAGAAAAAATTCTTAAAACTTAATGAATAAAAACACAATAGTGGTTTTCTCTGAAAAGATAAATGACTCATAATTTTTACTTTTTTCTTGTTTAATAAGAATTGTCTACACCTTTCCTCCATTGACTTAGTAGAAACTGCATGGCAAAAGAGGGAGATGGATCGGGAGGAGCACATGCTCTTCTGAACAAAAGCCTAAGTCTGAATGAAGGTAACCAAGGCCTAAGTCAAAATCCTCCTCCTCATCATCACACAGATTTTAAAAAGCAGCAGTGCATACATAGCTTTCTCATTTTACTGAGCTTAATCTTTTTTTAATATTTATTTTTTAGTTACAGGTGGACACAATATCTTTATTTTATTTTCCTGTGGTGCAGAGGATGAAACCAAGTACTTCACGCATGCTAGGCGAGCGTTCTACCTCTGAGCCACAACCCCAGCCCCCCTGAGCTTAATCTTATACCTAGGAACTGGGA
Source organism: Marmota flaviventris (assembly GCF_047511675.1). Taxonomy (NCBI): domain Eukaryota; kingdom Metazoa; phylum Chordata; class Mammalia; order Rodentia; family Sciuridae; genus Marmota; species Marmota flaviventris. The sequence goes on along the minus strand of NC_092507.1, from coordinate 10,261,034 downwards.
TGAGAATGTGCTCTTATACAATTCCCATCTTAGTAGGTCAAAGCCTGGTTTCCAATCAAATTAATTTTAATGAATGACAAACAGAACCTACCTCCAAAATGTGATCAAATTTTGCCTCATGTAACTACAGATTACTAGACTTCAAAAGTGTCATCCGCCATTAGGCTGGAAAACCAACTCCAATTTCCTCCTTTCAGACAAAGACAAGGCAAAAACAGGACAACCTTCTATCCTCATTTAAACCCACAAATGAAACAAGATAGGCTTCATGTAAGAAGTCTATTTCCAGATCTTTACAATAACCAGGAAATACTCAGCTTAAGATCCTAAGAGAAATGTTATTACATACAATTAATGTTTTTTTTTCTGACTGAATCCACAAAACAATCCCTTTTCACAAAATAAAGTTCTGTTTATGTAGTATCAATGCCACTCTACGAAGCACCAGACTAGGGGCTTTATGTGTTATTTGTTTAACCTTCATAAGAATCTAAAGATAATCTATGAAATACTAAGTCCCTTTCTTAAATGAGGAAACTGACAATGGATTGGCCACTATAGTAATCAAGTCACTAAAATCAGAGCCAGTGTTCAAACCTGGCCCCCTCATTTCTTCCTATACCCTACACTAAAATAAAACGGTATGTAAACAAGGGAATGGAGAGAAAGGTTCCCTTTTGTCTTGAGGGGCGCTCTCAATTTACTTCCTGTCTTCCCTCCTTACAGACCCCCTTGAGGTCTCTGACCTCCTATGTTATCTAGGCCTACCTCCTTTCTGCTTCCATCACTAATCAGGAAGCAGGCACCAACTTTGTGGAGTGTCAGTCTCATACCACCCAATTTCCATTCAATTTAATCCGGTCATTTTGAAATTATCATAAAATAATCTAAACTCAAACTTTAGTGCACATACCAATTTAAATACACATTCAAATTTATTTCTTTATATCATTTAGAGAAGATGTGCAGCAAACTTTATCATTTGTTACTTTTTAAGTGCATTAATTCACTTTGTAAATTTTAAAAATTCTCATTCATTTATGCAAACATACCATCATTCACATCTTCAACTGTTTACCTGCAAGGAACCAACTAACTGTGACAGAAATCACTCCCAGAATTTAAGGCAACAAATAAATCTTATATTGTATCAGCTCTCTTGGTGAAAGAGTCTGTTTTCATGGGAACCAGCTCCCCAGAGTCAGAGTCCACAATAGCAAAGCCATCTCCCTCCACTCTTCTCTGGACCCCTTGCAGCACAGGAAAACTGGGGTGCCAACACATCAGCCAAGAGACAGAGAATCTCCTGGAAGCCAGGTCCCCATTTCAGTGGCCCTGGTGTGCCCACACTGCCTAAGGCTCCTTTTCATATTTCATCTCCTTGAGGATCTAGTTTGCTTGACTAGTTCTGTTTCCCACTTGTACTGCAACTAAAAAAAAAAAGAATTTTTATTCTCTATGATCAAATGTTTTTCTTCAATGTTTGGGTTCAACTAATATTTCTAAACTGAGCTAGAATCGTCTATCTACTAATTTCATAAACATATTCCAAACTGCAGTCAGGCAAATCAATGAGAATAAAGAAAAAGAAAATAAAAGGGTAACCTAAATTTGGTGTGAAAACATTTAATAAAAGTTATATCTTATATAGAGAGAATTTATTAAAACTGCTACCTAGAAAATACCATACTTCCTTAATATGTTCAAATTCCAGTCATTTTTCAATAATAGAGCTGGATATTTGCAGGTCTTATTATGGATTACAAAACTTTCACCCCACAGAAGTAACTTTCTGGGGAATACAAAAATGGACCTTCGGTATCAACTACTTCACTCTTCAGATTGCTTTCAGAGAGCAGGGACTTCTAAAGAACTACTCAAATGTATCACTATTTTCTGAAATGTTCTGAACATTCTGGAATAAAAGAAGTAAGAGAATCCAGTCAGTCATTGTACATTTTACCACAAGCCTGTTACTCACATAGGTGACTCTAAAATACACACTTAAAAAGTAAATAGCTTAGCCTTTCAGACCCTTAACGCACAGTCTAACATCCATCTCTATGGAGCAAGCCACACTGACTGGACCTCTCTTTTGAAATGACTCTCAGTAAGTTTCGGACTACAACTACACAAATGTTCTGAAAAATCTCAACACAAAAGATGATCAATAACTGCTAACTGGCTCATAGCAGGCCCCCAATCAACATCTTCTGGATAAACAAAATAATTTATTCTTGAAACTCCTAAGCCAGAAACTCTGTGGGCCTGTGGGCCAAGGATGTTTATGAATTCCATAGAACCCTAGAAATAACACGCAAGCTCCTCTGTGTACATGTGCATGTGCATACTTTCTGGGGCGACTTTCAGGGAGTGCTATGGTTAGAGTGTCTCCCCAAAGGTCCATGTGTGAAGGCTTGGTCCCCTGGTTAGTGAGACTGAGAGGTGGTGAACCTGTAAGATAAGGTGGGACTTAGTGTGAGGTCCTTAGTATTATTAGTGCCATGCCCTCAAAAGAAAATGTGGGGCCCTGCGGTCCCCTCCCCCTCTGCTCTGGTTTGAGGTCTGAGATGTGACTGTTTTGTTCCTACATGTGTGCTCGCCATGATGTGCTGCCATATCTGCGGGATGCTCTTTGCCAACGGGAAGAGAACTGCACAGGCAACCAAAGGTGGCTCCTGATGTGACTCCAGGGCTACCAGCTTACAGACATCCAGCAGGCCAGGAGGTCAAGAATTTCTGATTTGTGGTAAAATTTAGGTTATTTCTGGTCGTCCTTCATTCCATGAACATGTCATCAGATATCAGGTATCGCCAGTAGTTCATAACAAGACAAAAGTTATACACCAAGCCCTATGTTCCAGAACTTAGGACAGGGCCTGGTATTTGGTAAAAGCTTAACAGATAGGCACTAAGTAGGTAAATAATAAGATCCCAAAGAGAAATTCCTTTTTGTCCTAGACCAGGCTGACAATCTGAGCACAGTTGACTTGCTCAGAAATATCAATTAATCCTCTGTACTTCAATGTCCTCATCTGTCCTGCAATTCCTGACAGAAGAATGTGATTGGCTCAGTTGTTTCCATGACAACCAACTCTGCAGCCATCCCACTTCCCAGCACCATTCACTGAACGTTTAACACCAGGCACTTCCACGCTAGCTAGCTCGCTCGCTCCTATCCTCCTCTTCCTCACACACCAGGCGGGTTCAGCATACTTTTTCCATCAAGGATTATGCAAAAAATATTTTCTGCTTAGCAGGCCAGACACAGTCTCTGTTGCCACTGCTTAACTCTGCCATTATGGGGCAAAAGCAGCCACAGATAACATGTAAACAAATGAACAGAGCTATGTTCCAATAAAACTTTACTCATGAACTAAAATTTGAATTTCACAAAATGTTCATGTGTCACAAAACGTCTGATTTTTTCCTACCATTAAAAAATGTAAAAAACCTAGTAACTCCAGGGCTTAAAAAACAGGGGGCAGGTTGGACTCCCCCAAAGATCCAGACCTTTCCTAGGAGGCTGCTTTGACACAGGTTAAGAGGCTGGAAAGCAGCTGTAAGGGCTCACTGACCCTTTCTGAAAAAAGGTTCTGCAGAATCAGCAAGCTGACTTCTCTCCGCTCTTTCTTCTTCCATGCAATTTTAACTTAAAAGTGACTTGAAATTAAAAGAATTGAGATAGCAAGGTTTATGACACACACTTGCTAATATTTAATTAATCGTAATGGTGCTGACTAATAAAAAGTGTTTTCACTTCATTAAAAAATTAAAGTCTTCTCATCTCAGAGTCATTTCTCTATCAAGTTTAATTGACATGCAATTCTACTATTTCCCTTCATCCTCTTGACTCAAATTTTGCCTGAATGAATAAAACAAACAGAAAGAGTGAATTATCAGATTTCATCCATAAGAAAGGTTTTTAAAAACTATTAAAAAGAACCAGGGGGCTAGGGATGTGGCTCAAGCGGTAGCTCACTGGCCTGGCAAGCGTGCGGCCTGGGTTTGATCCTTTGCACCACATACAAAGATGTTGTGTCCGCCGATAACTAAAAAATAAATATTAAAAAAAAAAAAAGAGCCAGATGTAATGATACACCCACCATATGAGAGACATTTAAAAAGCAGACAGAAAAGCAGAGTTAAAAGAACGTTCACCAAGACATTCACAGTGGTTATACCTGCGTGCCAGGAGATGGAATAATTTTTACCTTCTTGTTTATTTTTCTGTACTGTTTAATTGATTTTGCAATGAGAATGTATAAAGTTAAAAAAAAAAAAAAAAGACTTATTAGAATGTACATCACCAAGAGTGAGGCCTAACATAAATTAAGAACTTTGGATGATAAACATGTGCCAAGGCAGGTTCAACAACTGTCATGAGTGGCCCAGTCTGGTGTGAGGTACTCATGGTGGGGAAGGCTGTGCTTGTGTAGAATGTGGGGGTGGAAATTAAGGTTTGAGAGCAACTCCCAAAAGCATGAGTTGGAAACTCAATCCCCAATGCAACAGTGTTGAGAGGAAGAGCCTGATGGGATGATGCGAGCTCAATGCCCTGCAATGCCTTTGGCCACTGTGAGGCAGCAAGAAGCCCTTCAGCATGTAGTTCCTAGATCTTAGACCTCCTGGCCCCCAGAACTGTGAGCCAATAAAAAGCATCTATAAATTGCCCAGTCTGTGTTATTTTATTATGGCAACATGAAACAGAACAGGATAGAAACTTTTCTATATTTTCAGGTCAATTTTTCTGTGAAACTAAAACTGCTGTAAAAAATTAAGTCTCTTTAACAAACAGACATATTAAAAGAATTCTCATTCAAGCAATTCAAAAGTTCTGCTCACTAGAAGTAATTTGAGTACCACAGAAGTCAAGTGGGAAGGCTTTTATCAGAAGTGGTTTCAAAACACTGCAGATTGCTCCACACTTGGGGTAGCTGAGAGGAATACTGCACACAGCCCCGCCTGCCAGTTCACTAACGTTCCCCACCAGAAACAGTGAAGAACGCACTCTCCTCTTCTGAGCACCTATTTTGTGCATTCACCCTGAGCATACTCTACAGCTTTTCTCCTGTTATTTCTGACTCAGTAGAATATTTTCAGTAAAAGCTTAGAGGACACAGTCCAGGTTAGATTATCAAGGGCTCCAGAAAAGCAATTTAACACTTTGCCTTAGACTAGCTTTAAAATAAGAGTTCTAAGCCAGTTTAAGGGGCCTTGATGGAAAAACACATACCAAGATAAGAGTCTGACGATGAGCACTTGTTACATTAGAGACATTCTGATGCAAGTCTGAGAACAAGACCAGAATTGGAATAAATAAATGGAAAAATACTACATTTTTATCTTTTCAATACATTATAACCTATATTTCCTATAGTTCATCACATGCATACTTGTATATCTCGTGCAGGTGTATATATACATATACCTTATTTTTTAAAAAAATATTTTTTGTAGTTATAGATGGACACAATACCTTTATGTTATTTATTTATCTTAATATGATGCTGAGGATCGAACCCAGGGCCTCACACGTACTAGGCAAGCACTCTACAACTGAGCTACATATAACCCCAACCCCTACACCTTTATTTTTTAAAGAGTTTAAAAAAACAAGAGGCCTAAAGTCCGTTATATCAAAAATACACCCTATGGTGGGAACTAAGTGAATGAGATCCTACAATTTCAATTGCTGAAAAAGAAAACCAGCCTTAACAACCAAATCCTTAAGCCTGACAGAAGAGAACTGGCACCATTATAAGAATTTACAAACTATGACTAGTATGTAAGTACAAGTGTCTTAAATTAACAACGGAGGAGTAACAAGTTCAGAGTGGAAAGTGAGTCCCTAATATCTCATGGTTCCAAATCACAATTTTTCAACAATCTACTTCAAGTCAATACTATGTATGAATTTCAGTGCAAATCAAACTCAAAATTCATATAAGGCAGTAGTAATCATTTACACATTATGCCTAACAATACAAATTGTTAGACTGGGAAAAATAGGTGCCCTTAACTTAAGCTTAATATGAATGGCATTTGTTCAAACTTGGCATTACATACACAGAACTAGAGCAAGCATTTGCTGGTACCTTAACATCACTGAGATTAGTGTTCAACCTGGTAGAGCATGTTTTTTAGTTTCCCTTGATAAACTTTTAAAATTTAAAAGTACAGTTTATTTTGGAGCACTGGTAATGACATTTTTAAAGAGACAGGCACTCTCTTCAGTAATTAAGACTTTTTTGCCTGGGCAGTTTTCCTACAATTACAAAATTCTCTCACCACAGAAGTAGTTGAATGATAAAACACAAGGACTCTCAAATTATCTTAAAGCCCCTGGGTTAGTTCTCAGGAGGTGCATTACAAAAGATTCTCAAGAAACAAACCCAAAATGATGGAGAAACATCAGACCAAGTTAAGAACACTGCTATGGCCTTAGAAAAAACAGCCACATCTTAAGCCTCCCAGTGCCCAGAACTTCTGGAGGAAGTGCCCAATATTTCCTAGCCATGTTTTGCTTTCAGGCTTTCAGATGTTAATATGTGAGAAGCAGATGTGATTCAATTTAAGACAACCTAATGGAATGCTTATTCAAAAAACTTAACTTGCTTTTAAAGGAGTCACACCACAACCCTCCAATACCTGAGGAGCTTGAACAGGGCACTGGTCTGAACTACAATCAACATAAGTGCAGAATTCACACAGAATATCTACAGAATGACACTGACAAATTTTTGTCTTCTCAACTATCCTAATGTGATTTCTTTTAGTATCCCCATTGTTTAAATTGAGGATTTCACTGCTGAGGTCAGGTACCCTGCTCAAAGTCATGAAATCAGAAGCAGGATCTGAGCCCAGTCAATGAAAGACAACAATTTAAATGCCCCACTTTAAGGTAGGACAGATGGCTCCTGACTCTGCATCTGTACTCCTCAAGCCTGGGCCTGTTTCCTGGCTAGTTCTCCTTTAAAAGGGGCCTGCTCTTGCCCTGTTCCATTTTCCAGAACTGTTGTGAGATCACAAAATTAATGAATGAAAATCTTCCGAAAAATTAAATGCTTTTTAGTGTGCCATGTGCTAAATATAACCAATTCTAAGTATTCCAAGGATACAAAAATTACTTTCTAAAATATAGAGTAACCAGTGTTTTCTTTGCAGCCACTTGGAGAGTCTTTTATGGTATATATCTAGTGACACCTGTAAAGTGACAAACCACCACACAGGAAGTTGAGGTCTTAGTTGCAAAGCAAAACACCTGGACAGTCAAAATAAAAAACAAATTTGACGTTTATTGTCGAGAACAGTCAAGCAGGTTCAAATACAAAAATACGTTATCAGTAGAAGTCTGTACCCAGGAAACACATTTTCTCTTTAATAAAAATATTCTTGATTTTAAAGAACATATTAAAATGATTGTTTTAAGTTCAAAATGAGAAAACCTGAGAGAACAGGATCATGATGTCTTTAAAATGTACAGAACTCTGATAAACAAAGAACCAGAATTCTTTCTTACCTCCCACATGTATACATTATTCTTAACCTGAGATCTTTTTTTCTTATCACCAACAAATGGCCCAAACTTTTTGCCTTTTAAAATTGGTTTAGTGGCCCAGACACCTAGAAAATAAAATCAATATTTTTAAATGTATTGTGATTATTTTAAAGATTGAAAGCATTGAATGAAGTCAATTCAATTTCACGAAATAGTTAAAAAGCTAGATTCCCTAAAAGTAAGATAATGTTAAATCAACTGAGATAAATCAAATTACATCAAATCCTCAATAGGGATTTTAATTTTTCTTCTTTATACTTTTCAATATTTTCTAAATAGGTTTAAAGAACCTGTATTGTGTTATAACCAGAAAAAGTTGTATATTTAATTTTTCCACGTAAGACTGCTCATATAGTACAATCACAAACACTTCGAAAACAATCACAACTGAAGAGAAAAGATATTAGAATGGAATAAAACTAAAACAATTTAAACTTTTCATGCCAGTCATGGCAGTGCACACTGGTAGTCCCTGCAACTCAGGAAGCTGAGGCAGAAGGATCACAAGTTCCAACCTCAGAAACTTAGTGAGACCCTATCTCAAAATAAAAAATAAAAAGGACTGGGGATGTGGCTCAATGGTAAAATGTTCCCATGTTCAAACCCTAGTATCAAAATGCAAGTAAATAAAAAAACTCTTCATTTTACATTTCTACAGATTTCAAATTTTCTCCACTAAACATGACTTGTTTTTATAAAGAATTAGAAATGTAATTTTATAAGCAAATATTTTTTACATTCATTTGACATTCATTTGTTTACAGTGGAAAACCTCTTCTCTCTAGCAACACTTCCTGAAAATGTAGCTACTGAGACAACTTGTTTTTTACAGTTTCAAACAATCAAAATGCATGCTCATCCAGGTATGCCTAGGATTGTTTCTATCTTCTGTGTACAGATCATAAGCAAATGGATGCGATGAAAAAAGCAAGTTGGTGAATCAGCAGGAGCCCAGCCTGGGAGTCAAGAAAATTGGCACTCAGGGCCACTCTGTACAGGCTCCCTCATTTTCTAACCTCAGTGTCCTTATGTACAGAATGGAGTAGAGGGTGGGCCAGTCCTGTCCTGAGAGGACATATGAATTCCACTTTTTTGTAGGTCGGCTATGAACTGCATTTCATGACATGCAGTTAGCAAACAATATGCTGAGCTATAAAATTAATTCCTTTCACTTATACAAAATTAACACTTTTTTTTGTTTGTAGTTGTAGATGGACAGAACAACTTTATTTTATTTGTTTATTTTTATGTAGTGCTAAGGATTGAACCCAGTGCCTCACACATGCTGGGCAAGTGCTTTAACACAGAGCCACAACCCAGCCCCAAATTAACACTCTTAACTGTTCAGCAAATAAATTTTCAATGAGAATTAGGAAAACATTTATTAAAAATTTATTCACTACATATGTATATAAACTATAATATCAGAAGTACATCTTTAAAAAATAAAGAAATGGGATATAAACATGATATAGTCCAAGACATTTTGATTGGATTTTTAAAATTTACCTCCTTAGCCTTCTATAAATAAAAATAACCCAATACACACAAGCTTGGTTTGTATTCAATGAGAAACCATACCAGAAGATTCGGACACACCGGGGTCATGTCATTCATTCAAAGATCTACTGAGAGTCCATAAAGTGCTGGTACTGGAGACACAAAGGCAAGTAAGAAATGAAGGTACTCACTATCAAGGACCGGGACAGACGTAAAGACAACCACAGAATAATGAAATAAGCATAATAACACGATCATACAAAAGCCACAGTGAAGACAGAGAGAAGAGAACACCACATCCTGTTGGAAGAAGCCCAGGAGATGCAGGGGACGCCTGGAAGAGTCAGCAAGGATGGGGTGTGGGTGTGTGCCTAGTTTAAGTCAGGGCAAATCCACTGCCCTCGGGTGTGCTGCCTGCCACCTCACTTGCTCCCACAGGACTCTGCCTGCTCTGCTGCCCATCTCTCTGAATGCAGTACTTACCGATCCGGGTCTTGTCAACAGCTGATGGGAACAGCCTCACTTCCTCCGGAAGTCCTCGCAGCACGTGTTCAGGTACCTCAGCCAGGGTCTCAGCAGCTGCCAAAGGCTCAGGAGCGTTCTGCAAGTCAAGACAGAGAAGGATCAGAGCAAAAGGAAGAAAGTACAAGCAGTGTTTTGTTTTATTTTGTTTTTCTATCTGGTCCAATAAGTAAATATGCAAAAATACAACTGAAATCTGAAGTGGGCAAATCCGAAACAATGATGCTAAGCATTTGGGCAGTTACTCTGATGCCTATTTGTTAGTGCCCAAAGGAAACCACTCAACCTTCAAGCACATCTGTGTTGATCTATTTTGGTCCTGCCACTGCAGCCATTTTCAAAATACATGAATCTCCAGCACCATACTGCTTTTTAAAGTGCAACAGAATCCTACAGAAAAATACATCTTAAGCTTAATTTAAAATCAAAAGTTACCAGTAGCTATAAGCACATTTTGAAAATAAAAATCAACACTCCCCACTTAAAAGAATAACTGTAAAAGCTACACATACCATAAAGCCTGTCCTGACTAATCTGCCAGAGCCTCACTCATGCATCCCTGTAGCGACCACACCCAACTTGACCACAACTCACATATTCTCCCCAGGAGCACTGCACTCTTCCTGCAGTCCACACTGGAACTCTGACCTTCCAGGAAACAGGAGCTGACCACTGTATGCCAACCGCTAAACAGTAAAGCCATCCCAACATCCCAAGGTACTAGGAAATAGAGAATTTTATACAACTACTTGTCAAAGTTTGGAAGAATTCATCATAATTTAAGACACGTATGGAAGGATCTGCGCCAATTGGTAGAGCATAACTATTACTTTAAAAATAATTTTTAAATTGATGGAAAACCAAGTGTCTAGTAACTGGTACCACATAAACCCTAAAGAACTGATTTGTTTATCACACCCCTTCTAAGAATGATGAATTTTGTAGTATGAGTATTTTATTTCACTGCAAAGAAATGTTTCAATGATTTTCAAAGGAGCCAATGTAGGCAAAAAAAAAAAAAAAAAAAAAAAAAAGTTCCGAGCTAAAAAGATTAATTTTTCCCAACAACAATGAAGCTTTTATAGTTTTTAAGAATGTTCATGTGCCAAGAAAATAATATCATCCAAATTTGCAGATTTCCAATACCTCAACCTTTTTTAAAACATCAATAGCTGCTTCGAGAAATAAATCTCCCAGTCATATCGACGGTCTGCTCCCTGGCCTGTGTAGACAGCCAGCAAGTCTGCAGGGGTGCACAGACCAGGGTCACCTCTTGAGCAGGGTCAAGACACCAGTGCACAAATGCCCGGCTCTGCCTGAGTTCCACCTTTGTCTTTTTTTTTTTTTAATATTTTTTTAATTGTAGATGAACACGATACCTTTATTTAATTAATTTATTTTTATGTGGTGCTGAGGATTGACCCAGTGCTTCTCACATGTGAGGCGAGCGCTCTACCACTGAGCCACATCCCCAGCCCTCCACCTTTGTCTTGACAAAACCCTACACAGGCCTTCCAGACCCTGGGAAAATCAAATTGTCCCAGAAAATGGCCTCATGGCTTCAGATTACCTAAACTGTGAATAAAATTAGGACTGACATTTCTCACTTCTAAATATGATATCCCTGTTTTTACATTTTTATTCTGTAAGCTGGGTTTTTTAAATGTGGATAAAGTTTTTCCAAAGGGGAAAAATAAGGTGTTAAGTTGGTAATTATATCCAAGGATACATAATGATTATAACATTGAAAAATTAAGTGATATTAACAAATACTAGCCAGAGTCGTAGAAGCCCAGGCCATTTAGTACAGAGGGAATTCTCTTCCCCTTTCTGGGCTGTGATCCTGGGCAAAGACCTGGCACCATCTGCCCTCCCCAGGAGCACTTCCCTGAAAGGACAGCGTCTGCTAGCCCTCTTTCAGGCGCTGCCACAGTAACAGGAATAACAGCTCCACACGACATTCTGCAGACTCCCTTGGTGCGAGGTCCTGTGCTAACAGTCTTACACGCTTGATGGAGTTTACCCCAAACAGTCCAAGGGACAGGTGCTACCAGTGCCTTCCTGTCCTGCCCCTGACACACACTAGAAGAGGAAAGTGGGACTCAGGGAAAGGGACTAAATTGCTCAAGCGAGGCCGGAATCTGAACCCTTGTCTAACTCTGGAGCCTAAGTTCACAACCACTGTGGGATCTGCATTTAAATCTCTGGAATATAATCTGATAATTTCTGTCCTAAAACTTCCAGACTTGCATGGAAAACTCAACGGAAGACTTCCTACAGAAGACATGGCCATGCCCACAGGAGACATGAAACTCAAGAAAAAGACAGAGACCACAGAGACTAAAACTTCTGAATCACCTATGAATATAAAGAACCTCAGCAAAGCTGTCAGGCAAAAACAAGAAAAAGGAAGATTCCTATGGCTTTGCTTACCTGTTTAGGTCAACCCATGATTTTTCACATGGGCTCATACAATAATAGGACTCAACTATAACAAGGAACCTAAGTTCACAGCAACCCACTCCAGACACAGTGGCCTTGGGCCTCTCCTCCCACCTCCCCAGCTGCTGGACTCTCCACAGCAGTGGGTCTGACTGCAAACTCCCTGGAACATTCTTAGAAAAAGTAATGACTTGAGAAGTAGAAGAGGGGAAGTTGTGGGATGACCAGCCTATAAAGAAACACCTTCTAGCTTTCCTTATTTTTCTTTCATAGTTCTTATTACATATTTTAATAATTATTTGTATAATTATGTGTTTAATGAGTGCCTCCCCTGGGAGACTGCCGAGAAGACAGATGGTGTCTGTCTTGCTCAGCACTGCGTTCCCAATGCTTAACAACAGACTTGAAATGTTTGTTGTTACTCAAATGAAATACTATTCCTTAAGCTAACTTAAACTTTTCTATTAAAAAAGGAAGAGACATAAATAAATAAAATAGCAGGGTTATCTATCAGAAAGTGTTTTCTTCATATGTGGCTGAATTCTTGATTTTGAGGTGGGTATTCTTTGGGGTCAATATAGTGGTCCCTCTGTAGGTGAGAAACTGGCTCCAATACCCACCCCCATGCCAAAGACCACAAATGCTCAGTCACTTGGGTAAATGGTGAAGTATCAACACATACACTACACACATCTTCCCATACACTTTCCATCATCTCTAGATTATTTATAACACCCAATAAAATATAAATGCTATGTAAACAGATGTTAGGGCATATTATTTGGGAAAAATAACAACAAAAAAATCTGAACAAGTTCAGTACACAGGCAACTTGTTTTCCAAATATTTTCAATCTGATGTCAGTCAAATCCTCCCTACATGGATATGAAAGGCTGGTTGTATAAAAAATCCCTTTTTACAAAATGTTGTATGCTCTCAATTCCAAATAAACAATTTAAAGGTAAATCTTTGGAACAAAATAAGATTTTAAAAAAAAAAAAAAAAAAAAAAAAACCTCTCCCCTATACACTTATAAACTGGGCTCTCTTTTCTATGCATATCCTGATAGTGTTGAATGCACTATCATTTTCTAAACAGGGTTATCTTGGTTCCTGCACTAAAGAGTCATAATTTGATCCTGGAATTATTCCCAGATTGATCTTATGTAAAAGAAACTGCAATACCTACTCAACATATTAATAGATTTCTGAATTCCTGCTGGGGCCGATGTTCTGGGCATCACAATTGGACCAACAATGTGTTACTGGGAGAGGAAGACAGATAAACTCAAACACACACACATACAGCCCCCCCCACACACACACACACAATGCCTGATCAAAAGAAAAATCAAGCATGAAAAGGGGATTCAGTGTTGGAGCAGGGATGGGGGTGCCACTCAGACAGAATGCTCAGGACTCTAGAAATGAAAAGGGACTTGTATGGTGACATGGGAGGATACTCAACAGCAGGGACCAGATCCTAAGTTAGGAAGGAGCCTGGTGTGTTCTGCGAGCAGTCCCACAAAAACCCAAAGCATCCAGGGCAAAGGAAGTGAGAGAAACACCTAGAGGGGAGATAGGGAGAGCAGGGCTGCAGGCCACTGGCTATCTGCGAGTGAGCGGGAGGAGTGTACCATCAGAGAACAGAAGGCCAGGATCAGCAAGGGGCACCGAGCTCCCTCCAGAGCCTCCCAGGACCTCTCTGTGGTGACCCAGTCTCCTGGCACCCTGACTTGCTGCCCTAATACAGGCACATTCCTGGTTTAGAGACCCTTAAATCACTGACAACTGGGACAGAGGTGTAAGTTGAAGGACTTCTCTACTCCCCTGTGACAAAGGCCTCAAGGAGGCCTCACTCTTTCATGCCTAATGAGTACAGTCTCCAAACACATCGATTCCGACAGGGAACAGTAAGCATCCAACCTAATGTGTCCAATTTAAGTTAATGTAATAAGCTACTTAGTTGTTAACCATTAATTAACCTCATTAATACATATTTTCAACTTCCTACTACCTTAAACTCAAAGAAAAGCCAATATTCCCCCTTCCCCAACTAATGGCCACAAGCCATTCTCCTTCACTCAGTCCCTCGTTCAGTCATTAACAAATATTTCCTGGGTGCCTGCTTCCGGCTGGCTCTGCTGGGCAGTGGAGACACAAAGGTTAAGCTGTCATGAAACGTGCCACCTAGGGGACCCTCTCTGTTCCCACCATTTAAGAAACCTCAGAAAGCTTTTAGGTTCTCCAGATGCCACCTTGCTGGGAGCATGTGACAGGTCCTTCGACACTTTCCGTGACATCATTCCCAGGAAAACCTTCCCTTGCTGGACAGGTGGGGAGCTGAGGAGTGAACCCTTCACTGCTTCCTCTGGGCTGGGAAGTGTCTCTTCAGTTAAGCATCACCCGCACAGCGATGGTGCTTAGAAGAGCCCAGACATGCTTGGAGCACTCTGCATCGCCTGTCTGGCCTTCGCATCACCATGTGCTACAGACACTTTTACGATTCCCACTCTACCGAGGAAACTGAAACTTGTCCACAGCCACAACAAGCAAGTGGCAGCACTGGGTTATTCCAATACAGGCAGTCAGGACTCAGGGTCTGGACTCAGAAAGCAGGCCCAGAGCAGCCCCATAAAATCCAGCTACTTAAAGTCTAGAGTCCACATTTTATCACCAACCCAGTGGAGTCTCTTCCACATCATCCAGGGATGCTTCAGAAGACCCTCTGGGGGGTTCACAAGGTCAGAAGTATTGTTATAACATCACCAAGATGTCACCTGCCTTTTCCACTCTCAGGCATAGAAGGGAGTTTTCTGGAAGCTATGATGTGTGATGGCACCATCACTCGCCAGATGATAAAATGTCTGATTGCTTAATTTTGTATTTTAAATTAAGTGTCAGATTTGTAAATAAGGCCTGCAGTTGAACATACTGCACCAAATCACCTTTGCGGTTCTGATGCTGCACTTCAGCTACATGAGGCCGCCTGGGGAAAGCCAAGTTGACTGAGAAAGACCTCACTGCAGGCTGCTAAGGGCCCCACTGGGGTCTCCCAGCAAAGCACCATGGTCTCAGAGTATCCAGTGCAATAGTCTATGCTCAGTGCCCCAGACTGAGCTCCCGGGAAACAAAAGAAACACAGAAGAGAGTTGCTGCCCTCTGCAATCAAGCCCAGGGGCGTGGGGCTGAGGCGCCAGCAAGGCAGCACAGAACCTAAAGGGGCCACTTGGCATCGTATTGCAGGCCTCAGCTCTACCCAGAAGACACTTTGGCCTCTGAGAAGCAGGTGCCCACCATCCTACCCTGGGGGACTTCCCCTGAGGTCCTTACAACACTTCCTCAACTCGATGCAGTTTGCATTTCCTAAGCCCCGACTTGGACTCTCAGGAAGGACAGGTTTAGACAGACTGAGCTAGCGCAGTTTCACCGCAGCTGTGCCTGGCCCTGGCCCAGCATCCATGCACAGAGCAGTGGCTGCTGTGAAGGAACAAAAGTCCAGCAGTCAAAACTGCAAAGCAGTCTGGGACACCGGAATGACTGAACAGTGCCACAGACTCAACTGGAGATGGGCTCCCAGGGGCCGCAGGAGGGCTTTCATGGTAAACAGAGGAGGAGGGAAAAGGTAAGAAGGGAGCCTCGGGAAACCGTGTTCCCAAGTGGAAGAGAAAGAAGAGCAGTGAAGAGGCACTAGTGTCCCAAGTCAGAGGAGAGGCAGCCGGGGAGAGGACCAGAGCTGGGGAGAGGACCTCAGCAGGGGCAGGCAGCAGGGCCTTTGAAATCTCTGTACCTGTGCCCTTCTTCAATCCCACTGCCACCACCACTCTTCAAACCTGAAACGGCACAGTCAACCCCACTTGTCCCCCACGTGGCTGGCAAGTGCTCCCTTAGGCCTTCAGCAACCAAAAGAGGCAGGACTCACACACGCTGGGCCCCCGAGCTGCTGTGGGAACCTGCAGGCATCCCACTAACAGCAGCCATACTGCAGGTGAGCAGCAGGGCTGGGGGTCAGCTCAGAGTGGCGTGCTTGCCCAGCACACACGAGGCCCAGGGCTCAAATTCCAGTACCACAAAAAAATAAGTGACAGGACAAGCTTCCTGCCACCTGCAGCCCTCAGGCTGGCAGGAAGGCTGGACGGGAATGGAGTCAGAGTGGGAATGGGCTGGGGCAGGTAGAGGTTATATGCCGCCTCCTAAGGGTCCACTGCTGATGACTGAATTATAATTTCTTAAATCATTTTCATCCAAGCAAACCATGGGGCTACAGCCCTCCAAGTCAGGTGGGGTTTGTCTGGTCTACTCATGGCTTTATTTAAGGAAAAAAATTCTACTGGGAGAAATCACAGAAAAATCTCCATTTTTCTCTCAAGATTCCTCCCAGGCCCCTAACTGCCCCTAGACAGGGGTCTAATGGTCCTCTTCCTTCCTAATGGAGTCTGTCACTAGTCAGGCTTTTTCACTAACAATTCCAGCCACTGGTCCTCCTGGCCCTCAATTCTTCCAACCAGTCAATATCCTCTACATACTACTAGGTCAAGTTCAAATCCCATGAAGTTCTTGATAACCCTCCATGGTAGCCCCTTTTCTAGCTTCCTATATAGTCTGTTTGGTGTTATGTAACAATAGAACTCAAGGCCTGTGGGGAATGATTTGCCAGGGAGAGAAACTGTCAGCAAGGCAATCAATTGGGAGGTTTGTGTACTAGTTCAAACAAGAAGTATGTGGGATGAAGACTTAAGAGTGTTAGAAAGCATTTTATATAGCAGAATCAGGATGTGGTTACTGACTGAAAATAATAATGAATAATAATAATACTTACACAATGTTTCCTATATGCCAGGCACTGGCCTGAGCTCGTTTATGTTAACTGACTCCTTTACAGTTAAAGTACAGGTCTACCTCTAGTTAACAGACAAGAAAGCTAAGACCAAGAAGTCAGGTGACCTGCCAAGGTCACAGAGATGGAGTGGCTGAGTCCAAATTAATTATGGAGACTGAATCAAAATACCACAAAAGGGAGGCAGAGCTGAGCTATCCTGAAATATCTCTACCACAGTATTAGTATCCGAACAACATAAAAGGTAATCCTTCTTGCCAAAAGCTCCCCCTAGTTATTTAAGGAAATCCTACCTAAAATTTTCAGAAATAATCTAACAGTTTGATGCAGAAAGACAATGTCCCAGATTTTATAAATTGCTAATTTATCTAGTAGAATACATGATTCAAAATGAGATT
Source organism: Marmota flaviventris (assembly GCF_047511675.1). Lineage (NCBI taxonomy): Eukaryota > Metazoa > Chordata > Mammalia > Rodentia > Sciuridae > Marmota > Marmota flaviventris. The sequence continues at coordinate 10,243,775 of NC_092507.1, read as the reverse complement.
TAGGTGCCATCAATATTCAGGATGTTAATTTATTAATAATTTATTAATTGATATTTAAGCCGTAACAGATAGGAAGCAGCTTACTTGAAAGTCTTCTTACTTGAAATAGTTGAAAAAAGTCAGGGCTAGGCAATCCCAAAAAACCAAAGGCCAAATGTTCTCTCTGATATGCTATGCTAACACACAATAAGGGGGTGTCAAGGGGGAACACATTGGATTACACAATGGGGAATGAAGGGAAGGGAGGGAGTATGGGAATAAGAAAGACAGTAGAATGAATCAGATAATGTTCCTATGTTCATATATGAATACATGACCACTGTAACTCCACATCACACACAACCACAAGAATGGGAGGTGATGCTCCATGTATGTATGATATGCCAAGACACTCTGCTATTATGTATATCCAAACAGAACAAAATTTTTTAAAGAATATTAAAGTCACTGGGAAATATGTTCTGTTATATTAAAGAGTATAAAAGAATATCAAAAAATGAAAATTAGGGCTGGGGATATAGCTCAGTGGTAGAATGTTTGTCCTGCATGCATAAGGCACTGGGTTTGATCCCCAGTACTGCAAAAAATAAATATTAAAAATATGAAAAATCAACTTTGTATTTATAATTATAAAAAACACAACATATATATTTTTAGCATATGCTTTTGGTTTCAACTATTTTACAATATGTTTATTTTCAGGATTAGAAAAGGGGAGGAAGATAACCAAAATGAAAGAAAGCAACCCAAGTTCACCAACCCTTAAAGCTCAGTTTATGAACTTACTTACTAGAAGGTCAGATGTTCTCCCCAAACTAGCTCCTGTACAAGAAATGAACTACTGACACATGGAAAGTGAATCAATCTCAAAAACAATATAGTGATCAATGGAAGTCACACATGGAACAGCAGCCACTGAATGGTCCCACTTTTGAACAGGAAAAAACAATCTATAGGCACAGAAAGCTCATCCGTGGTTGTCTGGGGTGGCAAAAAGATCTTTGGGGGATAACAGAAATGTCCTGTAACTTGATGACGGTGGACATGCATGTAGACGTTTGTCAAACACACTATGCACTTAAGGGGGGTACATTTTACTGCTAACTAAAAAATAAATAATTCCTATGTTCTTACCTGAAATCGTGTTAAAATGAAACTTATAGTGAACCAAGAAAATAGTTTAAAAGACAAAAATACTGATGTAATACAAAACAAGTTTTTTAATCAAGTTTTATTTTTACAACCTTTTTTACAACATTCCTCTGCTCGACACCCTCCAAAAGGCCGCCATCTCCCAGGCAAATTCTACTCTGGTCCTTACAAAACCCATGGAGCTGACCCCACACCTTCTCCACGACCTACCCCTTCTCCCAGGCCCCACCACTCAGCTCCAGCACATGTAGCCTCAATTTCCTCCACTCCCTCACCGTGGCCCTCTCTCCATCCCACTGAACAAATGTCCACTACAGTGCTTAGGACAGCCCCCCACAGAACAGCACAACTGGCCCTGCCTGCTGTTACACAGGCTGCATATACCACCTCACCTGGACAACACATACTCATGTTTTTGGTTTTTAAAAAATGCAAGAATAAGCACATTTTATTCATATTCCACTTAACACAATTCACCCAGATAGTGACAGGATATGATTATATCTCCTTTAACTATTTAATTAAAGCATCTAGCTTGTTACAGACCTTTCAGAACAAAACACTGAAGAGTAAAAGCAGTGGCTGATGGGGACGTTAGACTCAATAACGTTTAATATTAAGAACATGTTGTAGTTATCTTCATGCAAAGTTAAGAGGCTGCTCCTACAATAGGCTAAGAAGAATCCCATAGCAATTACTATAAGCAAAGAACATCCAAGAATCATAGGGTATTAAAATATTCCAGAACTCTCTGGACAACTCTTCTTTTTTTAGACTTACAATCAAGATTCTAAGCTACTAAACAATAGGGGGAAACAATAGGGGGAAAAAATCCAATAAGCTTCACTTTACTGAAATAGCATTAAACTGCCTTTGGTTAAGGAATGAATCTAACTGCAATAACAATAAGCAGATGGACACAGAAAAGAAAGTCATTTATACCATCTTTGAAAGAACAGCAACTAGTTCTCAAACACAAAAATATACCTTCTTTTCAAAAGCTGGCAGCTCATTAAGTTCTCCAACCGAAGAAGCTGTCAAATATGGTGTTAATCTCAATAATGAGAAAGCATATTACCAGGTCCTTACCCCCTCCCAACCCAGTCTCCAAGGCACAGTAAAAGTGATATTCTAAAAATGGAAATCAGATTATGTCACTATTCAGAGCTTCTAACTGTACTTATAATAAACATAAATGCCTTCCCATGGCCCTAAAGTCCTATAAATCTGGCCCTCACCTCTCACCAATGTCATCTTGTCCCAGAGTCAGATGGAGCTCCAAGTATGGCCAAGCTCCACCCCCTGGCTTGCCCTCTATTCCTTGAGCCAAACTCATTTCCACCTCAGGACCCCTGTATTTACTGTGCATTTACTCTGCCTAGAATTTTCTTTCTCCAGATTTTCACATATCTAGCTAGTTTATGGTTATCACCTAAGTCTTGGTTCTACTATCTGTTATCTCCTTAGGACAGCCTTCTCTGTGTAATCCAGAGAACCTCCCCCATCCTGACCTACCATTCTCCACCACAGCACTTTGCAGTACTGGAAATTGCCTGGCTGCAGTCCCTGTCCCTCTGTGAGCTCACAGGCTGCACTGCTTTGCCACCTAGCTCTCTGCGGCATCCACCACATCTGGGATAGGGACTGTACCAGGGAGTGAGAGGTGGAGGGACATTCAAGATGGTTGAGATAATGGAACTATGGGTGGCTCATCCCAACTCTCAGGGTTGAATTTGTCACACTGAGTGATTAAAAGCTCCTTTAGTTATTTTACTAATCTTTGAAACAAGCTTAGAAAGCTAAATTGCTTTGCTACTGGTAAACAGCAGTAACAGATTACTAATCAGGATGTAGAGATAATGTAATCATAAACCACTAAACTGACACACTAATAACAATTTGCACTGTGCAAAGACTCTTGAAAAAAAAATCTAAGTGTAATTCAGTGAATTAGTAGTAAAAGTACTTGCAGTAAAATCATCATGGTTGTTTTTAAATGTCACAGTTCTCCTCTGCTACAAGGCACCCAATTGCACTACACTGCTCCCCTGATCCAAGTGCTAGGTTAGAGATACCAGCATGACTATACCAATGAGTGCACAACGGGGTGCTGTGTATGGAGACAAACTTCCATCACCCTTGGTTCCTGACTACAACAGCAGAGCCCCAAACCAGACCACAATGGGTTTGTGGCACCAAAAATTTCAAGTTGCTTGCTCCCTAAATTATAACATAATTTACCCTACTGCAGCAGTACAGCACAGTGACCAAGAACCTGAACTATGGAATCTGAGGAGCTGTTCATTATAAGAGCTCTTTCACTTACCATTTAAATGACCACAGGCAAGCTACAGCCACCTGTTTGGGCCTTAATATTTTCATCCACAAAATTAATATCTATGCTTCATTGAGTGGCTACAAAGACTAAATTAATATGAGAATGTACATACTATGCTTAATAGAGTGCCTGTCCAGTTTGTTAAGCAACCTCAATAGAGAGCAAATGGTATTAAACTCTACCATATCTACTCTAAGCTGCTATGAGCCTACTTGCATTACAACATTAAATAAGTCTAAGGAAAGACTAGAAGACCTCAAAAGTTAAATATAGATGAAACCCAACACATTATGGATTGACTTACCATTTTTTTACTTTATGATGGGTTTATCGGGACGTAACCACAGAGTGAGTGGAGAAAAATCTGTACCAGGATGGATGTAGCATGTTAATGAAAGAAGAAAAAAATAGGAAGGATTTGAAAATAGAGAATATGAGAAATGGGGGTGGGGAGGTCAGTGATTGCTACTCCACCTGCCATTACAGCACGCAGAGCAAGCTGGAATTCTATGTAGAGAGGATTAGAGATGAAGAGAGGAGTAAGTACTGAGTAGGAACAAAGGGCAGAGGAAGAAAGACAAAGAATATGTACTCCAGGGCCTGGCAGAACCCCATAGCTGGCCTTAAAGGGAGAACCTGGCAAGGCACGACCTGGTGGGACAGGATTATTGGCATTGCCTCTCAGTGGTCAATGCCAACAATACTGACAGGCGCTGGACTCTATTTTTTTCTAAAATAATCATTTGCTAGCAATATGGTGTGCAGCGCCCAGGACCCTTCAGTCCCTGTCCTCAACTGGCAGGGACACATGAAATAAACAGTTCTGTGCTATTCTCTTAGACAGCATGCCCTTCATCAGACAGGTCTGACAGCTCAAAGCAATGCCTATCAGTTCCAAGAAAGACTACTCCTACCTCAAAATAATCATCAGGATTTCAAGTGAAAGTTAATCTTGCTCAAGTTCACATTTTTTTATGTCTGAATTTTTTTGTGTGGAGTTATTTTGAAGTAAATTTTAGTGCAATTTATTAATTATTTTCACTGGCTGAAAATGAAAGGAATAAATACACAAGTGAAAACTATAAACTATCAAGAATAATTCTTAATTTCTTAAAATTACTGGGACAATCGCTGGAAAACACCAACAGATTTTATGCTACAGCATAAGGATCAAGTCTAAATAGCATGCAACTAATACTTTTTCAATAATGAAACCTAAGCAAAAATGCTGAAAATTTTAGTCACAGAAAGTGAGCAATTTTTATAAACCAAATAAAACTTTCATTACTACCAGACCATTTAAATTACACTCAAATCCGAAATGTGCTAACCATTAGAAACATAAGAGGACACTTTTTCACTGATATCTGGCATTTAACATCAAAGGCAGCCCTCCAAAGATCTGGCATTAGAACTTGTCAAAAGCAGAATGAAACTGTAAATGAGCCAAAAAGAGAAATGGTTATTGCTGCAACTCTTTTGAATGGCAGGTAGTCTTCTTTTAAATGGAAGTTCATTTGGTATACATGGAGTATTAAAGCAAATGTGTGAAGTGTCAAAAAAAAAAAAAAAGTTCACACACGAAACACACTACTAGCCCAACAGGATATAAGAATTAGGCATAGTTAAGCCTGAGGTTAAAACTGCAGGCCCCTCAAACAAATGAGCGCTGAATGTGGATGCAACAAGAACCAAGCCAACACTCAGACTCCACCTGGGAAGCACTGGAGAGCATTCTAACCAGAATCCAGACTCCACAAAAGTCCTGAGGCAGCAGAAGAGCAAGCGCCTCTGAGTGACCAGGTTCACATCAAGAATCAGAAAATAAATGAAACCTATGACACATACGCACATCACTTTGTTGGATGAAAACTGTGAAAATCCACTGTTCTTTATTCCTTCACCCCGCCCTCACCATTTCAAAAATAATTTGTCTTCAAAAGCACATCAGTAAATCTCCATGTTTTAAAAAAAATAGAAACCATGTGCCCATGTGTTTGCCAGACTCATTTTTTATGATGTATAGTCCTCTGAATTAAAATAAACATATTTCTGATAAAGAAAGTAATGAAAAAAAAATATCAAAAGAATCCATTCCAAAAATTTCACATCTCTCAATGCAACACAGAACTGAATTTATTAAGCTTCCTCACCTAATGAAATTGGACTTGTGATCTCAAGTTAGAAGCACCTGTAAATGATAAAAATAGTGTCTAAAGTTTCAGCTGAAGGATACAAAATGTTTTCAAGTCTGAGAGTTCTAAGTTAAGAACTAAAAAAAAAAAATACATACTTCACATTTTTAGGTTTTATCCTGCATATTAAAAAAAAATGTTTTTATGAAGATTTCTGAGAAAATGTTTCTGACACCCATAAATTTCGGTAACTGCAAATGAAATAATATTGAAACCAGAAAATAAGAATACATTAAATCCACACAACTGATTCCACTCATCAGAACACCCTTGAGGTTATAGAAATAGCTGGAGCAGAATAATTTAATCTCCAGGTAATCCCACACCCTTCTGTAAAAAGAAACACATCTTATTTTTCAATATCTGTCCTCTTTATTCTATGAAAAGGACTTTCAAGGACAAAATACTTCATGTTTACACTGGAGCCATGGCAGTCTCTAAAAATAACTCCCTCTTCCCTTTTCAATCAATGGAAAATTGCAAAATAAAAAGTGTTTAAAACGAAAGCTTATTAAGCTTAAAAACAAAGACAAAACCTCACAGTAGAGTGTGGCAGGGGAGAAGTAAAAAAGAAAAGTTAAACTAAAATCCCTAAGTATGAGCCCTTTACTCAGGGACCCACAGAAATGTCAACCCCATCAAACACAGTACATTCCACTCCACAAATGCACACTGTGAAAGCAACAAACTAATAAATGGCATTAAGAAACAAAAGTGAAAATCTGGGAGGAATGAATGTGTGTGTGGCTATCTTTTAAAATCAAGAACTGGTCTGACATCTAGATCATGTATTTGTATAAATTTTATTTTTAAACTCACCTGATTCATTTTCAATTCCTGTTGTGTTCTGTAAAGATACACACAACAAAGAAACTTCTTTGATTACATGAGCCCTAAAAAGAAAAACAGACAATTGTAATATGTACCTGCCTACAAATTCAGTGATTTAAAACCACATTCAGAACTGCAGAGTCTGCTCACAGGGTCATTCACAAAGCAACTGCATGCCAGATTCACTTCAGTCTATGCTGACAACTTCTCAGATTTATTATCTACAACAAAATAGGTTTCTCACTAATCCTTACTAGGGCATCATTGCACTCTACAATCGAAAGCAGACTCATTAGAACTGACATCAAAATTTTGCTTTGGAATTGCATCACTCCCAAGAAGAAATAAATTTGCTTTGTTAGTAGTCAGAAACACAAAGCACCAGGATTAACTCATACCAGGCCAGCGTGCTCTGCCTTTAATCCTGAGCTGCACGTGAACATTACCAGACCCCAGCATGCTACTCTGTTCTTCAAGTCCCTGAGGTAGAAAGGTGAATTTACTAACACTGGCCATGGGGAATATTTTTTGAGGAAAAGGAAAAAAAAATGCGAAGATGCAAATGTTTTAATAAAAGAAGTCTAGAAAGAGCACAATTATTCCTTTAATTTTTAGTGTTCAACATATTCATAGTACAGCAAAAGATCAAGACAAACTCTTTCCTTGTGACATTTCAGTCAACAAAGGACCACACACATGAGGGTAGTCCTATAAGCTCGTGCTTCATTGTGACACCACAGCTCTTGGCCACACTGGGCACGTGTACTCATGATGTTCACACAGCTCTGAAGCTGCCTAATGACACATTTCTCATAGTACAGCCTGTAGCAAACTGATGCACCACTGTACTCATTTCTGAGTAGCATCCACGCATGTGGTCCCTTCTACAATGCGTACCAAGTCACAGGATGTTATCATACTACTTGAAGTAGGACTTCCACTGCGACATGCTAAACATTCCTGGAATGGTCACATGTACCATTAAGGGTGATTCTTCTATTTTTTCATGCACTTATTTGAAATAAGTTGTTTTCCTCCCTCAACTCCCAAGACTCTGCTTTCATTGTAACTTTATTTCTAGTTGTTAATAACTCAGGGAATATGTAATTTAGTGATATTCTTCATGCTCAAGTATATACTGCCTACCCACTGTCACAGAAAATTGTGCTCTGACATTTTATACTTTACCCCAGTTCTATATTAAGGATGGCTGATTTTTTTTTCCTTCCTCTCTTGAGCTATTGAACCACACTCACCTGATCACCTTTCACAAGCAAAGGCACCATATTTAAATCAGGACCTGGTCACATGGACTATAATTTGTAATTGGCATAGGGAATGTGTTCCCTAACGCTGCATCTTGTTAGAGGGCAGTGCTAACCAAACCAATATAATCTCAGTGAGTAAAACATGAGATCCCTGCAGGTAACTCATGAAGCCCATTCCTTTGAAGTTTAATAGTAAACATCTTTCTCACACACAATAAGCATGTCCTTGGTATACATCATATGTTGAACATAATCAATCCTATTGTATGAGACCTGAGATTGTTATTATCACGTTAAAATGTATACTTGAATGTAAAAATGTGATAAGGCTCATAATGCTTAAGATATGCTCACCTGACCTCCCAAGACCACAAATGGCCCCAACTACCGTCAGTTCCTCAAGGAGGTACTGTGCATTACCTTATGCCCCAGGTGAAAAGGCTCTAGGAGTTGCACCTGTTCTCTCACTAAGCTTTTTATGGGTGGGTTTATTAACTTTAGCCAAAGGAAGTTGTCTTTGAAGCAAAAAAAATGTGCAGTCAAAGGCAGATACTCTCCTGAGATGTACAACAGGAGCCACCAAGCTATACCACCTCCCTCGACCATGGTTCCTTCTCACAGCACCATCAGTACCATCTTCATGACCAGGACATAAGAAGCTCCCAGACCCAACAGGTCTGTGCTACCTTCGAAGGACAGGCTGGGATAGGATCTTCACCAGAGTGCTAGCACCTCACCAACAAGACAGGTGCAAGCAGGCAGGGGCAAGCTGCGAAGGCCACAATTCTGGCTCCTGCTCCTCAGCCCTATTTCATTGTTGTTCAGGTTTTGTATTTTGGCATCTTCACTGAGATAGCCACATAGCACACAACTCCATTACTCTCAATGCACAACTCCAGAAGGTTTATATTCACAGCTGTGCAACCAATACCACAATCCATTTTAGATCATTTTCATCAGTATGAACAGAAACCTTGTGCCCAATGGCAGTGATCCCCGAATCCCAGTGCAAGGAAATTACTAATCTACTTTCTGTCTCTACAGACTTGCCAACCTGGACACTGAATACTGTCAAAGGACAAAGTGACAATTTACTTTAAAGATTTTAATTGGCTTTACCTTCCACCCTAGAATTGGGCAATACTTCATCCCACAAAATAGAAGTATTTCCTCACCCACCTGTTAACTCCTGCCTCCCCTGAGCACCTATATATGTCCAGCACTGTTCTTGAGCGAGGAACAGAAGGAAGATCCCTGCCTTCTAGGGGAGGAGATCTGCAGTAAACAAATACAAACTAAAGAAGAGCATCAGATAGGAAAGTACTTTAGAGAAAAATGAAGAGCAAGGGAGAAGGAGACAGGGGATAAAATCTGCCTCTGTCTGCACACCCGCAAGTCCAACCATCCAGTCTGAGGGACTGAGGAGTCATCTCTAACAGCCGGGAAGAAGGGCTGTGATGGGGCTGGGGCTGTAGCTCAGTGGTAGACCGTTTGCCTACCATGTATGATGCACTGGGTTTGATCCTCAGCTCCACATATAAATAAATAAAGGTATTATGACCATCCACAACTAAAAATATATAGAAAAAAAATTTTTAAAAGGGCTGTGAGCTGCAAAGCCAGGACAAGGAGCATTAGGGGAAAAGGGTGCTCATGAGAGGGTTCCTGGGGAGGGACCAGAGGCTAAGGGACAAGGAAGCAGTGTGGCTCGTGCACAAGGATGGGGTCAACATAGGAGGTGATATCAGAGGCCACTGCCCAGTTCAAGCAAGAGTGGATGCTTGCTAGGCCCCAGCGGTAGAAGAGACATGAGAAGCAACTGGATCCTGGATGTTTTTAAAACGGAGCCCCCGATTTTGCTACAGTGAGGCATGAAAGGAGAGGAAGTCAGGGATGACACCCAATTTTTGTCCCAAGAGCACAGGAGGATGAGCTGCTGCTTTCTGGGGCACTACCTTCTTTCCACCTGTTTTTCACTTGATTTCCCCTTATTTAATCCTTCTCTCCTTTCCTCTCCTCACCCTTTGTAGTCACTAGCTCTCACACACTATTCCAACCAAGATATCCTGACATCTGATTTCAGATAACTAGTACAGCACTTCAAACACTTTACTCTTTGATTTATTATCTCAATGAATGGTAACTTTTTTTCTAACTGAAAAAAACTAGAGCATAATTCAGATTATTACACGTGTAATCATCTTCTATGACCAGGCTTTGGCATCACAACCCTATAATCCCAGCAACTGGAACTGAGGAGGTTAAGCCAAGAGGATCACAAGTTCAAAACCAACCTCAGCAACTTAGTGAGACTGCCTTTAAAAAAAAAAAAAAAGGTTAGGGATGTATATCATTGCCACTGAGCTTTATCCATAGTCCTTTCTAATTTTTATTTTGAGACACAGTGTCACTAAATTGTGGAGACTGACCTCAAACTTACAATCCTGCCTCAGCTTCTGGAGCAGCTGAGATTCCAGGCACGTGCTACCATGCCCAGTAATACCCTTGTTTTTTTCTCTTTCCCTTGTGACTCACAACATGGTCATCTAAAGTATTTTCCAATGCCAAAAATATTACAAATCTGATACTGACGTCTCAAGTGGCACTTTCAAATCAAATTCTGAATTAAACTATACTAAAAACATGGGATGTTAAAAAAAAATGAAGCCAGGCACAGTGGCACACACCTGTAGCCCCAGTTATCGGGGAGGCTAAGGCAGGAGGAACTTGAGCCCAGAAGTTTATTGACCAGCCTGGAAACCCATCTCAAAAAATAATAAATAAAAAATTAAGTAAGTAAATAAAAGGAAATGGAGACTTCAGGCAGAGCGTCTCCACAGAAGACCACTGTGCATGAGAATGGACGACTTGGGTGAGACTGAGCCTTTCACCATGGGCCTCTAGCACTGTCCTCCGCAATCCGTGCCCACCATGCCTCCAGTCTTTTCCACATCCCAAACATCTACGCGCACCCCCAGCACACTCCCAGACAGAGCCTCTGAACTGCAGTCCTGGGCAACTGGCTGCAGTGTGGTGCACCAGGACGCACGTTAAAGCAACCATGACCCCAAATGCCATTTTAGAGAAACTTCCTTAAGATTCCTCCAGCGGTCTCAAAGTCCCTGTGACCGCGCCTGGCAATCCAACACGGTTCTCACGTTCAGTACTGACTCCACAGCACTGTTTTCACCCACCCACTTCAGTATCAAATGGTATCTCAAGGTCAACATTTCAGCCAAGTTGAGAAATTTCATGATGGATCCTGTCAATACAGAGGCAAGGAGGAATTGTTCCATACCTGTCACTGAAACCTTAACATCCCATGAAATGCTTTCTTCACTGCTAAAGAATTAAATGCTGGGCCGGAAATGCAGATCAGTGGTAAAGCATCTGCCTGTCATGTGCCAGGCCCGAGGTTCCATGCCCAGCATAATCAAAAGGAAAAAAAAAAAAAAAGAAATTAAGTGTCTCAGGTCTTCTAATGGTAGATACTAAAAATCTTAAAAACTCCAGAATTTCTCTGACCATGGCTTATGACATAGTTTCTCACATGGATTTCCACGCCTGATCAAACATTCTTGAATACTTCTAGAGCATTTCTGATTATGTCTTATGTAGTCCTCCTGGTCCCCCTTGTTAATATTAATCAGTCCTGGAAGCAGCAGAAAAAGTACATTGGACAGACATGCACATTTAGAGCTTTTGAATTTTTATCACCAACTATAGTATACTAACAGCATACACTTTTTAAAATTATTTTTTAATTGTGGATAGACACAATATCTTTATGTTTATTTATTTATTTTTATGTGGTACTGAGAATTGAACCCAGGGCCTTACACACACAAGGCAAGCACTCTACCACTGAGCTCCAACCCTAGCCCCAAACAGCATACACTCTTAAAAAAGATAAGTTTGATCTCTTTTTTACATATCTAAAGTTTTAATACTGAGTATATACCGAACTTTTTGAGAAATTGCTTTCAAATTCTAGAATCGTCCTTTCCAATATTTAATCTATTACTATCATAAAGATGATTTGATTATAAATTATCAGTATTAACACAGCAACAATAAAATGATTTCGGACTTTGTTCAAACACTGGCCGCGAAAGTGTCAAGGCAATATGAACAACCGTTTAGCTGGGCTATCTGATATGGAGGTCCAGAGACCAGAAAGTCTAGAGAAAGGTGGGACTCTCATATCCCTGGGTCTGAACAACCCTGCAACTCAAGTCCTATCCCCCTCACCAAACCTCTGAATAAAGCAGAAACCAGCTGGCACTATGAATCACACAACACCAGCTAAACTGTGTCCGTGTACCTTTGCAGACTTGTAAAATCTACAAAGTTATATGAAAGGCAAAAAAACCCAAACAAACAAAAAAGCAGATTTTTTAAGAATAGTTTAAGTCTGGAGGAAAGAGAGAATTGAAAAACTACTTAATAACATTTTATTTGATACACACAGTCATCTCTAAATCGCTGATTTTACAATTATTCTTTAGGATAGGTTTAGATCTTTTGTGGCTATTTGGAAAATACTGTAATTAACTTTGCAATGCCACTTAGAAGTCACTGATACTAATTTTGTATAATTATTTTTAGGCACAAAAAAATTCCACATTGTAACATCAAGAATCGAAGACCGTATTTAACTTTTAAGACTTATAAAGGTCATGGACAAAGAAACAAGTAAAACAGAAACAAGTAGGAGAAGTTGTACAATTGTCTTGAATTTAAAAGAGAAAAAAATGCAATGAAAACATGGACTAGATTCAAGAAAACGGTTTTAAAATGATATTTTGTGAAAGAAGTCTCAGAAAGTTTAGGGTAAATATAAGAAAAATATTCTAAAATTAATCACTACATAAAGTAGTTCTTATGGCAAATAAATATAATTGCAGCAAATATAGACACTATGAAGGGTCCAGCAGAGTGAATTTAGTGTCTAACACCGACTTGACCTTATCCTGACCAAAAGATTCTTGCAATCCAGAAACGTCTAGAAAACTTAAAATGACTGGACCATGTTAAGTTCTCAAAATGATTTGATCAATTTACAAACACTATTAATGTATTGTCACAGAAAACCATTATTCATAATTCTTACCCAAAGGGTGGAGGGGCTGGGGTTGTGGCTCGGCGGCAGAGCGCTCGTCTCTCACGCATGAGACCCTGGGTTCAGCACCACATGAAAAATAAATGAGTGAAATAAAAGTACTGTGTCCAACTACAACTATAAAATAAGTATATTTTTTTAAAAAAGTGGAATCACCAGATTACAACCTATAAACTCTGGAAATGACTTTGAAAACCTGTGGTGCCCACTTCTTAAACTAAGCAAAAATCACAAATATTCAGTCTGCCCAGAGTTTGCTAAATGAAGTCATTCGTTTTCCTTTCCAAATTAATATAATTCCATAGGGGTAATCATGTAGTCGGACACAAAAATATACAGCCTCATTTTCCTTTGAAAACGTAGCCTTTGTTATCAAGTTAGAGTGAGAGATCAAACCTAAAATGTTTATCCTTTTAAGGAGAGCACTGTGCAGTGAAAGAGAAACAGAAAGACTGAGATGACAGCAAAGACTAGGCAAATGCTGAATCGGAGGGTGTGGATCCTGCTTGAAATGGCTGCTGTCTCTCATCCCCCAGAATGATTCCACCAAGGCCAAAGACAGTGGTAACACAGAGATCAGCACGAGGAGTTGCTCTTCCTGCAGAAGCCTGTGAAGAACATGCCTGCAATCCCAGCAACTCGGAAGGCTGAAGCAAGAGGATGGCCACGTCAGAGACCAGCCTGGGCAATTCAGCAAGACACTATCTGAAAATTTTTAATTTTTTAAAGGACTGGGGAAGTCACTCCCTAGTACAGTGCCCCTCAGTTCAATCCCCAGTACTACAAAAAAAAAAAAAAAAAATCAATAAGTAAAAATAAAAATGAAGAGACACAGGAATGGGATGTTCACAAACAACTAATTTTTCCCATTTCAACATCATTTCATCAATGAGACCCAGAACACCAAGCCAACTGTCCCAGGACCTGATTCCCTGAACCCACAGAGTAGAAAGTGGCAAAACTAAAGTAAGAAAGTGAGGCTTAGAGGGTTCGCTCCAGCTGGGAGAATTTTTTTCAAACATGCAGCAAACTGGAAAAATGGAGGGTCTACTGTTCTCAGGGGCTTTTCAGCTATAGTACCCATGGGGGCGGGGGGGATGATTAAAGCTCAATTTAAAATATGTAAGTTATAGAGCTCAGAGATCAACAGCCCTCTGACTCCAACGGGCCTTGAGCAATTCAATCATACCATATTACAATGTCAAATAAGAGACAAGCTGATATGCTAGGAAAGCACCATGAATCTGCATTTTCCCCACCAGAAATCTCCTCCTTTCCTGGGGGGTGGGGTGGAGTGGGGGAATTAGAGAGAAATTTGTTTTAAATTACTGCTCCTGATATAGGTAGTAAAACACTTGTCTAGCATGCTTGAGGCCCCAGATTCAATCCCCAACACCACAAAAAAATAAATAAATAAGATAGAATACTGTTCCCAGCATCATTAATAAAAGAGCTAAGCTTACAACAAAATGTACTCAATTGCTAATTATTTATCATTTATCTGATTGATATTATAAACAGCTATTAAATATGTCCTCATCCTTCTGATTAAATTTGTACACCTATGTCATATTGCACTGAACAAAGAGTTCATTACTTCATAAATTTTGGGCTTTGTTTAGGATTTCTACAGTAATTCTCTCTAACCCCCTAATTAAAAATACCCAGCTTCAGCTGGTGCAGTGGCGTATGCCTGTAATCCCAGCAGCTCAGGAGGCTGAGGCAAGAGGATCAGAGTTCAAAGCCAGCCTCAGCAAAAGTGAGGCGCTAAGAACTCAGTGAGACCCTGTCTCTAAATACAAACTAGGGCTGGGGATGTGGCTCAGTGGCTGAGTGCCCCTGAGGTCAATCCCCAGTACCCCCTCCCCCTGCAAATTTTATATAAATACACACACACACACAGCTTCTCTAAAGAAATTAAAATATATCATCTTACCTCTCCCTAACAGTAGGACATTCCTCCCCAAGGCATGAAGAACAAAAGAATTACTGTCCATTTTCCCAGATGAGGTAAATCCACCCCATCAAAACACCCTTGAATTAAGAAGTTAATTCCCTTTCCTTATTTTCAAGACTAACTGCCAAGAGATAAAGATGCTGAAATCAACACGAAGCCGAAGCCATGGGGGTGGGCAGAATACCAGCGCTTCCCTTGGGGGCTTGCTGTAAAAAGGGCCCTCGGTTCCTATAGCCCTGGCTCCCAGCAGAAGTACAATGTAACCTGTGACTGTGTCTTCTGCATCAGTACTAAAACAAAGTTTCAATAAAAGATACTTTTCTGACATTTTCCCTAAAGTTACATTTGTGAAAACTTCTAAGTTTTTTATAAAAGGAAAATTAAGTCAATTCTTTACTAACACTCAAATGTCTACATCCAAACAAGTGTTAGCTCACCCCACAATTCCTACCCCCAAATGAACACTCAGCTGCTCTGAGTTACTGTTTTTCCATCAGAGTTGCCAAGGCCACTACTGCTTCTGTGATTCAACTTTGCAAACAGAGATTTTCAGGACCTCTGCAATATACTTGAGATTTTCCTGAAAATTCAGCAGAACACAACTGTGGCCATGCTGGTCCTGTCACCCAAGTGCTTGTTTCTCACCTAACCTCTCACAGCATTAATCTGGTCATCTTACAGTGGCTGCTCGAGATCTTGGAATTCCTCCAACAAAACAGGGAACGCGGGAAAATTCCCTTTCCATGTAACCCACATGTCAGTGACAGGGAGGCTTCCTGAGGTCCCAGGTGAACAACCCAAAGCAAACTGGAAGCCCACGATAGGCAGGGCCAATATTTCACCCTCTTGCAGAGGTGCCAGGCACACTTAAAAAGTACAAGACTCACCCAAGATTCTAGAAGGTATTCTTTATTTGGTAGGGAGAAACTCTTGTATAAATAATCTGAGCTAAATCTGTTAACTACTTCCATTCTCAAAAGCTTTCAAAAATCAGTTATGCCTACTGTTTGCAGAGCAAGGTGTGCATCACCTTCACATTTTAAGAAGCCCTTGAACATAAATGAGTTATTATTTTAAGGGAAAACATATTTCCTTAAAACAAGTTATTCATAGTTCTTATTTCAAGGTAAAAATAAATCCCTAACCATTCACGATAAAACCATGACAGATTGTTCTGATGTTTGTTTGCTATGGCCAGCAAGACAATGTGCCTTCAGTATGGATCTAATAAAATAGATGGCGACAGTTGCAAGGGGCTTTGAACTCCAGGTTAAATCTGAACTTGACCTTGCAGGGCCTCCCCAGACACTGTGTGAGGATTTATTATCCCACTCCCAAAGCCCTGAAGGTCTACAGCAAAAGGCAGAACAGGAATTACTGAAAAGCAGAGCCTGTGACACATGCATAAGAGCCAGGGTTCCAGACGGCCAATCAAGAATGCGGCTGTGGCCACCAGGATGGGAGGCAGGGTTCTTGACTGGGGGATTGCCACAGACAAACAGAGTCTAATTTTTTAAGAAGATTAAGTTTAAAAAGTGATAAAGTAGGTGACAAGTAAGCAGCCAGGAAGACAGGTCCATTAAGATTCCAAACTAATACACAAATAGGGTTTGAACTGCAGGTGACAGCTGCGAGAAGATAAGAGCTGGTCCATGCGGCGGCGGAGGAACTGGCAGAGGAACTGGCAGAACGCGTCAGCTAACTCAACAAGGCAAAGAGGTGTGAGGATGAGTCCAGAAATGCGGGGTGACCACTGGGAAAAGTAATCTTGAAGACGTTTTATAGAGAGCAGTCAGAGCAGGGATGGGACTAAAGTGGACAGTGGGGAGCTCTTGCAGGGGGATCTAGGAGGCCAGTCGTTCCATGGAAAGCTACATCCATTGATGGAAAGAAAGACTGTCCCCACACAGACCAGTCAGGGTTTCAGACAGAGATTCACAAGTCTTCAGTCTCAAAGGGGTGGCTCAGAAAAAGAAATTGCCAACGGGATAAATATTCTGAGAGAAGAGTAGAAGATGCGAACCTCTGGCTTTGTGGAAGGCATGGAAAGGACTAGAAAAATAGTACCATGCCAGGTTTCTGTTCTCGAGACTAAAAGGCTCAGGGGTCACTCTATTTAAACTGGGCTAACTGGGCTGCACGAAATAACCACACAAGAGACACAGATACCTTTTTCTTGGGGGTTGCTGTGACGGCTCCTCTGACCTTAAGGGTCCACAGAAAGAGAGAGAGCGAGAGCACCGCTGACCCCTTTTATTGAGGAGAAGCTATTCAAATGAGGCAAGGGGTCAGGTTTCAGGGGCTGAGTCTATCTTCATGATGTCCACTGTCAGCAGGTTGACTGACACCTGGGTAGGCCACACCCAAGGGCACAGTAAGAGGAGGGGACACGCACAAGGCACTTCCATGGAAGATTCTATCCTAAACAGGGCAAGGGGTTATATTACAAAGGAACAGGTGAGCATAGCTTCACCCATGGGGCTGTAGCAAGACACACCCATTTCTGTGACTGAGCGCCTTATCACCCAGCTGGAAAGTGTAACTCAGTCACCGGTAAGGTTGGCCTCCCACAGTACCACCCTCTCTCTATGTCCAGAAGGGAACATACTAGTAGGATCAAAAATCCTAAGAACTTGAGAGATAACTTGCAAAGGTTGCTCTCAACAATAATTGTGCCATGGCATCTCCAAGAAGAACGTTACTAATGTTTTTCAAAACTTGGAAGTCCCTCATGCTGCTTGCATGCTCTTTACCTATCATATCAAAACATCCCAGTGAAAGAGAAGCAATGGTTATACTCAGTTTATAGATAGGAAGAGGCAAGAGGAGACAAATGACCCCCCACTCAGCTGTGCTTCATCTGTGAGACTGTCATCTTTACACCGAGGTCGGTTAAATCACTACAGGTTGCCCTCAGATGGCATCAATCTCCTGCTCAATGTCTTCTAACAAAAGGTATCAGAGCTTAACAATTAAGAATGTAAATTAATCCAAGAGCACCCCTTTTCAAAATTCTTACTTGCAGGTATGCCTTAAAATTGGAATTTTCTGAATTATGGCAAGGTCCCTAAAATAAGTCTCAGACTAAGAAGCACCTTGAATGTCACTTTTACAATCATACTCCAAAATAAGCTTAATTTATATTTTCTTAGTAAGATTTGAGAAAGGTACAGCATTCAGACTGATGTACATAACAGGATTTATCCATCTCACAATTCTTTTCAAATTTTGATGGCATCATTTATATTTGAAAGTACACAGAATTTCCTCACCAAAGTTTATAGTCTTAGAAAATATACAAATGCTTGTAAAACCGAGTGGGTTTCCCCGATTTCCAGATTGGCTGCCCACTATAATCAACCTAACAGCTGCACTTGGCTTTACATGTTTCAGACAAGCTGTGCCAAGGAATAATTCTGCTCTTTCAAAGCAACCTAACATGTGATTTACTGCAAGAGCTACAGAATATTCTTTTCACCAAAATGGCTGGAAAATATATAAGTGTTCAGTGAAACCTCCTTTCTGGCATGTTCCTAAAGACTAATAAATGAAAGCATAGCAGAGGTATGACATGAGCCAGGACTCCAAGAATAAATACTATATGGTACTGAGAAGAATATTATAAGCATATTTCACTCCAAATGAATCAAATTTACTACTATACACAGTAACTCTAATTCATGCTTCAGGGAGGTGGGGAGGGGAATAAAGGACACTCTTTTTAAGAAAAAATATTAAATGACACATGCATTCACACCATCAAAATTATGCAGCTCTTCTGTAATTCAAAACACCACCCCATTATTAAATGTGATCCCTACAGCAGATCTGTTTTTGTATACTTTTTACTTACTCCAATAACAAAATTCAATCTATATTTTCTATACTTAGAAAGATTACTAGCAAAGATTTGGTGACTTCTATTTTTCCCCCTGAATAAGGTGCATTGATGTCACATGTTTTCCATGAAGATCATTAACTCTCTTTTAAGTTATAATGTGCGGAGTTAAAGTTAGGTAAGCACTTCAGAAGTAAACCTTTCCTCAGGACAAATTCATCATTTCTGTGCATAACCCCAAACTGGTTGTTAAAGAAAGAAAAGGAAATTTTAGAAAAACTAGTTTGGCATGTACCATCAATCTTTAAAGGGCTGCTTCACCAAGTCCCATTTTCTAGGAAGAAAAGACAGTTATTTTGGGATGTCCAGCATAATAATAGTGGACCACAGGCTTAAATTATTCAACATGTATCAACTCCATGCAAATTCATTTAAATTTCATAATAAAAATTAATCTGCATACTGAGAATGCTGGTATCATGTCATGAAAAATCCTTCATAATCTCCAGGACACTTCACATTGCTTTATCTCTTGCCACAAGACTGCCAAAGGAAAACTGCTGAAGTGATCACTCTATAAAGTCACAAAAGACAAAGCTGGAAGGAACATGGAGAGAAGAGGAGGACCTTTCCCCGGCTTCCAGATATAAACCATACTGTCTAAAAGTTCTGTGGGATTTGATAAACTGCTTCATTGATTCAACCATCCAGTCAGATGAGATGAATCTTTCTCTAATGCAGCAGTTATATGCAATTCTGCCCCCGCCCCCCAGGGACATTTGGCAAAGCCTGGAGACTACTGCTTGTCACAATTCAGGGGGAGGTACCAATGGCATCTCAAGGTAGGGAAGCTGCTAAACATTCTCCAATGTACAAGAGTCCCCACAACAAAGAATCATCCAGGCCAAATGTCAGCAGTGCAGAGGCTGAGGGAGTCTGCTTTAATGGAGCCTAAGTATTGCTTTCAGGACTAATGGAGTCCACAGCTTTCAGCCACCCTACAAAGATGAATTTTATGGCTCTATCTAGAAACTTCTAATTTCAAAGGAAAGAGCCAAAACACTACCCCAGGCCTCTAACCAAACACTGTAATGGGTGATGCCACCCTGACCAGCAGCAAACCATGAAGCACAGGACACATGGCAGTGGGAGCAGGTGTCACGATTGGCAGGCAGATAACGTTCTCAGCCATCCAGAAACTCCCTGTAGCTACCCCTCCCCATTCAAGTCTGACAATTCCCTCCCTCAATGCCCATCTACTCCTCTTGTACTCACCACTGTGGAGTTTTATAGTAAAATTCCACAGTTTGGTTTTAGGGTTTTGATTTCCCCCCCCCCAGCACAGGTAATAAAAAATAACAGGAAAAGCTACTCAGAAGAGATGAAATTAGTTAACAACAGAAGGTGCTTTCCATCCTAGAAACTCTGATTTAACAAGACCTGGAAGGCTTGTAAATCAGATCTAGACTTGAAAGGAGACTTAAAGAAACAGTTCCATGAATAAATAAACATCTAACACAAAATAATCCTCAAATGAGTATGTGTGTAGATATATTTATGTAACTGCAAAATCCAACTGAGAAAACAGGGAGCTAAAACTGTTATTTCTCATAACAGTATCTGAAAAAAAAAAAAATGCTTAGAGGCTTAGAAGCGGAATTTACACTTTGCACATTTTTTTAAAAGATTATAAAACTTCACAATAGAAAAAAGCTTTCAAAAATGTTTAATAATAAAAAGAAAATCTCAGGCTTTAGAAACTTTACAGATCATTATGAAATTAATAAGTTATGACTCAAAGTGAAGAATAGTTAATGGCATTGATACACATAGCATCATATGGGAAGACAGGTCACAATTAATACACAATACTAATCCTGAATAAATGCAAGCCAAGTTCTACACATAAATATATATGACTAAGGATAGACATATGGACACCAAGAGAGACTAGCAGGTGAGAATTTGCCAAAATGTTAACAATGGTTACCTGAAGAGGAAGAAGGTTATAATCAATTTCTATCCCTTCTTTGTGATTTTCTATTTTCCATCTGTTCTGCTGTGAGAATATCTTGTTTATGCTTTGTACTTACAAAACTAATACCGTATTTACAAATTTAAACTTTATTATTTCAGGCACTACCTACAAAATAAGACAAACCCAAATAAATGTACCAACTTTTCCAGGAAAGAAAATACCTTCAAAATTGACAAAAGCAAACACTTACTAAGCATTATTATTATTACATTCCTAACATTTCCCTGGGTAATTCAAATGTACTAGTTTAGTTCAATCAAAGCAGAAAAGATGTGTCAGGTAAAAAGAGTCCTGAATTAACAGCAAATGCAGATGAGTGCTAGTTCTCACTATGAATTTCCATCTGTTTCCACAGCCTGAACCGAGGGAGGTTTAATAAGGTGATCTTTACAGGTTTTCTCAAAGCTAAACTGATATCCACTAGGAAAAGAAAGGCTGGAGAATGAAGAGGCAGTTAGTTGCATGCCATCTCAAAAACAGAACCCTACTAAAGGAAAAGGGCGTGATTATGTCTCAGTTCTCCCTCCTTAATATCTGTACACGCATTTCCTATCATGTTTAAAAAAAAAAAAAAGAACCTACTTTTTTTTCATACATGAACAAAACTAATCAAACTGAAATGAAATCTGTGCTATTGTAGATAAAAGAAACAGGGAAAGGTTCCATTTGCTATTAATCGAGGCAGTCATTTGTAACAATAAAACTGGAGTAAACAAAAACTTCTATATATTTTAGTCATGTTTGGGGGACAATAACTGTTCTAGAGACAATCATTTCAGTGTCCCATTAAAGGGGTCTAAGAACAAGTTACTGGGATTCAGCAATAGGCGTTCTGCTTATCAAACACACACACAAAAAAAAAACCCTCAACACAACCTTAGATGCATAGCTCGGACCAGCAGGAACTGCATCTCTGCACAGGGACAGGATTGGGAAATGGGGCTTCCCGGTTAACTGGGGGATTTTCCCCACTGCTCACAGCCTGACATAGGGTTGCAAGCCCGTGGGTGTTTCCCGCGTGGATTGGGAGGGATCCTGGAGGCCTGATCTCTCAGGTTTGCTCCATGTCTCGCTTGCCACCTTCAGAAAAAGGTGCATGCATTGCTTTTAGTAACAAATGTGTTAACATACTCAGAAGTACACATCTGTCACTCACTCACACACACACACACACAGAGACACACACACGCCGGTGGGTCCACGGAGACATCCTGGGAGACAATCTCTAACACGAAAACTACTCAGGAAACACAAAGACGCAAGACACGGAACAGACGAAGCACGCAAACGCGCAGGGCACACTCAACGGGAACACAAAAGAGGCGCAGGACGGCGACTTGACAATCGGGACAGCCGCGGAGCCCACGTGGGGTCCCCGGCGGCCCTGCAGCCGCGCGCCCCGGGCCCGCCACTCCGCCACAAAGCGAGCCCCAAACTTCGCCGCGGGGACCCCCTGGGTCGGCAGGGAGGGACCCCGTGACGCCGCCCGACGCCCGCCAGCGGGGCCACCGACGCGGCGGCCCGTGCCTCGCTCCCGGGCCCCCACCGGCCCGCGGCGCCCGGGACCTCGGAAGGGACGCAGCCGCCGGCCCCTGGCGTGTGGCGGCCGCCGCGCTCCCCGCGGGACCCCGGCGCCGGCCCCGAGGCCGCCCGTCCCCGCCGGCTCTTACCCGCGCCCGCCGCGCCCCGCGCCTCAACGCGCCGAGAGCTGCCGCCGCCACTCCGCCCGCCCCGGCGCCCGCGCCTCGCCGCCGCCATCTTGGCCCCGGCCGGAAGTGACGTCGCGGCGGCGCGGCCTCCGCGACCCCGACCCCGACCCCTACCGCGCGCCGCGCCCCAGCCCCACTCCACCGCCGGCCGCGCCTCGCCGGCACCGTGGCCCTGAGCGCACTGGGGCGTCGGGCTTCCGCGCGACTCCGAGTTACCGAAGACTCCGCGGCCTTTCCGAAGGCAGGGGAGTGGGAGGGAAGGGCCGCCGACAGGTCGCCCGGTACCCGTCGGGGAAGCTCGCAGGCCGGGGCCCCGCCGTCCAGGGCCCCGCTGTCGCCTCGCCAGGAAAGACCAAAGTCCAGGGAGGCGTCCATCGCGAAGCGTGTTCGCTGGCCGCCCGTCTTGCGCCTAGCACCGGTCCAAGGTGCAGCGGCTCCAGAACGACAGGACAGTGGCCTTGTCCCTGTGGAACCTGGTGTTTGCAGAGAGGGAGCAAACAGGTTCTGAAGGACAAGGCGCGGGGGCCCTGCGGAGGTGAACTGGATTGAACTGGATGGGAGAGAGGGTCTGGGGGGGTGGGGGGGGCTGAATCCGGAGCTGCAGTGAGGCAGAAAGTTCGGAGTGGTCACTTAGATGTGGTATCTGAAGCACTGAGCACGTCAAGATAAGGTGTCCTGTGCAGATGACATCAGGAAAACGCTGACACTTGCCCTCGGTGGGAAGGACCCAATCTAAAGAACAGACTTTTAATTCAGTGCAGATGCACCTCTGACGTTGTCCGGAGATGTGATGAGCCCCGTGATACACTCAAGTTCATCAACGCACGTCCCTCTGTCGTCTTATTGTGAAGGAGTGATACTGTAGCTGATGACCTAACTCTAGTGAATGTATCAGTGTTACTAAGGCCTTAAAAACTGACAGGGCTGGCACATCCTAAGGGAAAAGGAAGTCACACTTTAAAAGTTTATTTCTTCCAGTCTTTTAGGAAAAGAGATTGTCCATCTCGTGGATGCCTGCAAACAAGTGGTATGAATCAAGCGTCATTTGTCTTTTGCACTCCTTAACTAGATTAATGCCTTTCAACTTGATCTACATATCAAAAGCATCTAAGGTGGGGGAAAAAAAAAAAAGGCCCCACCATGCCATCCACCATCAAAACACTGGCATACAAATCAGCATTTTAAAAGAAAAGCTATAGGCTGACTGGTGTTCAATTGCACATTAAAGAAAAATAAAGGAATGTTAAGTTAGAAGTGATGTGGTGAGTCAGAACCAGACAGGGTAGTGCCAAGAAATGATTGATAGAATGGTCAGTGGTTGTCCTCCCTGGCCTTAATCTAAAATGGCTGGGTGTGTTTGTTTCCTGGGGCTGTTGTTACAAATTTGACAGGTTAACACAACAGAAATTTATTCTCTTAACAATTGTGGAACCAGAATCCCAATATCAGTATCACTGGGCTAAAGTCAGGATGTCAGCAAGGCCACACTTCCTCCATCCCTCTTCTGACTTCTGGTAGCTGCCGGCATGCCTTGACTCGGGACTCCCATTACTTTAATCTTCGAGGCCAGCATCTTCATCTCTCTCTGCTCCATCTTCAAATTACCTGATCTAGTCAAATTTCCCTCTGTTCCCTCTTGTAAGAGACATGTGATTGCATTGAGGGCCCACCCAGATAATCCAGGATAAACTCCCCGTCACTTAGTCACATCTTCAGAAACTCTTTCCATAGTGGGTAATAGGATTACAAGTTCAAGGGCAGCCTGGGCAACTTAGTGAGACCCTGTCCCGAAAATAAAAAGGGTTGGGGTTGTAGCTCAGTGGTAAACACTTGTGAGGTACTGGGTTCGATCCTTGGCACCACATATAAGTAAATAAAGGTATTGTATCAATCTACAACTAAAAATATTTTTTTAAAAATTCTTTTTAAATGTACTGTCTAAATCTACAATGTGAATGAAACTCCACTCTATACAAGTGCACCTAGCACAGCTTCTGATCAGTTTCTTCCCTTGTGTGGTGATGCTTTTGTAGAGGACATGATCTCAATCACTACAACATCCCAGGACTCAGATCAGTATGTGGTATGTGGTCAACACTAAATGGACTAGGGGCTGGGTACTGGGGATTGAACCCAGGGGAGCTCTACCACTGAGCTACACCCCTAGGCCTTTTTACCTTTTATTTTGAGACAGGGTCTAAGTTGCTCAGGCTGGCTTTGAACTTGCCACCCTCCTACCTCAGCCTCTGGTATTACAGGCATGCACCACTGCACTCTGATAAATAGATGTTTTTATGGCGGGGAAAAGCCTTCTCCCTTGCTCTGGATGTGGATGGATTAAAGCAAATATGTTGTGGCCCAGACGTTGTGTATTTAAAAGACAGCATATGGTTATAATTGGAACCCCAGGGCTCCTGCTCAGCGTAGCAGCCTGACGCCTGCAGCATTGCTCCTAAAGAGATTAAAGCTTTTACAACTGAGATTAAAGAGTTTACAGCACATTGCCAACGAAAATGTAAGTGAACTTCAAACTCCCCAAATGATAACAGTACTTATTCTCTGCTGAGTTCTGTTCTTGATATTTTACATGCACTTTCTCACTTATCCTCACGATAATCCTGTGTGATAAGCACTATGCTCATGTACGACTGAGGAACACAACCCAGGAGGGATAAAAGAATCTGCCTAAAGAAGTACTAGACCAGGTTTTGATCCTAGACAGGTTAGCCCCCTAGTGAGCAACCTCCTCACCCCCAGTGCTCACACGTGTCTGTGTGTGTGCACCTGCACGAGGACACACACCAAAGCTGGGCCAGGAGCCAGGCAATGGCGCCGCACACATGCCATCAACTAGTTGTTCCTCCTCCAACATACCCAATACTCAGGGTAGATGTTCAGAAGTACTTTTTAACAATTTTTCATTAAGAGACCATTCTAAATACTGTTCCTGGACTCTCATACAGAACAGCTATTAAAGATCAGAAGAAAGGGACCCAGGGCCTGGGAGAAACTGCATCAAATCAACTCATCTTTTGATCAGACAGCACATTGCTTGCCTTAGAAAACAAAAACAGAAGAACTGAGTTCCCTTTCCTGTGGCTGCAAATGATTTTCAACAAGGTTAGCATGTCTTTTTAGTTTCTTCACCTTGCCCTTCCCACCTGCCTTCCTTCTGCAGCTTGATGTGCCCCAGGAAGGAGTCACACTTTAGCAATCACAACTGCAAACACCTGCACTCTGGGTTCTGACTAGAGAGGTGTGAATGAAGTGCAAAGATAGCAACTCTGAGGATGACAGATACATCTTATTGTGCAAGAGACACTTTGGGCTGCTCAGTTCCATGAAAAAAAAACCTCTGCAACCTCACAACATACTGATGATTCTCAGCAGTGGTGGAACTTAGCCATAAGAAGGGAAGAGAGGTCACCTGTAGTGAGCACCAGTCTGCACTTAACACTTAGGCAATATACTGAGTCCTCATTTAATCCCCACAAGAGCAAGGACAGCTCCTGTTACAGATGAAGAAACTGAAGCCAAAATTCAATGTTGAGAGACACAGGCTGGTTGCAGAGTCAAGGATTTGACTGGTGTCAAAGTCCACAATGTGTCTACTGTTCATGCTGTTGCCAGCCACGAAGATGCTCTCAGACACTCGGGACAAAGACACCACCCCTACCCTCCAAGAATGCAAGGTCTGATGGAGGAGCCTGGATTTGCAAAAGCAGCTTAGAGATCAGTGTGCAACTAGAACTGCACCCTGACACTCCGCCCAGCTGAGCAAGTACTTAGCTTACTGAGCCACACCCCCAGCCCCTTAGATACTATTTTTAAAAAGAAGAGAAAGAAGACTGACTCCAAGTTGCTAAAATTTCTAACCAGAGCACTGACTCTAGATGTTTCCATGGTCTTTCTATGTCACATATTTTTTTATAACCAGACGTGTAATAAATCAGTTAACAGGCTCAGCCTCTCCAAAACAGATGCCCCTAAGTAGCAGAACCTGTTTCAGAACCTTCAGTGTACCAAGCTCTTAGGCTGCTGTGGTGGGTTCTGAGAATACAAAGGGAAGTTCAGTCTCCATCTTCCTGGAAGGCAGAATTAATTCACTAATTCACCACCACGAGAGCATGAATAAAACATATAGGTTGACAACAAAGACATAAAGTGAAAATATTTTTCAGCAGGAAATGGCAGCAGCGTGAAAAGGAACAGAAGATAAATCAGGTACAGCAATGCGCAGGCTGCACCGCGGTGGTGACGCCAGGAGCCAGGTTTGCCGCCTCAGATGAGATGCTGCAGTGTGTCACTTTAGAGGATGTCTACAGACAGGATGACATGCTGCCTGCCTGGTCATCACCCACTCGTCCCCAGCACGAATCATCTGTTCCCTGGGGACCCCCGTTTCTGCAGAGACACTGCTATAGGAGCCCCATGTTCTGGAAATGCTTGGAGCTTTTCTCCGTCTTGCTTTCTGGCTGGGATTTGCTCATTGTCCCTTCTCTGCTGCACCCAAATTTTGCCTTTCCTTAGAAGCCAGCTTTTGGATGAAATCTTGCTTCATTGTACTAATTTCCTAGGGCTTCCATAACAAAAGACAGTATCCCAAGTGTGGTGTTTAAAACAACAGAATTTAGCCTCTCACAGCTCTGCCGTTGTGGGCAGGGTTGGTACCTTCTGGAGGTTCTGAGGGGGGATTTTTCCAGGCCCCTCTCCTAGATTCTGGGGTTTGCCTTGGCATTCATTGGCTTGCACACACCTCACTTGAACTGTCTTGGTCTTCACATGGCCTTCTTATAAGGCCTTCTTTATAAACCATGGATTTAAGGTCCACCCTAAGCAATATGTCCTCAACCGAACCCATTATGTCTACAGACACTCTTCAGTGAGGTCTCATCTTGAGATTCTTTCTGGTAGACATGAATTTTGGGGGGACACCACCCGACCCAGTGAGGAGTAGAGCCCTCTTTCATCATTCCATATTTCTGTGAATCCCACTATAACCCCCACCAGCAATTGTCTATGTGCTGTTTGTCCCACTGCAGTCTGACCCCTGGATGTATCTTAGGTCCCAAACATATTCTAAGCCCCTTGAAAATGAAAACAGAGTCACAAAACTCCACTCTAATCAGTGATGGGCACAAATAATCGTTCAATCAATTATATTGATGAATACAGACCAGTGCACGGTTTCGTGATGTAGAAATGATTCCTGAAATAGAAACACATCAGCCACCGCTAAGCAAGGACTCAGGCCAGTGTGTGGAATTTGCTTTTCTCCCAATTTTGCTTATGTGTCCCCTTGCCCTGAAGTATTTAAACTCTAGTAATCAAGATTTTTTGAGGCTAACAAAAGAAAGAATAATTCCTTTCCAAGGCTCCACAAGTAGAGTGAGAAGGCACAGCCTTCCTTTGTCACAGAGGTCGTTATTTCAACCTCATAAGGCAGCCATAGAGGTGTCACAAACAGAGAGCATCTGCCAATACCTGCCAAGACAGAGACACCTGATCCAGGTTCAGAAGCATCATAGCCAACCTACATGAGCCTCTAGTTAAAATTGGCCCATCAGCCAAGTTATGGTTAATTTTAATTGTACAGCAATGGTCCCAACTGGGGTGAGATTTTACCCCTAGGGGACATTTTGCAATGATGGGGACATTTTGAGTTGTCATCACTGGGTGAAGGGCACTAACAACCTCTGGTGACTCAAGGCCTGGAGGTCTATTTCATTTAGCGTACATCTCCAAGGTTCATCCCTGCTGTAGCATGTATCCAGATTTCTTGTGTTTTGAAGGCTGCATAATATTCTATTGTATGTATGTACTACATCTTGCTTATCCATTAATCTGACTATGGACACGTGGGTTGCTATGTGTTGCTACATGGCCTTGACCATTGAGAATAATTCTGTTATGAACATGGGTGTACAGACATCTCTTGGGGGCCCTGCTGTCGTGATCCATGACTAAAACACTCAGGGTCACTCCAGGTGAACTGGGCTGCACGAAATAACCACACAAGAGACAGAGCTACCTTTTTCTTTGGGTCTTGTGATGGCTCCTCTGACCTTAGGGGTTCGTGGAAAGAGGGAGAGGGAGAGAGGAGCATGTGCTGAACCCTTTTACTGGGGAGAAGCCATTCAAATGTGGCAAGAGGTCAGGTTTGGGCGGGTGGGGTTGAGTCTAGCTTTGTGATGTTTGCTGTCAGCAGGTTGATTGACATCTAGGAAGGCCACACCCAAAGGCAGAGCAAGAGAAGGGGACACACACAAAGGGTGTTTCCATGGAACATTCCATCCCAAACAGGGCAAAGGGGTAGGGTTACAAAAGAATAGGTGAGTGCAGCTCAACCCCAGGAGTGTGCCTGCTCAGAAGACTGGCCTTGCTATCTGAGTGGGGGGAAGACCGAGTCCCCGAGTCATGGCACTACCGCACCCAACTACAGTGATCTTTCAGATCCCCTGGTGCATAGACCTGGAGGGTGTGGTCACTCAATGTGGCTCCCCACACCTGCTTTCAATAATTTGGGGTCTATATGTGGAAGCGAAATTGCTGGGTCATACAGTCATTTTATTTTTAATATTTTGAGGAACCAACTGCCCTTATGACGAGTCTGTAATGACTGCAGACTTTACACTCCCACCATCACTGTACAAGTGTTATAGTTTCTCCTCATCTTGACAGCATTTATTTCCTGGTTATCCTTTCTTAATAGTGGCCATGTTAATGGACATGCTGAGGTAGCTCATTGTGGTTTTGGTCTCTATTTCCCTAGAGAATGGTGATGCTCAATCACTTTTCATTTTATTGGCCATTTGTATATCTTCTTTGTAGAATTGTCCATTCAAATTCCTTGTCCATTTTTATTTGGTTTTTGTTGTGTTGTTGGGCTATGGAGTTCTTTACATATTGTGGATGTTAACCCCTTATCAGATATCAACTAGTAAGTATTCTGTTCCAAATGACGGGTTGTCTTTTCACTCTGATGATTATGTCCTTTGATGCACAGATTTTAATTTTGATACAGTCTGGCCTTGTCTATTTTTTCTTTTGTTATCTGCAATTTTGGCGTGATAACCAGGAAGTCATTGCCAAATTCAGTGTATGAAGTTTCTAATAATTGTCTACTCTTAGCTTTTATGTTTAGGTCTTTGACCCATTTGGAGTTCATTTTTGTATATGACATAAGGTCAAAAACCAACAAGAGTTTCCCCAAACCATTTGTTTGAAAAGACAGCCTTCTCATTAAAGCATCTGGGCACCTTGTTGCAATCACTTGACCATATAAGGGAGGGCTTATTTCTGGGCTTATAAACAGTTGTTAAACATAAATTTAGCTTCCCTGTTTCCGTTTTTAAATATAAGTTTCAACCTTTAAAAGGCTTTAAATATATATATATATATATATATATACATATATATATATATATATATATATATATATACACATATATTAGTTGTATATGAACACAATACCTTTGTTTTGTTTATTTATTTTCATGTGGTGCTGAGGACTGAACCCAGTGCCTCACATGTGCAAGGCAAGTGCTCTACCGCTGAGTTACAGCCCCTGCTCCTGAAAAGCTTTTAATGTTTATTTTGTTTATTTATTTTTGTACCAGGAATTGAACTCAGGGGCACTCATCCACTGAGCCACATCCCCAGCCCTATTTTGTATTTTATTTAGAGACAGGGTCTCACTGAGTTGCTTAGCATCTCACTGCTGCTGAGGCTGGCTTTGAACTCTAGATCCTCCTATCTCAGTCTCCCAAAGTGATGGGATGACAGGCGTGTGCCACTGTGCCCGGCTTGATGTTTAATTTTTGTTATGAGAATTTATGGCCAGAACTTTAGATTTTTATTTTGTCACTGGGGATGGATCCAGGGGGCACTTTGTCACTGAACTGTATCCCTAAGCCTTTTTATTTTTTAAGACAGAGTCTCAATAAGTTGCTTAGAACCTTGCTAAATTGTTAAGACTGGCCTAGAACTTGTTATCTCCCTGTCTCAGCCTCCCAGGTTGCTGGAATGACAGGCATGTGTCACCATGCCTAACTATGGCCAGAAATTTTTAAATGTCTTATGACTAAGATTTTGTACCTTGGGACAATCAATTTTTGCCCCCATTGAGAGTTCATAAACTCTAACCCATAACATTGCAGTTGCTAAGGAGTAGCTCAGTGGCAGAGTGCAGGCTTAGCCTGTGTGACACCCTGGGTTCAATCCCGAGAATGAATGAATGAATGAATGAATAGTGATCAAGAGATGAAAGTTGATTAATTAAAGTGAAGGTTGAATACATGGGTCAGGCAGGGTTGTTATACTTTTATTTATGTTCTAGTTTTATTACCTATCATTTTCCCAACTATTCCCATTCACATTCTTCATGTGAAAATGGCTCTCTTTTGTAAAATCTTTAAGAACCTGCTTAGCAAAGCCAAAGAGTCTGCCAACTAAATCCCCCTAACAAGGACAGAACCGAGCTGACTTCCTCAACTGCAGTTACCTGAGCTAAAAATACACACAAACCCAGGCTCCGGGGCCTGCAGAGGGACTCTGGCCCCTTGCAGGTGGACTCCACACCGCTCTGAGGAAAGCTTTTCGGTATTCTACTCCAAGAGCAAATGTCCAGAGTGCCCCAGCAAGCCTGAGGCCTCATTATCCAGGAGGGATCATGTGTGCTCCAGAGGCAGGCCAAGAAGAGCAGGCAGCAGGCGCCGGCCTTGGTTTTCAAGTTTCCTTCCTCGACATAAAGAAAGTTAGCGATGGGTGTTCTTAGGAATCACTGACACCCACCACGGAGGGAGGGTCACACCTCACAAGGCCTCCAGCGCTCCTTAGAGCAGACTGTGACGAAATGTCAGGGCTAGAGTTACAGGAGGGCAAACATTTCAGCAGGAAATAGACTAATCTTTATGTAAGATTATAAATGGCACTTAAGTGTAAATCGGCTCCTGTGTTTCCTTTCTAAAATACTTGTTTCTGTCTTTGAAAACTTTTTCAGGGAGGGGTGGTGGATTTGTTGTTGTTGTTTTTAAGGATCTGTGGTTTAAACATTTGTATGAGCCTAGTTATGATGCCTAAGGTTGCTAGGCCTGCTTTATATCATATCTGTGAAACCGAGGAGCTAGACTAAACCCCTACGATCCCTTCTAATTCTAAAAGATATTGTTCTGCTTTTATTTATATAAATTACTCCAGGACAGTTTCATGATTTTAACGAATCCCAGCAATATTTGAGAATGAAGGGTAGAAATAGGATATGCCGTACGTGAGAAATGGTCTAAAAAATAAATTTCATAATCTTTTTGGAAACTTCTGGCATTTTTCAACAAAAACAATTGTTTAAGTTTACTCATATACAATTCACCTTTTATTACAGGTGACATAGTAAGAAAAATACAAAACAAAGAAAACTACAATATTATACAACTTGAGATTTATGTCATATTCTGTTGAAATGTAGTATTGGAATTTGGACATTTGAAGTTAAAAGGGAATGTTCTTTCTGTGACAAAAACCAAACCTCATTACTTTATATGTAGTTGAGTATATAATCTGTAAAATGCATAATGAAGACATAAATTTATGGTCTAATATGAAGTAGGCAAATGTATTTATCTAATATAAATTATTATATTATCTATATAAAAAGTCACTATTCTAAATCAGAGGACAAGAGAACTATCACTTAGAACATCATTTTACCTTAAAACACTATTTATATTCTTTCCCTGAGTTGGAAGATATCTAAATAATAGAACAAAAATTGACTTGAAATGGGAAGAATTTTCTTCTCTAGATCTGTAATACATATTTTAACAACCAGTTGCAATTCCAAAAGCATATGTATGATTATAAGAACAACATGTGTGAGGCTGGTCAAGGTTGTAATGATGGTTTGTTTCTAGCTCCGCTGAATCTTTGAAGATTTCTGACCTAAATGTATAAAGGAAGAGCCAGGGATAGGTTGGTTGGTTTTTCTATTTCACCTCATTCCTAAAATAATAATGACAGACATACATACCTAGGGTGTGGCAGGGCAAAAATAGTAAAAAAGAGGGAAATAAAATTAAGTGAGCACAACAGAAGTTTCTACAAGAACGGCCGTAGGGTCCAAAGTGTGAGTATCCCACACCTCAAGTTCATAAAGTCCCCACCTGGACATAACAATAAAGTGTAGGCCAGAAAAAGCAATTCTGCCAGCAGCTAACATTAAAATAGCATCAAGATGGTGTTAGCCAGCATTCTCCAGAGAAACAGAATATATGTCTATCCTATATATTCTGTGGGATATATGTATCAGAGGAAGAGAGAGAGGTTCATTATAATGAATGGCTCACACGTTTATGAAGACTGGCCAGTCCCAAGTCTGCAATGCAGGGAGTAGTGTCAAGATCCAGGACTCAGTGTTCTAGTTCTGATCCAAAGGTGGGCAGACTAGGGACCCAGGAGAGCTGACAGTGCAGATAAAGTCTGGAGGCCGTCAGCTGGAGGATGCTCTGCTGTTCATTGTTCTATTCAGGTCTTCAACTGATGAGAAGAGGCCCACCTGTGTTACGGAGGGCAATCTGTTTTCCCAGAAGGTCACTGATTTAAATGTTAATCTCATCCCAAAAGACCTTCCAAGTAAGTGTATGCATGAAATGAACCACTTCAAAGATACAGTAATACTAGTAAATGGCACCTGATATCATTGATTTTTGTCTTGTGCAGATAAAGTTGGTTTTTCCCAATCTACAATATTCCTCCCAAAAGGGTAGTGCTAATTTCTGATGTCAGATCTTTGGCATTTGATTCACTGTGTTCTCTTACATACATGAATTTCTGAGGGAAGATTATTCCCATATGAGTACAAGGGCACAAACCTGTAGTCCCAGCTCCCCAGAGACAGAAGCAGGAGGATCATGAATTCAAAGTCAGTCTGGCCAACATAGTGAGACCCAGTCCCACACCACCTGAAAAGTATTCCTCTGAAGAAGAAAACAAAAATACACTAAAGCAAAGCCAAGCTTGATCGTGTTTATACATCTCTTAGTATTTGCACATGTTTAGCTGCAGATTAACGCATGGAATTTAGACAGGTCTTGACATGATGTCTGGAAGAATCTTTCTTACTGCTTCAGCACTATTTTATAACAAAGTGTTATTTATTTATTTATTATTTTTTAAAATTTATTTTTTTACTTTTTTCTTAGTTACACATGACAGTACAATGATCTTGACATTTCATACATTTGAATCAAATGGGGTATGATTTCTCATTTTTCTGACTGTACAGGTTGCAGAATCACATTGGTCATACAGTCACGGGTGTTTTTTAATATAAGCATCTTTAAACAACATTATTAACCAATAGAAAGAAAAGCACTTCAAACTTCTTGTAGGAAAATGTGTTTATGTTCTGTGTGCACATACATGACATTTGTTAGAAAAAAAAACTGCACTATGACATTACATTTAAAAGCAAAAACAAGAATACAGATATAACATCATTAAGTGTAAAACATTATTTTCTCCTTTAAATGACCTCTTTCTCTGGAGTCTTCTATAGGAACAGACTCTGATATTTCCCCTTCACCTTGTATCCTTTATCTATTTTACCTGCCTTGCTCATAAGATGAGCTGAGCAGAATTGTGGGAAAAAATTGTTATTTATGTCACTAAATTGACCATGTGTCAAGGCAAGGTCCAGTTAGTCCAGATTCATCTGTTCATTCAGAATGGATTTACTGAGTATGTTGTGGAGCTCAGGAGATTCA
The DNA here is from genome assembly GCF_047511675.1 of Marmota flaviventris. NCBI lineage: Eukaryota > Metazoa > Chordata > Mammalia > Rodentia > Sciuridae > Marmota > Marmota flaviventris. The sequence goes on along the minus strand of NC_092507.1, from coordinate 10,209,568 downwards.
GCGTAAGCAGGCAGATCGTGGCCTTCCTGGATAGGGATTTACAGTCTGCCCACCAAGCCAGCGTCTGTTCTGCTGGAAGGTCAAGGCCTCGAGTGCTACTGCATTCACTTACCCTTCAGCTCCATCAACCTTGACTGCTTGTCACCGGCCCCTGGACCCCACATCCTGCTTCCATTCCTCACTTCCCTCTCCTGGGGAAGCCCTTCTCCTGCCTGTCCACATGTTCCAGGCCCTCCCCATCCCTGAGCAGGGAGAGATTCCTCCCATCTCTACACGCCCTGGATTTCCCAGAATGCACTTGTCCCATGGCATCTAGAACCTTCTACCTGGTTGTATCATTATTTGCACACACATCTGTTTCTCCCTATAGACTGCTGTTGGTTTCAGGATGAGGCCAAGGCTATTTACCCCATTACCTGTGTGGCACAGCACCCTGCAGACAGGACAGGTAATGAGTGAGTTTGGGCAAATGATTCAACCTCATTTAGTCTGATGTGGAAAGCAAGCTGGGACACAGACAGCATGCCACTTCATAAACATCCACAATGACATTTTTCATCCTGCTTCCTCTTGAGTGGGATCTGATTAAACACATCTCATCCTTACACAGAAGTCTGGATCCATGACTTGAACTTAAAGGGTGTAGAGTGTCCTTTTCTGGCCCTTGTGGGCTCTGCCTCCTCCAGAACCAACCAATACTCAGCCAGACGATAACCAAGTGGCCATCAGCCAGACTCTTGGACCCCCCTTGCACAGAAATCATCCTCTAGACCCCTCCCTTCCTGCCTCATGCTGTCCCCTGCTCTGACACTCTCCTGGTCACCTTGTGACCTCTCCATAAACCTGTCCCACCTCTCTGTCCACACTTGGCTTCTTGCACATGCAGATTTTTCGAGTTGTAGTTCAAAACCCCCTAAACACAGATGCATTTGAATAACTTTGTTCATATTATTGCTCTTCAAAATGTCCCTCTTCCTGCCATGATTCAACTTTTTGCCTTCATCTTGGAGAACCCTCTCCTGACCCCTCAGGTGGGGCTCCTCCTTCAGTGTCCTGCAATGCATGACTCCTTTAAAATGCCGTCTCATCGGCACTCCTGGTCTGGTTTCTGTGCCAAGTGGCCCCAGGAGGCGAGAACCCTCCAGACTACCTCTAGATTCTCTTCTTGTCTGGATTAGTAAATTCCAATGCTGTGGGATGCCTTAGGACAAAGTTAAGGTCTTCAGGGCTGGGGGCATAGCTTGTGGGAGCATGCCCAAGACCCTGGGTTCCACCCCCCAGCATTGGAAAAAAAGAAAAAGAAAAAGAAGAAGAGGAGGAGGAAAAGGAGGAGAAGGAGGAGGAGGAGAGGAATTGTTGTTGAAGTTGTGAAGTTTGTTAGCTGTGAATTTAGATAGCTTTGGCATTATGGTTATCCTTGCTTTGTTGATGAAACCCAAGGGTGCACACTGTGCTGTTTGCAGGGAGGAGCCCTTGAGCCAGACAATATGACCAAACATCCTGGCTTCACAACCGGCAGTTATGTGACCCCAAGTCAGTTACACATTTCCTGAAAGCCTCAGTTTCATTAGTTTTAAGTGGGGGGTGGGTTTCAATGAGATGTAGGCGCAGAGCACTCTGCACTGTGCCTGGTTTATAGACGTCGTGGCTGTTGGCATCATTGGTTTTATGGCAGCTCACCTGGAATTTCACTAAGGGAGCTTCAGTTTCTCTTTCCCTTGCCATGCAGGTTTCTGCTCTAGAATATCAAAAGTTCTGTGGATTTTCCGATTTGGAGATCAGCGGTGGGTCTGAAGTTCCTGCTGCCACCAACTGCTACATTTCAGAAATCAGAAGGTGAAACATGCAGGATGTGTCGGTGTGGGAGAAGGCACCAGGTGGATTAGAGCCCATTCCATTTCTTTTCTTCTGTCCTCCCCACTCTTCTAATACTAAGGATCTAACTCAGGGTCTCACATATGCCAGATCTCTACCACTGAGCTCCATCCCCAGCCATTTTTATTCTATTTTGAGATAGAATCTCACTAAGTTGCCCAGTTGGCCTTGAACTTGCAATCCTCCTGCCTTAACCTCCTGCATACCTGGGTTATAGGGGCGCACTACGCCTGGCTTCGTTCCACGCCTGCACAGAGGACCTGGTGAAATCGCCCAGTCTAACGCCTGATATCCACACGGGAATCTACTATCCAAAAAAGGAAAAGAGATGGTGGGCTGCCTGTTGTCCTTAGGAGCCTCAACTCCTCCTTGAAACCATATCGCCAGTAGAATCAGATGACCTTGGCCACTTATCCAATGGGCAAGCATCCATTCATCCACATCCCACCAGCAGCAGTTCTGAGCTACCCTTTAGGGACGGAAAGAGGAACCAAATGAGTAACTTTGCCTTCTTTAAGTAGGAAAAGGTCAACGTAGGGAAAGAGGTTTGAAGTTTGGTGGTGTGGACTCTGGCATCTGTCTCCCCGGAATCTAGTGCTAGAAGAACTAGACTCGGTTCTGGTGCCCTCCCCAGAAGGATGTGTGGTCCTGGAGGCAGGGCCAGATCAGGCAAATCCAATTATCATGGTCCCATTCTTTTTTTTTCTATGACAGGGCAAAAAAGTAGAATCAAGACAGAGTACGTCATTTTTCTGGAAGCCTGCTGGACTGGGGTCAGGCATGGGATCATTTATGAAGACAATTCAAATGAAAGGGAGACCATGCCCCATCTCACATCAGAGCTGTCCAAGCAAAACACAACACAAGTCTTATACAGATATTAAATTTTGGCTGGGAAGTATTTTTAAAAGATTAAAAAAAACATAATTTATTCTGTCTGCTTCAAATAAAAACAACAATCATATATATATATATATATATATATATATATATATATATATATATATGAAGGAAGAATCAACAATCACTATAAAAAAAGTTAGACACTTACTATTCTTGTTTTTTGCAAAGCTTTCTAAAAAACTACAACAATCCAGGTGTAGCGCTGGGAACCACCTCAGTGTCCATGGCTGGCTGGATGAAGAAGCTGCAGTACAAACAGATGACAGAGTGGCATTCAGCCTTAGAACAACGAGGTCCTGCCACTGGCAACGTGGGTGAATGTGGAGGACCTGTGCTAAGTGAAGAAAGGCACACACAGAGAACACCGCACCATCTCTCTTATGTTATGGCGAGATCACAATAAATCACCGAGTCCATCTTGAAGCAGGAGATGGAATCTTTGTTCACCAGCTGGCGGGCCAAGGGGCAGGCTGCAAGTCTTTGCCCTTCGACCCCCTCCCGGGGTTTGAGTTCACCTTTTACATAGTCCAAAATCACATTACTCATAAGTGGCTGTTGCTATGACTCAAAGCCATTAACAAACATCATGAGATCTGAAATCATAAGCTGAAGGGGGAGTGGGTCAAAACGTCCCTAGTTGAGTACAAGTTAAAGAATGGTCACTAACATCTGGACCATCAATCTCTGACAGGGTGCATTGTCCAAGAAAAATGGAACCAAAGAGAACAATCTTACATTGTATAAGAATTGCCATTTTGTGTTGCCAAACATGCTCTGCTAAGCAACTTTTTTTTTTTTTTTTTGGTACCAGGGATTGAACTCAGGGACACTTGATCACTGAGCCACATCCCAACCCTATTTTGTTTTTTATTTAGAGGCAGGGTCTCAATGAGTTCTTAGTGCCTCAATTTTGCTGAGGCTGGCTTTGAATTCATGATCCTCCTGACTAAGCCACCCGAGCTGCTGGGGTTAGAGGTCTGCGCCACTGTGCCCAGCACTAAGCAACTATTGATGGGTACAGAGGCAGGGCTTTCCCACGGGAGAAAGCATTTCTTATATGACTTGGAGTCTCAGGGCAAAATGGAGTCTGTTTGGTCATTGCCCATTTAGCCTGACCCATAACACTTATATGTAAAATCTTACAAAAAAAAAAAAAAAGTCAAATACACGGAAAGAGAGTTCTGGAACTGTGGATACCAAAGGCAGGGGTGAGGTGGTGGTGGGGGTGGGGGTGGAGACTGGGGAGATGAAGGTTAAAGTGTGCAAAGTTACCCTTATGGATGGCTTAGTCTGGAGCCCTAAAGAGCACCCTGGGAAGTATAGCCAATGGTACTGTATTGTATGCTGGATGCCTGCTAAGAGAGTAGCCCTCAGGTGGGCTTGTCTGCCCACTCAGGTGACTGTGAGATGATGGGTATGTTAATTGGTTTGATTGTAGAAACCTGAACTATGTATATGTATATCAAGACATCATTTTGTACACCTTAAATGTGTGTGTGTGTGGGGGGGCTACTGGATAGGGACAGACACAGATCAGTGGAATGGAATTGAGACTCTAGAAATGAACCCATGCACTTACCGCAATTGCATGACCAGGGTACCAGGACGATTCCACAGGGAGAAAACCTGTTTGAGGAACAGTGCCTACGCAGCTGGATAGCCACGTGGACAGGAGCCACGCTGGATCCCTACCTCTCTCACATTTAACCCAGAACGGACCCAATACCTAAACGTAACAGCTAAAACTAATAGAAGAAATCATAGCAGAAAATGGTCATGACCTTGGGTGGTAGACAATGGACTTTCAGATGTCGTAATAAATGCAAAAGCTGCTAAAGAAACAGTATTTAACTTGGACTTCATCGACATTAAAACCTTCCTCCTCCTCCTCCTCTTCCTCCTCCTCCTCTTCCTCCTCCTCCTCCTCCTCATCCTTTTTCGGGGATTGAGCCCACATTAGCAGCCCCAAATTTAAAAGTTTTGTGCAAACCAGATGTGGTGGTGCACAACTATAATCCCAACTACTTGGGAAATTGAGGCAAGAGGATCACAAGTTCAAGACCAGCCTGGGCAACTTACCAAGACTCTGTCTCTGAAGTAATAATAATAAAGAGCTGGGTGTGGTGACAGAGACCTATCTCAGCAACTTGGGAGGCTGAGGGAGAAAGATTGCAAGCTCGAGGCCAGCCTCAGCATGGAATGAGGCCTTAAGCAACTTAGTGAGACCCTGTCTCAAATTTTTAAAAACAGGACTGGGGGTGTTGCTCAGTGTTTATGTGCCCCTGGATTCATTCCCGGTATAAAGATGATAATATAATAATAATAATAACAACAACAACAACATTAAAACTTTTAAAGGGCTGGGAATGTAGCACATGTGGTAAAACATGTGCCTAACATGTGTGAGGCCCTGGGTTTTATCCCAGGTACTGGGAGAAAACATTTTGGGCATCAAAGGACATTATCAAGAAAGTGTAAGGCAATCCAGACAATGGAAGGAAATACTGACATGTATCTCAGACACACTGTTAGTATCCAGAATACATAAAGAGCTTTTACAACCCAACAATAAAAAGAAAACCAGCCTAGTTTTTTTTTTTTTAACAGAGCAAAAGATTTGAATAGACGTTCTCCAAAGAAAAAAGGCAAATAACCAATAAGCACATTGATAAGATGTTGAATGCCATTTGTCATCAGGGAAATGCAAATCAAAACCACAAAGAGGTGCCACTCCACACCCCCTAAGGTGGCTACCTTCAGGAGGTGAAAGGGGACCCGTGCCAGCAAGGCCAGGGGACCTTGGGATCCTCAGACATGGCTGACGATGGTGCAATGGTCCAGCAGTTCTGGAAGAGCACTTGGCAGCTCCTCATAAAGTCACCCCTGACCCAGCACTCCACCCCCAGAGACATATCTGAGAAAACTAGAAATACACGTTCACACAAAAACCTGTACACAAATATTCCAGGCAGTGTCATCACAAGCCCCCATGCAAATAGGCCATGTGCTCTCTTTGCACAATGGAATATTATCCAGCCAGAAAACAGAAAAAGCACAGATACATGCTTCGACAAGAATGAGCCTTGAAAACATTATCCCCATGAAAAAAAGCCAGGAGCAAAAAGTCGCAGATTGTTTGATTTCATTGATATGAAATACCCAGAATAGGCCAATCAAATCCAGGGAGACCGAAAGTGGCTGAGCGGTTGCCAGGGCCCGGGGCAGAGAGGAATGGGGAGTGACTGTAAATGGGTGTCAGGTTTCCTTTGGGGCTGATGGAAATTTTCTGCAATCTGCTGATGGCTATACAACTTGGTGAATAGGCTAAAAATCACTGAATTGTATACTTTAAAGGAGTGATTTTATGGTATGTGAATTATACCCTAATTTTAAAAATTGCTAAGATAATCAAATCCCGATCTCTGCATTATTCGCTGTGAGCCTGCCGGGTAATGAAATGAATGGGAAATACACACCAGCTGAGCAGCCCAGGTCCCCGGTGACTGGAAAGAGAGCCAAGCAAATACAGTGTTTCTTTTCCTTTTTTCCCTATTTTCTTTTCTTTATTTTTTTCCCCCTTTGATTGAAAGTGACTTTTATCATTCCTGTCAAAACCGCAAAACAACACGGGTCAGTTTCCCTTGCCCCCAAGGCAATCTTGGAGAACCTATTTGAGAAAGAGAGGTGGGGGGGGGGCAGGCGCAGAGCTCAGGGGTGGAGCTTGAGGAGGCCCTGGGTTCCTGCACGAGGCCCTGGGTTCCTGCACGAGGCCCTGGGTTCCTTCCCAGCCCTGCCAAAAAAGAAAGAGTGAGAGAGACAGGAGCCCAGGCAGCAAGAAAGAGGCAGAAGCCCTCCCAGAAGGCCATCGACACGGGGTCCTGGGACCATGGGTGGATCCAGGCTGGGTGGGAGCAGCTGGAGGAGCACAGAGAAGCCACATGGGAGGAAAGATCTCAACTTCCACACTTACTTCTTCCCCAAGTGGCCTCACACAGTTACTGACCCCTCTTGAGCCCAGAGGTCCCAGGTCGCTGGCCTCTAAGGCAGAGCAAAGCCTGGCTGCCCTCTGGCCCTCTCACCCCCACCTGCCATCTCTGGCTCCCAAGGCAGGAGGGTGTCAGCCCAGAGAAGCAGCCTCCTCTCCATGCCTCCCTGCCTGGAGTTCTCTGGAGCCCCAGCGATTACCTAGCAGCAAATAAGATGGACTGTGGCTGGAGAGTCTGACAAAACCTCGCAGAGACCAATAGGATGAGATTAAAAATGCAGGTAGCCACCATCTGACAAGCGCAAGCAGTGAATCCAAGCTATGTACACAAGCCTACGAACGTTTGCATGTTTACATTAAATATTACATATCTGCACTATATATGTGTTTATGTAAATGAGAGAAAAGCATAAATACCAAAACCAGAATGCATTGCGGTTTGGGGGTACATAAGGGAAAACATTTCATAAAATAGACCGTGAACGAGGCCATAAAAGAAACCTCAATAAATTCAAAGAAGTAGAAACATATACATACTCTATTGACCATGTTCTTCAGCTCGCTTGCAATAAAATTAGAATTTAATAATGAAATACCATATGTCTGGCAAACTAACATATGAAGAAACAACTCATGGGTTGTAGAAGAAATCAGAAAGGGAAATTAAAGCCTTCTTAGAACTGGATGACAACTGAGAACAGTTCTCTAGGGCTGATCATCGATAAGAACTATTTCCGATCCGGTTAGCCCCTGCCGCAGGGCGTTTCTCCCTGGCTGGGGAGATGAAGCTTCATGCTCTTAAACACAGAAACTATAAGCGACTCTGATTTCTTTTATTTTGTGGAACTGGGATGAAACCCAGGGCCTGGGGCATTCTAGACAAGCAATGAGCTACCTCCCCAGCCAGAGGGTTTTGGATTTTTAAGAATAACCTGTAGTACACATGGTCCAATAATAAATAGTTTGATTTTTTTTATTAAAAATCAAAATTTTTCTGTACTCAGTGAAAAAATAACTCAGTGACGTTTTACTGGAATGATCTTAGTCACACACCTGAATGATTAACTCAAGATGAAGAAATGCTCCCTGTGCCAACAGCCACCAAAGAGGAGGCAGGAATCCAGCCCCCACCCTGCCCACCCCTCATTGGACAGACTCTCCAGCCTCAAGGGAACACACTGGTGGGATTGGCCCAGGGTAGGGTGCTGGGAGGGGATGTCCCTGGGAGGTTGCCCAGGTTTCTAGTTCTCGTTCTAGCTGCACCTTCAGAGCCACTTTAATAAAGCCACCACGTTTGCTGCCATTCTCAACACCCCACTGTGAACTAGGACTTTGTTGGGGGAGGTGGGTATGAGGGATTGAATCCAGAGGAGTTTTACCTCTGAGCCACATCCCCTGCCCTTTTTATTTTTTATTTTGAGACAGGGTCTCTCTAGGTTGCTTAGGGTCTTGCTAAGTTTCTGCGGCTGGCCTCAAACTGGTGATCCTTCTGCCTCAGCCTCCCAAGGATTGGGAGGGATTGCAGGTGTGGACCACTGTGCCCAGTGGAATGTCTCAGTTAATATGTGAAGTGGGCAGGTGTCATTTTTTATATGCCAGGGTTAGTTTGGTAAAGTTGCTCTAAAATTTTTGGAGGAAATTGCCCTCCCTGCTTCCAAGCTGTGTGGCCTATGTGTGCAACTCCAGGCTTGAGGGTGGCTACACATCCAGGCCCCTCCAACGGGTCCAGCATTTCCAGGGCACAATATTGGGTTTAGATCTGAAAGATGGGTTGGTGATCAATCTGTCCTTTTGCAGAGCTGTATTGTTTTTTTTTTTTTGTTACTGATTTTTGTGAAACAGATACTCTCTGACCTTTTGAGAATGCAAGTAGTAATATGTGTTAAGTATGGAGCGGGCTGGGGCCATGTTTGCCACCATATACGCAGAAAGGCCTAGAATGAAGGGGAAAAAAATAAAACTAATTTAAAAAAATTAGAGAACCAAGACGTGAAGAAGGGCAAGTTCTTGTTGGCAGCATTTGGGTACCGAGATCCAGACAGGCCTGAGTTAGATGTATTCATGAACTTTCTGATTATGCAAGTCATTTTTTTCTTTTTTTTAATGCTGTGGACTGAACTCAGGACCTCACACTTTACCCCTGAGTTATGTCTCCAGGCCAATAAATTCATTTTTTAAAATTAAGCTAATTTGGGGTTTATGATGTACAATAGGAAGAGTTCTGGTCAACATAACTAATAACAAAAGTTTTTAAAATCTAATTGGGCTGGGAAACAGACTTCTGTCCTCATCATCATCATCAAAATATGGATGGATGCCTTCTTCAAAGGGAAGGGACAGTATTATCCCGTTTGCTCAGATACACAACAATTGATTTTAATTTTTAAAAAAATATTTTATTGTTTTTTTTAGTTGTAGTTGGACACAATAACTTTATTTATTTACTTTTATGTGGTGCTGAGGATCAAACCCAGGGCCTTGCACGTGCGAGGCGAGTGCTCTACTGCTGAGCCACAACCCCAGCCCCTGATTATTCTTAATTTTAAAATGCATTCTATTTTGTTCAAATAACAAAGAACTATAATGAATTTTATAATATGTCCAACTAAACTTGGAGAGCTGCCTGCATACCAAGACCCCATTCAATACCTACAGGTGCTGCTGCTTTGAGAAACACTGAGGTTCCCTCCCCACAGGTCCGTCTCCTTCCTCCAGAGGATTACAGCATCCCGGTTTTGTGTGGAAGGGTGTGTTTTGAACATGACACGCTCAGCTTGTTTTTCACTAGACCTAGTGACAAAAAGCCTGTAACCGGACAGGAAAATGATGAGATCTTCACTTCTACAAATACACAATTGCTTTTTTGCTGGTTCACGGGCAAGTGCTTCGTGTGCTCATTGGTGCTGCCATCTTACAACCGGCTCTAATGTGTATTCTCTGCCCCTCCAAGAAGAGCATTATGGGGAAAAGGTTACAGGACTCAGGGAAGGAACAGAGAACACGGGTATTAAATTCTGAGCATATTTATATGCATGAGTGCTTTCTGACACAGCAAAACCATATTACATATCAATATTTACATTCAAAGAGCAAAAGTACCATCCAACTTAATGAGAATTTTAAACCTCTTTTGCTATCAGTCTCATTTGCACTTGAAAAGAGCTGTCAGTCAAAGAAAAAAATTCTTTTTTTTTTTTTTTTTTTGGTTAGTTACTGGAGAGATGATTCTTTTGGAAGGGTGTGTTTTCCTTTTTTAGTCTACAACATGTTTCCCGACTTGAAAGTGCTCATCTTTCTGAAGTCTCGTGGGCTTCAGTTTTCAAGCCTTGAATTAGAGGGGGATGTTGCTTTGGATAAAAATAGATCCACAGGGAAAAGGGTGCGATGCAGAGATGTTCATCTAGTGTATTTGGTGGCAACCAGGCAAGTCAGGACTGCTGTACTGATCTAAGGCAGTTTGAAACCCCATGATTTGTCTGGGTGGGGGTAGGGAGGAGAGGCATCTCCTCCTGACAGCTCTGCAGGTCGCCCAAGCTGTCAATATGTTGGAGACTGGGGGTGGGGGGAATCAATTCTATATCATAGTCAAACTATTGCTGAGGTTTTCCTTTTGAAAAGGAAGCGTTAGGAGCAAGCAAACCCCAGAGCATATTGTTAAGGTGAGAAAGCAGCAAAGCAATCTAAATCAAAACGAATTGATGACTTGTGTTCCAAGAGAGGACTCCTCCCCACCCCCACCCCCCCTTTGCAGGGGAAAGACATTTCACAACCTGCTTCCCTTTTCTTTGCTGTGCTTTTTCTACAGGTCCTCTTGGTCTTCCGGTTCTTAATCTAGTGGGGTTGGCTCAGTCAGTTTCTCTGGACAGGTGGCAGTGACAGGTGGCTTGGAGCCCTGGGCACGTGCAGTCCCCTGGCACCTCTCCCAGGTTTCTTTAAAGATTCCCTGATTGGTGCTCACTCTGAATAGCTTAGAACTCTGCCCGTGTCACACCTGCTTCTGCTCTGAGCTCCCTCCCACTGTCAGCGACATGGCCTACACTCCCAGCCGCCCTGCAATGGCACCTTAGGAGGCCTGGAACATTCCTGGTTCCCAGGATGTGTGTGGGGGGTGGCTGTCCACAGGTCCTGCCCGCCTCCTGTTTGTTCCCACGCCCCCTGTCTTGTCCTTGTTCTCCATTACCGACCTCCACCTCGTTCTCCTTTAGGTGCTGATGGTTCCAGTCCACCCTCCCTACCCATTGCCCCAGCCTTAAGCTCAGGGAACGGTCCCAGTTCATGGTTCTTTAAAATTACACGGCCATGAGGGCAGTGGAAAGATCATGATTTTTTGAAGCTGGACCCGATTTTGTGCCCTTAAGGCTATCTACCCATGGTCCCACTTTGCGAGGTCACTGTGAGGACCAAAGGCTACAAGGTTCCTGGAAGGAGGTGGTACCCAGAACTGAGCGTCAGTTTCATAAGTGCAGTTTTTTTTTTTGCTCCTGCCGCCGCCGTTTTTTGCTTTTGTGTTCTAGGGGTAGAAACGCCTTTGACTTAGCCACCTTTTCCCCCCACGTCTAGCCCGAGGTGGTCACTGAGCAGGTTTAAAGTGATAGCTCCTAATCTGGAACATTCTGCTCCTTTCTTGACAGGCAGCGCAGATGTGTGGGAGAAGGCGCCCTCTCGTGGCCATCATGGAGAGTTGCAGGTAGTTTCTGTTTCCCTGGGGCTTTAAAAATTTTTTAAAAAATATTTATTTTTTAGTTGTAGATGGACACAATACCCCTATTTTATCCATGCGCTTTTATGTGGTGCTGAGGATCTAATCCAGGGCCCCAAAGGAGCTAGGCGAGCGCCCCACCGCAGAGCCACAACCTCAGCCCTCTCTGGAGCATTTTTAAGGATGCATAATCCCCACACCACCGCTATACGCCCCCGCTCTGAAGCCTAGATGCTGTGAGGATTATGAAGAGAGAGCTGAGATGAGATGTGGAGGTTGCCTTCAAGGAATTATGTTATCCCGCGCCCGGTCTGCTGCGTACTGAAGGATTGCCCAGGACCTTGACTTTCAATGTTAAAATTGTGCACATCCTGGACAAAGCAGGACAAGTTGGTCCCTGTGGGTTTATCCCACTGCAGTGCAGAGACCAGGCCTCTCTGGGTGAAATGCAGAGCTGGCAGTTTAAATGGGAGCAAGGATTGAGAAAATACTGGCAAATGGTGCAATTTCCTGACAGAAGTCCGTGTGTGTGTGTGTGTGTGTGTGTAAGGGAAGCAACAGATCAGAGACTCGGGGTGGGAGTGAGGCACGTCGGAGAAAGTTATTAACATAGGGCACTGGGTTCTTCAACTGGGTCTAGACTCTGTTCCCCCAGGAAACGCCTCCATTGGTTCCTCTGCAAAGTAATGAAATACTGGGTAATTTCTTTCCCTTTTGGAAAGATGATTTCAAGGAGGTTCCTCTTTTCAATAAGGATTTGGCAGGTGCACTGTTACATCCTGCAGAGTCCACAGGGAACCTCGAGTTGTCCTTTTCATCCCCAGGTGCATTTCTGACTTAAACATTATAAGCAAATCCCAAATTCATATCCCCTAACACGTCACTAGAAGCTAAGAGAATAATGACGCTTTGACCATGCAGTGAGGAACAAGTAGTCAAAAGAACCTCTGCATCCAACAGAAATCGGGGAAAAGAGTAGGAAAGTAGATTTCAGTGGTCTGGGCTGGAAATCGGCCGGGACCACAGCTAGCTGCTGCCACTCTGGGCACATAGTTCAGCAAATAGAACCCACTAAACCTCCAACCTGTTAGCTCCATTTTCCAAATCACCAAAATGCCTCTGCTAGCACTTGCTGGGTGCAGTCCTGGCCTGGTAACAGGAGTTTTCAGCTGGGGAAGATTTCATTTCCTCCTTGCTCCTCCCAGGGATATTTGGCAATGTCTGGAGACATTTCAGTTGTCACAACTCGGTGAGTACTACTAGCAGCTGATGGGTAAGGGACAGAGAGGCTGCTGAACACCCTATGATGACAGGTCAGCCCTGCAGCAAGGAACTATCCAGCCCCTAGCATCAGTGGTGCCAAGAGAAATCCGACCAGTGGGCACAGCTTCTTCTGGTCTCATGTTTCTCCAACACCGTGAGAAAACAACTCCATAATGAATGGCATCGTCTCACATTCTCACTTTGAGGTTAAGATGTGTGTGTGTGTGTGTGTGTGTGTGTTGTTGTTGCAACAGATTCATGCCTACACTTTTCCAGAAGTGTTGCACAAACGCAAAACCTAGGAGATAGTAAGCATGATGCTGAGAAACATAATTTCATCCGTTTAATGGGCACAGTGAAAAGTATTGGGTGAATTCTATGATTGTAAGTTGGTGCAGCCCGGGAGTGAGTCATGATTTCAAATCCAAAGTCGAAGACTTGGGTTGAATGCAGAGGAGACTCGACTCTTCCAGAAAGCAGGTACAGGAGTATAGTGCTATAAGATGTCAATGTATAAAGTCAAAAAATGGTTCACCCGGGGCTGGGGTTGTGGCTCGGTGGCAGAGCGCTTGCCTAGCATGTGTGAGGCCCTGGGTTCAATTCTCAGCACCGCATATAAATAAATAAAACAAAGGACCATTGACAACTAAAAATATATATTTAAAAAAAAATGGTTCACCTGACCAAGTTAACAGTGTTAAGTTTTTTAAAAGGTCAACAAAAAATGTATGAGACTGGGCTGGGGATATAGCTCAGTTGGTAGAGTGCTTGCCCATGCACAAGGCCCTGGGTTCAATCCCCAGCACCACAAAAAAAAAAAAAAAAAAAAAAAAAAAAATGTATGAGACTGAAACATCTTGTAGCACCAAAAAGTAAGAAAGTGCTCAAATAAATAAAACTATGATGAGACTAGGTCAAAGGGATACACACACACACACACACACACACACAAGCCAGGGGAAAGATCTCCCAGGCCCCAAAGCTGGAACAGTTTCAGCTAAATAAATAAATAAATAAATAAAGTAGTAGGGCTGGGGACACAGCTCAGTTGGTAGAGTGCTTGCCTCACATGCACAAGGCCCTGGGTTCAATCCCCAGGACCTCAATCAATCATCAATCAATCAATCAATATAAATCAAAGGATTGAGTAACTGTCCATGAGTCCATAGGATATAAATAAGTAGGGGAAGAATAGGTAAATCTCCCACTTGGACAATGTTCAAGTAGTTTATTCAGATAGTCTGCTGTCAAGGAGGTGAAGCTCCCCACTCTAAGTGCTAGCCATGCAGAGTGACATTTTCCAAACAATGATGGAAAGTGTGAAGAAAAAGAGTTACTTTATAAAAAAGAAACTTGACAAACACTACCTGAGCCAGGTAATCAAGGTCAACATCAATAGCAATAAGCCATATTGACGGTAAGTAATTTTTTTTTTTTTTAGTACTGGGGATGCGAGGCAAATGCTGTTTCCCTGAGCCACATCCCACACCCCCAGCCCCATAGTAAGTGTCCCTGATATGGTGAGATGAGAACCGTGCTTTGCCTCTGTGCTCTTCCTTCCCAAACACATTATCCCACTCAAATATTTGCTTCCAGACTGTGATTTCTCTTTATTGCTTAAAACAAAAGTTTTAGTACCTAAGCATATATCCCGAAACAATATATTGTTCCAATTTGCTTGTTTTGAGCAAATGATCTCCCACATATGTAGTTTTTGTAATATGGCTTTTTTTTAAAGATAAAATTCACATATTATATGATTCGTATGTGTAAAGTGTACCAATCTGTCTTTTGGTATGTATGTTCACAGAGCTGTGCAAACATCACCATAGTCTAATTTTAGGAGATTTTTGTTCCCCTAAAAATAACTCTGTCATTAGTGAGTGGGTCAGTTCCCATTCCCATCTTCTCATATTCTCTCCCCTAAGAATGTGGCCTAGGAAACCACTAATCCAGTTTGCAGACTTAATTAATCCTCATGCTAATATATGAAATAAGAACATGTACATGGTAACTGAGGCCCAAACAGGTGAAGTTCTACATTTGCTAACAGGAGGAATCTGTTATCCGATCTAAGACAAGAACAGAGGTCACAAGGAACTTTTCTGTAAAGGACCAAATAATAAGCATATGGGCTCTAGAGTCCCCTTTACAACCACTCAGTTCTGCTTGTAGAGAGTAAGTGCAGCCACAGACAACATATAAACGGATCAGTGTGTCTGTGTTCAAATAAAACTTTTTTCCAAAATAATTGGAGGGCCACATTTGGTCTTCTGACTCTAACTTGTCAACTCCTGAATTCAACCATCATCAAAATCCTTGCATCTGATGCCTCTCCCAAATCCCCTTCCTGTGCTTTTCTAGATGACAATTATCCATTTTCTCACTTTGAAAAGGTTTTTTTTTCCCCCTTGAGTCAGCTGCACCTGTAATCCCAGCAATTCAGAGACTGAGTCGAGAGGATCATGAGTTCAAGGCCTTTCTCCATCTCAAAAAAGGAAAAAGAAAAGTGTTTTTTTTTTCTCTTACATGAACTACTGTCATAAATGTAATTAATTCATTAATCACTATGTTATTAAAGGACACTGTTTAGAAAGTGTTGCCAGTTTACCACTGAGCCAGTTACCTTCTCAGAGGCCAAATGCACACTAATAAGAACTTCACTGTTTGTATTTTATAAATATATTCATACACACACATATAATTCCTTAATGCAAACACATCACACTGAGTTTATTTTGAAATATCTGTTAGATTCTGGGAGTTCTATGGAACAAAATGTCCTACCAATGAAGTTTTTATTCTTTGATGATGATCTTTTTAATTGTAAGCTTTAACTTCAACAGGATAATTCTTATTCCCGGGATTTTTTCGTCTTAAAGCAGTCATCCTTGGATAACAAGGGCATGTTTTCCCCTCTTTTCTCCTTAGCCACAAAAGCTAGCTTTTGCTTCCAGTCTAATCCTTCCTTAGAACCACCATGAATTAAGGCTCAGTGGCCTTGTGTGGGTTCATTAGGTTTCCTGGGTGTGGAAACTGTTGCAAAAAATGGGCTGTGTTGACAGTGGCAAAGCGAGCCAACTACCAATGTCAAGTGCACCACAGAAGTCCTTAATGCTCTGTCTGTCTGAGACAGACCCCGCAGGATGCTGTCAGAGCCGGCGCATAGGCTGTGATTGGTGACTCTGCTTGAGATTCCAGATCTTCCATCACAGCGTTGGACATGACAAATGAGCTTGGGGTCTGACGGTTAATAACTGCCATCAAGGACAGCTACAGTATCCTTCAGACTGAATGAGGATGAAAAACCAAGAAACTGCGTGGTACACACAAGCTCCGTGCGGCTTGTACAGATTAAAGGGACTCTTTTTTTTTTTTTTTTTCCAAAATACAAAGCTTTTTCCTTCCTTTCTTTGCCCACCCCCACCCCCAACCATCCTCCAAGGACTCTGACAACCGTGTCATGCAAGTGGCTTCTTGGTTTTTTATCTGGACAGCATCCTTCAGCATTTTAAATGAGGATGTCAATATTATTCAGTCAAGGCACCTAAAACATAGTTCAGAAATTGAGATGTAAGGTTCTCCAATGACAAGGGCCCCTATTTATTTTTTTTTCCTGGCAAATAATGTCTTCATTAATTTTTGCCACTAGCTGGTGCTAGGATACCATTTAGCAAGCGTGGAATTACATGAGTCAGCCATGATTAGGCACCCTAGTGGGTCATTCCTCTTTGTTTGACACGGTGACCTTATGTCACTTTCCACTGTCTGGCTTATCCATGTAGAGCAAGCAGTTCTTATCGTCCTGCCCACGCTGTCACCACCCACAGCTGTGCTCACAACATCCGAGAGATATTCCTTTTGAATATGATCTTTAGAGTCCCTTTCAGCAAGAGAACTTACTGATTTTAGTATCATATCCACTTCTAACAGCAATTTATTGTTGTTTTTTTTTTTTTTTTAGTACTGGAGATTAAACCCAGTGGTGATCTATTACTGAGCCACCTCTTCAGCCCTTTTTCTTTTTTATTTCCAGACAGAGTCTTGATAAGTGGCTCAGGCTGGCCTTGAACTTGTGATCCTCCTGTTTCAGCCTCCTGTGTCACTGAATCATCTGAGTCTGGGATTTTTTTTTTTTTTTTTTTTTGGGGTGGTGGTGGGTATTTAACCCAGGGCCTTGTGCATGTGAGGCAAACATTATACCAATTGAGCTATATCCCTAGCCCGAGTCTGGGATTTTTAATGAAGTCTTTTTAAAAAAATTATCAAATCAATTTTTTCCATAATGATAGACGTTTTCAGGTGTTCTAGTTCCTCTAAAATCAGTTTTGCTAAGTCATTTTTTTCTAAGTATTTGTCCACTCTGTTTAAGTTTTCAAATTTACTGCTGTCCAGTTGTTCCTCTTGCAAAGACTGCAGTGCCTAGAATAGTATTTCTGTTATTTTTTTTTTTCAGGGTGCTGGGGATTGAATTCAGGGCCTTGTGCATGCTAGCAAGCACTTCACCACTGAGCCACATCCCCAGCCCTTTTAAAACATTTTGTTTTGAGACTGGGTCTTTCTAAGGTTGCTGAGGCTGGCCTTGAACTTGCAACGCTCCTGCCTCAGCCTCTTGAGTATCTGGGGTTACAGGCATTACCACCACACCCTCAAAAGTTAGTTCTCTAAAAATTTATAATGTTGACAAGCCTCTGATTAAAAAGCAAAAAAAAAAAAAGAAAGAAAGAAAGGAAGAGTAACCAATACAGGATGGAAGTAAGAAAATAAGAAAGAGAAATAAAGATGAGAGTAGAAAAAGAAAATTTGTGATTGTCTGGCTTCTATCAGGTGACACATGAGTATTCTGTGAATTGCAACTGCTAAAAGTGGTGTAGCCTGTGAATTTATTGTTCTCCAATAAATTCTGACATTGTGGAAAGACACAACCACTAACACACACACACACACACAAAAAAAAAAAAAAAAAAAACAACCCCTAACTTTTGGCATGATAGATAGTAGATACTGTCGCTATTGTGTACTTGTTTCTAATTATTTCTCTTATTTTCCTTCCTCGTAGTTTTTTTTATCGTGGAGTTATCTTTCTACCGTACCACTAATGCCTCTTTATAACTAGACTGCCATTTTTAACAGTGACCAATTCACTGGTAATAAACACCAGAGGCTTAATTTCAGTTCCACAGCAGGTTTGACTGACGAGAGTCTATGCCGTTAATTAGGCAAAGGGCTAAAGTGTCCATTCTTCCTTGGGTTAATCAGTTTCTTTTGAGTCTGTGGCTGCATTGAAGCTGCTTACAGAGGCCACTGACAATTTGTACTGGAAGTATTTATTACTGGAAAAAATGCAGAATTTCACTACCTGTTGGTCACTTCTGATACCTTTGACAAGTGGGGAAATAGCAGATTTCATTACAAATAAAGTGCAGGAGATTTCCTGTTTCTCTGCAGTTTTCCTCAGCTTTGGGTGGTGGCCGCTGCCAGGCTTTAGCTTCCAGTCCGCAGAGGGCGAGGCGGCGTGGACAGCGGCCCTGGCACCCCACGCCCCGCTGCCCGCAGCCGCGCGTCCGCCTGCCCGCCGCTTCTCGTCTCAGCGCTCGCCCCGCGAGCGGCCCAGATGCAGGCCATCAAGTGTGTGGTGGTGGGAGACGGAGCTGTAGGTAAAACTTGCCTACTGATCAGTTATACAACCAATGCATTTCCTGGAGAGTATATCCCCACTGTTTTTGACAACTATTCTGCCAATGTTATGGTAGATGGGAAACCTGTGAATCTGGGCTTATGGGATACAGCTGGACAAGAAGATTATGACAGATTGCGCCCCCTCTCCTATCCACAAACAGATGTTTTCTTAATTTGCTTTTCCCTTGTGAGTCCTGCATCATTTGAAAATGTCCGTGCAAAGTGGTATCCGGAAGTGCGACACCATTGTCCCAACACTCCTATCATCCTAGTGGGAACTAAACTTGATCTTAGGGATGATAAAGACACAATTGAGAAACTGAAGGAGAAGAAGCTGACTCCCATCACCTATCCACAAGGGTTAGCCATGGCTAAGGAGATTGGTGCTGTAAAATACCTGGAGTGCTCAGCACTCACACAGCGAGGCCTCAAGACAGTGTTTGATGAAGCTATCCGAGCAGTTCTCTGCCCACCTCCTGTCAAGAAGAGGAAGAGAAAATGCCTGCTGTTGTAAATGTCCAAGTCCCTCATTCTTGATCCTGCCCCTTGGAACCTTTGTATGCTTTGCTCAAAAACAGTGGAGCCTTTGCACTCAATGCCAAGTTTTTGTTAAAGATTAATTTTTCCATAAAACCATTTTGAACCGATCAGTAATTTTAAGGGTTTGTTTTAAGTGTATGAGTTCAAACTCACATTCTATTAAAATTTAGCCCTAAAGTGACAAGCCTTCTTAAAGCCTTATTTTTCAAAAGCCCCTATTCTTGCTCAGATTAAGAGTTGCCAAAATACCTTCTGAACTAAGTTGCGTTGTGCTGAGAACACTGAGCACTAAACTGTTGGGAGACCTTTGTCTAAGAAGACTGCGCTTCTGAAGTCAGGAGGTGCAGATGCTTTCCGAGTAGTTTGAGATCCTGTGAAGCAGCACAGCCTCCTTAATGATGAAATGTTGCCGTTTAATGCATCAGTAACTTATCAGCCCATGTTCACCACGTAACTGTACTGTATGTCGTAATGAAATGAGTATAACTCAGCTCTTTGGATAAGTTTCTGATTTCATAGTGAGTTTTTTTTTTTTTTTTTTAAATCAGTCGACTAGCTTTTGCAGAGACTTTGAACAGAACTCTCATTCACGTGTTTCCTCTAATGAAGTATTCTGTTCCTAGTCGTGGGTGTGCTGGGTGGAGTGTGTGAAACACGACGTGATCAAAGGATGAAGACAGTATTTTGACTAAATATAAGTGGAGATTAATTTACACTACATTGTACACAGAATAATTCAACTGAATAAAAAAGTGTCACGGGTAAAAAAAAAATAAAAAAAAAATAAAGTGCAGGAGAAAAGGATTCATCCAATGATAAAAATATGCTGATAATTCCATTTCTATTTGAGTTTGATATGCATATCACCTTTCAAAATACTTAAGAGATCTCTACAGAGTTTCATTTTAGTTTCATCTACAGAGTTTCATTGTTATACAATTGTTATGAATTCTTCTTTAAAAGTCATCCAAATGGGCCAGAAATTTAACAATGTGCAATAATTTATCTGAGACAACAGTTGTGGAATTTCTTAAAGCAACTTAGAGTGGTTCCCTCTCATTAGGATCAAGGCCAGAAAGTATTTTCACGGCAATACTCTGTGATGCCTGTGAGTGACTGCATGTGTCAGCTGTAAGCCGTAGACTCTCCCACTCTGATTACACCCAGGATATAACATTGCATCAAAAATGGAGAGTGTGGTTCCATCATAACCCCTCTTCCTGGCTTCCTGTGTAACTGACCTGTGTCATTCTGTGTAACCCTGGCATTCAGGCAGAATTGGCAGCACTGTCGTCAGAGAACTCTACAACAGCAGGGCTGAAGGAAGGGAACTACTATTTCCTACAACACTGGCGTGCAACCGTTAGAACATTCTTGAGTGTCAGCTCATTGATTGCAAGGAGCTGAAAATCTGAAATGCAAATTATTTTACTTTGAGATTATCCAATGACCAAGTATGTCCATCATTTCAACTAATCGATTCAAAAGCCCAACGAATCATAAACATTTGGAAAAAAGGGGAAAAAAATTCCATCAGCAGCTCACACAGTATGTCAAAATTATTTCCAATTGGACCATAGATCTGAATTTTGTTTTTAATTAGCATCACACTGGGCATTTTTAACTGTTATTTTTGTCTTTTTTTAAAAAATTGAGACATGCTATTTATACATCATCATGGGGTACATTAGGATACTCTGATGTTTACAATCTGATGATCAAATTAGGGGAGGAAGCACTCCCATCTCTTCAAACATTGGTGGTTTGAAGGACTGGGGATCTTGCACTCTTCTACCCAGTTTGCAGTACGTCAGATTATCTTGACCAAGAGTTGCCGTGCTGTGATGTAGAAAACCAGGGCTAATTTCCCCTCTCTAATTGTGTTTGGGGCCATTTTCTAACTTTTTTCCATCCCCCCGTCTTCCCTGCCCTTCCCAGACTCTTGTTACCACCATTCACTCCATGATTCTATGAGATCCCCCTCTTTGTAGTGTCCACAAATGAATAAGAGTATTTTTCTTTCTGTGTTTCTGTGTCTGGCTTATTTCACTCAACATAATGACCTCCTGTTCCATCCATCTGGCTGCCAGTGATGGGACTTCAACCTTTTTCATAGCTGAATAACATTCCATTGGGTGTATATATAACACATTCTGTTATCCACTCAATCACCAGTGGGCATCTAGGCTGATTCCACATCTTAGCTATTATGAACAGTGTTGTAATAAACATAGTTCTATGGTTTAGATGTGAGTGCCTCCAAAAGCTTATGCGTGAGACAATGCAAGAATATTCAGAGGTGCAATGATTAGATTATGAGAACTGTAACCTGATTGATGAGTTAACCCACTGACTGGATTAACTGGGTGGTCACTGTAGGTAAGGTGTAGCTAGAGGAAGCAGGTCATTATGGATGCATGACTGGGGTTTTATATTTTGTCCCTAGCACTTCCACTCCTTGTGCTCCCCACCCCCTCCTTCCTGGCCATCATGAACTGAGCTACTTTCCTCCACCACACCCTTCTGCCATGATGTTCTATCTTACCTGGGGCTCAAAGCTATGGAGTTGGCTAACCATGGACTAAGCCTCTGAAATCACGAGCCAAAATAAACTTTTCCTACTCTAAATTGTTTTTGTCAGGTCTTGTGGTCACAGTGATGAAAAGCTGAGCAAAACATATGGGAATACAAGTATTTCTTTGGGATAACAATTTTGCCACCCTTGGGTATCTACCCAACACTGCTAGAGTATAGAGTAGTTCTATTTCTTTTTGTGACATGGGGATTGAACCCAGGACCTTGTACACGCTAGGCAAGTGCTCTTCCCCTGAGTTACTATCCCCAGCCCATGGTAGTTACATTTTTAATTTTTAGAGAAATCTCCTTACTTGTTTCCAATGATTTTCTAATTAAATTATATAAGTACTAGGAAAAATCTATAAATTACTTTGTAATCTAGGAATGGAGAAAAATATTATTAATTATAACTTGAAATCTAGAGGCAATAAAAACATTGTAGATTCAACTGCCAAAGAACAACAATGGAATCTTTTTAATGATGGAATGCAAAAGGCAAATAATAAACTGGAAGAAAAATATTTGCCACCTACGTCACAGGTAAAGAATTTGTAGCGAGTTCCTAGAAATTGAAAGAAGACTGATTATTTTTTTAAAGAGACCATGTTAGTATTCACAGAAAATGAGCAGCAAATTATTATTAATTAGTTAATTTATTTTTTGGTAGCTCAGGGGCAAGTGGTCTGTCACTAAATCTGCCTCCCCAACACATCAAATCTTTAAAGATTCCGTGAAAGCTCTCTAACTCATTCATTAGAGGGGAAATGAGGAAAACACACTAAGATGCTATTTTTTTCACCTATTGGATTGACACAAATTCAAGACTCTGACACCAGGTACTGAAGGGGAGGCAGTGGAGGGAACAGGGACTCTAGTGCATCATCAGTGGGAACAGAGTCCTATATCTATGGAGGAGAATTTGGCAATATCTAGCTAAACCCTATGTCTATACGCACATATGGAGGATTTAAAGAAAAACTGTAGCCTAACCTGACAGTCACTTGAGCAGAGAACAACTCAGATTAGGGGGCACCACCCAACAGGGCGAGTTTTCATAGGCTGAGCGCAAAGTAGGCTCTGCACCTGATTGGCTACAGGTAGGTCGCTGTGAAGAGGCCTCTGCTTATTGGATCAGATATGATGGGGGTGGGAGGGTGTCGATCGTTGTGTAACCAGTCAGCTGGCTGGCTGCTTGTGATTGGCTGAGATTCATTTTTTTTCCTTTTTCAAGTCAGTTTAATGCACACCTCCATGTGAAGTCGTGGTGAGCTTACCAAAGGGCTCCCGGTATTGAAGCCACCGCAGGACTCCTGCCTGTTTTGCTCCCACAGGAGATTGACCCAAGAAATCGTGAGCAAAGAAAGAGTGTCACCCGCAAGACTGTGTATGTAGTGTCCCTCCCTTGGGTAAAGAAGAGGATGAGCTGGGCGCAGTGGTCATGCCTGTAATCCCAGCGACCAGGGAGGCTGAAGCAAGAGGATCATGAGTTCAAAGCCGGCCTCAGCAACTTATCGAGGCCCTAAGCAACTCAGCAAGACTCTGTCTCAAAACAAAAGATGAAAAAGGGCTGGGGATGTGGCTCAGTAGGGTTCAGTGCCCCTGGGCTCAATAGAGGATGTCGGGGGCATAACTGGGCAAAGACATAGAGAAACATTTTCTTATATTTCAAAAGGAAATAAGAAGGATAATAAGAGAGAGTGCGAGCAATAGGAGAACGAATGGAGACCTCTGAAGATGTATCTTGCTGTGAAGCTCTGACTTTGGAATTACTTATTTTACATATTCAAAAAATCAAATTAAATCAAAAGGAGGGGAAGAAAATGGAAAAGAAATCAAAACACATACTAAATTATTTATCAAATGGATGGTGTATCCTAAAGATAAGAGAGTTATTTCAAGTTACTGTTGAATGCAGCATAGGAAGCATGCATCCTCGAGAAACATTCTTCAAAGTCAAAAGACAGCTGCAAAGAAAATCCAAACTTCACTCAGTGATCTTGTTAGTAGCAATGTTGGTATTGTAATTTTTAAACTGTTGTATGTGTTATGGGTTAATAAGTCATTATAGCAATAACAATAATGGTTAGGAATCAAGACTTCTAGGGTAACAGATAAACCACATTTAAATATAACATTAATCTAGTCAAAATTCAAGGATGTTAGATCTAAAGTGTACATATTATAAATTTTTGTGGCTTTTTCTTTTTGGAAAATATGTATTTTCTAGGTCAGTGAAAAGGAGCAATAACAACTCAATAGCAATAAGCACACCATCCCCTCTAAATAAACCAGAGCTTCTTAGAGAAAAAAACCAAGTCCAAATCGGAGGCAAGAAATGTTTGAGTTGGTTTGGGGGCTTTTTCTTGTACCAGAAGTCAAGAGCATGATCCAAGACTAATGGGGTCATGTCAAAAAGCCAACATTGTAAGGCTCCTGCCGGCCTAAGATGAAACAATCTGAAACTCAAAAAGAAACATGACTATAGTCAATTAAAACAACAAATATAGAAAAAACAGTGTTTACTTACTGAGATAATCAGATTGAGATTGATGGAGAGAGAGGAAAAAAAAAACAGTAGCATATTAAAAAACCAAAAAAAGAATTCACTGGACACTTTGAGGTAGCCAAGGCACGAACTCTGAGAATCAACAAAGGAAAAGGATCATTGCTGGGTGCAGTGGCACAGGCCTGTAATCCCAGCTACTGGGGAGGCCAAGGCAGGAAGATCACAAGTTCTGGGCTCACCTGGGCAACTTAATGAGATGTTGTCTCAAAGTAAAAAAAAAAAAAAAAGAATTTAAAATATTGTTTAATTGTCAATGGATGTTTATTTTATTTATTTATATGTGGTGCTGTGAATTGAACCCAGTGCCTCACACATGCTGGGCAAGCACTCTACCACTGAGCCACAAACCCAGACCCTCAAAATAACAATTTTAAAAAGGGCTGGGGATGTAGCTCATGCCTAGTATGCATGAAGCCCTGGGCTAAATCCTTTAGTACTACAAAAAATATATTTTTTAAAGATATGGGGATACAACTATGTGGTAGAAGCACTGCCTAGCATGTGCAAGGTCCTGGGTTTAATCCCCAATGTCACACACACACACACACACACACACACACACACAATGGAATTTTTAAAAGAGAAAGAGTTAAGCATCCTGTCTGTTCCATATAAGCTGTATTTCCAAGTTACTAAATAGCCCAAGTTCATAAGAGAAAGTTCTTTTTTACAGGTGGAATCCAGAAAATACATTAGAAAGAATAGTGGAATAAAACCCGTCACATTTTCAATTCCTTATTTAATAAGTGGTCTGTAGATTAAATTGTAGTAAACCTAGCAGGAAATAATCGATGGGGGAATTTACCATGAAGGAATGATGTTGCCACCACCTGCACCTATTGACCGACCACAGCTTCACTGTATGGGACAGTGAAGTCACTGGAAAAATGTGCCTTCTGATGAGATGCAATAGAAAGTCCACCTATAAATAGGTTTTTGTATAAAGCACTGCAATGACTTATTTATTTATTTATTTATTTTTGGTACTGGGATTTAACTGAATGACACTTTACTGCTAAGCCACATCCCCAGTGCATTTTATTTTTTATTTTGAGACAGAGTCTTGCTGAATTGCCAAGGCTGGCCTTGAACTAGCCATCCTCCTGCCTCAGCCTCTGAGCCTCTGGGATTACAGGTGTGTGTGACTGCGCCAGGTATCCCATGATGTATTTTTATCAAAGAGGTTGAACCAAAACCATATCAGACCTTTAGACCTAACTCAGTTAACAGTGGGGAAAAAAGAGATAAATCAACAAGTTAAAGACCCAGATGAAAGCAGTCAAGCAGATGCAGCCTGTGGGACCTGCGGTGGGAAAACTGATACCATTTCTAAAATAAGTCAAGGCCACGAGGAAAACCAGGGCCAAAGCAAGGTGGGGGGGTGTTCTAGATTCTAAAAACACGGAAGAACCAAAATAATTAAATGCAATCAGTGGAGAGATTCAAATACAAACTGACTCATCATTTTATTTAGGAATTTTAACCAGTTAGATGTGATGACGAGATTGTGGGAAAAGGTTTTATGTTTCAGAAAGATCTGCAGAAGTATTTTGAGGTGAAATGTTAAGGATGTGTTTGAAATGACTAAAGAAAACAAAGGAAGGAAGGAAGGCTGGGAGACAGGGATAAAGATGGTTGGATGCGACAATCGTCACCACCTGCGCCCGGCCTGCGACAAAAATCAAAATGTCAAAATTGTTAAATCTGAGGAATGGGTGCTCAGGAGTTGACGACCTTTACCATCCTTTTGTGATGGACACATTTATACTACAATTTGTTTTTTTTTTTTGTGTGTGTGTGTGTGTGTGTGTGTGTGCGTTGGGGACTGAACCCAGGGCCTCTCCTCTGCTGGGCAAGTGTTCTGTCACTGCCATGGTTTTTAAAAAGAGCCACCATTGAGGCATGTTGCCAAGGGTTTCAGATGATGGGTGCATCACCCCTGGATAGAACTGTCGTGACTGCTGTGCTGGTATGGCTTTTATCAGACACGCAGAGGGAGGACACGCAGTGGGGCTGAGCTGCCGTGTCTTCATTAGACACTAAAGAAGCATCGCATCTGCAAACCCTCCTTTGCTTGCATTTGACGGGCTGCTTCAAACTGTTCTTTACCGTATTGTCCCACAGGTCCCAAACTGAAGTCGACTGCCTGAAATCTAGTGTAAAACTTAGCAATTTGGTTTAGTACAGGCACCTAAAGGACAAGTGTTTTTATGACCTGGATTAAAAAAAATATATATATATATATAACACACACACACACAGCACATAAACAAGAACATTCAGTGGTCCTTGCTCATGTTTAAGCATAAAGAGGTTATGAGGATCAAAAAGTTTAAGAACTGCTGTTCTAGAGAAATCTGACATCCTTTTACTTCCAGTCTCTTCGTCAGCATGACACTCCTCCTGTCAGCTCTTTAAGGAAGACACAGAAGAGGGAAGAAGCCTGTGTAAAGATACATTGGCTCCTTGTTCAGGGACATGCCAAGGGCAAGTGGCAGGGCCAGAATCCAATCCACAACAGTCTGACTGTAGAGCTTGACCCATGCGCCACCAGGTGGTGCTCACCCAGCCCCAAGCTCCTCTTCCCCAGGCCCTTCCAACCCCTGTTTTGACTCTTCGCAGTCTGATTGCAGGAGAATCCGTCCAGACTGACCTTGAGGTCATGACCGTGGCCCCTGCTTGTTCTTCCCATGCGGCGCACAATTAACTGATTCCAAATCACTTAAATCCATTTGCTGAGGAATACAGCATTTACAGGGGGCATCCATTACCAAGCCTTCAGTGGCAAAGAAAACACTACAGATTTTCAAGGTGGCTGGAACAGAAGGGAATTCAACCACTAGACGCAGCAAGAAGTGCACAGGGGAGCCCGGCCGCAGGCTCAGGCTGCTGTGGCTCTGCCCTTGTTCCTGCGTCCCTCTCAACCTCTTTGTCGGCTGAGCGTCAGTCCTGGGGCTGGATGATGTAAGATGGCAGCCATCGTTCCAGGACACGCAGCCAGAATACCTCTTCTATAAGGGGTGCATGGGCCTCTCGCTGAGAGAACCTGTCTCAGGGGACCCCACCCCCAGCAGACTTCCCCCTTTCTTTTCCACAGTCAGAATTAGCTCTCATTCTTGTTGTAAATCACTCACTGGCAAGGGGAATGAGACCTACGATTGATTTGCACTGAGTGCCTGGAGACAATAGGTGTTGGGGAGTCGACCCCATGTGGTCCACTCTCTCTACAGTGACAATGGCCAGAGACAGGGATGGTACCCCCTTATGCATCAGATCCTGCTCACTGGCTGTAGCAATGTATATCAGTCCTCAGTGTTTGGAGACTGTCACCGGGTGAGCTGGGAGTTACGTAGAGCAGCCTCAGTGCCCTGTAGCACAGCTCCAATGTCCCTCTTCCCATTTTGCCAGCCAGACATGGTGCTTTAATGGCTACTGGTGATGTCGAAGTCCTTTTGCTACAATTCCAGTTGATTTTCTAACGACATTGCCGTGGCATGCAAGTCTATAGCTGTTGAGTGTCCCCATCACGGCAGAAATGCTGTGAATTTCCAGAGCAAGAGTTCATTTGAGTAAATGGTCATGTTTCCATTTCCTGAATGCACCTTCAGAGGTAAGAAAACTGTGTTTGCTTTGATGAAAAATTAGCATCAATCACAGGTTATGGGAAGAATCATTTGACAAATTTAGGAAGGTGGACACACGCAAATATTTGTTCAGGTTCTTGAGGCCACATTCAGGGCTGGAGACACTAAGCTTTATTCTAAAGTAGCCTCTTTGGAATAGGAATAGATGGACTGCGTTCCACCCAAAGCTCAACCCCAGAACGATGCTGCCAGGCCACAAATTGCTTCTCTTGGCCTCCTGGCGGTGTTATTGCTGGAGGAGCCATGTGTGGTGTGGGTAAGTCCCAGAGCACAAGCTGATCTGCAGCCAAAGACAAATGGACATCCTCAGGACCAGCTTCTACTGTCATCGGGCCGCAGTCTTCTCGTCGACATGTGTTACCTTGTTAGGAAAAACACTCAAGAACAAATTGGGGGACCAATGATAGAGGAATTAGCTTGTACTAGAACAGGACCATTAGGTGTTCCTCGGATAAAGACCCAAATCCCTAACATGCCCAGGAGGCTGGGCCTGGCCCGACTGACCAGCCCAGACCCCTCTCCTGCTCCTCTCCCAATGGTCTTTATACCCCAACCACATTGGGTCTTCCTTAGTTTCCTGCCTGAGAACCTTCCTTCTGTGAAGGAAGGCTCTGCGACCCCCCCCATCTGAGTTTTCATGTCTCTTCTGTGGTTTGAATGTTTAAACCCCAGGTGATGGTATTAAGAGGTGGGACCTGGAGAAAGTTAATAAGTCATGCAGTCTCCACCCCTGTGAAAGGAACTGAAGCCTTTATAAAAGAGTCTCCAGAGAGCTTCCTGGACCTTCCATCTCTTCTTCCATGTGAGGCCACAGTGTCCTTTTGCTCTTCTACCTTCCACCATGTAAGGACACAGCCACATGGACACAATACCTTCCAAGTGCCATCTTGGAAGCAGAGAATAACCCTTTGCCAGACAGTGAATCTGCCAGTGCCTCAATCTTGGACTTCTCAGCTTCCAGAACTGTGTGAAAACAAGCTAATGTTCTTTATAAATTACCCAGCATCAGGTAACACACTAAGATACTATCAGGTGTTTTTATCTCTTGCTCTTTCAATGTACGTAGCCACCGGCACTACCTGCTTGTTAGTGTGATTATTTAATCACTCTCTGCCTCCTCATCTCCATGTCAGAAATATCTATACAGTTAGGAGCCAAGTTTGAACTGTTTACTGCTGGACTTCCCACACTCATCACAGTGTTTGGCACTAGTCGGCTGTCATATGTCTATGATACACGATATAGTGATGTTGAATGTATAGATGAGGTACACTTCAGAGCCCTCCTGCCTTCCTTCAGGAAGAGTTAACTACTCTCTTTTCAAAGTTGCTTAGAGTGAGGAATTGTCCTTATGAGCTGGCCCAAGTCTTTGGTGTGACAGTCTTCTCCTAATGCATCTTCCCACTCTCTAGGACTCACAAGGGCTGGGCTTGGCGCACTGCTCCATAACTTATTCTTCACCTTACCTCCATTTACCAGCAAACATCCCTTTCTGGATTTCATTATGCTCCAAGCTGCATTAACAAACTAGACTTCAAGATTCCCAGACTGTTTCCTGTATTGGTTGTGTCACTGCATGGCCAATTGCTTGAAAGTTTAGCATCTTAGACGAACAGTAAGCACTTACATCATAGCTTCTGTGGATCAGGAACACCAGCGCGGCTTAGCTGGGTGGTTTTTACTCTCAGGAGATCAGGTGTTCTCGAGACAAGACTCCATCCTGTGCTGTGTCCAGCTGAAGGCTTGACTGGGGCCAGACAATGCTCTCCCAGGTGGTCCACTCACACAACCTGCTGAGGGTCCCCAGAAATCCCTCGTTCTTTATCACACGGACTTCTCCGTGGGGTTGCTCGAGCATCCTTGCAACATGGAGGCTAACTTCCCCTCTGGCAAGTGAGCCCAGGGCAAAAGTGAGATGGAAGCTGCAATATGTTTTGTGAACCAGCTTCCAAAATCGTAGTTCTTCATTTCCACGACTGCTGTTTTAGAGTGTGGATCTCACTGGGCCATCCCCAAGGACTTCTTCAACTTAATTGGACTCAGCCTCTTTCCCTCTCATCAAACTTACTCTCCCGACACAAACCCTCCCATAGCTTCCTACAGCTCATAGAATAAAACCTAAAGTTCTTCCCAATGTGATCTGGCCCTTGCCTCCCAGTCCATTCTCTCCCCCCACCCCCCTACCCTCCTCTCCTTAGTGGCCATCTTTCTGAAGTGCTCCAAATCCTTTCTTCTCTCAGGGCCTTTGCTCTTACAGATTCCTCAACCTGGGAACTTCTCACTCCCCCCTCCCACACTTCATTTCACAACAATGAGGCTAAAGACCATATCTGAAGTGTTTGCTGCTCTGTCTCCCCTATTTAGGAGTGCGTCTAGCTGAGCTCTGTGCTCAGCTGCTGTTAGCTGAATAAATGAATAGCTGAATGACTAAATCTGTGAAAAGAGGAGGTTGAACTAGATCCCTTCAGAGACTGGTATTTCTCCCAGAACTGTGTGTGACTGATTCAAGAACAGAAACTGAGCAATTGCAAGTTAACATGGAGAAACTTTTTTGGCAACTTGATATTGCTGCAATACACAAGCCGATCCTATTAGCTGGTAGGAAGTCTCCACCATAGACAATTGGATGTTGATTCACTTGTATGGTGAATCGCATTATTGTGGCACATGCCACAAACTAGGCATCCCACAGTCGGACCACTTTATGATAGAAGATGATATTTTAAAGAGAGCTTCTCATTTCTGATCTAAGAGCATATAAAATCCAGATTCTGAAAAAAAAAATCCAGATTCTATTTCTTTCCCTTTAAAATTATTTAAATGCAATTAGCACTTTTCAGGGTACACGGTGAATGAGGAAAAATTAAAATACTGAAATTACAGTCTCATCTCCTTTATCCTAAATAAAGTGAGTATCTGAGCTTGTGTCCCTCTCCTCTGCAATGTACACTTTGATTTTCAGGGTTCAGATCAAGGCTTTATTTTTCTTCTCCAATAATGAGATGGTATAACCCATATGTAAAACTGTTAGCTGGAAAGCCCAGAATACTACATCCAAGCTTCATTGTTGGGCCAGAACTGATTATGTACCAACCAGAGGTTTTGAGATGCCTCCCCAAACTGCAGTGTTTGAATGCAAAATCATATTTTCTCAAATTACCACTTGAAATAAAATTCCACTGTATGCCTGTAATGTTTAACATGATTTAAGTTTTTCTGAAGTCATCAAAGTGCCCACTGTCTACCCTGTCACTCTTATTGACTTTCTTCTGCATGCAACTCCAAGCTGGATGGTGTTTCTCTGGCAGAGCTCATCACTAGCATGACATGAGCTATTTGCGAGTGGCTCATACCTGAAGCTCACAAAGCCTTGAACAGACCCTTTATTCATTCTCTCTGCTGTGACCTTTCCTCGTGGATGCTGATCCTCTGCTCTGTGCTTCTCTGTCCCCAACTGCTCAGAGCCACAAGAAACCTGAGTGCTATCTACACTCGGGTGGTAGCCCAGCTCATGTCCTGGGTTCTCACTTCGGGACAAGTCTTCACATTGGACTTTCTAGCAAACCAGGCTCATTAAAGCTTCAGAGAAGATGAACCAGACAGGAGGGTTCTGCTGAAGGATGTTGGGAGAGAGGAAGAGCCCAGAGGCCTGTGTGCATCTGGAAGGTGGCCTCATTGGAGGGCAATGGGAGTGTGGGCGAGGGCTCCGGGAGTGGTGAGGGAGGGCTCCATGCCCCTGGTCAGGCACAGGAGCTCAAAAGCATTCCAATCTGCAAGCCAGTAGCTCAGCTGTGCCATGCACCCAAACCATGTAAGTCCTGAAGAGCTTGCTGAATGAAGCTGGTTAAGAAGACATGTGAACATCACTTCTTGTGATGTTGGCCAGTGAGGCCAGTGGGTGAGCAGCTGACCGATTCTTTCTCTTGGGAATCTGCAGCCTCCACAGTGCACACTGGCCCATGGATATCAGCAAGAAGTGAGACCTGGAAAGGAGGGTTCCCCAGTTCACTGCCATGTAGAATTCGCCACAGGAGATCCAGCTTGGGGAACGGTGATAATGGTACCAAAAGGGCAAAAAAGAGAACTCCATATAAGCTGTGGGCCTAACTGCTGTGATTTGAATGTGTCCTCCAAAAATCAAGTGCTGGAGACTTGGTGCCCAACACAGCAGTGCTGAGAAGTGGGATCCTGCAGGGTGGCTGGACCGTGAGGACTCTGCCCTCATGATGGGCTATCGCTGGAGTGGCTTTGCTATACAGGCACGATCTCCCAGACACTCCTGCTCTGTCTCACCATCCAGTACCCACCATGTCGTGACCTGGCAGGAGGCCCTCACCAGATGCTGAGCAGAGTCCAGCACCATGTGCATAAACTTCCCAGGCTCGTAGGAGGGTGTGGAAGGCCTCCTGGCCAGGGCCTGGCATGGTGAGAACTGCAGCAGCTGTGATCTGTGGAAGGAGGGGAGACAGAAAAGACAAACCCAAACTGCAGCCATCTGGAAACTCGTCACACCTTGGTTTTCCCGCACAGATGGCTTCTGGTGGAGAAGGAGTCGCGCGGTGGTAAGCCGGCCCTCTGATTATTAGCATCATCTCATCCCCATCATCTGCTTCCATTGCTCTGGTAGCTCAAGGTCAACCAATGGGAGTTTAAACTCAGGAAAGAACACAGAGACCATTTCCTCCAAGCCCCCAAGGTTCCTCGGCTTTCTTGCCTAAATTGGGGCCACAGCTGCCGCCGGCAGGGCTTCTCTCCAGTCACTGTAAAGCCATCCTGGAAGTTTTAAAGGACCCGGGGTTTTGTCGACAGAAGACCTTTGCTCTCCATGGCCTGTCCACCTCGAGATATCCATCACGATGAGATGTTTTGGTTTCAAGAACTGCGGGGCATGGGGCCTCTAAACGCAGAGGACTGATTTGATTCAATAAGAAATACCAGTTTTAGCCCGCGACCCGCGCCAGCTTCATGAATGAAGGCTCCAGACATGAGAAACCGCGAGGGAGTTTTGAATTAAAGAGACAAGACTCTAATGACCTTTAAACCAGCTCCAGGACGGCTCCTCCTAGCTCCAGCCTCCAGCCACCTATTGTGGTAGCGAGGTTTACTGAAGAGGCTAGTGAGAGAGAGAGAACACGCCAGAGAGTGGACTTTTATTAGGGAACAAAAAATTCTGGGAAAAATCCCATCCAATGAAGGTTAAGGGGGGCAGCATCCCAAGGTCAGGGGCAACGACTGGGTCTTCGGGGCAGTGGCCAGACACGCCTCTGCACAGACAAGCCCTCGGACCTGAGAAAGGTCGGGAAAGCTCTGACACAGCTGTGCCTAAGCGCCTCTCACCCAGCCAGGGAGGTGACTCAAATCACGTGAGAGAATGGCCTCCTACATCCAGGTTCCAAGCTGCAGGCACAGCTCAGTAGCAGAGCACTTGCCTACCACACAGGAGACCCTGGGTTCCATCCCCTGCACCGCAAAACAAAACAGAATACAAGCAAGAAAACACCAAGTCCTCTGAGCCCCATGATCCCTCCACTGCATGCCCGGGACACAGAGGCACCAGGACCAAAACCCTCCAGGCCAGAAGCAATGGGGAAGAGCTTCCTGGTCTTGGCCAGACTATGAACATGCCCCCAGATGTGATCTGTGCAGGGCTTTTAGCGTGGCTCTCCTCAGCCTGGACAACCTCATGAGCGAGGAGGGTGAATGGGGACCTTTGTGTGCTCGCCTGACTGTTTGGGACTGAGAGGGCTCTGTGGGTTTGGTCTGATGCCTAAATCCACAGATGCAGACAAGAGACCCCAGCGAGGGTGACGCAGGTTTATTGACGCAAAGGGGGGGGCTCGGGCTGTGGCTAGAGGGCGGCACAGGCAGTGATTTAGAGCCTTGTCACTGTGCCATCTCCTCCTGGGTCCCCCAGGCTGCATGCTTCCTCCTAATTTGTTGCTCACCAAGGTTGTCCTTCCTAAGCCACAGATTGAGTCCTCTTGGTGGGCTGCGATTGACAGGAGCTGATTTCACGGAGGCGGGTCTAACCCCACGAGGTGAGCAGATTTCCCCCATAACTGGTTATACCCTGCCTGTGGAGAGGGACTGCAGGCTACAATCTGATGCTTGGGTATCATGCTAAGATGGTTGCATTTGGTGGGTCCTCTCCAGGAAGGCTGGATGGCTCTTTGCCCCACCAGGTCTAGGTTAATTCCACAAAGGCAGATGATCCTGGCCCAGGAGCTGATATGCATTTACCTGGAGAACTGTTTTCGGCAGCTGCTGTAACATGGTACTACAAACTGGGTGGACCCAAGTGACAGAAATCTATTCTCTCACAGATCTGAGACCAGAAGTCTGGACTCTAGTTGTTCCAGGGCTGTGCCGCCTCCCACAGCTCTCAGGGAGAATCTGCCCCTGTCTCTCTGAGCTCTGGTGACTGCCTGTCAGTGTTCCTTGGCTTGTGGCTGCATCTTTCCATCTCTGCCTGCCTGGGCTCTGTCACCTCCTCCTCTGTCTGTGACTCCTTGTCTTCTCTCTCTTCTAAGGACACATTTAGATTTACAGTAGAGGGGGGCAATCCAGGACCATCATCTCATCTCAAGATCCTTAATTTTGGGGCTGGGGATGTGGCTCAAGTGGTAGCGCGCTCGCCTGGCATGCGTGCGGCCCGGGTTCGATCCTCAGCACCACATACAAATAAAGATGTTGTGTCCACCGATAACTTAAAAATAAATATTAAAATTCTCTCTCTCTCTCTTTTTTTTTTTTTTAAAAAAAAGATCCTTAATTTAATGACACCTACAAAGACCCTTTTTCCAAATAGGTCACATATGTAGTTCTGGGGACTTGGATGTGCACCCAGCACACCTAGATGCAGATTCTTTCCCCAATGTCTGTGTTCTCAGCCCAAGAACATGAGAGGCCATGCTGTGGGGAGAATAAATGTAGTGGCCGTCTATCCCACCCGAAAAGAGTTTCCAGAAGAGGGTTAAAGGAGAAGCCTGGGTCCTCACTGTGTTCATGTTGATGGGTGGGTGGCCTGGGGTGCGTTGACAGGCAGCTGCCATCACCCCTCAACCCACGGCCTTCTTGCCCCTCTGGGATTTGCTCCTGCTGTCCTCCTCAGGAAGCCCCTCATGGGACCTCTGCCATCCCAACCATTCTGCAGGCGCAGAGCAAATATCCGTCTTTACGTCAGAGTACACACGACACTTCACCTAGAGCAATGGCCTCAGTGGAGGGCACAGACAATGATCCTTTGGGATAAAGAAGATTTTGAGACTTCTTAGTTTGTATCTTCAAGAAAGAAAGAAAGGAAAGAAGCCTTTCCAATATTCAATATGCAAATATTCAGAGGTCCGTGTATTTACAATGTGGAAACATGTATTAGATTGCACAGCGTGAAATTGTGATTCATTTTTTTTTGAGAGAGAGAGAGAGAGAGAGAGAGAGAGAGAGAGAATTTTTTAATATTTATTTTTTAGTTTTCAGTGGACACAACATCTTTATTTTATTTTTATGTGGTGCTGAGGATCGAACCCAGCGCCCCGCGCATGCCAGGTGAGCATGCTACCGCTTGAGCCACATCCCCAGCCCCGAGATTCATTTTTGACTAAGTTTCCTACAAAAGTGGCAATTTCACATGGTTCCCTCTAATAGTCCACGGGGAGTGAGTGTTCCTCGAGATCATACTGCCAGGAGTATGCCTTGATCAGTAGAATCAGCTCTCACACTCCTGCCTGGGACAGCCCAGGGCTCCTGTGGCAGAGGTGTGTGTGGCTCCCTGCTGTCCTTGGCATCTCAGGACTGTGCTTTGTTGGGATGTGGGGCACTGGGCTAGTGAAATGCAAAATGCACTCCCTCCCCAGAACTTCCCTCCTCCCCCTCCTTTCCCTTTGCCAGGCTTTTGCCTGAGGGATCCCAGCCACACCCCCCAAGTAAGGAAAGTGGTAAGATCTCAGAGGTATCCCAGACTCTGCCTGACCTTAAACCACAAGGTATGTGTGGAGTCCTTACACACGAGCTCTGGGTGTGATGCACAGAGATGGTGGCCTGGGTGCTCCTGCCATGGTCCCCAGAATATACATTCCCAATAGCAATGACATAACATGACTTTGAGAGGTGGCAGCAATGGATTGGAGTGCCAGAGACTGTCACAGGTGTGTGACACGGTCATCAAAATATATGCAAGGAGCAGTTCCCTGCCGAAATCTCAGAGACTGGCAGAGCCTCTGTTCAGAAGACCTTTTACTACCTGTCCCCGGACCCTGAAATTCCTCCATTGGTGATATTCCTTTGGTTCTTGGATTTTAAAAGAGAATACATTTCTCTAGACTAGACACCGTGATTCATGCAGGGAGCCTGTGCAGTTGCAATGCCTTGGATTCAAGGCATAGAAAATAGTGAAAGAGCCACGGAGAGCTGAGCTCCTCTCCACCCCTGGGCGCCCATCACTAACACAGCTGCTCCCACACTCGGCTCCCTCACCTGAAGAAGGACGGGGATCCACATCTCAGGCTTGCAGTAGGGATTAGCAGCTCCGTGCACAGGGAACAGAGCGAGCACAGCACCTGGACATGATGGCTCCCAAATGGGCCCAAACCCCTGTTGCTACTGGGCCCTGCTTTTCGTCTCTAAAACACTTCCACAGGCACCATCTACTAGCTCCAGGAGCAGTCTTCTGAGCCAGGCTGGACTGGGATATTATGGGTACATGAGCTGCAAGCCAGGTCTGCCCACCCTTGACCCCGAGCTCCTTCTACTCCGTGTTTTCACCCGCTTAGGGGGACCCACTGGCAAGCTAAGGGCAAGCTCTTGGCAATGGGCAGAGCCTAGGAACTGGAGGACAAGAGTGAACAAAGGGGAGGTAAGAAGACGGCAAAGAGGTCCTTATTTTGCCAGCGCCTTCCCTGAAGTTATGTCCCTTATATGCTCCCTGAGCGATGGATGCTCCCAGACCCCAGAGGGCCTCCCCTTTAGCCACACACCTCAGTGACCACTCTTCCTGCTGTGCTGTATGAATTACTGGAATAATCTCACCTCGCAGCTCCCATCTGGGACAGTGCCTGGCTGACAGGAGGACTCCAGGGGTGCTCGCTGAGTAGACACTGGGATTTTCCCCTCTTCAAAGCGCTTCTGACCACACAGAGGGCACCACACAGAAGGAAGGTGTTTCAGTGTGAGTCACGGCGGAGGCAGAGGATTGACAGCGTTTGCCCGTCTTTGTGTTCCACTTGTCACGCCAGGGTTGGCTCTGCCTGTTGTTCTAGGCCGTATTTCTTTCACCGTGGATTCCTCCAACATGAACGACAACCTGGGATGACAGCACGGGAAGGTCTGGTGACATCTGTGTGTCACAGAGGAAGCACGGTGGCTGCCAAGCCATTGTTTGGGAGGATCGAGGGAATGAATGGCTGAAGGTCAGAGTTGTAGAGGTCAGTGCTGCTGTCCATCTGGGCTGGGCTGGGTGGGCAGATGGGTTGCTCAAAAGGCACATTAACTTCCTCGGGAAGCTCTAACGCACCACCCCACGTTGGATGGCTTAAAACAACACGCATCTGTTCTCTCCCAGTCCGGGAAGTCTAAATCAAGGTGTGGGCAGGACCACCTCCCTCTGAAGGTGCTAAGGGAGGCTTTCAGCATCTTCCAACTTCGGGTGTCTCCGGGCGCTCCTTGGCTTGTGGCGGTATCACTGTCACATCCACTCTGTCTTGGTCTGCGTGTGACCCTCTCCTCTGTGTTTCTTCTCTTCTGTCTTCTCCTCTTCTTACACGAACACTTGCGTTTGGACTTAGGGTCCACCCAGTTAATCCAGGATGATCTCGTCTTGAGATTCTTAATTCAATTACATCTGCAAAGACTGTTATTCCAAACAAGATCCCTGTCACAGGGAGCAGGGGCGAGAACTGGGACATGTCTTTTGGGGGCCACCATTCAATGTGGAGCTGACTCAAGTTGCTTTCTGAAAGTGGCTTATAAAATAATATATGGAGAAACCCTGATCCACACCAAGCCTGCTCCTTCTTGCTTCAAAGAGGAAACAATATTGATTTTAATTTTGCGTGTCTGGCTGTTCTTTGTCATTTTGGAGGTGACAACTATGTAATCTTTCCAGTCTTGACATCTTCCCCATGAGTATCATGGACTCTGGTCACCAAGAAGCATTTCTCTTAGAAATAATTTCCACACCTTTAAATTCTTTTTTCTTTGATACATTATAAAATCTCTCTCATCTTCTGATAAATCATCTCATACTTTTAAAAACAAATGCTGATATTAAAGTTCACTAGATTATATCTTTAACAGAAATAATTAACTATATCCAGATATATTTTTGTGGAAGTAGATGAGGCATTTCTATCCTTTGGAAAATAAGTAAATAAATATATTTTATTCAAATATTTTCATATAGAAAAGAGGTCAGGTTAGGTAGTCATCTGAAAGAAAATAAATGGGTAGGGTGGAGGATCATTATAAATCCAATTAATTTAGACTTTCTTTCTATAAGCATCAAGCTTATAAAAAAAATGCTAGTTCCTGGTCAAGTCCAGATATTTAAATATGCAGAAAAAGAAGCTCATTTGATTTTTCCTATGGGACAAAATCCTGCTCTCTAGAAACAAGGAAATTTTTTTAATATGACCCCATGTGCCATGAGCCTGGAATCAACATCCTATAATTCCAATTTACAGGAAAAAGCATAAATACACAGTGGTGTCCCTATGACCCATACTGTACCCAGCTACCTGGTAATGTCAGTGCAGAAAGGCTCAGAAACAGAATGTAGGTGGAGAAAGGAAGCTGCAGAGATTGACTCCACATATACAAAAGTTGAAAATACAATACAATGATGCTCTACCTTGGTTATGGATATGTGCCTGTGAATTAGAACAGCAAGAAATGTGTCTATTTCAAGATGAAATGCATTCAGTTCAGGAGAGTGGTCCCTCTGGGAAGGAGAGAGGGAAGAAATTGATGTGATAAGGGTGCCCAAGGGAAAATATGTTCA
The DNA here is from genome assembly GCF_047511675.1 of Marmota flaviventris. NCBI lineage: Eukaryota > Metazoa > Chordata > Mammalia > Rodentia > Sciuridae > Marmota > Marmota flaviventris. Next base: position 10,170,844 of record NC_092507.1, on the reverse strand, counting down.
AGTTTTTATTTTTCGAAAAAAAAAGTGATATTGAAAATGTGATGAAATGTTGGTATTTGCTAGAGCTAGATGGTGGGTATCTGGGGGCTTTGCTATTACTCTGGATTTTGCTGTTTATAATATTTCATAATTTAAAAATAGGTTCTTTATTTTCCATTGGCCAAAGAAAGTATACCTTCAAAAGACCCTGCCATTGAGCTGATGGGGAGACCATCAATTTTAAAGATGACATGTGCACTAAATGAAAGAGGACCCAGAATAAATCAAGACACCACATTCTGGCTGTGCTTTGAGCATTGCCTAACTCTGTAGCTTCAGGCAGATGATGAACCTCGATTTCTTCATCTGTAAAATGGGGATAATTTCTGCCCTGCCTACTTACTTCACAGGGATGTAAATGAGAGTAAATGAGATTGTACTAAGAAGTGAAAAATGACCGTTGGCATAATTGCTGCTAATTACTGAGCAGTTGCTGTGATTGCGGATAAACACTGAACACCCACTATTTACTTCTGAGCTGATAACAACTGTGATGTAGGTATTGGTCTCCACAGTGCTCCTCCTGCTACAGCCACCTCCCTGCAACAAGGAATGGGTAAGGGCTTGAGGGGCAGGCAGGTACCTGTTAGCGCCGAGGACCCGTGGCCTGGCGCATGAAACTCTGGTGGACAACGACCGGGGGAATCACCAGGTGGGATAATACACAGAGAGGCCACCGAGACAGGCAGGGCTTGCAGGTTTATGTGCCAGGTAAGTCATGAGTTATAAATTAGCAGAGTGGATGTGATAAATAAGCAGAAGTCAGGAAGTAGAGAATAAGTCTGTTGTTTGGTGGAGACATGAACCAAGGGAGGAAAAGTGAGAAGCACGTCACTCTGGTATCGAACATCGATGAACACCCCTGTGGGTGTCTCAGTCAGGTGTCAGCTAGACGCACATGGCACCCTCAAAAGAGCATTGATGGAGAGCTGTTGAATGAAGGGACTAGTCACCAGAAGCAACACAGGGTTAAAGAAACTGCAAAGGGACAGTGAGGCACCCGAGGGTGAGCAACCATGGGAAGCCCGTGACACCAACAGACCAAAGAAGCAAGAGGAGGGATTGGATCTTGAAACCCCGTGAGACCTCTGGCTGTGGAGGAGGCCCATCCGGTGGGAGCCGGGGCTGTTGATAGAGAGACACAGCCACAGGCAGCACGCAGCCTTGCAGGACGGGAGCTAGAGGAATAGGCACCCCGGCCAGCTCTCCTTCGCCTCAGCTTCCTGCTCGGTGCCTCCGTCAGCCAAACCCAACCTGAAAGAGCAAACTCTACCTGAGCAAGGGAGCCCGGATGATTTGATCTACTCAGCTCAGTTTCGCGGATCAGAGAGGTGAGGAAGGGTAGAGAGTGGACGCAGAGGGACAGATGAAAACCATCCAGAATAGCCATCCGGGCGTCCAGAGAATCCAGAATCCAGCATTGTTTAGAAAACTCAGTTCCTTGCGGCTGAGCTCACAGCTGCTTGGGAGCTCCCACAGGATTTATGCACCTTCTTTTTGCACGGGTCCATATGTCTTAGTCAGTGCTTTTTTTTTTTTTTTTTGCTGTGACCAAAAGAACAACATCGAGGAAGAAAAGTTTATTTAGGGCTCACAGTTTCAGAGGTCTCAGTCCACAGATGGCCAGCTCTGTTGCCCTGGGCTCAAGGTGAGGCAGAGCATCATGGCGAAGGGCGTGGAGGAGGAGAGCAGCTCAGAACATGACCACAAGGAAACGCGCACACACACACAGACGAGGGGCTCCTCTCACCAGGGACAAACTATAAACCCCAAAGGGAGCCTCCAGTGACCCACTCCTCCAGTCACAATCCATCACCTGCCTACAGTTGCTGCCCACTTGATTCAGGGGATTAACCCACTGATTAGGTGAAGGCTCTCCCAAGTCAATCATCTCGCTGTGGAACACACGAGGGTTGGGGAGACACCGCGTATCTAAACCTCAACACCACCCAATACAAGGCATGAAATCAGCGTGCTTTCCTGCCGAGTCCCTATTCTTTTCAATCAAAAGAACCTAATGACACAGAAACATGAAGTGGTTCCTCCACGCAGGGGCTGGGAGTGGAACCGAGGCAGAGGGTCTGGTCTGGAGTCATGCCCTTTTCACTCCAACACACTAGATGTACAGATGGGATGTAGGTCCCGTGATCATGTGCAGAAGCCCTTCCCCATCAAGGTGTTTTGTGCAAAAACACTGGGACATTTTTTAGAACGTGGTGGTGACGTGTGCAAAAGGTCTTATTGGTAGGCTGCAGATCAGATTGGAGGTGGGACTTTGCCATAATGAGGAGATCTTGCTTGCTGGAGGGTCTGGACTAGAAAGGTGGTGGTATATATATGTAAAAGGGGAGAGAACTGTGCACTAGCTACGTGTCAGGCACTGCTTCAGGGGCTGCGGTGTAGCAAGGAACCAGACCGACTCCTGCTCATCTGGAGCGTATGCTTCTTGAAGCTGTGAAAGCACATGGATCCCGTGGAGAGACTACAGGGAGGTGAAAAGCGAGCCTTTAGCATGCAGGCAAGAAAGAGGGAGGACTGAAGGCAAGAGCTAGCAGAAGAGCAAGCAGAGCTGGAAAGGCATCCAATTCAGTAGCTTGTTGTGCAAACCAGTTGAGGGAAGATGAGTTCAAAAAAGGAGTCAAATTATTGGTGGGATTGCCCATTAGTGCAACTGCTCTGGAAAGCAGGATGGAGATGCCTCAAAAAACTAGGGATGGAACCGCTGTATGACTCAGCTGTTCCACTCCTCAGTCTATGTCAAAGGATTTAAAATCAGCACATGGCATTGATGTAGCTGTGTCAATGTGTATAGCAGCCCAATTCACAATAGCTAAGCCATGGAGCCAACCTAGGGGCCTTGGACAGAAGAATGGACAAAGAGATTATGGTATACAAACACAATGGAATATTAGTCAGCCGTTAAGAAGAATGACTTTATGACATCTGCCAGTAAACGGATGAATTTGGAGACTATAATGCTAAGTGGAATAAGCCAAATTCCAAAACTCAAAGGTACAGTGTTTTCTCTCATATGTGGAAGCTGGAGTAAAATAAAGGAAGGGGAGGGAAGGATAGGATAATGTAAAGAACCAATCAAACATCAATTAACAGACGAGCAAAAGGAAATATGGTGGAGTAAAGGAAGGAGAATAGAAAGGGGAGGAGAGGATGGGAGGGAAGTGGAGAGGGCAAAGGGGGGATCATGAACTGAAATGGATTCCCATGCATGTATGAGCTTGTCGGGATGAACCCAACTACTATGTAAAACTATAAAGATCTAGTAAAAAGGTGGCAGGGTATCAAGAACAGGGCTGATTGCTGTGGACAATGAATGTGGACCAGACCAAGAAGGGGCCACTACACCGCAGCCCCTGAATTGGAAAATAGGAGAGCATTTGGAAGCTTGGTCAGAGCAATTCAATGCAGTAGGTGGCAGCTAAAACCAGAGGCCCTGAAGGCACCTTTGTGATTTGAGGTTTACAGTGTGGTGCCATTAGTGGAGAGAGCTGGGCCCCCATCATAGCAAGGGTGACGATGTGCTCATCGCTCTCCAACCTGGCCTGACACATAGTTCTACCCCAAATGCCGGACTAGGAATTTCCAACCAACGACACTCCTTCCCAGCGTTGGGGATGTTTGTGTCCACCCATCCCAGTCCTAAGCAACGTGGGGGCTGGACTATTGGTCTGAAGGCTGTCAGAGGGTTCAGAAGACAAGAACAGGAAACGCGAAGCCAGGCAGTGGTTGAGGACCCCCTTGGTGATCCCTCTGTCAATCTCTGACCACTCAACTTTGAGGGACCCCCGAGCTCAGGCCTTGGACTTGCTATTTAGGATCACACCACCCTGGTGAGGCACTGACAGCCCCTGAAGTGTGACTCGGGCCAGCCAGCTCTGAAACCGAAGCTCCCGACTCACAAGCCCAGCTGCCTGCCAGCCACCCCGCCCTGCAAGTCCTCAGACATCTCAAACCCGCAGCAGCCTCAGCCTCCCAGGCACTCAGGTTAAAGTCCTCGGCATTTTCTTGACTTCTGTTTATCTTGTATCCCACAACGGATCCACAGGGTAGTTCTGACTTCATTGGAAATATCACCAGAACTGGACTACCTCAGGCCTCGCCTGCTGCTGTCATCCTGATCCACGGATCCATCATCTCATGTGGATGATCAGGGTGGCCTTTTAATGATCAGTTGCTAACCTGAAGATAGATTGCCTTTTCTTTTTGTTAGTTTGTTGAAATTTTTATTATTATTTTTATTTGTTCTCCTTGGTTGTACAAGACAGCAAAATGCATCTCAATTCATCGTACACAATCGGAGCACAGCATTTCAATTCTCTGGTTGTACACGGTGGAGAGAATCACCATGTGTGCAGTCATACATGTACCTGGGATAATGATGTCCATCTCATTCCACCGTCTTTCCCGCCCCCATAACCCGTCCCCACCCTCCCCTTTGCCCAATTCAAAGTTCCTCCATTCTCCCCATTCTCTCTCTCTCTTTTTTTTTTTTGAGATGGAGTCTCGCCATGTTGCTCCTGCTGGCCTCAAACTCCTGAGCTCCTCCTGCTTCAGCCTCCTGAGCTGGTATATAATGGATGATCTTGTTGGAATGCGAAGTCAGATCATGTCACTCCTCTGCTCAGTACCTTCCATGGCCCCCAGCCTCCTCAGCCTCCCCGCCTCCTCAGCCTCCCCAGCCTCCCTAATGCTCACTTTGCTCTGGTCATCTGAGCCTCAGGCCTTTGAGGTCACCTTTGCCAGGAATGCTTTCTCCCATGTATCCATTTGGCTCCCTCCCTGCCCCCATCAAGGTTGTTGCTCCAATCCCAGTGCGGCCCTCTCCCACGCCAGCCTCAAAGCTTCGGGCCTCCAACCCTGCACTTTCTTCCCTTCGCTGCTGCCTGCCTCTACCCTCCACACACTCTGGCATTCAATCTCTCTCCCACACTAGAGGGTGGGTCTCAATTGGAGGATTGATTGGTGTCATTCCCCACGTATCCTCAGCACCCAGCATGAGCTCGACTGCACAAGTCTATTGAATGAACAGAGCGTTCCTGCTCCAGGGGAGCTCTTCAGCCACCCAAAGTACCTTGTCCACTCGAGTGAGTGTTTTGTTTCTGGATCTTTCTGGACAGACATCCGCCCCACATGCTCCCTTTCCAGCTCAGCCCCAAGCCATCCACAGCTCCAGCCTTCCCTGCAGGTGCTCCATGGGAGGGTGTGGGCGGCGAGCAAAAGGTGAGCCAGGAGCAAGCTTTCCCTCCAGCCAGGACATTGTCACCCCTCCTGAGGTGACACACGACACTACATGTGGTTTTGGTTATTTAAGCGCGTATTTTAAATTTTTAAAGTCATTTCTGGAGCATATCAGAAACACTGGCCATCTTTTCCCCAGTGCATGAGATCCTCTTCCCAAAGACTGACCCCGGTGGGAAGTTACACGCAGTAGTAGACAGAGAAGAAGAAAGGAAGGTGGAACAAGTTCTCCCGGCCACGTGAAGGAGCAGGCCTGGAGCCCTGGGATGCAGGAACAGGACACGCAGGCTGAGAACCGGTGTCTGCGAAAACGATCCCAGAGGCACGAAAGGCAGAGGGATAGTCCAGGCACTTCACCTGACCCGTGGGCAAAGCTCACCTCCTTCACACCAGGGGGACAGTCTTCATCCTTCCACTCCAAGATTTCAAGTTTATTCTTCGCTGTTGACCAGTAACCACAGTCACGCCATTTGCATTTGTTGAATTTAGAAACTGAGGCTCCACCAAACATTCAAACCCAATTTTAAGCTTTGGGAAGGACAAAGAGAAATGCAATGTGCCAGGAGACCAATGTCGGCCCCCCCACCCCCAGAAGCCCCATGTACGCAACTGTTTCCAGCAACATCCCAGTTACATTTCAGGCAAGTCCTTCCCCCACGTTCACCAGAACTTTAATTAGCAAAGAAGCTTTAACATCAAGGTAGGCCTCATTCCCATGGGTCCCCGCTGCCCTGTGCCCTGCCTACCAGATAAATATGAATTAAAATAAAGACGAGTCAGCAAGGGATTGGGTTACTCGTTCCTTCCCTGCCATTAAAGCCAATCCTCGGAGGTGGGACATGAAGCAGAACCAACCCCTGATTTTCAATTAGTTCTTTAGATTAAAAGGGGGGCGGGAAATTGGGGTTAAAAACAAGGTTTTCAAGGGGTGCAAACAGCTAACTTCAGCATGGCCTGCTCCCCAGATGCCCTGATGGAGTCGTGCAGACTTGTTCCTTCGATTTCCAGGACCCCTGGCAGCTCTGCCAGTTTCCCGTCATCTCCTGGACGTAGCATGTGATGATATAAATATGCTCTTGGCGTATAAGGTCCTGTTCTCTTTCAGTCGGTGGGACGAGGCCAGCACGCTTGGCTCTCTGCTAGAAAAGGGAGACCCTCTGAATAATTGCAAGGACGTTCTTATGAAGAAGCCCAAAGAAGTTGGTGACTTCCTGACATCTCAACTTCACAGCTGTGAGGGAGCAATGAAAGTTCTAGAATCACTGTCTTTTCCAGTGGAATAGGCACCCAGGACTCGGGGGGTGACTGGCAAATTCAATCATCTCTATTAAACAAAAGCTGGATGTAGGTTGAACACCTCTAGTCCAAACTTCTGAGATGCTCCAATAATCAAACCTTTTTGAGAGGCAACCTGATGCTCCACCTTGGATGTGGAGCATTTCGGATTTCAGAGTTTTAGATTAGGGATGTTCACTGGTAAATGCTGCACGGTTATTCCCAAATCGGAACAATATGCAATCTGAACACTTCTGGCAGCAGGTATTTGGTTGGGGTAAGGGTTCCCCAACCTGTATTTATTTTGAGGGAGACTCCCTGCTGAGTACACTTAGCACTCAGGTGTGACAATGGAATCCCCAGGGGGGCAGTGGGTTGGAGGGGGCCCAGCCCTCTGGTCAGGGCAGTGTCCAGGCATGATTAGGACAAGCAAGAAGTGGTGGGACACCCCAGCCGTGGGGTTCTGGGGCAGGATGCTGCTGCCCAGGCCTGTGGGCAGCTGGAGATCCTCTCAGGGGGTCTTACCCCCTGTTCTTGGGTAGCCAAGCCCCACACAGCTGAGGTCAGCTTCCTAGGGTGAACCCGACTGGCAGAAGTAAGATGAAAATTCACCCCCACTGGGCTTCTCCTTACCATGCAGAGAAACAAGGGTCCAGGGAAAATCCTCCCTGACCCTTTGGAACCAGAGAGGGAAAAAGGAACCCCTAGGTGCCACTTATCTTCCACCTTTTCTCTCCTGGAGCCTTACCCCTCTACTTTGGCAGGACCAAGTTCATCTATTTCCCATGGATGAACTTCCTTGACCATTGACAACTGTCAAGTCAACGGGCAGACGGATATTCACATATGTTATGATCTTACCTGGAGATGTTCCCAAGGGTGACCCTGAGATTTCCAATCACAGGTCTGACTCATGTGGATGTCCACAATCATCCATTTTATTTGAAGATGTGTCTACACTGCATTGAACACCAACACAGGTGTGACCAAGAAACCCACAGCCCTGTCCCAGCAGGCATGGGGTCCAGTGTGTGACTGGGAAGGACTGTTATTTTTCACAGTGAGGGAGGCACGGGGAGAAAGAAAGAATAGGAGAGAAGAAATGGGCATTATTCCTAACCCCTGTTCAGGAATCTGAATGCTGAAACCGAAAGCCATGTAGACTCTGAAGGCTCCTCTCAACTCCCCCTCTCAGTCAGCTGATGTTCAAGTGCAGAACCCGGTGGGCCAGCTGGCTTGGGGAGCACACGGACGCACTGTTTAAAATAACATCCACACAGGACTGCGAAAACTGGGCGGAACGGGCTGTGCTTCCAACCGATTGTTTACTTTTTCCTGTTTTATGAACTCTTCCGAGCTTATAGGACATCAGGATTGCACAACCCCAATCGTGAAAGAGCATCTGGTCAGAATAAAAACCTCTGGTGTAGGGAAAAGAATTCAGTGTATTTTTGGGAAGAGAAGCAGTGAGCATGATGGTATTCCTTTATTTTGATCCTTTCAACATGACCCTCTTGAAAGGTGTAATATGTCATAAAAACTGAATAGCTTCAGATCTTTAAATCCAGATGTTCTTTTTTTTTTTAAAAAAAATCAGTATTGTACAAGATTATGTCTTGCTCTCCCCAACATTCCTTGGAGGCAGAAAGCAAATGTTAAAAAACTGGCAGGTTTTACTTCCTATGTCAGAGGCACACCCAGAGCTTCTTTCTGCTTGGGGACCAGGCTTGGTTCTTGGTTTCTAGAATGGTTGAGCCTCTGGCACCACGAAGCACTTAGCAGTTTCCTCCACATCTGGGGCTGAGATCTCCATGCTCAGAACAAAGCAGCCAATCTGGAGGGTTTGGTCCTAGGGAAGAGGGAAGGCTGCCCCTGGACTCTGGTTCCCCGTGTCCAGATGGGACCAAACCTCGGCATCATGGTTTGGCTTGGAAGATGCTCGGGGAGCTTGTGAGAAGCACAGCACCAGGTACAGACTTCCTGCTGGTAATCTAAAGTGATGGCTTTGAAATGTTTATCTGGACCTTCTAAAGGCAGTTGCTTGATCACATCTTATCCAAGTTTGGACTCTCCATTTGATTATTCATACCCCATGAGCCTGTAAAAACCAGCCCATGCTGGCCCGCAACGTGTCATTTCAACAGATCAGCAATTGCAAAACGCCGGTGCCACTTACCGGCAGAGCACTGGACCTAAGGACTCAGCGGACATAAACACTCCCAGATTGCTTTGCATTTTAACCATAACAGAAAATGACGGGACACCTCCAGCACCCACTGGGTGGTACTGTCTTGGTTACAGATCAGGTCACCTGGTTGTGTTCCCTTTTCTGTGCATTTTGTCCTTTCAAATGATCTTGTATAAAGTTTGTATTTAAAATGTTTTTCAAAAGGTAAATGCTTAGAGGAGCCAAGTCTTGTGAATCATCCTTCTTGTGCTTCCTTTTGGCAAGTGGAGGGATCGCCATGGATTCTGACCCGGGTGGGCGAGCATTCATGGGTCATCTTCTCCTGTGAGCTCGGGGAATGGGAATGAGGGGAGTCAGAGGCTCTTCTTCAACACTTTGATGGAACGGCAGGATCCTTCAGCTCATTAGGGTCTGTGAAAACAGAGGGGGAATTGCTTATTTTACTGGCACCTAGTTCTCTAAGTCTCTCCCCTGTGGAACCTTCTCGTCTTCCTGCTCCTTCCCCCTCCATACCTAGTCCTCACACAGCCACAGTCAGCCTCCCAGGCGCTTCCAAACTTGCTACAGCTCTAGCTGCATGGCTGGCCTCAGTTCCCAACCCCCAGCTGTACACCGCCCCCTCCCCCTCCCCCTCCCCCTTTACCATCTCCCCAACAGAAGTAAGAAAAGGTTTTCCTCCTGCCGTGAACTTGAATATCTTGAATTCTTAGGGAAGTTTCTTAAGGAGCAAGAAGGCCTTCCCCTCATGGATCATCAGCCTAAGGGTAGGTGATGGCCGTGTGTGGAGGCATGTAGGGCAGGAGGGAAAAGAGGGATCTAAGTAAAAAAGACCCTGTCACCAGTGGGATTCCACGTCACAATGGGAGCTTTGGCTCTGTGACAGGTGATTCTTCAGAAACCACCTTCCCCTGATGGCTGGTGGCAGGGGGATCAGGTCTCAAGTTAAAACCTGGTTTATTTTATTTTTTTTCTTCTCAAGTTCAATTAGTTGGAAAATTAAGACAAGGACCCACATTTTGTCAGATCTCAGCAGAAGTCAAAGTAAGCGTCATATCTGGCCTAAGTAGATATTTGCTCTTCTGCGGAAACTTCAGACAGTACTTGAGGAGGTGACGGGCTTTTGAACGTGACCTTCACTCAGAGGTTTCCATTAGTTGGCAGGTTTGAGTCCTGAACTCAACATCGCCCGCCCACCCACCCACCATGGGGGTGTGAGTACTTACGAGTACCCTCCCGACATTTTCCGCACAACCACAAAGATGATCCATCCGATGAAACCGATGGCCAGTAAGACCCCAACGATGATTCCGACCAGGGTCACTGTGGCCAAGCCATCTGCATGGGAGGGGAAAGAAAACATGAGCCCCAGGTAAGAAATACACCTGTGGCACCACATGTCACACATAACAAGGCCATTGCCCTACTCTGCACAGCAAATATGAGTGGAGAAGTGTTGGGCTCTTTTCCTGTTCAGTGCTACAGAAGGAACCCAGGGCCTTACACAAATTAGCCAAGCACTTGACCCCTGAGCTACGCCCCAGCCCTACTCTCTCTATTCGAATCTCATCTTAAATGAAAAGACTTTTGGGGGGTCTCAGGAACTATTGTGCATAACAGATGGACCTCACCTAATGGGTGGTGTTTTTATACAGCTTGTCAACTGGCTTTTACTTTGATTCCTAGTGACACCAAATTGGAGTAGAATATCATTCCCGCAGCTGTCTTTAAGTGAATCATTCACTTCTTTTCTTTTTCTCCCCTCCCCCCCTATTTTTTACAGTGCTAGGTGAGGAACCCAAGAATCATGGGTTACGGGTCATAGCGGCAGGGGGATTGTTCTACCAAGGCGCTGCAGCCCCAGTCCTACTTCTTTTCAAGTAAAGGGAATTCTCTGTACTTGCTTTAAATATATATATATGAATGAAAACTATACTCAGAAGCTTTTCTCTTCTGCTCTTGTTGAATATAATACAGGAAAAATAGGCAACTCATCAAAAAAATCAGGTTTAAAGAAACTGTCTTCCATGCCCACAGGAATATTCTGAACCTGTGGTCTTGCCTACCTTTCTCGACTGTTGTTTCTGTCTCTTCAGCTACTTTCTCTGTAAAGGGAGAGATGTAGTGATATAAAATTATTAGGATTTAATAACTATGATTTAACAATTGGCAAAAGATATACAATGTAGCAAAACATGCAAAGAAGATGATTTCTTAGATAAATTGGATGGGAATTTTAAGCAAGCACTGACATGAAACTGTCTTGGTGCCTATCATTATCAAAATCACGAACTCTTCTTCACATCTGTGGGTTCACAGCACCTCTGTATACAAGACTTGTTTTCTCATCCAATTGAGAAAGCAGAGTCAAGGACACTAAGCCACAGAGATATGAAATAAATGGTCAAAAAATTTCAGAGATTATGGTGGCGAAAGAATCCACAGCTGTGGATACTTAGTCCAATATTGAGATCATGGAAAACTTACAGACTGTGCCCAGGGCTATTGCTCACTTGGAGAGTAATACTCTAATCTGGGAAGAGGTGACAGGGCTGTGATTCCTCTCATGCCATCTATTCCCTGCTTGGGTTGCCAAATCCAGATTTCACAAGGCAGCAGCATGCCTAGCCGAGTTTCACCTGTTCATGCCACTGAATTACATTGAGATTTCTATCAGCAGTCAGATCTTCTCTAGAACTTACAATATGAATATTCTCCATTGTGAGTCTCTTCCAGATAGTTCTACACAGTTCCTAAAACAAAAGTGTTTTCCTTTGTTTCTCCATTATATACTGAGTCTATAACTCACAATTGGCCCCTAAAGTGTTGCTGGGAGCAGTCTTGAAGGACTGAACCCTTAACCTATGGGATCTGATGCTATCTTCAGGTAGATAATGTCAGAACTAAATTGGATTAGAGGATGCCCAGCTGATGTCCATGGGCAGAATTGGTTGTTTCTGTTGGCAAGGGGAGGGGTTTGCATTTGATGTCAGAGGTGATCTGTGTTGGGAGGAGGAGAGTCTTGAGTTTGAATTTAGGGTTGGTTGTCCCAACACACTAGCCAACCATCATCTAAAAGATGCTTACTTTTACCAGTTGGTTGGCTTTGAAATAATCCACTCACTTTGTATCAAGAGTCTCCTCAAAATAAGATACCTTTTCAAGATGGCCCCAGGGTAGTTCCCCAGACCCAGGTCTCCCTGCATGAGCTGATCCCATGGCTCTGGGACACTTATACAGAGTGTATGTTGAGCATTCTACCCTCAAATAATGGGGAGGAGACTATTGGGTTTGAGCCTCCCAGAGCAGAGGGTCGTGGAATCAAACTGTCATCCTGGGTAGCCAACTGCAGCAGTGATATAATATATAATATAGCTCAATCTTTGCTTATCAGGTCCTAGCCTGGTGGCAACTGATTCTAGGCTCAAAACACACGGTTATCATCATTGAAGGCACTCTGGGTTAGAAAATGCTTTACTGAAAATAAAGTTGATGCAAGACTCTACTAATTGAGAGCTTTTAGTTCTGTATTCCCCAGTCCCTCCCAATGATGCTGTCCGTGATCATGAGCATGTGTCATGCATGGGAACATCATCCTACTTGGGCACTCCATGGGAAAACTGGCCATCTGTTGCCCTAATAAAATTACCTCTTAAAATCCAGTTCTCAGAATGACAGTTTTAACTCTTATGGGAAATATCTCAGGATAATGAGGCTCAAAGTGGGATTGAGTATGTAACAGAATCTCCTTCCCTTTTAAGGCTGAATAATATTCTGTTGCACATATATACTATTTTTATTTATCCATTCATTGGTCCATGGACACTTGGGTTGCTTCCATATTTTAACTATTGTGGATGCTGCTTGCTATGAACATGGGAGTACAATATAAAAGCATTTTTTTAAGTCCTCAGATATGCTATAGAGTTTAAAAACCACATTGGCATCTGACCCAGAAGTGTTTATTGAAGGATAATATGGTTGGGGGCAGTGGTGTGTGCCTGTGGTCCCAGTTATTGGAGATGCTGACACAAGAGGATTTTGAGTTCAAGGCTAGTCTTAGAGACCCCAACTCAAAGAAAAAAATACAAAAATGTGCATTGCTGATAGGGATATAGCTCCATGGTAGAGCATTTGTCTAGCAAGCACAAGGCCCTGGGTTCAATGCCCAGCATTACACACACACACACACACACTCTCTCTCACACATATACAGACTGACTTTCTGGTTGTTTAAATGTGTAGTTGGTTTGGGGAATTAGTTTGGGAGAACACTGTTTCAAGCATGGTCTTTACACTGGCTTTTCATCTTAAAGACAGAAACATAAAATCTAATTAGATGAAACAATTTATATAAAACTTCTCCAGTTAGCAAGCACTCCTTGGAGTTACTTGAAGATTTGCTCTTTTTCTCTCCTGCTACAAAATAAGGTACATTTTTAAAAAAAATCTCAAATAGCTGGATTTCTTTTAAGAAATCTCTGGAAGTAGGAATGAACCCATCCATTGCTGAGCATGACCTTCCCTCATGCTCACCAGCAAAGGTCTAATTCTCAGGATAATGGTAATGACCCCAAAGCCCCCTCCAAAGCTTCTCCATTTGCATTGTGCTAACCACAAATCACAAATACAACCCCAGATCCTGATCCATCTGGTGTAGAAGATCCTTGCTCCACATATGCAGACATGAACTTCATGTGAGAGGGTTAGTGTTAGTGTAGAATCTATCAAGATTTACTTAGGCTGGCCGAGTTTCATGCCGTTGATAGCATGAAGTTCTTGGTGCAGGGTCAGGAGCTACTTAACTAGCCCTGGCAGGGGCCATATCACTAGCTGTCATTCAAGGTAGAGATAGATTTCCAGCAACCTGATAGTTCAAATTTGATTTAGCAACTCATAAATTGAATTCTGAACCCACCTCAAAAAGCTTGGTTCAGAACTCACTCTTTCTTTCTTCTTTTTTAAAATTTTTTTAAATTTTTATTTTTTAGGTCCTGGGGATTGAACCCAGGGATATTTTCCACTGAGATACACCCCCAGCCCTTTTTATTTTTTATTTTGAGACAGGGTCTTGCTAAGTTGCTGAGCTGGCCTCAAACTTGCAATCCTCCTGACTCAGCCTCCCTTGTTGCTGGGATTACAGGAGCGCATCGTGGTGCCCACTCTTGCATTATAAACATATCCCCTGTTATTACATTTGTTCATGGACTTTTGGAAGGTGTGGGCAAAAGCAGGTCCAACCCTACTGGGGTGACAGGTCTCCTTACCTTTGGAGCGGCTAGTTGCTACATCAGGGACTGTGGTGCTATGGCTTTCTTCGTGGGTGTGGACTGAGCCTTCTTGGGTGGGCAGATCCTCAATGGGAACATCTGTTCTACTCTCTGCATTTGTTGGTGCCTATTAGACATGCAAATGAGGCAAAATAGAAAATAAAGCCTAATGTTTTAAAGTGCATACTCTGGCTTACAACAGAAAAGGGTTTAAGGTGGCATAAATATACACAAGACACCATGGCACAAATTCAAAGTGGAATCAAGAAACCAAAACAAGAAGGATGGGAACAGGAATAAAACCAGGTCTCCTCCAAGAACGGATTCCAAATGTTCGACATGCTGACTTGCTGGTGGGTAATTTCTTCCAAAACCCACCAGACCAAAAAGCTTTAATACTTGCTTTTCCATAAACCCTAGTAGCACTTTTTCCCTGTAACCTGTATTGGGCACACACCTGAATCATCCTTCACCTCCTCCCTCCCCTAGTGAGAGTGACCACTAGCCATTGCTGGGAGCTTACATGGCCCCTGGCGCTTTAAGTGGTTTCTCACTTACTCCACACACGACCTTGGGAAATAGATCCTACTATTAGTCCTATTGTACGAACAAAGCTTAGAATGATTTGACAATATGCCCAAACTTGTGTCACCCTGTAAACGACAGGGCAGGACTTGAGTAGTGCTGGGTTAATGGTTTACTACAGAGAGTATCACAGAGGATGCCCATGAAGAGATTCACAGGGCCAGAGAACATAGGAGGGGGCAGAGCTTCTAGGCCCTCTCTGGGCACCACTCTCCAGGGGCCTCCAGGAACTCAGCTTTCTAGAAGCTCCCTGGACCTCATCCTTCTGAATCCACACAGAGACTGTATTGCCTATGCATGATGGATTCAATCACTGGCCAATGGTGACCAGTTTCAGCCCTCTCCCTTCCCTGGAGGTTGGAGTGAAACTGAGAGTCCTTTTAATCCCACCTCGGTCTTTCTGGGGACCAGCCCCACTCCAGAAGCTACCCAGGGGCTGGCAGCTATTAGTCAACTCATCAGCATAGAAAAAGACACTTAGCACTTTGAAGATTCCAAAGAAGTGGTTCTGCTGACTCCAAAGTCCATGTCAATGTAGCAGTTGACAAACTAGTGAGCCTAGGCAACAAAACCCAAATGGGACAAATAGAATCACATCAAACTTAAAATTGTGAGTGCACCCATGGGCACCAGCCACGGGGGGAAAAGGCCACCCACCTACATGGAAGAAAATATTTGCAAATCATTTATCTGGTAAGGGGTATAAAGAACTACAACGGAACAACAAAAAGAACCCACAAAACTCGGGCAAAGGTCTGCAGTAGAGGTTTCTCTAAGGATGCTATACAAATGGCTCGCAGGCTTATGAATCCATGCTCAGCATCACTCATCAGAGAAATGCAGATCAAAACTGTGATGAGCTAGGTTTGCGCTCGCTTCTGTTAGAAGGGCTGCTATGAATGTATATATCCTTGTGCACCAAAGTGGGAGAACTGCTGTGGAGAGCAGTATGGCAGCTCTTCAAAACAGTAAATCTAGAACTATCTGCTTTCAGATAGCAGCACTATCTGAAAGTGGTTCTTGAGTACCTAAAAGAATTCCAAGCAGGGCGTTCAAGAGAGATCTGCACACCCACAGGAAACAGTGCTGCTAGGAAGCACTATTGGCAAACGCGGAAGCAGGCCAGCCATCCACCAGCAGAGAGCCGGGTGGCCAAATGTGGCACACACACACGGACACTCAACCTTAAAAAGGGAGGAATTCCTGACACATGAAGCAACACAGACGAACCTTAAGGAGACTTTGCTAAGTAAAATAAACCAGTCCCCAGAAGACAAATACTGTGAGGTTCCCTTGTGAGCTATCCAGAGAAGTCGAAATCAGAGACAGAAAATAGATAGGGTGCTAACAGGCACCAGGGGCTTAGAGAAGGGAAGGATGAGGAGCTGCTGCTGAGAGGGCACAGAACTTCAGATTCATAAGGCAAAAAAAGTTCTGCAGGTCTGTTTAGCCATGCAAATATACTTAGAACTGCAGAACTATACACTTAACATAGTTATGATGGTGAATTTAATCTTCTGTGCTTTTTACCAGAAACTACTGTGGGTCCAGCATATTTCCAAACCCTTGGGATATAATGAGTAACAAAAATTCCCCACTAGCAGTCTGGGGCTGGGTGGCAGGGTGTGAAGACTTAATATGTAAACAAATACAAAAGATCATTTTAAGTAACTTTAAGGGCTTTGAAGAAAACATAGACTGGACTGGACTGGACTAGCAGTCGGCAAACTTTTTCTCTAAAGACCAAAATGGTGCATGTTCTCAGCCTTGCAGGCCCAAACCGTTCAGCTCTGCTCTTACAGTGTGAATGCCACCAGATCCTTCTCACCCAAATAGCCATTTCTGTGTTCCAATAAAACTTTATTGACAGGAACAGTCAGTGGGACACGTCTGGTAGGTAACTTGCTGACCTCAGGGCTGGAGGGATGGGATGCTTTAGATAACATCTCTTTGAGATAACTCAGAACTTGAGTCATGAGAAAGTCAGCCAGGGAGGATGAGGGAGTGTTGCAGGAGGAGGAAAGAGAAGCCGAAGTTGGAACCAGCTTGGTGTTCAAAGATCAGAGAGGCCAAAGGCAAAGCAAAGGTCAGGTGGGCAGGAGCCTCCATCTTGTTAACCAATGAGTCGTCAACTCCTAGATGATTGACGGTGTGTCTCACAGCCTCCGCCCCGGGCCTGGCCTCTTGTCTTGTCTAGGGCAGTTGCCTGAGATATGTGTCAGTGACAGTTCATTAGGGTAGGATGTGTGTCCACACGGAATCCACGTGGGTTATACCAGCGTGGTCTGTGGGATGATTCCAGTTCATGCTCATTACTGGTCTACATAGGGAGGCAGGAAATGGAGACTGCACATTGGGGAACTTGTATCAGTGACATTGCCACAAGGTGCGAGAAGACAGTTGACTGTACTGAAACTGTGCTGTAACGCAGGAGAAGTTTTAAAACCTGGCTCTTTCCGAGTCTGGCTCTTTCTGAGTCTGACCCCTGGGCTAGTGCTCTCAAGTCACCTGTCAGTATACCACCTCCCCACTGGACGGAATTGGAAGCATGCCACTCATGATCCCTTGGCAAAGTGGCTTATGTTGATTTTACGTACAATACACATTCTATCCTTCTTCCAAGAGAGGAGCAGATTCGTCTCTTCCCAAGATACTCACCAGAGCCGTTGGGCCAGAAGACGCAGAGAACTCTTCAGTGGTGCCTGTGGTCACAATGTTGTCTTCTATAGCTGGAGTAACTGAGTCGTCTTTTGCACCTGGGGTCACAAGGTCATCTTCTAGCTGGCCTGTGATGGCTGAAGAAAAATGGAGTTAGGGTTTAAGACAGAAACAGTGTGGGCCGACCTGACCGGCCAGCTGCAGCCAGATGATTTTGTTTCCCATCCCTTGCGGCGCTTTTATTTAATTTTGGTCTTTTTTTGGCCTATCACAGTGCCAGGAACCAAACTATTGTCCTTGCAGGACCTGGGGCACACACAGTGTGCCTGGTTGTCTCCACTAATGGAAACACAAAGAGATGAAGCAGCCAGCCCTTTCCCCGGATTCCACCGAGATGGGTTGCACACAGGTGTGAACACCTTTCCCAAAGGAAGCAGGTTCTTCCTGCCACTGATTCCTATGATGAGTCAATGCATTCAGATGAGTAGAATATCATTTAACCTGGAAAAGATTCTTAACAGAAGCACCTGGAAACATCTCTAAACCTGCCTAATTGCAGGATCCGTGCAAACCTGCTGAATCGCAGTGTCCCAAATAAGGGTCTCTGTCTTTTTAAAATCAAGCTCTCAAGGCTGGAATGGAGCTCCGTGGGAGAGTGCTTAAGTAAACAAATAGATAAACAGATAGAAGTTCTCTCTCCGTTTAGTTTTGAGACTACTGTGCACTTGGATGACAAGGACCATGGGCTCTAGTACAGACCTAGTAGACACAGTTCAACTTGTTAGTTCACTGCTTGCTGGAGGGTTGGTAATGTACTCAAGGGCATCAAGACACCAATACAACTCTTAGTGCCAATAAATAAGCAAATTAGGGCTCACTGGCCCACTCTGCCTTTTCTGTGCCCACAAGGGGATGAATGACTGGGCGGTGCCAGGGAGAGGGGTTTCCAGTGGAGTGAGGCGCTGGTGGAGGACAGGGCGAGTCCCACAGTGGGGAGCGCTTTGGTTCAATCGCACCTCCCCAGGCTTCATGTATTGGAAAACTAATCCCCAAATTCATATGCTGATGGCATTTGAAAGTGTGGCTTTTAAGATATCATTAGATAGGTGATCAGGGTAGGCCCCTTAGGATGGGATTGGTGGCTAAATAAGAAGAGGAAGAGGCTATAATGCAGCAAGATGGCTCCTACCAGATGCTCTTGCACCGCCCAGCCAGAACCATAAGCCAAATAAATGTTTATGCTTTTTTGGGGGGGTGGGGTGGGGTGGGGGGACTAGGGATTGACTTCAGGGACACTCAACCACTGAGTCACATCCTCAGCCCTATTTCGTATTTTATTTAGAGACAAGGTCTCACTGAGTCACTTAGCACCTCGCTCTTGCTGAGGCTGCCTTTGAACTCGTGATCCTCCTGCCTCAGCCTCCTGAGCTGCTGGGATTACAGGCATGTGCCACCATACCCAGCATGTCTAGTCTTTATAAACTCCCTAGTATCAGGTATTTTATTATAGCAACAGAAAATGGGCTCAAACAGGAGAGAATAGAATATAGCAGTGTCCTCTTCCACCTCTGTTGCAATGATCCAGAACTAGTCATGACTGTGCCCAAGCATCATCTCTGAACTCACCAGATAATCCTTTTCATGAGTTAAAAATCTGACTCACTGACCATGGGCTTCCTCTCCAGACTGGAGTGGTTCTAGAAATTCCATGACTAAATACAGTTGCAAAATAAGCAAGCACGTGCATCCCGGGAGCAGGAGGAAGGGTGCTTGGAGACCTTTTTGTGTAATTAAAGAGCAGATGTTCATCTGTAGCTAGGCAGTGCTCAAATTAGCAATCCATTCCTTGCCTACGGAGCCTTATTTTCCCTCTGTTTAGACAACGCAGCCAGAAGCACAGCTAATAAATATTTGATCATAAGTTCTCTGCAGATGCCTGGAGGGAGGAGGCCCCCAGAGGAAACCCGCTCACTTCCTGAGCCTCCTGTCTGCATCTCAAGTCCTTATCCAGCTGCGGATCAATGGCTTTGGGTGGACTTAAGCACATGCATTCATTTCTCTATCTTGGGAATGGGGAAAAGGCTTTGAATTGAATAACTCAGGGCATGCAAATGGGTCGCCTCTTCTGCTGGTCATTTACTGGGCTGGGAGGATGGCAATGGTGGGTCCCACAGGATTTATGAGTCTGTAGAGTGGGCAAATATTTACTGTATTTATTAAGCTCAACGGGAATATTCTTTTGCCAGGCAAATGTCCTTATTAAAAAACTAAGCATCCTGTTTTCTTCCCTCCTCTGGTTTGAACAAATCATCCACTTAAAAAATGTCTTTTGGATCTGTTCAGCAAAGTCACTTGCTACGTGGCGTCTGTAACTTAAAACAAAACAACCCTTGCTTAAATTAAAAAAAAAAAAAAAGTACTGAATGAATTTGACTTGAATTCTTTCATCGAGAGCTCAGTTCAATGAAAGCGTAACTTGATAAAAATTCCCTCTTGTTCTTTGCTAGCCCTGGCCCTCAGAGCCAAACACCCAAATCGCTCTGAATGGACAAAGGATGTTTTATGAATGACAGTCAGGATTCAGAAGCAGGTCCTTTGTCCCATGGCCTCCGCTTTCTTTCTGCACCATGGGAAAGTTGATCTTTACAAGAGTTCTCAATCATTCCTCTTATTATTTTGGCCAAAGGCTTTCCTGGGTGAAGAGATGCTCTAGGCCTGCTGTGGAGTTTCCAGCCAGCGTCTGACGTCCTGTCCCCCTGTCCTCCTGAAGCCACGTATTGATGTCTCCTTGCTCATGGGTCCTTCTAAGACACATGCAAGCTCACAAGCACAAGGGCACATGCACATACTCACACACCACTGTTCACACAGGTGATACCCACAGCCAGGTGCACAGAGAGTTCTAGAGCCTTGGACCCTCCTAGGCACCTTCAAACCTCTTCTTGTCACACCCAACCTCAGCCAGCATGAGGAATCAGTGGAAGTTTCCAAATCGGGCAGGAACCTTTTATTTACCTGGACAATTTTCTGTTGTCATTCTTTAAAAACCGAGGCCATGATTTATACTACTTAGGAGATTGGACAAATCAACTTAAGGTTCTTCATTTTGAAAATAAAGATCTGAAACAATGTTTATTTGTATCTAAGTGCTAATTATGAATGATTTTTATCTTTGTAGTAAAGTCCAACATCTCACCAGGTGCAGTAGAGCATGCCTGTAATCCCAGTGGCTTGGGGGCTGAGGCAGGAGGATCACGAGTTCAAAGTCAGCCTCAGCAACTTGGTGAGACCCTAAAAAACTCAGAGAGGCCCTGTCTCTAAAAAAAAAAAAAAAATACAAAAGGGCTGGGAATGTGGCTCAGTGCTTATAGAGATGATTCAAGTTTACACATAGCATTTCTTAAAATATATTTTAGAATTTAGATACAACATTAAATCGGGATAGTGCTGGAATTATAATACTCCCAAATTCTTAATCTTTTGAATATATGGTTAATCCTTTGGTTTTATTTGCCTCCCTTTGGTTTGTGGTGATGACTGTCTCTAGCTATCTGGTTACTACCCTTTGAGAATGTCTTCTTTGTGGCCTTTTTTCTTTTATGCTACTATTCATCTTTTTTTGTAGCAGCTAGTGCTAATCAGACCTTAAGAACACATTCTTTGGACTAGATGCCGCAGACTGCTTTTTTGCTGGTTGGCATTTGCCTCTTTTGCAAATGGCAAGCTCTGTTGGTACTCATCATCATCTTTTTTTTTTTTTCTGTTTATTTTCTTCCTTTGAAGCCATGCTCCCAAATGCTTCCTCTAGAGTACGTAAATGTCCACCTGTGCTTTCCCCAAGGTTTTGTCGTTACATTGAATATCTACATTTTTCTTGTGTTTATTTTGCAGTCTCGTGTAAAATGGGAACACAGGTTCCAGAGTCACAGAATGACGTTTAGGTCAATGACAACACAACCATGTCCCATAAGATTGAAATGAAGCTGGAAATTTTTTTCTTTTTATTTATTTATTTGTACTGAGGATCTAGCACTCGGGTGTTTAACCACTAAGCCCTTTTTATTTTCGTTTTGAGACAGGGTCTCACTAAGTTCTAGGGCCTTGCTAAGTTACTGAGGCTGGCCTGAAACTTGCAATCCTCCTTATTCAGCTTCCTGAGTCGCTGGGATTATAGACGCGTGCCACCCATGCCCAGATGGAAAATTCTATCACCTAGTGACACTACGGTTGTCACAATGTCATAGCACCACAGATTCTGGTGTGTGCAAACCTACTGCACTGCCAGTTGGATAAAAGTGTAACTAGCACACCCAAGTATCTGATGCATGTAATCCTTGCTAATGACAATAAACAGCCACATGGCTGGTCTGGGTGTCTAGTGTGCTTTTGGTCATATCTTAGCGTGTACCCCTACTGCTTAATGGCCACCACGGGACACTTCTCCTGATTGCATCCAAAGACCATGTCAAGTGATTGACCTCTTCCACCCAAGTTCATGTCAGTGTCCTCGGTGACAGTCGCATCATAACAAAATCGCCTAACAGTGATCTGAGTGTGTCCCTGTCCTTAAGTGGCACTTCACTGTAATCTGACTCCCTGGCAAAAGGTGAGAGTTATTCTGACAAATTTTTTTACCCATGGCTTCCAAACACCCAGCTCTCACTGAGACAAGCTTCTTCCAGTGTCTGTGTCATAGTCACAGGAGAGACTGCCCAGCACGAGGGCCAGCTCCGATGGCCTGACCACTGCCTGCTCCTCCTGCCCCCACACTGGCTTGTCTTGCTGTCTCGACAAACCGATTCCTAAATCTGTGCTCCCTTCCACAAGCTCCCCGCCCTTCCTCCATCAGCTGGTAGCTCCCAGTGAAGTGGGTGCCCAGGAGGAGCTAGAATCAGTGTGGGAAGAGAGGGGGCGGGGGTTCCTCACACAGAGGGGCATGCAGGTGTCCCATGGAAGACACAACACCCAGCCACCCCCTCACCTCTGCTGGCCACTGCAGGGTTTCTGGCTCCTCTTCCTGCTGACCATTCCACAACAGCCCGAGGGAGGGGTGAAGGGCATCACTGCCCCCTTAACAGACGAGGACATGAGGCCAGAGGGGACTTCTTGATCACCTTCCGTCAGGCTCCTCTGAGTCCTCTTCTCACGAAGCACCCCCCGACCCCCCGTGGGTCCCTGAGCCCGCCCTGCCGAGTCCAGCTTTAACACAAATCCCTCCAGGTCGGCACGGTCAGAAGCCCCACACTGGGCATCTGGGCAAGACTCTGGACACCTTTGGCCAGAGCCTTGTCAGGCCACCTTGGCCACAATCCCACCTTTGAGGTCTTTTCATAGTGACGTTTTTATCCACGGACTCCTCACTCTCTCGGCTGGTGGCTCGTCCTTGGATTCAGAGTCAGCGGGCTCCCTCCCTTCGCCAGACCCCTACTGCAACTGTGCAAAGTCTGCCTTTCGTTTTAACATGTTGGCAGGACAACATTTTTTTTTTTTTTTTTTGCCAGGTCACAAGTTAAGTGCTTTGCTGAGTTTGTCTGATTCATGGGTGACACAAAGTCAAGTGCATCATGGGTCCAACACAGGACCAAAAGGCAGCCTTGCCCCTCTCTGACATGGGCTTCTGGCAGCTCTCAACAGCCTGCGCCCGCTCCCTAGGCCCCACCCTCCTTCTCTTCTCCCCTCCCTCACCTTCGTCCTCCCCTCAGTCACAGTCCCACTGGTCAGAAGCAGCACCGTCCCCCAGGTCCCACTCCCCTGGTGAAATCTCATCTTGCTAGGATCTTGAGTCTTCCTCTTTGGTGACCACAGTCTCGACTTCTTCAAACGTGTCCCCTTCTAGGGAACATCGGGAGGATCTAAATGCCTGATGAAGAGAAGGCTAGAATTTGCTCTAAAAGAATGTCCTTCCTTGGACTGCGGCTCTCTTGGCTGTAAAGTGAACTTGGCAAAAATGATCGAGACCAGAACCCACCAGGTGAGGGTGTGGCTCTATGGTAGAGTCCCTGCTTAGCCCTGCTTAGCACGCAGAGGGCCTGGGTTTGATTCCTGCATGAAAAATAAAATAAACCACAAACAAACAAAAAACAACCAAGCCCATCTCTCTTATCTCAAGCCCCTGGGACTTATATTTATTTTACAAATATTTCTTGAGTAGCTGCTATGTGCTGAGTACCACTCTGAGCACTAGAGTGCTCAGGCCAGGTCTCTGGTCTCACGAACTGGCTAGGACTGGGTAAGAAAGAAGCCAGGAAGGAGGGCTGAGTAGGGGAGGACTTCACCTGAGCCAGAAAGCAAGGCCACTCTGGGTTCCACATGAAGGGACTGTGTGCTGGGAAGGGTCAGGCGGAAGCTGTGAGGCCACTTAGACCATTTCTGCCACTAGGTGACAGTGGTGACGGAGAAGGAAAGAACCAGACAGGTAAAGGACAGGAAGTATTCCCAGTCGTCACCCAGCAACAATCAGAACTATGCACATTCCCGGAGCCAAGAGTCCACTTCAGGATCCGTTAGGGCTGTGTTGGCAAACCCACCCCGCAAAGCCAGCTACTCCTGGGTGATGCACAGGATAGTCACAAAAGTCAGTAGTTCCTGCCCTGTCCACCTGCATGCTGGGAGGAGCTCCTTCTATTCATTTCTGCTTTGGACTCTGACGGTGGGACAAGCAGTTTTCACAGCCGCCAGCTGAGTCACTCTTGGGGTCTTCAAAGAAAACCCGAGGTGTTGGTCAGCAGAGTAAGGCAGGCCTTCATGCCGCCTGGGGTCCTCCACTCCAGGGCTGCTCCAGGGTCAAAATGCACACCCAGATCAGCCTTTGAGGAGAGCTGACCAAACAGCCTTGGGAAGACTTTTGCAGCCATCGAGAAAAGTTAAATGCTTTTTTATTTAAACATTCTAGGAATGTAAGGAATCTGGTTTTGCCTCCAGGAGAAACTGTCTGATAACTAATAAACAACGACAGGAGTGCACCTTGCCACCCACAGCCCACACGGCCCCAAGACACTTGCTTTGGCTTTTTTTTTTTCTTTGTTTTTTTTTTTTTCAGTAAAGTCACGCTTTTGGAGAGATGTCAAAATGTGTATTTGGAAAGGAAAAACACCACTTCTTTTCTTTTACATAGACACGGGTTTTTGAATCTTATTTTCCCATCAGGTCTCCAAATTGTGCCCAGAAACCTGAAAATAAACACACCTCAGACGGCAGAGAGGAGCCGACCCCGCCGGGTGTTCTAGCCTTGACCACCCAAATCTCTGTGCGACCCCTTCATCTCCGTTCAAAACGCACCCAATGTAGCTGTTGGCTAACCTTCCCTTGGTTACCATGAGCTGGTGTTCTGCCACCAGGAGGAAGGCGTCAGAACACTGCCTCTGAGCTTCCCGGTGCCCCTAGGCTGGCCTCGCCCCTGACCTCATGAAAGCCTTTCTTTGGAATATGGAGGGAGCCAATAGCCTTTGAAGTTCCAAAGCTCCTCGGACAAAGAAAGCCATTCCCCACCGCAGGGCTGTGTGCCCTCCTCTCCTGGCAGTCCAGTCGCTGGCAGGGTGTGGGCACAACCTCACTGATATGGCCAATGAGTTACTTCTCCTTACCCATTCCTTGAACCCTGGTAAATTGCTTCCTGGATCAAAAGTCTGGCCCTGGAAAATCTAAGCAACCCAATTCATCTAGGCAACCCCTACAGGGCTTGGCCCTGCCACCCCGGGCACCCACAGAAATGCACTCTCTTTACCTTCTGTCAGAAGTTCACAGTGCTACCTCCAGCCCACATGGCCCAGGCCGCCAGGGGCTGGCGCCACGGTCGGCCTTTAGCAGACGTCTGTTGGGTGGCTGACTGCGTAAGTACGTTTATAAGCCAAGAAGGAAATTTCTCTTGAATGACCCCTTAGATTATAATATCCCTGCACTGTTCACTGGCCTTCACCCCAGAATTGGTAAATAACTTCCCCTAACAAAAGGGACAGCGTAACTGAAGACAGGACCATTCACCCGTGAGATGAGGTGACGCTTGCTGTTTGATTTCTAATGAGCAGTGGCTGTCCACTCACTCTGACAGGTCTCTCAGCCCCTGCAGGCTGAGGCCAATGAGGAGTTGGGACGTGGCTGTCGGCTGCTGGCATTGGAAAAGTGCCACGAGCTCCTCTGGAGGAATCAAAAGAGGTCTTGCACACTAAGGTTTGGAGCCAGGAGATAGGCATAATGGGCTCTGGGTGGGGTGACCCCTCTGGGTCACTCCCCCAAAGTTGAAAGCAGAATTTTGAAAGTTTTCTACAGCTACTGGGCACAGTGGCCCACACCTGTAATCCCAGCAATTCGGGAGGTTGAGGCAGAAGGTTAGCAAGTCCAAGGCCAGCCTCAGCCACTTGGCAAGATCCTGCCTCAAAATAAAAATAAAATAACGAGCTGGGGCTATAAGTTGGTGGTAGAGAATATGCTTAGCATCTGAGGTCCTGGGTTTGATCCTTAACATTGATTTTTTTAAATAGAAAGAAAAAGTAGAAGCCAATGACCATTAGGAAAAAAAACTATTTTCATTTTACTAGCAAGGAGTCACATTTTAAGTCACTGGAAAGGTAGAAGACACAGAACTTCGGATCCATAAGACATAACATCAGGCGTCCCAACTAGATCCATCTTCTCTCCCTTTGGAAGGGGAAAGAAACTGAGACCTTCCGTGTTTCATTCACAAATTCTGCATTTAATCTCTACAACCATGAGGTGAGATTTTGACAACGGCCACTTTTTGTTGAATTTTAGAATGTGCAAAACGTGGTATCACGTGCCCTTCGTTGGTCTTCACGAAAACTAAGTGAACCGCCCAGATATGGAGCAAGCAGCAAAGCAGACCTTAGACATCAGGATCTACCAGACCCATAGACCCCAACGCCCATGCCCTGACCACTGTGACACGGCTTCACAGGTACTGGTTGCTCTTGTTCACCTCCGACCCACGGGTCTCTCTACTCCTTAAAGAAAGAGCTGGAATAGACTGAGGCTGCTCTGAAGTAACTTCTGCAGGAACCTTAGGCTGAGCTGCTCTGGGCACCTGCAGGTTCATCTTTCAACGATCTCACTGCCGTTCCAAACCCTGCCCAGGTAAAATCCCCATCCCTCAGAGCTTCCCACAGGAGAGCCTCTCCCCTGTACTAGCAGAGGACAACATTTGGGTGGCTCTGCCATTCACTGCTGTCTCTGGACCAGCATCTGTAGCTGACAGGATGACATGTCATTCTGCCATAAGCTTAGGTCCAGCCGCAGGCACAGGGTCTCCTGTCTGGCAGAATGAATGGATGGATGATATTTAGACTCTCCAGGGCTCACGGAAGCGAATCGACTTTCTGTGCACCCCCCAATATGGACAAGCATTTACACAGAAGCTGCCGATTCAGACCTCAACCAAGATTACTCAACTTGGGAAGACGTTTTACCCTTGACTAAGAGCGGAGTGTTGTCTGTAAAAGAGGAAATGAGTTCACAGTTTTTTAAACTGGAACCACACCTCCCTAATGAGGTCTTTGGAACTCAGTGGGGGGCCTGGGAGCACAGTCAGGTAGGAAAGGCCACCTCCCAGGGCAGAGTGCTAGCCCTTGAGTCATCAGATGACAGGAAGCTGTCTTAGAAGTGCTGCCCCAGCAGAGCCTCTGGGCAGGGAAGTGGGGTACTGGGGAGCACTTGCCATCTGCTGGGAAACTGAACGGGAATCTGAGTTTCTGATTCACTCTGGCTGTCAGCTGAGCAGAGCAGTTTTGCAAGAGTGGAAGAGAAGCCTTTGGATCCCACCTCACTGTCCACCCCTGCAGAATGTGGCTGTTTCCACTAGCTGCCCTTGGCCTTGATCCTGAGCCTGATTGGAAGGCTTCAAGTGCGGCTCCATAGATTTTTCTTTTTTAACTAGTTGTTATTGGCAGGGAGGATCTCTCCGGACCTTCCCGTACCATCTTTCTCCCTCTGTTCTGACGCAGGGGAAATTCAGACACCACGCTTCACTTGCAGGGCTCACCTCGGATGCCCCTTAGCAGGCGATTCCCCTTGTGCTCCCGAGATGGAGCCAACTGCACGTCCCACGGTAACCTCAAAATCCCTGCAGCTAAAGCAGAGCACGCAAATGCTCCCACCCAACTAAGTTGGCTCCTAGCCTCCCGTCCAGCCTACTTGATTTTTGTAATGTTTCTATCATCTGCCTGCTTGTCCTTCCTACTGAAAGGCCACCGTTTCCTCCCTCTTCTTCCTCACCAGCTGACTGTGGCACCCCCCAATTTTTATTGTTGTTTTTTGGTGGTGCTGGGGGTGGAACCCAGGGTCTCTACATGGGAGGCAAGCACTCCACCACCAGCCCTCGAGCTCCTGTAGGCACTCTCCTTTCTAAGGGCAAGGAATATGCACAAATAATGAAAATAGAACAGGAAGAATCACTCACACAACCTGCATAAAGAACAAGGGAAGGGGCAGGGGCTGGAGTTCAGTGGTAGAGCACTTGCCTAGCATGTGTGAGGCACTGGGTTGGATCTGCAGCACCACATAAATATAAATAAATAAAATAAAGGTATTGTGCCATCTACAACAAAATTATTGAAAACAAACAAACAAACAAAATAACAAAGGAAAAGGACTCACACTCCATGATTTCAAAACTTACTACAAAGCTACAGTCATCAAGACTGTATTTAGCTGGGTGCAGTGGGGTGCACACCTGTAGTCCCAGCTACTCGGGAGGCAGAGGCAGGAGGAATGCTTGAGCCCAAGAGTTTGAGACTAGCCTGGGCAACATAGTGAGACCCAAGATTCAGTATTCAAAAACCAATAATAAAAATAGACCTGGGATAGCTGGGGTTGTGGCTCAGCTATAGAGAGCCGGCCTAGCATGTGTGAGGCGCTGGGTTTGATGCTCAGCACCACATAAAAATAAATAAATAAAATAAAGGCATTGTGTCCAACTACAACATATATATATATATATATATATATATATATATATATATATATATGGACTGAGGATGTAGCTCAGTTGTAGAGTGCTTGCCTAGCTTGTAGAAGCCCTGGATTTGATCCCCAGCACTAGGGAGAGTTTTTTTTTTTTTTTAATTAAAATAAATTCTAAAACCTGAAAGACTAGGTGGTACTAGCATAAGGCTAGCAATATGGATCAATGGAATAGAATCGAGAGTTCAGAAATAAACTTATATTTGTGGGCAATTGATTTTTGACAAGATACCAAGATAACTCAGTGGGGAAAGAATCATCTTTTTAACAGATGGTGGTGAGACAACTGGATACCCACCTGCAAAAAATGGAGCTGGGTCTCTGCTTCACAGCACACACAAAAATTAACTAAATGAACCCAAGACCTACATACCAGGGTTAAAACCACACAACACAAGAGTAAATCTTTGCAACCTTGGTTAAGCAACAGCTTTTTAGATATAACCCTAACAGTACGAGCAACAAGGGGAAATGAGATGAATTAGATTTTAAGAAATATTTAGTTTGTGCTTCAATGAATACTATCAAGAAATTGAAAGGATAACCCAATTCACAGAATGGGAAAAAAAGTCTACAATTCATCTAATTGGTAAGGATCTAGTATCTAAAATTTTTAAAAAATGCTTTTAATCACAATAAAAGGACAACTCAATTTAAAAATGAGCAAAAGGATTTGAACAGACATTTTCTCTAAAGATCTACAAATGGCCAACAAGGAAAAGATACTCAACATCATCTGTCGTTAGGAAAAGATAAATCAGAGCTACTAGATGCCACTCTGTGCCCATTCGAATGGTTACTATTTAAACACAAATACACAGAAAGGAAGGGTTGGCAAGGACAGGGAGAAGTTGGACCCTGTGCATTGTCACTGGGAATGTAAAATGGTTCAGTCACTTTGGAAAACAGCAGACAGGTCCCTAAAAAGGTAAATCAAGAGTCACCATATATGACCCAGCAGTTCCACTCTTGTGTATATACCCGAGAGAAATGAAAACGAATATTCACACCTAGTTATCCCAAGTGCTGCAGGATAAGGAGGGTTGGCAATGAGTGGGTGTACATGGTAGAAGCGTGCATGTGACTGTCCCCAACACAAATAACAAAGGCTCGAGGGGATGGATATGGCAGCAATCCTGATCTGATCATTATATATTGCATACTTATTGACATGCTGCACTATACCCCATAAGTATGTGTAATTATGTGTCAGTTAAAAATTTTAAGAATCAAAGACAGGAAGTGTGAATATGTGGCAGCAGCTAGAAAAGAGACAAATGGACAGGTGCATGTTGTGGATATAAAAAGAATACATGGAGCAGCAGCCTGGGCCACCCTAGGTGCAGACGCTTGCCCCCTGCCAGGGGTGTGCAGGTACGAGGGCGTCCTGGGACTGTGAACTGGAAAGAGCCTCATGGGGAAGATGGGACTTGATCTTGGGAGGGGCAGTCCTGGCGGAAGAAACCTCTAGAGCAAAAACAGAGAAACTGGAAGAGGCAGGGGCTCGTGGAAGGGAAGTGGTGAAGGCTGGAGCTGGGGAGTGGTTAGAGCCTGGGGGGAGGCAGGAATCCGCATCTGGGAGGGGTGGGCCACAGGAGCACAAAGGAGGAGGGCACCATCTTGAGACTGAATCTAGTTTGTGGGGCCCCTGTCGGGTGCAGAGTCAGGAGGTGAAGACACCAAGTGTGGGGAGAACAGAGCAGCGGGTGAGATCAGATTGGGGGGAATAAGGGATCGAAGGCCTTCGTCAATGTTAGCTGCTAAAATATAGTTAATGCTGCTAACCCTTCCCATGCAGAACCTGGCTCCCTCGGCCGTACAGATTCACATTTCACCTTATTATGGGGCGATCCGGCTGGGGTGAAACTGTCTCACATTAGCAGAACAGGCCAGGAAGCCAAACAGGCTAAAACAGAATGGGGAATAGTTTCCTAGCGTTCAGGCACATATTGGCTACCCAAGGCACACTGTGCTCAGGAACAAAAAGAGAAAAAGAGAACCCAAGTTGCTGTTTGGTCACCTGTAGAGACCAGAAGCAAAGGGCAGGGCTGTGGGGTAGAACACATGTCCAGACCGAGGGAAGAGATTCCGGATTCTCAGCGAATCACCTTGACTGAGGTGGGAATCCTCATGGCCGGCAGATAGGACATCTTTCAGACCAGCTGGAAGTGGGCGTAACAGTGACCCCCCCCCCCACCAGCAGCTCTCCACAAACATTTGTTAAATAAACGAATTCCTTGGGTGGAGCTGGTTTAACGTCCATAAATCTGGTTTCTTTCCCTTGCCTTTCTAGACTCTAGACAAACTGGGAACCCTTGTCCTTTGGGTGAGACGCTATTCATTGGATCACAGCTTTTCTGATAGTGGCTGTGTTTTATTCTCCCGGGTGGAGGCCTGGTGATGAACTGTGGGAAACACCCTGTTCTCCTCGGTGATGTTTACAGCTCTTCCTGCCTCCTGTCCCTGCCACCCGCTGCCGTCCAGGTCATTGGCATTCCCCTGAGCGCCTCAAACTTAACAATGGTGACTTGGGGGCCCCGGGTGGCTCAGGGTTGGCCTCTGTCTACTATCTGGGGCGTCTTGCAGGTCTGCCTCCCCAGGCAGAGGTTGAGAGCACATATTCCTTTGGAAAGGTGATTATTGTTTTCATAGGTTTTTGTTTTGTTTCATTTTAAAGCTGTATTAAAAGGCTGGGGGTGTAGCTTGGTGGTAGAGTACTCACACCACCACCACCACCAACAACAACAATGACAACCAGTAACAACAGAAAAACTGCATTCGATTGTTCATCTCCTTAACAGTTTCAATTTTCTGCTTCTCAAACAACAAAGCAAACCAGCTGGCCAAGGCTGCATGCCTCCCAGTGGACATGGCTTGATTCACCTCCAAGGACACACCCATCTCCTTGGAGTCATTCTTGAGGCAAGACACTCGGCCAAAGAAGATGAGGACAAACCCTTGTCCTCTTGTTGCCAAAGCTCAGGAAAGCTCACCATCCCTTGGCTGGCCGTGAACAGGCTGGGTGATGGGTGCTGGGCTCAGGCACGTGGGGAGGAAGCAGCCACTTCCATCTCCTGCCTTGGATGAACCTGGCAGGACTGCAGCTGTTCCCTCACCTATCTCATAGCCTCTGGATAAAATGCTAGTCACTTTCCTTTCTCAGAAAGCTTCAAGAAATCAGTTGAAGTGCTGGGCCGGTGGCGCACACCTGGCATCCCAGAGGCTCTGGAGGCTGAGGCAGGAGGATCGGGAGTTCAAAGCCAGCCTCAACAACAGCGAGGCTCCAAGCAACTCAGTGAGACCCTGTCTCTAAATAACATACAAAATAGGGCTGAGGATGTGGCTTAGTGGTTGAGTGCCTCTGAGTTCAATCCCCAGTACCATAAAAAAAAAAAAAAATCAGTAGAAGGGTTGCAGATGTAGCTCAGTGGTAGATCTCTGGCCTAGCAAGCATGAGGCCCTGGGTTCCATTCTCAGCATCAAAAAAAAAAAAAAAAAGACATCAATAGAGAAAGGGTTTGAAACTCCAGTCAAGGGGAGCTTTATCTCCTGCCTACCCAGCAGAATCCTGACAAATCTCAGTAACCGTACACTTGGCTTTAGAAGGACCCCGGCACCCCTAACCATCTGATCCTCTTCCAAGTAAAGGCTCATGCTGTCGGTTTCCTTGAGAGGCTCCGGGGTAGCAGGAATGGCAAGGCTTCCGTGGAGAGGAAGGGGCCTCTGTCAGACTCACTAAGTGAGCTTCACAAGAGCAGCATAGTGTCCTTGAGTTCCCGCTCCCTCCCGGCACTCCCCTGCAATACTTTCACAAGTTGTAACCTGGCTGCCTGGCTCTCCAAAGCCAGAAATATGACAAATATTCAGATAAGCCAGTGGAATTCAGAGCGCAGGTCTGTGATTTCGTGAAGACTGCAAAGCACGCTCTGGGCTAGTGTCTCCTCCCCAAAGCAGCAGAGTTCAAATCCTGCACCCAGCAATGTACCCCTGTGCAGAATGAATTCAAGAATTCCACTCATAAAGGGATAGCATGGTATGTAACGTACAGTTATGATATCCTTAGAGAATTTTTGCTTTCATGTTTAAGAGGCTTAAGGTGAGGCTCATTTTTAGTTTCAAGTTCAACTTTTTTTTTTTTTTTTTTGTAATAGCAGAGTAGTGTTGTAAAAAGAGTTTGAGGTTTGGCATCAGACCCATTTCTGAATCCCCAATTCTGGCATATTCTGAGGTAATGTACAGTTTACAGGAGATGTAACGGATTAAATGAGGTAGTTGGTGACATTCCTAGCACATGACGGGGGCGGGGGGGGGGGGATAGAAATGCAGGGCAGGCCATACCCTTCCTGCTGATCCAGCCATCCTCCCTTAAGGTTGGAGGTCTTTATAATTCCCTAGGACAGTCACTCTCAGGCTGCTCATTCACAGCGGTGGAGAGAAGGAGTTAGTCCTCTTGGCCATGTCTGTACTTAGCCTTCTCCTGTCTGGACACATTTTTTAAACATGTGCTTTTCTATATTAGATGCTATTAGAGTCCTGTACTCCCCTGTTATGTACAGGACTTCCTCCCGAAGTCTCAAAGAGACCCGACCTTTATTAAATACCTCAAGTGCAACAAATCCTTAGCAGCTCACAAAGATTTCAGGGCCTCCAAAACTGGCAAGAAGTTCGGGGAAATCACAGGGAAATCCATTCGCTGCATGATTAATCCTGGGTGAGTTGGTCCCGGAAAAAGCGCACATGGGTTGGCAGCAAGCAACGGCTTGCAGAATTTCACAAAACAAACTGTCTAACGGACAGGCCCCAAAGTGCGTGTTTTGGACCAAAGTTCAGAGTGAGGGTGGGGCCGGACAATTGAGGAAAACGCCAGATGTGTGGACAACCGTCTTCTTTTGAATCCACAAACGCCCCAAGAGATGACACATGGGACCAGATTATAAAACTGAACCAGATTATAGCACTAGATGGGAGAAACCCAGTAGGGCCCAGTACCCTAAGAGAAGGATAATAACATTCATCACCATAATTGCCCCCAGCCCAGCTCCCCAACAATAGCTCAGCTCAATGAAGTTAGTCATCCATATTCAACTCGCCTCACTCATTATTCCCAGACAAAAACCCTGCTGGGCCTCAGCTCCTGCCCAGTGCAGCTTCCACACACAACCACCCCCGCCCCTCCCCAGGCTGCCCACCCCAATGGGGCTTCTTTCTTTCTTTTTTTCTCCAGTCCTGGGGATGGAACCCAGGGCCCCCCACACATTAGGCAAGTGCTCCACAGCGGACTCCATCGCATCCCAGCCCGCACCCCCCCCGCCCCCCGCATCCCAGCCCCGGGCTGGCCTTGATTCTTTATCAGTGGACTTTCTAGCTATTTTTTCAAAGATTGCACACCTCCTTCTAGGAGTACTTTTGATGTTTAGGAACTGGCTGGACATGATTACAACTAACCCTAGCCCTGGGGGAAACAAAGGACCAGGAAGCCTAGGCCTGTGTTTCCTGGGATGCTAGGATGTGTGGCTCAGGTAGGTTCCTCCCTCACCTGCTGAGTACAAAATGTTGTCATGTGCACATTGTCTGGCCAAAACGGAAACGAAATAAAGAACTGTATATATTCCAGTGGAAAGAGAAGTTCCAAAGATAGGACAACCATGAATAGCTCATGGCCCCTGTAAACAGAGTGGTTCAGTCTCTTTGAAGCAGACACCCTGGCACAAGAGCACTCTGTATAATTTCCCTAAGTCTAGGGGTTCTTGTCTGCCCTGGAATTATAGAAATGCAGGCTGGGCACCCTGGAGACCACACCCTCTCCAAGAAAGACTCTCCTGGGGCTAGGCCTACCTAGATCTTCAATATGGAAAACCTTCAGCAACCTCCAGCCTCAAAGATCAATAGCTTGCTTACAATTCCTTCAGCCAATATTTGGTGAGCAACTATTATTATCAGACATTGTCCTGACCCTGGGGAGCAAACCTAGATGCATCGGAGTCCTCTGGAGCTTACATCAGGGAAACAGACACAGATAAAAATCCCAGAAAAGGAGTAAAATACTGAAAGGTGTTCATGGAGATCAGCACACAGCACACTAGGAAGAAGGGGGCAAGAGATAAGGAGGGGCAAGAAGAGGACACAGGGGAGGGGAACGTGTGGATGGTGGCCTGGCCATCAGACTGAGTCCACTTAAAGTCCAAGGAGTCACAGACGGGAATTCTGTCATTGACATTTTGGGCCCGTTCAATATATGGCCCCAAACCCACTTAAACCTCAAGGTTTGTAACAGTGCTCCAGGGCTGGGGTGTAGCTCAGAGGCAGAGCACTTGCTTAGCTTGCTCCAGGCCCTGGACTGGGTCCCAGCACTGAAGAAAGAGAAAGCAGAACAACCGTCTTCCATTCACCACTCTGCTCAACACCCCCCCCCCCCACCGCACCCAACACACAGTACCTTCCCTTAAGAGGTGAGGCCTCTTCCAGTCTGTCCCCAAGAAGGTGGGGCACACAGGGGAGACCTAGGCCACCTCAGCGGGGACACTCTCCCAGGACCAGCCCTCCTGATTGGGATCCTGGGGAAAGCCCAGGGGCTCTAACCTAGGCAGAAGCCCCTGGCTGCCATCTTCTGTGAGCTTATCTCTTGTGAGCTGACCCTTTGGGCGGCCCCTTCTGTCCCCACTCTGGCCGCCTGTGGATTCCAGGGCGCCTCCTGCCACACCCACTCCGCTGTTTCTTTGGTGTCCCCAGCTAAGCCGCTCGTGGGCTCCTCTCCTCCTCCGGGATGCGGGGCCGGCTCGCGTGCAAGCGCACCCCCGCGCTCCCCCGGGCGACCTCAGACCCCGGGCCCAGCATTGCAGCAAGTCTCCGCTCGCGGGTCCCCCACCAGCAACTGCTGGCGGCCACGATCGCTGGCGCTTACCTCCCTGCGCCGGGACCCAGAGCCACGCGCTCCCCAAAACCAAGAGCAGCACGGGAGCCTTCCACATCTTCCCCGCAGACTCGTCCTCTCTGTGGCCGCCTGAGGTGTCCGTGCTGGGCAGATGGAGAGGCGAGCAGCCTGGGCCCAGCCTGGAGGAGCGCGAGCCTGGGGTGGCCAAGTTCCCGGGCCGCGGCAGCACCGGGCGCAAACTTCGCAGCTGGCAACTTGGGAGCCGAGTCAGCGTTTATCTTTCCCGACGAGGGCGGGGAGCGGGTGGGCGTCAGGTGGTCCCGGCCGGGCGCACTGGGACCGCCCTCGGGCTCTGTTTGGCTAGCGCCAAAACGATGATCTCAGGCCAGGTTTAAAGTTACAGGGCCGCAGCTGCGGGGACCCAGCCCTGGCAAAATGGGCTTTTTTATTCTGTTCAAGGACCAGAGGGAAAGGCGCCGCGTGCAATAAACGGTTTTGCTTTTTAATTTTTTAAAAAAATTGCTCTATTTATTATTCTGTTTTTAAGAGGAAAGCACAAGCCTACATTTTTCTTGTCATGGGCTGAAGCGAGAAGTAAACTGATCCTTGGGTGGTCAGTAGTTTTAGAACCAAGCATGGAATTGTTCTTTTGTAAATATTGAATTTGATGGCTTAAAAAAAAAAATTGGCCGTCATCTGGGTGGGCGAGAGGCAGCTCATGCCGGTCAATTGCACCGTTGTCCACCCAACCAGGATGGGCAGGCTCAGCTGGCTGGAGGGGAGCATGGCTGATTTTGGTGGCTTTGGCAATTTTGAAGAAGAGCGAGCTTCAACTGTCCCCACCACCCCCAAATCCGTAGCTGCAGACCGGCCGGTGAGCAGTCAGATCCGGCCTGGACAGGTGGTCACTCACCTGTGTCTACTAACAGCTTGGGCTCATCCTTTTAATCCCACACTTTGGCCCCTTTATCTCCACTTAATATTGGTTTAAGCAATCTTTCCTTGATCTCAAGCACTGAGTATGGGCAACAAGAAAATAACTGTCAATTGTCGGTATTTTTTTTTCTTTTTTTTAAAGAATTGGATTGGGGGGGGGGTGATCTCTGCACCCAGTTGCCTCAACATTCCATTCAACAAAACAGTCAGAAGATTAGCACCCCCCCCTTCCTCAAGCACCACACCAGGGGTACAGTGGGTTGTTTTCAGATCGTCATCTTTGATTCCCCCTCATTCTAAATTTATCTTGTCCTAAGCATCACACCAGGGAGATTGTTTTAAATGCTCAGATTTCTGGGTTCCAAACGAAGCTCATTAAGTCAGACCATTGGGAGAATTTCTAGTTTAAACCAGTATCCCAGGGAGAACATGACCAGGGGAACAGTTGGAAAACCCTGCCCTCTAGTAGCCCTTCCCTGGGTGAATCACTGGGGGCTGGTTGCCACACTTGCAGGTGCAGGAGAGTCTCATCCTGGGGCTACAAGATAGGAACTGAGTCCCTGAAGCATGGAGAAACCTGGAGGGGGAAAGATACTCTTTCTGATCTGAGCCCCCTTGGTGATTCTTTATTATTATTTCTCCCGCATGAATACTATTTGTGGAGCGATGCCTGGGGCTAGATTCTGGTTCCAGGAAACCCAGACCCTAACCCTTTTCCCAGTGATGTGTCCAGATTCTAGAAGGTTCGTTCCATGACTTTGTGGTAAAGGATGAAGGAGGGGGAGATAATAGGGAGTAGGGTCCTGTTGGGGGCACTGGAGAAGGGGAGAGGGTCCAAGACAAAGGGAGTTCTGTGCACAGGTTCTGGGCACTCTGGGTCTGAGTAGCTGGTGAGCATGACCGGGCCTAGGAGGGGCTGCTGAGAGACCCATGGGCAGAAGTTACCTCCCTCAACATTGGAAACTCCAGGTTGAAAGAGAGAATGCTGGCCTTGGGCAGAGGCGAGACTCAGGGTCAGCTAGAGTGGAGGCCATGGAGCCTGAGACTCAGCCCAGCTGGAGGGACGAAGGAAAGGAGGGCAAGTGCCAGAAGAGTCCCCCACTCTTGTGAAACAGCGTGTGGGCTGTGAATAAGGATGAGGCAGAGATGGAATAGTGACTTTCGGGTGAGGTAACAGTCACAGCCACCCCCACTCAATGGCTTTGCCTGCTCCTAGGGATAAGCACTATCTCATTCAGTCTTCAGAACAACCTTTGATCTAGGAACAAAGTACTCGAGGAGTTTGCTTTAGAGCTGACTCACCTGGAGGGCTTGAGGACTCAAGTTGCAGGGCCCCACTCCCCAAATGCTCACTGATTTGGTCTGGAGAATCTGCATTTCTAACAACTTCCCAGGTGCTGCTGCTCCTGGGGCCCCACTTTGAGAAGCACTGTTCAGAGGACACCAGAATTGTCCAGAGTCCTACAGCCAGTGAGTGATAGAGCCACAGGGTGACCCTCTCCTGCAAATCAGATGTTGTGCTTGATTAAGGATTTGGTAGGAGAGTTCTGTAAATTGCTTTCAGGGAGCAGGAAAGCCCCTAGAGAGTAGGAAACTAAGTTGTGTAATGAGAAGGAACCAGGCCTGAACATTCCGTGTGGGCCCTTGCACCTGCGAGGTGCTAGAGATTGAGGCTGGGGTCTCTCCCTGCCTTCTCTGTGGGGTCTGTAAAATCCAGAGAGCAGTTGACTGAGCTTCTTCAGATTGTCTGAGGAGACACAGTGCTTCGAGGCTGAAGCACTCTGACCTGAACCTCCCAGGGCAAGGGCAGTTCTGTGACCATGAGTTAATCATGCACTTGGGGTACAGGCTGGGGCCTAAACGTATAGGGCAGGAATGAGATGAGGCTGTGGGTGGTGGGAGGTGCTGGGACTGAAGGAACTTGTTCTGATGGAAAGAGACCAAGTGTCTGGGAATTGAAATCAGTGCTGTATGGCCTCAGGCAACATGAACCTTAGTTTTTGCTTCTTTAAACTATGGGAGTATCTTTCCACCTGTAAGGGCTCCTCGGGCTGTAAGGAGCACAACTTCATGCTTGCTCCTGCCTGGTTCTCAGAGTCTTTGCTCCTCTGGCACACAGCTGCATATTCAGCCAGCTCTGGTGTCTCCTGCAGAAGTTCTTAAAATGAATCCAATAGGACAGGTTTCTTTCAAGTTTAGGAAACCCAGCTCACCATCAGATCACCCTCTTTGCTAGTGAAACCCTCACCTCAGACCTTATATCTAAATTGCCCTTGATCCTGCCTGACCCCTGGGACCCAGGACCCTTCTGGGAAACTGGATTACCTCGCCACTGCACTCAGGAACCAGCATCCTGCACCACAACCCCAACCTGGAGTCTGGCTCCTGCCTTTCCATGAATAGGGGACTGGCTTGGCTTTCTGGCCCACTGAGCTCCTCTGGAGCACCCTGCTGCTCTTTGGATGCTGACCTTCCCTGCTACTGTCAGAGTCATGCTATATCCAGTATTTGACCTGCCTTCTAGTGGACTGCATGCAATTTGACTTGCATTTGAAAAGCTAGATACCACTTGTCTTTCAGCACAGAGTTAAATAAGTATGGTGGTCAGTCCTTGAGTCTGTGGGGGACAGATTCTAGGACACCCAGCTCCTGAGGTATGGATCTCTGTGGATGCTCAAGTTCTTTATGTAGAGTGGTGTCATGTTTGTAGTTTAAATCATCTCTAGATTACTTGCAATACCTACTACAATGCAAATGATATGCACATAACTGTTACATGATATTTTTTAGAGAGCCATGGCAAGGCAAATTGTCTAGTGTGTTCAGAATAGATGCAAAGCCTTTTTTCCAAATATTTTCAATCTGTAGTTGGTTAAGCCTGTGGATACAGAGGGCTTACTGTATATGTTATAGACCATATTAAATATGTTTAATATGTAGACCATATTAAACACTCCATAAAAAGGAATCACAGGAAGATCGGCCTTAACTGGAAAAAATGTTTCATGACACGATTTGATAAGATTAACCATGAAAAAATTTACATAAAATTTTGTCTGTGTATTTTAACCCATATATCTTGACATTTTTAAAAAAGTTTTTTTATTTTTATTTTTTTATTTTGGGCTGGGGACAGCACTTGCCTAACATGTGCAAGGCCGTGAGTTTCATCCCCAGCATAGCAAAAAAAAAAAAAAAAAAGAAAGAAAAAAAGTTTTAACTTTTATTTATTTATTTGTGTGGTCCTAGGGATTAAACTCAGGGGCACTTTACTGAATGTCTACAGACATTCCCAGCCCTTTTAATTAGTTAATTATTTGTTTGTTTGTCATGATTTATTTATTTTTTTAGAGGAGGAATGGTTGATTCGGGCTCAAGTTTCCAGAGGTTTAGTCCATAATTGGCTGACTCCATAGCTCTGGGCCAAGATGAGACAGAGCATCACGGTGGAAGACCCGCAGAGGAGAGCAGCTCAGGTCATTCCAGTCATGAAGCAGAGAAAGAAAACTGCTCACCTCACTGGGGACAAAGCACAAACCCAAAGACACACCCCCAGCGACCTGCTTCCTCTAGCCACACCTTACCTTCCTACAGTATTGTCCAGTTAGTCTACATCACTGGATTAATCCACTGATTATGTTAGAGCTCTCATATCCTACTCGTTTCACCTCTGGGCAATTTTTTTTTTGTTGTTGTTTCAAATATTTATTTTTTAGTTGTAGTTGGACACAATACCTTTATTTCATTTATTTATTTTTATGGGGTGCTGAGAATTGAAACCCAGGGCTTCGCACGTGCTAGGTGAGTGCTTTACCGCTGAGCCACAACCCCAGTCCTCACCTCTGGACATACTTGCATTGTCTTACACAGGAGTTATTGGGGGGACATCTCTTATCTAAACCATAATGTTCTGCACCTGATCCCCAAAAGCTCATGCCCATCTCACAATGCAAAATAAATATAGTTCATTTCCAAGAGTCCCCATGGTCTTAACTGTTTCAGTACTGCCAAAAGTCCATGTCCAAAACCTCATCTGAGACTCAAGATACCAAAATGATCAAAAACAAGCCACATATATCCAATATGTCATGGCACAGAGTAAATATTTCCATTCCACAAGGGAGAAATAGGGCACATTTCCCTATTTCCATCCCTTCTTTCTGTGCCCTGTTTCTCTGTTATGTGCTTCTGAGCTCCCACCAGAATTGCCCACTAAACTCCACTTTCAACATCCTGAAGCTTTTGCATCTGACTCAACTTTCCTATGTACATATAGAAACACACCATAGTGAATCTCCACATCATGTACAACCCAAGAAACACGCTTTCAACCCAGAAAATGCTCCATAATAAGATCAGGATGGACAGGACTCTGCCTTTCCTCTGGAAATGCGGAAAGGTTACTGTGGAGTGTGATGTTCTCCCAGCTGGTTGAGAAGATAAGGAAGGAGCAAGGAGGCTTTGGAAAGTGATCCCCTTGGGCCCTCCAGGGTGGCAGTCCCCTGGGGAGATCCATGTGCATCTGCTGTCTGAGGCTTCCTGCCCTGTCCCTCCACTGGGTTGGATGTCCTCCTAGCACTAGTGGGGTCTCACCCCACCTGTGGTAGTTAAAGGGTTGAGCCCAGGATGTTCCCATAGAGGGTGGCTTCCTGTCCCCTTTGATAAAGTCACAAGTTCCTTAAAGCCATGAGGTTAGTTTACTGACATATCATTTTCAAATATATAAAGTATAATATAATATAATATAATATGATATAATATAGTATATCAGCCTCTGCTGCTACTTCCTAAATGTCTGTGAAAGGAAAGCTTGTGATTTTGTCTAACTCTCTGGAAGGTCCTCACTAGAGAGGAACCCAGCCCAGCCCAAGACTTGGAGATTGAGTGATTGGCACGTGGTCTATACAGACAGCCTGACCAGACAGAGACAAGATGAATGAGTGACTTCCGGGATGCTGGGAAAGTCCTGCTGGCACATCCCCAGATCTCATCCCACTTCCCAACACTGGCTGGGCTAGGGCTGGCCTAGGGCTAGCATTCCGTGGAGGTGCAGTCTTTGGCTTAAAGCCTCCGTCCCTGTTGACTGCAAGTTCTCCCGGGAAGAGCGGCGCCTTGGCACACACAGTCATGTGGACCTTGATACAGACGGGATCTGGGTTTACTGCTGGGTCTGGGTTTGCTGCTGGGTGGCTACGTTGGGAAATCTGAGACTGGGTAATTTATGGAGAAAAGAAATGTATTTCTCTCAAGTCTAGAGGCTGATAAGGCCACCATCGAGACCACAGGGTCTTCCTGTGTCATTACATGGTGGAAGGTAACATGGCCAGGAATAGCAGGAAGCAGACTCAGACCTTTCTTCTTGTAAAGGCATCAATGCCAACATGGGGTTCACCTTCATCTAACTCTGATTAATTCCCAAAGGCCCCACCTTTGAAGACCACCCACGTATAAATTTGGGGATTAAATTTCCGATACATGAAATTTAAAGGATACATTGAAACCATAGCAGATGCATCTCTCTCCCTCTTACAAGAAAAGGTTTGATAAAGTATCCAAGGAACTGCTTTCTTGGATACCCTGAGAAAGAGAAGCCAGATACAGTGGTGCAGACCCATAATCATAGTCACTTGGGGGACTGAGGCACACGGATTGCAAGTTCTAGACCAGCCTCAGAAACTTAGCAAGGCTTTGTCTCAAAAAATAAAAAGGGCTGGGAATGTGGAGCAATGGTAGAGCAATGGTAGAGCACCCTTGGGTTCAATCCCTGGTACCATAAAGAATAAAAATATAAAAGAGATAAAGTGTGCAAAATAGGAAGCCCCAGGTTGCTAAAGACACGTTTCACCAGTGCTGTACATTTTTTGGTGAAATGGGTCCTGTTGACTGCGGTGACTGCTGGGTTTGGCAGGAGCCTCCCTTCCTCTGGCCATCCTCTGTCAGACAGACACGACGGGTGCCCAGGCCTTGGTCGGCTCTGCTCTTACCCGCTCCCTTTGCTA
The DNA here is from genome assembly GCF_047511675.1 of Marmota flaviventris. NCBI lineage: Eukaryota > Metazoa > Chordata > Mammalia > Rodentia > Sciuridae > Marmota > Marmota flaviventris. Next base: position 10,128,799 of record NC_092507.1, on the reverse strand, counting down.
GGGGAAGGTTGAGCCTTCAGGACTGTGTCTCCTGTGGCCCAGGCGGGGCCCTGTGGCTGAGGACAAGGAACAAGGTGTGATTGTCAGTCTTTCCCGGCTCTATTAAAAGCACCCAGCTTTTGCTTGAAGAAATAAGGAAAACATTCAACTCGCGGATCAACAGGCTTCTGTGCTGTCTGTTGTCCTGGGACGTCCTTGGCCCTCGTTGCTGGACGCAGTCATGTGTACAGGGTGGACATCACACCCTGTGGGAGAACTGAGCGTTGCTCTGGGCCAACAGGGTGGACGTCACCTTTTTGGTGATAGGGAGACACCCCATCTTATATACTCCGCGTCTGATGTGGCTCCAAAGAAATGCAAGAACTCCTCTGTCCCCTGCTGATTTGTCTCCTGCAGCTCATTGCATATATACATACTGCCCTTCCCCCAGCCAAAAGAAAGGTGGCTGAACCTACCGGTTCATTTGAATCCAGGTGTCTCTGATGGTTTTTGGTGAAAGGGTCCTCAACTACTTCATTGGGGACACAGAGTCAGGCGGATCCTCTGCTTGTTTTTAAGATAAATACTGAGCTTTAAAGGGCAGAGCAGCAGCGGGGAGATCGGTTCACCTTATATTCTGCCAGCTGTTACCCATGTGCCGGGCAAGGTGACAGCAAATTGCTACTGCCACCAGGTCCGGCGCCACCCAGCCTGGAGTGCTGGTCCCCAAGATGAGGCCCCAGGCGCTGGCCCAGGCCCCACCCCGCCTGCCTGTGATGCGTGGAACACCTTTGGCATAACCCAGATCTGGTTGGTAAATGAGAATCTCTTTTGTTGAGGTCCAAATCTGTCTTAATCACCGCTCAGGAATCCAATTCAAATATTCAGACTTCAGAATCTGCCAAGAGGTGGGTTTGGCCATGACAGGAAAACAGGAAGAGGCTTTAAAGTTAATAAAGCTGGAAGAAAACAGCTTTTATGTTCGCCGTGCAACCCCACAGCCCTGCCGCCCAGCTGCCTCCAGATCAGGGACGTCCCGCAGGGAGGGGGCAAGGGCTCTCCTTGTCCCGACAGCCTGATTAAGTTTTCTGGGGACAGGCAAGAGGCACAGGGAGTTTCTGGGAGATGTTATTGGAGCGCATTAATTGTTTTCCTTCACAGACCCGGGCAGCCTGGTCACATGTCCATGACTGGCAGTGAGGGCCGCAAGCCACCACACAGACTGTCCGTTCAGTGGACAACTGTCTATGGAACGTGGAGTGTGCAGCCGGCAGTGTCCTGGCCTGTGCCAGGACCTGGCAGGTGGCTGTGTCTGAGGCTCTTATGCTCTGAGGTGGGGGGACAGAGGATACGTGCAGAAATTCAAAAAAGGCCAGAGGTTTGCTGAGTGTCCTGAAAAAGAGAAAAGTCCAAGGAGTGAGCAGCGGTGCTCACCATGGGCAGCACTGGCCCTCCAGGGGACACCGGCAGGACAGTTCCTGGGCATTCATTTCCAGATTCTCAGCAGTCCTGTGTCCCCTTTCCTCACATACGTCCACCTCCTGGCCCCAATGTCCTTCTCCCACTTCTCTCTAGAATGACTGACCTCTCAGCCATGCTTGATCCCCCAAGGGTGTGTTGCCTAGGGAGGGTGAGACCCTCTAAGGACACAGAGGGACACTTTGGAATATTGGTGAATTCTGTGCATTTGTGTGTGTGTGTGTGTGTGTGTGTTACTGGGGATCAAACCCAAGACCCTGCGCATGCTGGGCAAGCACTCTGCCACTGAGCTACATCTCAAAGGTGGGGGGGGGGTTTGGATGGTGAATGGGATGGGATGACATCATCAGTGCAGAGCCCCCATGATCCGATCTTGGTGGCTTTATAAGAAAGAGAACAGAAGATGCACAAACACACACGCACTCACTTGCATGCACACAGACACCAAAATGTGAGCACTCCTGGCTCTTGCCATGCTCTACCCACCTGGGGACTCTGCCAGTAAGATGGACATCATCAGATGTGGCCCCTCGACCTTGGATCTTGAGAACTGTGAAACGGACCCAGCCTGCAGCACTGTGCTGTTGGCTCCAGAAAATGGATGGACACGGTGTATGTGCAGCCTCCCTAAGGCCAAGTAGCCTCTGCCAAAGGAGGCCTTGGCATCTTTTCCTGGTACAGGGACGCTTCTGTCCCATGTGAGGCCTAGCTTGGTATCGGGAGATTTTGGCCCATGTTGGGTCATTCAGAATTCAGGGGGAGAGAGTGTGACAATATTAGTTTATGACCCAGCCTCTTCTGTACCCTGACTCTTGACTCAGATTCATTGCTGTGGGGCGAGAACCCTGGGCAGGCTGCAGCACCTGGCTTCAAACCACAGACAAAGTCACCCCCTGCCTCATCTGTCCATGTTAGAATTCGTAAGAAGGTGTTCAATAACGTGGCATGCTCACCAGGAAACAAATCAGACTCTTGACAAAAAGGAAGTCTGATTTGGATGACTGATCTGATAAAGGAGGGTAGAGCTTTGCCAGTTAGGTGTCGGGGGAGAAAGCTCCCATTAATTCAATGAGCAAAATTCTCAGCTCTGTGAATTTTTGTGAAAATACATATAAAAATACATATAAGAAGCTAAAATAAGTTTATTTCAATGCATTGGCAAAGGTCTCCTGAAGTGAGAACGGTCATGATTTTCCACCCATTATTTGAGTTGATCCAGTTAAACAAAGTGCCTCTAAGTGAAAGGATAATAAGTAATGAATAGTCACTTAATAATTCTTAGTGATACCTTTTAGGAATACTCAAATGACTTAGCAACATATCTTTTTTGAAAACCAAAAGGTATTTCCCAGTACAATAGAAAGAAAACGTCCCCCTCCAATACAATAATCTAATTAGCATTATTAAATTATCATATACCGATTTATTACTGTCATCTTTGATAAATATGCATCTTGTATATAATTGAGTGAAATTGGCCTATATCCTTTTTAGCATTGTTATTGTATGACTTTAATATCCAAGCTTATTAGCCTTGTAGAATAAATTAGGGAGTGTTTCTTCCAATAATCTGTTCTTTGAAGGTTTGGAAGGGCTCACCTGGAATGCCTATGGGGTTGGTGTATGCTCTTCTAGTCAATTACTTTTATTTATTTTGAGTTTTAGTTTTTTTGGGGGGACAAGGTCTTGCTGTGTTGCTTAGGTTGGTCTCCAACAGGGGTCAAGCAATCCTCCCACCTCAGCCTCCTGAGAAGCTGGGACTATAGAGTTACCACTGCACTCAGACGTTTATTTATCTGCTGCTGGGTTGATCCAGGACCCTGCGCATGCTAAGTGCACTTTCTACCACTGCGCTACACCCCCAGCCCCAATTTTGTATACTAATTCTACTATTTTTTTCCGAGTACTGAAGATTTAACCTAGGGTGCTCCACCACTGAGTTATACCCCTAGCCCTTTTTATTTCGAGATAGGATCTTGTTTATTTGGTTAGTCTCCCTCTCTCTCTCTCTCTCTCTCTCTCTCTGTCCCTTTAAATTTGTCTTGCCAGAAGTTTTAAGCTTTTTTATTTCAAGAAGCAAGATCTGGCTGTGTGAATATGACTTGTCAGGCACCGTTCTAAGTGCTTTACATGTATTAGCTAATTTAATCTGGTGTATAAATTACTGTCTCATTAAGCTTCCTATTTTTCACATTTTCTATCTTTTTGTCTGTTTTGCATTCTTCAGGTCTCGATTCTCTCTGTCTCTCTGTCTCTCTGTCTCTCTGTCTCTCTCTCTCTCTCTCTCTCTCTCTCTCCCAGTTCCCCCATTCTCCCTCTAGTTTCCTGCTTAACACATCCACCAAGTTTCAATGATCAGATCTTTCTATTCAGCTCTTTCTGTGCCGTCTGCCTGGTCAGATTTTTAGGTTTCTTGTTCTTTGCTCTCTTCTTTTCTTTCTTTTTCTATAAAAATGTCATTCTTTGGGTTTTGTATCTTACAATTCCAATATCAGAAATTCCTAGGATCCTGCATCTGTCTTTGGGGAGCGCTACTTCTCTTGCCCCCCAGTGTGGGGGGGAGCCTCTGTTGGTTGGACGTAGTCTGCGGGGATCCTGGAGCTCTTGCGGGGATCCTGGAGCTCTTGGTGATACTTTCCTTCCGAAAGGATTTGCACTGTCGCTACACTGTGCGCACTGGAGTTCCCTCTGAGAACCAGGGCTCAGTGGGAGTCCCAGATTCACCTCCCGGGTCTTGCAGAGAGCTGGGGCTTAGCGTCGGGCAGGTCCTCATTCCATCTGCCATTGTCACAGGTGCTGACTGTTCCCATTCAATATTCTCCTCCCTTCCCTCACTGACCTTGGAGATTGTCCTTCTTTTCCTACAAAGCGAGCAATGCCTGGAGAAATGTTTATTGTAATTTTCCCAAGACCTAGTTAGATGCAGGGGAGGATCCTTCAATCACACTGGTTTGCCATGCTCCTGGGAGAGAATTATATGCATTTTTAATCTTTAGATTACATCAAAGAGAAAATCTGAATTAAGTGTTTTTTCCCCTTGTTCCCCAGGGATTGAACCCAGGGGCGTTCAATGAGCCACATCCCTAACCTTTTTAAAATATTTTATTTAGAGACTGGGTCTCACTGATTTTTCTCAGGGCTTTACTAAATTGCTGAGGCTGGCTTTGAACTCCTGATCCTCCTACCTCAGCCTCCTGAGCTGCTGGGATAACAGGCATGTGCCACCGTGCCTGGTGCCTGAATGAAGTGTTTTTGTGGTGTGTGTGTGTGTGTGTGTGTGTGTGTGTGTGTGTTGAGGATGGAATCCAGGGCCTTGAACATGTCAGGCAAGTGTTCTACCACTGATCTACAACCCTGTTCCTGTGTCTTTAACCCCTTTTGTACACCACTTAAGAGTCAAGATTTCACCAGCAATAACATCTGACTATATTTATTTATTCATTTATTGGTGCTGGGCATGGAACCCCAGGGCCACATTCAGGCTAGCAAAGAGCTGTACCTCTGGGCTGCACCCCAAGCCCTGCAGTTCCTAGAATTCAATATCTCTGTTTTACTTTCATTCCCTTTATAATATGGTCACATTCTATCGAGGCAAGTAATACTAGTTTTCAATTTACCATAGCAATACGAAGTGGTCTGTAAAGAGGAATTAACTTCTATATGAAAAATGATTCAATATAAATAAATCATTAAATAAACAATCGTGCTGGTTGCTATCAAATATGGCAAAAATCATATGAGAACAAGGGCTAGGAAACACCGGTCAGTACCTTCCCCGTTCCTCAGATCACCTGTCCTCTGCAGCCCAACCCCAGAGCTCCTTCTGACCCCGTGAACAATCCAAGAAAGCTCTGTGGCCAGTGCCTCCCAGCCCCCTCCTGTGACCACCTGTCTGAGTCCCTAACTCACCCAGAACTGAAGCAAGCTCCTGAGACAAACCCAAGCCCACGCCCCCCAGGACGAGTGTCCCTTATACCTCTTTGTGCCCCCCTCAGATTTGGTCTCCTTATGTGACCTCATTACTCTGTCTCCTGTGTCCCCCTACAGGCCTGGTGTCCCTGAAAACCCGCCGGGTGTCTTCCATATAATGGGTGCTCCTCTGGCAGTTGGCCAACTCTGGTTGGATTTGGACATTAAAATGGGTTGGCATAACCAGGGGGACAAGCTGAGGTGGGAGGGAGCCACCTAAAAGGCAGACCATGCACTAGGGGGTGACATCAAATGAGCTGTTGTTCCCGGGTAGGTGGATGTTTGAGTGGAGGTATTAAGACCCCAAGTGGCTGGAATTGTGTCCCTTGGGGAGAGCAGTGTAAATTCCCTCTCTGGGGTCTGAGAGTCAGCACGTGATCATCACTGATCACCGTGTCCAGCCACTGGGGGGGCACTGAGCAGAGCCAGGCTCAGCTAATCCTGCTCCTGAGGTCACCACCAGCCCCATTTCAACATGGAGTCAGTACCTACGGAAGTGAATGGAGTCTCTGGCTGGAAAGGAAGTGGCTTCCTGGTCCCTGCTCCTGCCTTTTGAAAGTCGATATTTATTTGCAAGATGTTGTCCCCTTTTTCCAATTCTAAGTCTGTTCCTAAGACCTGGGGAAAGCACTGTGGGGATTATGTTCTTTCTGGAACTTGCTGTGGCCCAACAATTTCCCTTATTGAGTCTCTCCTTTTTCAAGTCAATGGTTATTTTTAAATACGTCTGTTTCAACAAATATTAACTGAACGACCTCTCCAGTGTGGAATTTGAGAGCCAGGCTGTGAATCAGACTGGCTGGCTTCAAGTCCCACTTCTGCCATCTGCCGTGTCCACGTCCCTAAGGCTGATATTGCCATAGCCGCTGAGTGGGGATAGCAACAGCGGCTGCCCCAGAGGGGCGTGAGTGGTGCTCAGCTGAGCTCTCTGTGGAGGTGCTAGATGGACAAGGAGAAAGGTGACGATGATGATGGCATGTGTCATGCACCATGGTAGGTTCTGGGGACACCAACAGCAGTGAACTCTGGCTTGGTCAGATGTAGCAGGCGGTGGTGGAATAGAGAGTGGGCAGTACAGTGAGGAATCCGTCCCCTGGTGTGTGTTCATAGGAGGGCAAGTCTGCAGCAGGAGCCCCCCAGCCTCTCAGGAAAGGAGGTGTGACCTGCAGATGTCCTGTCCTCGGCATGCTTCTCCTGTCCTCTGCTACGATTGGGGTTTGGAATGTTCCAGGTGAGCAACTTCCTCTGCCACATGCTCCCCCCCATGACATTCAGCCTCACTGGGGCCCAGAAACAATGGAGTCAGCCGGCCATGGACTGAAACCTCTGAAAATGTGAGTCTCTCTGCTAAGCTGATTTCTATAAAGGATTCCGTCACAGCAATGGAAAGCTGACTCCCAGCCCCTCCACGCATGAAGCCTGCCTGGCTCGCTGTGGCTCCCCAGCCCCACCTGTGGCCAGGTGGCTCAGTGTGTCTATTGCAGGGTCCATGTAGTAAGAAGCCCTCTGTGGCTGCACATCTTGTATCAGTCCTTTAATAACACGTTTTCAGCTTTAAAGCCATCAATTTGTTCTCTGTCTTTCCAGTTCCCTGTCTATTAGGTATGTGGCCTCCAAAATGGCATATGATAATCCTGGTCTCCTGGTATTTGTGCTGTATGTTGTCAAGACCATTGACACAGGGCAAAAATTATGGCACATCACTTCTGAGTGTATGCACTCCCCACCCCCATTGCGCCCCGCCCCCCCCGCCCCCCCCCAGCCATTGATCTCTGGGGAAGTCAGCTCCCATGTTGTGAGCTGGCCTCTGCAGGAGCCCAGGTGGGTTTCCTCCAACAGCCAAGTGTGCTTAGGAGCAAATATTTAAGCTTCCATTGAGCTCTGAGTTGACTGCAGCCCTGGTTGACACCTCATCTGCAACCTCATAAGAGACCCTGCCTCATAGTCACCCAGCTAATCCATGCCCAGATTCCTGACCCTCAGAACCTGCACGACAATTAATATTTATTGTTGTTGTTTGAAGTTGCCCAATTTGGGGACCATCTCTTGTGCAACAACAGATAACAACAACAAAAAAAAAACCAGTATCTTTTCTATTACATCCGCACTTCCAAGGGGAGACAGGGGTGTTATTGATCGGCTTTCCACAAATCCCACGCATGATTCAAGCAGAGGTGTAACAGCTAGTGGATTCCACAGGAGAAAATAGCACAGGGTGTCTGAGCAGCCCTGAGTGTGAATCCTGCCCCTGCCGATCCCACCTCCAGCATGGCCATGGCTGAGTCACTGAGCCTCTCAAGCCCAGGAAAAGGGGATAATGTAAGGCTGTCCTAAGGATGAAAGGAAATCGTGCTTGTGGGGGGCCTGAGGCAAGCCCACCTCACAGGACCTCTGTTAGCGTGAATTACGCCAACCTTATCATGAAGTCACAGAGGTGTTGCGGGGGGACATGACGTGGGGGGACGGGAGGACCTTGGTTCTGAGAGCTAAGTGGGATATGTTTACAAAATTGCAAATGCAGATTTGCCTTTTGGAAGTCACCCTAAATCTCGTGTTGATTTCAACAAAGTGAGCTCACATACAGCAGCTCTGTTCACAGATTTGGTTGAAGGGCATTTGGGACAACGGGTCCCTTTCAGAATGGGCCTTTTTAATTTTTCTCCCAGGATGGACAGAGTCTGATTATTTTATCAAGAGCTCCCCACCACCACCCCACAAGTGACACGTCCCCGACAGACATTCAGGCGCTTGAAAGCAAGCGTAATGCCCCAGTGTGGAGTTTACTTGGCTAATTTTAAACCCCTGGGCATCCATCATGTACTTAGCTCCAAATTATATGGTGGACCTGGGCTTGCTTTTCTTAGGCTTCATCTGTGCAGCAGGTAAATAAAACCTCCCTGTCTGTGAAGGAAACATGACAGGTCTTATGAGGCCTCCGCGTCTCCATCCTCCTCTGGCAGGGCTGCAAGTCACCTGTGTAGGCAGCTGTCATCCAGCTATGGGGCAGTCTGACAGTCCTGGGATCATGAAGGGACCCAGGACAAATAATAGTCCAGGTTAATGGAGGCCACCAAACCGGGAGATAGCCTCTGGGTAAATCATTGCAAAGCCAGCCTGCTCGCTCTTCAGCCTTTGGAAATAATGGCTTAGGGGCTTAATGCAATGCCCATTTCGGCCACGAGGGGGCAGCAGGGGAGCACTCCGCCGGCCGGGCCGGGGCCAGGCAGGGACGGTTTGGCATTTTCCTGCCTGTCCCCCAGGAAGACGCCTGGAGACAGGACAAATATAGAGTAAACAATTGTCGGAGCCTGCAATTTGGGTGCCACAGCTTCAGATGTCAGCTTCTTCTCTTTGTGACTTCTTGTTTTTTTAACATCTAATGAGAGGGAAAGGCGCTGGTGTTTGGAAATAGAAATCTCCTTTTTCAGGTCAAGGTCTAGGCTCAGATTTGCCTGCTTGGAGCGGCGCCCTGTTCCTTCTCACACGAATTAATAAACGTGTTCGCTCACATGACAATAATGATGGAGCCTCCACCCCTATGTGCCAGGCGCTCTGTGGGCCACTGGAGGGCCAAGGGCACCTGGTGGAGTGGGGAGGAGGTGCTCCCAGGGCCTTGGGGAGGAACTGGGTGGGTGGGACTGAGTGGGCAAGGTGAAGGTCCCTGGGCACTTCAGAGCCCAGGGCAGAGGGGAGGGCATGAGTGGAGGCTCTCCGGCTGCAGGCAGCCCAGGCCTGTCCACCTCTACTGCTGTCACCAGGGCCAAAGCCACTATCACCTGGGCATTCTCACCCGGCCCCCTGCTTCTCCTCAGACCCCCTTAAATATCTGTCTTGGTGACAGCTGGCTCTTTGAAAATGTTAATCAAATCAAGTCTGTCCCTTATGTAAACCCCCTCTGTGGTTTCCCATCCCCCCCCCCTCCTGGGCTCCCAAACTCAGCCTCCTCTTCCTCTCCTGGACACACCATGTTCTGACAGCCTCTCATGCCCTTTGCCTTCCAGGCACCCTGTCTTCTTTTTAACTCCAGAAATTTTCTGCCTCAGGGCTCTCAGATCACTCTTCATTCTACCAGGGCCTGCTTCTCCCGCAGGAGCCCACGCAGTCCCATGGACCCTCAGCGTAGGAGGGCGCCTCGTGGGCTTCAATCTCTGAAGGCGCCATCTTGAAGCGCTCAGTAGATCTGGACTGAGGCCCCATGTTTTCGTTTTGCTCTGGGTCCTGTGAATCGTGTCGTGGGTCCTGCCTCTGCACAAACCCTCTGTTCTCTGCAGGTCTGGGTCCTTCAGGTCTCCTCCACTCAAACCTCACCTTCTCAGAGAGACTCTGTGTGGACACCTGGCCAAAGGAGCCCTTTGGTCTCCCTTTGGAGTTGTTCTATCTCCTAATGAAGCCACCCCTGTGAGAAATGGCCTTGTCCTTTAGCTCTCTGCTGTCTGCCCCCTCTTGTCTGCCCATGACGGTGTCCCCATTCAAAGCCCAGAACTGCCCCCTGCCCCTGTTGTGCAGGTACCTGAGCTGAGTGGAGGAGACAGAACGAGGGAGGAGGGAGGGCTGAGACTGAGCCGCAGGGGCCTGTGAGCCCTGGGCCTGCAGCTCACCCTCTGTGGCAGCTGCCCTCCCTGAGCGCACCCCACAGCTAATTCCTTGTCCCTGGTACTCTCAGCAGATTCCTTCTGGGATCTGCATGTGGGTCATGAATCTTTTTGCGTGTTTGTTTGTTTTCTTGGTTTGCGGTGCTGGGGCTTGAACCCACGGTCCGCCTGCACATGCCAGGCAAGCGCTTTGCCATTGAGCTACATCCTGCCTTTCTTCAGTTTTTCTTTGAAACAGGTTTCCAGGATGTTGCCAAGACTGGCCTTGAACTTGTGATTCCCCCTCCTGCCTCAGCCTCCTGAAGCCACCAATTCTAAAGTTTCCTATCCCAGTTGGCTGATGGCTAGAACAAACATCAGCAGCCACCTGGAGACTGGTTGGCATCAGCGTCAGTAACATGTGGGGACAAAGGAGAAACGAGTCAGAGTGATCTCTCTCTCTCTCTCTGTATTTATGGTGCTGAGGATGCAGCTCAGGGCTGTGCACATGCCAGGCAAGTACTCCACCACTGAGCTGCACCCCCAACCCCATCAGAGTAATTATCTGGTTTGGGGAATGGGGCCTCTTTATCCTCTAGGGGACAACAGAGCTGGGCACTCTTTAGTCTCACCATGTTGCCTAGACTGGTCCTGAACTCTTGGGCTTGGGACTCCTGGGCTTGGGGCTCCTACTCGGCCTCCTGAGCAGCAGGGACTGCAGGGGCACCCAGCTCTTCCCTTTTCTCAGCACCCGTGTGCAGACTCGGGCTCCCCCATTCCATGCCAGCATCTGTCTGTCTGTCCTCTTAGGTAGCACAGACCTTCCTGCCACGGATGAGCTGTGAAATTCTAGACCAGAACCAGAAGGAGCGAATTCCTGATCCATGGTTGATCCCACCCAAGTCCCCAAAGCCAGAGAAGAAATGCCTGGCATTTGCCCTCCCCCTGGGAAATGGCCCTGCTAAGAGGCCGTCCTGGGGGCAGGGAGCAGGCTCCACAGAGGCAGGGCTGATCCTGGCTTCCTGAGTCTCTCTCTGGAGCTTCATGAGGATGGAGTTGGGCTTGTTACTGACTAAGCATTCGCAGGATCATCTCCAGGTTGGAGTGGCCCCGGGCAGGGCCCTTGAAGGGCGTCTGGAGTCGCACAGCTGCTGCCCCGAGTCTGTTTTGCTAACAGATGAGGTTTCTTCTGAAATTTCTCCAGCGCAGAAAAAAATAGCTCGGTTAAGCCTCTGGCTTCGGAGACCAAGGGTTCAACCTGCGTTGCTTCGGAGTGTTCAGTTAAAATGTGACTTGATCATATCCACGCTGCTGCTTGTGGCTGACTTCCCAGGGCTACAGGGCAGGGCCGTCTCCCTCCTGGTCACGAGGAGGCTCTTATCCAATTTATTCAAGAAGACCTTTTTGACCATCCAGCTGTAACAAGCCCAGTGGGAGGCCCACCTCGGGGGGGGGACTGAGTGAGGAGAATACTTGCTGTCCAGTGTCAGGCAGAACTGGGCATGTGTGTGTGACTCCCTGTATCTACCACCAATTCGTGGGAGTGTTGCTACTAATTTCATTTGATAGCAGAGGAATTTGAGTCCTAGAGACAGGTGGAGCCACAGGCTGAGTCACCCAGTTCAGAGGTGGCTTGTGCCCCAAGGATGTGTGTGTTGGAAGATTGACCTTCAGGGTAGGAGTGTTGCTGGGGACCTTGAAGAGATGGAACCTAATGAGAGGTCAATGGAGACGTACCCTTGGAGGGACTAAGGCCATTCTTAGGGGACCCTGGAGTTGGTTCTTTTGAAAGAATTGTTATGGAAGAACAAATCTAGCAGCCACATCCAGGTCTCTTTGACTTCCTGTCTGTTGATGTGATCGCTTGCTCGGGTGACCTCCTGCCATGGCAATACCATCACTTTGAGGTCTTCCGTGGAGTCAAGCTGATATGGTGCATGCCCTGAACCTCCAAAATTGTGAGCTTAATAAACTTCTTTTCTTTTTAAGTATGCAGCCTCGGGTATTTCATTACAATAATGAAATACTTAATATATATAATGGATTAATATACCTAGCTAATAAATGCATCACTAGGACTGGACCCGTCCAACTCCAGTGCCCAAGTTCATGAGCATCACCCATCAGCCCCTTAAACACTTTTCTGAGACAGGAAGAAAGATAGTGACCTAAATCTTGGACTTTCCCTGCAGACTCAAGTAGGGTCCAATAGCCACAGTGAAAACAAACCACCTTATACTACCTATCTTGTCTTTGGAGGAATTTCCCCATTTGCTCTACCCAACCGAGAACCTGACATTGAATACTTTTTCTGGCATAGACTTGGCGGGGGTGTTGCCTGGAGATGGACAGGTTGTATACCACTTGCTTATCTGCTTAGTCAATTTTCTGTTGGCGTAACAACACCTGAGACTGGATCATTTAGACAGAGTAGTTTCTTTGGCTCATGTTTCTGGAGGCTGGAGGCCAAGACCATGGCACTGACTTCTTCTTGGCTTCCGGTGAGGGCCTTCTTGCTGCATTATAACTGGCAGAGGCGCAAGAGGGCAGGAGCAAAAGAAAGCCAAGGAGGCTCAACTTGCTTTTATAACAAACCACTGGGGCAAGAATGGCACCTCCCATGAGGCACCAGGTTCCAACACTGCTGCCTTGGGAATCCAGGTCTCAACACACAAGTTTTTGGGGGACACATTAAACCGTAGCACACGCTGTTCACATAAACCCCCCCATGCGAGGGCTAATTGCACTCCTGTATGCAGTGGCCCTCAGCTGGTATTCATTGCCTTAGTGAAGTCGTTCAAAATAAAGGGAGTGAGAGGGTGAAATGAACTGGAGAAAGGCGGAGAAAGATGATCAAGAATAAGTACAACCAGGCTAGATGTGGTTCAGTCAATGCCAACAGTAGGAAAGAAAACAACTTGTATTCGTTAGCTGTTGCTGCATAACAAACGACCCCCTCCCCAATTTAGTAGCTTAAAGCCACAAACATTTATTATCTCATAGATTTTGTGGCTCAGGAATTCTGGAGCTGCTCAGCTGGGTGGTTCTGGTTCAGGCTCTCTCTTGAGACCACAGTTCAGATGTCAGATGGGGTTGCAATTGTCTGGGGTAGAGAACCTGCATCCAAACTCACTCATGGTTGTTGGGCGGGGCCTCGGTTTCTCACTGTGGGTGGAGCTCTCAGCTCTATGCATATGGGTTTCTCCACAGACTGTCAGGTGTTTTTACCACATAGGAGCTGACTTCTCCCAGAGGGAGGAATTTGAGAGAGAGAAGAGAATGAGAGTGAGTGCCCAAGATAGAAGTTGCAGTCTTTTTATGACCTAGCACCAGAGATGACATACCTATGCTATTGGTTCAGGGACCACCCCAGCACAGTGGAAGAGGGGACTACACAGGGTGTGAATACCAGAAGCAGGGACCATCTTGGAAGTTGGATACTACCCAATACCCAACAAGAACACTAACATCCTTAGAAAATAAAATTTCATAGCCAGTGCCTGGATCCACCATCTTGGTTTTCTAAAGTCTTCAGGCCCTCCAGGAATTTCAGCCAGTGAACTCTCTCCTTCCTGATAGTTGACTGAGCCATCATGGATAAGTTCAACCAGGCCATATGTGGTTCAATCAATAGGGAAAAAAAAAACAACTTGTATTTGTTGGTTATTGCTGCATAACAAATTAACCCTTCCCCAATTTAGCAGCTTAAAGCTGCAAACATTTATTATCTTGGCTCTTGGTTCTTTCTAGATTGGCTTTGAGCAGTTGGACTTTGGTCTTATCTCCTCTTTTTTCTTAGCCAAACTCACAGATTTCATGCATGGGATGGACCTGAGGTCTGAACACCAAAATAAGCGAAGGCTTCTCATCCTCTTATGAGGCCTCTGAGAGAAGAACCTGCTAGAAACCAGGCCTTCCTTCTTCATCTAGCAAGTGATGTAGTTGTGTTTGGGTTTGTTGTTAGCTGGGCTTCTTATGTAAGATCCTTAAACCAGCAGCTATGAAGAAGTTTAAACCTAGAGCCACTTGAGTCTGGGTTCAAAATCCAGCTTTGACACCTCAAGGTCATGAGCATGGGAAAGCTAGGTCACTTATTTCCCTAACTTGCATTTTTAAAAAAAGTGAGATAATATCTAAGTCCCAGGATTGAGGAAAGAGTTCAATTAGATGCCACGTGAAAATGGTAGCCTGGTGGCCCCAAACTTAGAAGTCACCCAGTCAATGGTCATTAGCACTGAAACTATTGTACCACATAAAGAAACAACCTGAGTGCTTCGATTCCATGTTTTTCAATTTTTTTTTTCAGAATGTGAATTTTTAATATAAGAAAATGCTCAGTTTCAGCTATAAAAATGATAATGTTAAAAGATGTGCTGCAGCCTGAGCTGAGGTTTTATGACAGCCCAGAGCCTGAGAAGATTCTGAGGACCCATTTTTGCAAGGAAAGTAATGGGGGGGAAAATGATGGAGCTATAAAAATTCCAATTTGCAGTTAACTTTTCAGGAACACATTTTGTCCCAAAAGTGAGGGGCAGGTGCATCCCAGATGAGATGAAAAAGCCCCTTCACCCCCTCTCGGTTCATTCATTCCTTCATAATCGGGCAATTGGTATTTTTTTGGCCAAATAACTGCCTGTCTGCAGGTGTGATCTCTTAGAAACGATTGCCTCGGACTTCTTGTCTGAGGTTCTCATCTGCCCCGTGCTCGCTCATTAAAGGCACATTCTTATTTTCAAGGCAGCAATTTGACCCACCCCCACTCCCCCTTCCAATATGCATTGTCATTCTGTGCGGAGGAATCCATCCCTGAGTTCCACACTTCAGGATATTGAAAGTCTCTACAACTCCAAGGCAAGTGTCACCCATCGACAGCTCCCGAATAACTAATCAGGATAGGGAAATGGAGCGTCACAAGGCAGAGCTCATTTTCTGCTACAACAGGGCTCGGGATTAAGCTAAAAGGTCCCGTTCACCTTCTCTTGCATTTGAGGGTTGAGGGTAGACCAGATACCCAAGAGGACTCTGCCTGTAAGGCCTGGGAACGGGGTGGTGAGTGGGTCATTAGGTGCCACTTCCAATGAGCCATACCCCCTCAAAGGTGATGAAATCCACCTCTGCTGAAGTCATTTGCTTCTTAGAGGTCAGACTGCTGGCCTCCTCTTAGACACTGGAGAGACTCCAAATTCAGCCTCTCCAATCTGATTCGAGAGGCCCACATTCTTCTTTCTCCGTTAAGCCCCATGGTGACTAACGACATTTCCACGGGGAGCCGCCTTGTCAAGATCACAGCTCAGGGGCTGCTAAGAACCAACCAGGACTCAGGCCTGAAGCTCAAAATCTGGCTTCTCATTTCCTGTCTCCCCTCCTAAGCACCTGATTCAAGACCTTATGTGTACACAGCAAGTGCTCAATAAATGCTAACTGACTGACATGGTTTTTGCACATATAATTAGCTGGTTTTGCTCCATCGAGTTCTGTCCTTGGGTGATTTGAGGCCTGCCCAGGCCCCGCTCACTTTTCCCTCTGCCTCCGGTCACGTCAGAGGCCCAGCTGCTGCTAGAGAGAGCTAGTCGAGGACCCCAGGAGAGGCCATGGAGCTTGGCCTCCTTCCAAGCTCCAATAAACTTACCGAATTTCAAGAAGGGCCAGGGGAGAGCCTGGCATGAAGCCGAAGGTGGAGGTTTGGGGAAGCAGGCAGAGCTGTGGGCACAGGGACCAAACTGACTCCAGCTAACGCCTCTTCCTATGGTGTGTCCCCCAGAGGCTCATGCACTGGAAAGCTCGGTCCCCATAAGGCAATGGTGAGACTGTGGCAATTTCAGGAGGTGAGTTCTAGTGGAAGGTAAGTAGGCTCCGACCTCAGGAGGAGGACTAAGTCTGTCCCCTGGGAGTAGATCAGGTGTCTTCTGTGTTTGCTTGCACATGTGCCCCTCCAGACATGCCAAGTTCCCTTTTTGCTTCTCTGCCACATTATAATGCAGCCAGGAGTTGCCTGCCAAAATGCTAGCACCATGCTGTGTGGACTCTACAGCTGCCAAAATCATGAGCCAAGTGAACCTCTTTACTCTGTATTTCCCAGCCTCAGGTATCCTGTTACAGCAACACGAAACAGACTAATACACCTCTCACTGAGGCTTCTTTGAGGAGCATATTAGCCTCTTTGTGTGGAGGAAGGGCTAGAAAGAGATGGAGATTCGTTTGCCCAAGTTCCACAACTAGCAGGTGATGGAGTTAGGAATGAGACCAGGTCTACCTGACTCCCTGAGCCCAAGGCATCAGCCATTTCAGGAATTCTGGGCCTGGTCATGAGGTGATCTCCAGAGAAGAGGCAGCAGAGGCCTGCTTCCTGAGACATTCTGGATTCAATTTCTGATACCAAGAGCAGAGTGTAAGCTCCTAGTTATTCATGTCTTCTTTATTTGTCTCCTTTTGCTGTGAATTAGAAGTTAGGGAGGGGAAAGACTGTAATGGCTTGCTTTGCATCTCTGGTGTGTTTTCTCCATCACTTTGGGGTATCCAACGATGCAGTTGCCCTGTGACACTACCTACCTGGAGGTGGAGGCAAGTGCCACAGGGCTCGGAGAAGACTGCCCCACTCCAGGTTCCCCTCAGGAGTCTCTGACCACCCTTGCTTCCGACCCACGGGTTATGCAGCTGGGTTTCCCATGGCCCCTCCCCAGGGGTGGTGATTGGCTAGAACGGCTCTCGGAAGTCAGGAGAACATCTCACAGGTTGTTATGAAGGATGCAACCTGGGGCAGCCCAATGGAAGCCCTGTACAGGGCAGGTGGGAGTCCTGGGGACAGGGGCAGGGCCTCTGGGCCCTCCCAGCTAGTCTGCCCCCATGGTCTGGAACTCTGAATCTCATGATTCAAGACGTGTACAGACCCAATCCCAGCCTCCCTCCCTCCTCTGGAGGCCAGTGGGGTGGTGGGGCGTGGGGAGTCCTGAGGGTCCCCATCCTCTACCTGCTTGTTAGGGAACCCACCCTCAGCCACCTCCTTGCATTCTACAAGCTCAGAGCTGACCTAAGGGGCTCTTTATGAATCACAGAAGACTCTCCTGTCCCTCGGGCACTTCCAGGGGTTTGCAGAGCTCTGTGCCAGGAACCAGGAGCAAAGGGCCAATGAACCTTTGTGGTCCTACAGAATCCAAGGTGACCCTTTCAGCCCTCTGCCAGGGCAGCGCACACCTCAGGTGTCCCCAGAACTTCTAATAAAGACACTCAGCTTGACAGCAGAGGACACAGCAGCTCTGAGACTGAGGGCAGAGCAGAACTGGCCACCAGGAAAACTGTGGAGTCCAGCGAAGCTGCTGCTTCTCCGTCCTTGCTCTGGTTATTTTCCCAGGTGCAAGACCCAAAGCCTGACTCCGGCTTCCACAGAGTTTCAGCAAAAGTGGGACTTGATTGGCTCGTGGAGGGGTGAAGTCTCAGAGACCACATGTCATGGTTCCTCCCGGTTCTCACTCTGCCTCTCACCAGTTTGTTCCAGGGCTCCGCGCTGGTTCAGGGCCCTCCATGCACACAGGTGGTGCTTAATAAATACTCACCATGGTCACAAAATGGCCTTGGAGGCTGCAAGCACGATACCCTCACACCATGCATCTCAGTGGAAGATAGGGATGCTTCTCAGTGTCCGGAGCCTCATGAAACAGCTTCTTGCAATTCTTAGAGCAGCTTGGGTCACGTGCTGGGGTCAGAAGTGACCCCCAAGAGAGGAGGTGGGTCTGTGTAAGAAAAAGTCACGCGTATAAAAAGTGGTAAGGAAGGCTTTGCTCAGGCCCATGGCAACAGGCACAGGGACTACCCTGAGGGCTTTTGCAGAGAGGAGGCAGATTGCCTTCATCCTAACACAACAGGAGATGACAGAAAGGAACCTCAGGGGTGGGGGTGGGGGGGACTCTGGCTGAACTGACCTCGCAGGATTCCTGCCAAAGGCAGACCAGGGTAGCTAGATGCCACCTGGGCAATTTGAACCTGGTCAGATGTCAAGGGTTGGGGGGTTCTGGCTAAAACTGGGCTCTTGAGGGCACGCCCAGGACAGGGTCTACCTGAGAGCCCAGAGGAGCCCAACTGGAGTGTGGTCACCTGAGGAAAGGGGCCAGAGGAGGGCAGAGCAGAACTGGCCACCAGGAAAACTGTGGGGGTGCTGGGGAGACAGTCGAAGTGCCCACATGGGGATGGGATCGGGGACCCTAAACTGAAGGCGGAGGTGTTTCCTCTGGTTGAAGGTGGCCCCTTGCATCAATGTTGCAAGATGGGACCTTCGAGGGGTGATAGGGTACAAGGGGGCCCCCCATGACAATGGACTCGTGCCACATCACCCTGATAAGAGGATGGGCTGGGCCCTTACACACACACCCCCACACACACACGTGTGCTGTCTTGTCCTTCCATCTTCCAGCATGGGATGTCACAGCAAGAAGGCCCTCACAGATGCTGGCCCCTTTCTTTTAGACTTTCCAATCCCCAGAACTGTACGAAATAACCTCTGTGATTTCTAAATTACACAACCTCAGATATTCTGTTACAGCAGCCCCAAACGGACTGAGACAAAGCTCAACTCCTTGAACTGCTAGGTGGCAAATTTATGTGGGTTTGTTTAATCCCTGGACCCAGTACAGCCACTTAGTAAAGATTCCTCAGGAAGCATCCCTAGGTGTCACCCAGCCCAAGAGCCTCATTTGAGAGATGAGATAAAGACAAGAGAGGTTAGTGATTTGTTCAAAATGACAAAACGAGTTAGAGGCTGCACCAGCCCCAGGACAGATCTGCTGAGTTCAGGGCATAGTCGTCTGCTCAGAGCTATAGATGGTGACAGCCGGCCGGGTGCCGGAGCCCACAGTTGCCCACCTCTAGGAGCCCGTCAGCACACGTCAAGAATTCCACTTATCTGTTGATAAGCACAGTCCTTATAAAAAAATTAAATCATGTAACTTACGATTAAGGTATATTTAAAACAAAGGCAATCAGGCAATCATGAATGTTCATAATAGCTATGAGTAACAGCCAAAAGGTGGAGATGGCCCAAATGCCCAGCTACCAATGAACAATGGTGGGATAATATTCAGCCATAAGAGGAGGTAAGGGCTTGGGTTGTAGCTCAGTGTAGAGCACTTGCCCAGCATGTTTGAGACATTGGGTTCAGTCCTCAGCACCACATAAAAATAAATAAATCTAAACAGCTAAAAATATTTTTTAAAAATTAAAAAAAAAAGTTTAGCCGGGCAAGGTGGCACATGCCTGTAATCTCAGCAACTCGGGAGGCTGAGGAAGGAGGATCGAGAGTTCAAAGCCAGCCTCAGCAAAAGCAAGGTGCTAAGCAACTTGGTGAGACCCTTGTCTCTAAATAAAATACAAAATAGAGCTGGAGATGTGGCTCAGTGGTCGAGTGCCCCTGAGTTCAATCCCTGGTACCTGCCCCGAAAAAAAAAAAATTCTTAAAAAGTTTGAAAAAGGAGGTGAGGTGCTAGGCCACGCTGGTGGAGGGATGGACTCTGAAAGCATTTTCAGTAGAAGAAGCCAGACAGGAAAGGCTACAAATTATGTGGTTCTGTTTATATGAACTATCCAGAATAGGCAAATCTGTAGAGATAGAAAGCATATCAGTGTTTCCCAGGGGGAAAAGAGGCTGAAAGTGACCACTTAATGACCAGGGGTGTCCATTCTGAGTGATGAAAAGTCTGTGGCCATGATTACACAACATTGTAAATGGACTTATAGACACCAAGTTGTAGACATTAAAATAGCTTAAAATAAAAGGTAATAAAAACTCAAGGCTCATCGTTTCTTGGTTATTTTAATAATTTTAATATTCTTCTCTCTCTCTCTCTCTTTCTTTCTGGGCACTGGGAATGGAATCCAGGAATGCTCTACCACCGAACCACAGCCCCAGACCTTTTGATTTTTTATTTAGAAGCAGGATCTCAGTAAGTTGCTTAGGGTCTTGCTAAGTTGCTAAAGCTGGCCTCGAACCTGTGATCCTGCTGTCTCAGCCTCCCCAGTCACTGGGATTACGGGCATGAACCACTGCGCCCAGCTTAGCATTGTCTATACTCTTGAGGTTGTTTAGATTTGTTGTCTAAGTATGGTAGAAATTATGTAAAATAGTGAGCCATTGTACATCACTTCCTAACTCCAGCTCAGCGACACCATGTTAGGAGCTTGAAATTAGCCAAGGTGGGGATATTTACACACAGATACTGGAAAACACTTCAGGGCATACACTCCCCACCCCCTCATTCTCTCTGTTTCTCTCTCTCTCTCTCTCTCTCTTTCTCTCTCCACACACACACACACACACACACATACACACACACACACTCTTAAAAATTGTATAGATTTGAGAAAGTGATGGAGACAATGTTAATAATGCAGGTTAATCTGAAAAGGTGGGTTGTATTGTAGCAAATACACTATGATTTGTACCAAAAAATTAAAGGAATATTTTAGCACTTAAAGACTGTTATTTGATTCAGCAGAAAAGTTGCTTACATTAGTAATGAACTCCCAACCTACATTTTTCTTGCTTCTTCGCTCATGCAGATGAGGAGATCGATCAGCACTCATGGAACTACACTCACAAGCCAACCAAGGCAGCACCTCCTGGCTGAGTCAGATAGTGATCAGGACTCCCTTGCAGCCCGCTGGGCCAAGACATGGTCGAAAATCAACCCGAGGTGGAACATAGACATGATTTCTGCAAAAAAATCAAGAACATTCTTTGAGAATCCATTGGCAATATGAAAATTCCAGTCAAGAGTATTGTATAATTTATAATTATTTTGAAATTGTGTTATATGTCTGCAGAATCTACACACACACACACACACACACACACACACACACACGAGCCTGAGAACACTTATCAGCACGTTGCTGGTGGCATCACATTTCTAGACCTGATAGGGCTTGACCTAAATGGGTACTTGTGTCAACGATTCCCCCCAAAGTGACAATCCGACTAGAACTATCACTCGTCACTGTCAAGCCTTAGGAACAGGATGTTGGCAATGCTGAGAGCAAAAAGCACTGGTGCTTTATGGAAAAGCAGGTTCCATTAATTTCCATCGGCCAGAGGAAATGAATTCATTTCCACTCCGAGGACCAGCCTGCAGTGTAGTCTTCAGATCTCAGAAATAATCAGGGAACCCAGTTGCTGGATGTTTAGATGAATGAACAAAATAATCCTCACACTTGGTCAGCATAGATCGCAGAAAAACCACTCGGTGCCCGCATCACCTCCAGTCTCCTGGTTGCTCATCAAGGAAGCTCATAATCTTCCAGGTAAGTGATTTGGTGGGATCTACACAAAAGCCCCAGTATAAAGTGACCCCTTCCGGCCCCGTGGAGCTCTCCTTAGGCCACCCCAGGTGGAGGACAGCAAAAGACGGCATGTCCTGCTTTTCTGACCTTGCCTTCTGGGGTGAAGGACAACCTTGTCTAGTCCTCAGTGGATGGGGAGGGGATTTCAGGATGGTGAAGCACTTTAGAACTTCCCAGAAGCTTTGCAGATTATCCAGCCTAATCCTTACAGCCAATCTAAAAAGAATTTTAGAATATCGAAATCAAATTAGAATATTGAGATATTCTACAGGGCATGGGGAAGCTGAGGCTCTGAGCAGGCAGACTAATTGGTCTAGCCTCATACAACTTTAGGAAAAATCAATTTGCACTCCAGCCAGAAAACAAGCAAGGGCCAACTAACCAGTACAAGGAGGAGGGAAGCAGGGCTAAAAATTTGCTAACCACAATGGCTAGTGGGAAAATAGGACGATTATAGTCGTATGCTCTGCTGGAAGCTACGTGAATGTGCTTGCTCTCTCTCTCTCCCTCTCTCTCTCCAAAGATCCTCTTGTGCTGTACTCACCTTCTCTGACCTTGTGAGACAGTCCAATGCCTACAGGGTGGGAGGAGGCCAGGTGGGTGACGTGGCCCGGTGACAGCTACTCTGCAAGGTTATTGAAACAAGTGCCGTGGAACTGGGACAAGTGACCAGATGACTTCGAGGACTACGAGTCACCAATGGGGGTGTGGCAAAGGCATGAAGGAGCTGGACAGAGGAGTGATTCACATCCAGGGCAGGATGGGGCCGGAAGGCACGCAATGAAAACTGTGGCTTATTTATTTCTGGAATTTTCCTTGCAACACCTTCAGACCAGGGTTGAATTTGAGTCCCTAAAACGATGGGAAGCTAAACTGAACGAGGGGGTGACCACTGTAGCTTAGAAAAGAAAATGTAGGCTAGGTGGATGGGACCCAGAGGGAGGCACGAGCCTGGGGGGATACATAGCATTCCTCATGCCTATCTGGCCCCGAGTCGACTGAGAAATAAGAGGAGAGAGGGCTGGACTGTCTTTGTTGCTGAGAAAGCCCACGTGGGGGAAGGGCAAACGTACAACCAGAGCAGAAGTGGACAGGTGCACCTGCCCAGGTAGTGGCAGAGCTGGGCTGGCCTGGGTTGCCAACTCCTAGGGTAGAGCCGCCTCTGCAGAGCTGGCCCTGAGGACCACAGCCCCCAGGGGAAGTGCGGAGGTGGCTGCCCTGTGAGGACTCAGCTCCCCACGTTGCTCTGCTTCCCCGGGAGGAATGTGGGAAAGGCCAGGAGCCCCTTCCCCAGAGCAGGAGCGTTGTCACCGCAGAACCCAGGCTCTTTGAGGGTGCGTCTGGCGGCCTTGGCCTGGCCGCTGTGTGCTTGTGTCTGACTTAGAAGGTGACAAGCGCCCCTTCACCCAGGGGCTAAGGGCAAGTGCACGTCTTCTGCTTTTTCTCCTCCATGGTCCTGGGACAGCTCTGTCTGTCCCAGCCCAGATTCCAGGCCTTTGAGATACCAAATGGGGTCAATGATCAGAGAAGTGCAGGACACAGGACAGGAAAGGACAGGGAAGGTGAGTGGAATGAGGCTTCAAGGAGGGCCATGGTGCCCGGTGCAGCCATGCAGACCAAGGGAAACTGAAGAGAACCAGGGAGAGCCGCAGAGATTGGCAGAGCTGTTGTGGCCTGTGGCTAAGATCTCCTTTAATGTTATTCAAGAAGCACCAGCAAGCATAGAATTTATTATTTAATGACTTGATGTTTCAAGATGGCATTTCTTTGAACTTGACACCATAGAGACTCTTTGCATGTATTACCAGCTAATAACTGGGGTACCCACGATAGTAGGACAACAGGACTTCTTCACTGGGCACCTATACTGTGCCGGGAGCTGTGCTGGGGACGGGGGCTGAAAGCAAGTCACCATCCAGCCCTCACAGGGCTGGAGATAAGCACGTTAGCAGACACCCCTAGCTCAGTGAGGCAGGGTGCACCAGGCGAGCACCAGGCACTTGGAGACCGCAGGTGGGACACGATTAGAGCAGGAGAGAGTCCCACGTGGAGACCCAGCAGGGCAGAGGCCCGGAGGACTCGCCTGTTCCAGAGTGGGAGAGAAGGTGGCTGGAGAAGAAAGCAAAGGCCACATCTGGACACGGAAGCCCTCCACCCCTGCTCATGCTCACTCCGAGGGCAGAGGTGAGTTTTTAGAAGTTTTTACTTCAATTTCAGTCTGTAAAGCAAATTGGGGCTGTGCCACCTGTAAGGTTTTGCCCAGAGGTATTCATTCATTCATTCATTCATTCATTCATTCATTCATTCATTCATTCCTGAGCTGGGAATCAAACCCAGGGCCTTACACATGCCGCGCAGGTGGTCTGCCCCTGAGCTACACTGCCAGGCTGCCACCTGTAAGGTTTTGTAAATGGCTGATTTTTCAATGAATCATGTAACTCTTCATGTTACCAGTCTTTTGAAACAAAATTTCTTTTTTCTTCTCTCTTCTTCTTCTTTGTTTCTTTGTTGTTTTTAGGGCTGAACCCAGGGACACTGAACACAGAATCACATTCCCAGCCATTTTTATTTTTTGAGACAGAGTCTCACTAGGATGCTGAGGCTGGCTTTGAACTTGCAATCCTCCTGCCTCAGCCTCCTGAGTCACTGGGATTAAAGGTGTGCACCACGGTGCCTCACCCTAGTATTGATTTTAAAGGTTAATGAGTCTTTCTTAAATGTTCATAGCCCAATTCATTTCATACTGTTAGACCTCTATGCTTTTATGAATGCAGTTCCCTATTTCTGGAATATATTTGCTCTATCAGGAAGAGATTCTCCATCTACTTGAATTCCTATTCATTATTCAAAACCCTGTCAATCATCACCTGTTTTGTGATACCTTCTCCTGACCATCTCATCCAGATAGAATTATGCATTCTTTATGCCACTGGATTTTGTATATACTTTTTTTTTCATTGCTTCACAAGTTATTTGTGTGTGTGTGTCTGCCTACCACACTAGCTACTTGTCTGAGAGAACCATCTAAGTTAAGTTGTTTCATTATCACAATTCCCTGGCCCAGAAGAGCTTAATAGAGTATATATACATTTTTTAAAACTGAACTGAAAATTTCCAAGTCTCAAGTTCTTTTCTCATTGAAAAGAGATGGCAGGACCTGCCCTAGCAGCTTTAAAATATTTTTTAAAAATGAGAATGAAATAACCAGTAAATAAAAATACTCCAACAGAAGGCAGGAGGGACTCCAGGAAGGTCAAGGCCAGCACAGCCCTGCTTGGCCAGAGCCCCCTGCTGCTCGGCTGGATGTAAGGTGACCTTATTTGGTTCATGAAGTGTCCCAGGCTCTCCTAAGCCTTTGGCATGGGCACGGTGTGCACACCGGTGTGATTGGGGTCAGCTAGAGACAGTGCCTCGGAGCTGGTGGCATGGTGCAGACATGCGACCCCGTCTCTCCCAGCTGGGCCCCGTTGTTTTTCTCCCCTGCACTTTCCGCTCCCTGACAGCATCCAACAAACAGCACCCACTTGCCTGTGCTGCTACCCTGGCCAAGGCGCTGGCTGCCACCCAAGTCCAACCTCCTGGCAGGTTCCCTGGGCCCCCTTGAAATGAGACGTGGCCGAGGGCCTAGGTTTGTATGCACAGAAAGGAAACAGATGTGCCTCCAGGCCTAGGCTGTAGCATGCCGGTGCGGCCCCTGCTGGCTCCCTCCTGCTTCCTGCTGCCCCCTGGGATGCAGGTGACGACAGTGTCCTGGCTGCTTTGCAGAGCAATGAGGTGGAGGGAACCTGGGTCCTCCACATGACCATGTGGGGATCAGGGCTGCCTAAGCTGGGACACATACCTTGAGTTTCCTCTCAGCAAGGAAATCCACTTCCACGTCCTTTAATTCAATAAACTCTGGGGGTCTCTTTGTTATAGCAGCCAGCCTCACCCTGACTGACATCCATGAATGCTTCATGACAAGCGTTCTCTGTCCTTTTCATTCATTGTAGTGTGTCCTAGGATAATACCTGGCTCCTAGGAGGTGCTCAGACTAATACTGCATTTGCAAATGGAGCCAGAGGCCCATATTGGAATCCCTGACAAGCTGTGTGCACCTCCGTGTCCTCACCTGTCACACGGGGCTAACAACTGGACCTACCTTTTGGATTACCGAGATGAAGGTGCTATGCATAAAGCTCACAGGGCAGAGCCAGCCACATCAGTCATCAATAAGTCTTAGACACTATTATAATTATTTTTTATTACTGCATAAATATTGAGGGTTTTGCAGCCTTTGGGGTCTTCAGTAATGCTGAAATGATTTTTTTAGCAAATTAGAAGAACTTCAGGTTAGAAGGGTTGGAAGGAGATCAATGGAACAGAGAAAGGGGGTTGGGGGACGAGGGAGGAAGGACAGGAAGGGGAGCAACAGGGGAATGAAAATGACCAAAGAACACTGTGTACATGTGTGAAGAGCCCACTGTGAATTTCATCACTACCTACAGCTATAAAACACTAATTTTTTAAAAAGCTATAAATAAATAGAGAGGAGACCAGTAGAGAGGACAAGAAGGATGGGGTGAGGGGGAGGAAAGAGGAAGCGCTGCAGACTTAAGTGAAGCAAATCACCCCCCATGCATGTGTGGTTGCCAGAATGAACCCCAACATTGTGCATGACCACGAGGCACTAATAAAAACATCAGAAAGAGAGAAAGACGTCCAGACTGCGGGGACAGTAACCGCCACAGCTCCTGCCATTGGCTGGTAGAGATAACGGGGCTTCTCCCAGGAGTTGTCTGTTCCATGAACTCAGTGTGATGGCTTTCGGAAACACATGCAAATGTATGCAAATCACATGCAAATACACACAAAAATAGCCCCCTGTTTGCCTCCGCATTTACTAGAAAGAATTTGGGTGGCTTTATGCTATTCCACCCTCCATCAGATCAGGTTTTCTTTCTGCTGTCTCAGAAAGACGCACCTGGAAGGGGAGAGGTGTGCCCGTGGGTGTGTGCAGTTCTGTGACCCGGGTGGGGAGGGCAGAGGAGGCTCGTGAGGACACTTAAATATACTCAGCAATCAGATGTGACAAATCCAAAACCAACTGCCAAACGCCAGCTGGAGGCCCTACCTCTGATCAGCTGCCATCGAATTCTCCCTTCACCCCATGACCGGCAGCGAGACCACGAAGGGAGGCTGTCCAGTGATCTGGAGTACTTGGCCGGAGGTGGGGTGATCCGATGGCTCGGCAGCATAATTACAGAACCTGGACCCCTTCAGTTCAGTCTTTAAGTACTTGGTCAGTGATCATTTCAGATGGCGGGATCATTTGTTCACATGCGTGGTTACTCACTCACTCACTCATTCCCAGATGTCAAGATAGAGAAGACTCCATCTTTGCTCAGGAGGACTTCTTCCTGCTGTCCTTGCTCTTGAGGACCCCTTCTTCTCACCCTGGTGCTCAGTAATGACCCAGTGGTGGAGACCCACGTGCAGTCTCTAAGCATCACCCCCGCAGGCAGAGGCAGTCGAAGGAGCCTGGGCAAGGAGACACACAGAGGACGAGGGATTCGCTGCACCTGGGCAGGTCAAGGCCATAGGGAAGAACGTATGGTGTCTTCAAGGGTGAGCAGGAGCCTGCCAGGTGGACCAGCAGAAGGAACGCTGTGTTCCAGGCGACAGAAGCATGAAGCCATTCGGCCACGTGCTGCGAGATCTGATTTGGGAAATACGGTCAATGGTGTCGAGATGTACCTTTCCCCAGTTCATCCCACCCCAGCTTGCCGACTCCTGCAGATGCCTGTGACGTTTATTAGCCCACGGCACTTGTTTGGCAGTTGCCATATAGAGCAAGTCCTTGAATTGTTTGTCGCCTGCTCTGCAAGCTTGGCTCTTCAAGGAGGTTGTGAGTCACCTGAGAACGGAGCCTGTCTATGCTATCTTGGTGCCCAGGGACCCAGCCCAGTGCCTTCCTTCGGAATATTAAGCAGGTAAAGGATGTTGTTGCGAGAGGTGTCCACGTGGAGGAAAATGCTCCCACTTTCAGGATGCTACTATTTCCTGAGCACTATCCAGTGTTGTGCCAAATGCAGATTTGTACATTATTGTCTTGTTCGGTCCCACAATAGTTACCAAGCAGACAAGAGTCCTCATTTGACAGATGGAGCAGCAGAGGCCCAGAGAGCTTGCCTGGCTTGCAGAAGAGGAGCCGTCCAGAAGTGACGGGACGAGGCTCTGAGCGCAGGCCGAGTGGTCGGACCGATGCTCTGAGCTCCTGCTCTACCCACATTTCCTGCTCCTGTTCCCGTGCGCTTGGTTAAACAGCGTGCCCGTGAGTTTACAGACCGACTCGTGCACCCTGACCGGTGAGCAACCCCTGGTTGTTCTTCTCATGGCTCCTTCCTAAGCCAGGGCTCCTGAGCTTGGGGCTCGGCCTATTCCATACCTAGCATGTCACTTATTTTCCAGAAAGGAGAATAAAGGGGACCAGGGGATTGTTCAGGGTAATTCTGGAAGGACACCTTGGAGGAGACCAAGTTTCCTGAAGCCACCTTGGAAGGTGGTGCGAGGGAAGCCAGGAGGGGGTGTGTCTGACGGGAGACAGGGGAGGGGTAAAATCATTCGTGTGTGCTGTCTGCTTTCTGGGGAGTAAGAGGACCTAGACACGGGTTTGGAGGACCTCTCGGCTCCCAGGCAACTGCAGGGACCCAGCTGTAGCACTCTGTGCTCCCTGCATGAACCTCTTGCTTTCCATAGGACTGGAGCCAAGGCCACCTCTGGGGGGATGAAGGCCCTTGTCTCACTAGAAGAGGTAAATGAGGATCTCCAGGCGAGACACCTATCGGAGGCTGCTGCACACCTGGGAGCTAATGGGGAAGCATTATTTGCAGGTGGCAATGAGTCAATAAAATGAACATTCTTCAGTGTCTTTTAAGTTTGGGGATTGATTCTAGGAACTGGGATCAAGTATTGGTCTTGGGGGAAGGTAGGCTGAATAAGCTCAGAACCAGGTCAGCAAGGTCATGTCAGGTGGTGATGTAAAAATACTTTGGAAAAACAAATAAACAAGCAAATAAAGACCCAAGGAAATATAAGAAGTCAGGGAAAGCCAGTCAGAGGGGCTGACATTTGGGCTGAGAAACTCCAAAAGACCAAATGGTGCCAACCATACAGAAAGGTAGTCCAGACAGAGGGCACAGCAAGGACAAAGATTCTGCAGTGGGGACAAACACAGAGAATCAGAAAGACCAAAGTGGTTGGAGGGTGGTGAACCACAGGGAAAAGGGTCCAAGATGGGTGGGAAAGGCATGTAGGGCCACACCACATGGGGTTTGGTGGGATTTTATTCCAAATGCTTTGATGTATTAGTGAGCTACTGCTGTGTAACAAATCACCACATCCCTAATTTAGCAATTTAAAACAAAACACTTTTTTTTTTTTTTTAGTCTAATAGTCTCTGTGGTCAGGAATGTGGGCAGTCCTTCTCTGGGTCATTTACTTAAGGGTGTTTCACAGGGTGCAGTCCCAGCATTGGCTGGCCTGCAGACATCCCAAGTTCAGCCAGGGAAGACTCCACTTCAAGCTCCCGTGGTTATTGGTAGGATTCAGTTACTTGCAGGCCATTGATCAGACACTACCCTTACTTCTTGCCATGTCAGCCACTCCAACGTGACAGCGTGCTTCATGAACTGTGCAAGCCGAGGAGGTGACAGAACCTGCTAGCAGGGTTGAAGTCACCATCTTTTGTAACTTTATCACAAAAATGACATCCATCACCTTTGACATAATCTATTGGTTAAAAGCAAGTCACAGGTCCCACCCCCACTCAAGGAACCCCTGGCGGTCGGATCACCAGGAGCATTTTAAAAGTCTGTGTGACACAGGCCATTGGAGGTGTCTGAGAAGGGAGGTGACATGATCTGTCCTATATTTCAATGGGTCACCTCAGCCTCCTTGGGCACTAGGTGTGTGAGGGGGGCTGGGCAAGAGTGGAAGGCAGATGGCCAGTTAGGGGTTCCTGGGAGAGATGACACTGGATTGAAGGGAGGAGGTGACAGTGGAGAGGCAGAGAAGTCAGAAGAAAGAGCTGGGGATGACACCAGGGCCCGCTGAGACGTGCCTCCTGCCTGGGGGACGATGGTGCCTTGGACTCTTGTGTTTCTCCTCGACAGAGAGGGTGGCAGTATCCTCATTCTCCTCCAGCCCTCCTGAGGCCATACATTTGCTGGATGGCTGGCCAGCTCCGGAGGACCAGCCCATGAGCAGAGAACAGATGTCTCCTTGTGCCAGGTCAAGTGACTGACCCCAAATCCTCATTCTCATTAACCTGCACATGCTCGGACCAAAGCCAGTGGGCAAGGGGGAGGGAGGCCACTCACCTGCACCTGTGCTCACAAAGTCCAAGGAACTGGACAGGCTCAAGGGGGTGGGGTATGTATGTACCCGCTCCCATGCACGCAGGTGTATGTATGTGTCTGTCTCAGGTGGGCTGCAGTTGGAGTGGGGAATCGTCCAGCGCAGAGAGTCATCAAAACTGACCTGAGAATCTTAGGGCATCACTAACAAGTTCCAGAGTCAAGACTTTTCAATTGACATAAAGTCTTTATCTACTATACCTATCAAGATGAACCATTACTTGTTCACCATTTGTAATATGACTACATGGGACAACCTTACTGCTAAACATCTGATTGACATCTCATTTTATTCTCATAAGAGCCCCGTGAAGTTGACACTCAATTTGTTCCATTTCCTACTTAAGAAAACTGAGGCTTAGAAAGTTAAGTAACTTGCTCAAGGTGATGTATCACAGATCTGACCCTGGACTGTCTGACTCCATTGAAATCCATGTTCTCAATGGCTGCTATTGTCTCCCTGCCTCTGGTTTAGGTTGGTGGAAGATTAATTTCCTGGTTGCATAGAGGAAATCAGGTGGGTGCCACTTGCTACAGGGACTGGATTAGCTCTGACCAGAGCAAGGGGCAGGTGGTGCCCCCTGGTGGTAGTGGTAAGGAAGGACCAGTGGGTGGTAGCTTCAGTTTGCCCTTTTAGTGAGACACAGCTGTGTCCCAGGGAGCACAGAGCGGGTTCCATAGAGTCCAGCTGCCCCAGGCAAAGGGCTAGAGTGTGTCTCCTTTCCCAGGGCCCTGGGGATGTCCTCGTGCCTCCTGCCCAGGCAGCCAGGCACTGATCAGAAGTGATTCACACCAGTAACCCAAATGACATCACCAAACGCCACATTCTTATTCAAACCCAGGCTTTGCACCTCAGTTCTGACTCCTGCACATAGCACACTGGCATCACCTCAGTTACAACTCAGGGCCTCTGACTTTGGCTAATTTAGAAGTCATTGCTGGACTGTGTTTGCTACCAGGGTCCAGGTTTGTGGGGAAGGGGTATGTGCAGTGGCTGGAATTTCCTGGGGACCACCATGCCAAGGTGCCACCCCATGGGGAATCAGATAGGGTGGGGAGTAAGGCAAGATAGGAGGTGCCCTGAAGCTCAAGGAGCATGGCAGGGCCACAAGGGTTCTGGGGAGGGGCTTGGGAAGGTATGAAACCAGATTTTTAAAACATTAGGACAGCTAGGTGTCAGAGCCTGAGTTAGAACAAACTCTGGTTTGTTGCCTCTGAGCACAAAACAGAAGCAGAGCTAGCAAGGGGAGTCTCTGAGAGGTTCCAGTGGCTTCTCCTGCAGTGTCTGTCCTCCAGTCCTAAGAGCCCCCCACCCCCACCTGGGGAGGGTGCAGGGTGAGTGGGTGCGTGGCGCAGGTGGGGACTCTCAGTGCCTGTGTTCTATTTCAAGCTCCTAACACTGACTCATAGTGTGACCTTGCTGAGGTCATGGCTCTGTGTTTCTTGGGAGGGGGGCCGCAGGGGGATCAGAGGTGACAAAGTTTGCCTTTTCCCCAGGGATGGGAGTCCTAGACTATGGGGGACCTCCTGCTTCCCATGAGCCCCAGCTATGTCTGGTCCTACTGATAAAATTTAAAAAAATGTAGATTTGGATCCAAGGGATGGGGGGGGCACTCAAAGCCAAAAGCAAGTCGTCCCTGCCATTGTAAGAGGCGTGGCCACTCTTAGATGATGTTTCTCCCATGTTATATGAAGCACAGTCCCATACAAATAATTCCCCGCATGGGGAATTAACATCACTGCAAGGGGAGAAGGGAAGCCTTTTCTCCCTCACTTCAAGAGGAGGGACTTAAAGCAGTGGGTGGAATTGCAGAATCCTTTCATTACCAGGAGCCCCCTTTTACTATTTTGCTACCCCTCGACACCCCCCACCACCACCTGCTAGGCCCTCATTGACAAAATGCTCTGCATTTATTAGGTAGAAATTCGTGGTTTTCATTCATCAAACTCACTCATGAGTGACAGTTAAAGTTTCTGCCCAGCACAGAAGAACTAGTGCTATCTCGGA
This sequence comes from Marmota flaviventris, assembly GCF_047511675.1. Classification (NCBI taxonomy): domain Eukaryota; kingdom Metazoa; phylum Chordata; class Mammalia; order Rodentia; family Sciuridae; genus Marmota; species Marmota flaviventris. Next base: position 10,097,072 of record NC_092507.1, on the reverse strand, counting down.
ACTCTCTGCCAAGAATGACAGTGTCGACGCTGAATGACCTCTTCCTAGGTAAAAGACCAATGTTTCACCAGACTTCCTGAAATTTCGAAGAGGTCATCTCCAACAGACCCAGGCTAGGAAGCCCCCAGAAAGACTCTGGCTTGTGGTGGGGTCAGGATCAGACCTGAAGCTCAAGGAGCATGGCGGGGCTCATAGGCTAGTCCTTCAGCCAAGCAGCCCACTTGGCAGGGAGGCCTGTGTGCACCCTGAGACCCAGGTGCATAGGAGCATCAGTGCAAGATGGCAGCGCAACCAAATGCAGGCATCATGAAGCAATGGTGCTCAGGGCTCAGACCAGGAATGGGGCCCCTCAGTACTGGGCAGAGCATTCTGAACCAAGCCTGAGGTTGGAAAAGTACAATAGATCATTTGAAGGTGCTTCTGCAAGAAGAGTGGGGGTGAGGAGGGGCTCTTCTGCTACCCATTTGCACTGTGTGTGACTCTTGAAAACGGAATCACTGAATCTCACACCTGCTCAGGAGCATTCAGATCAGTCTTCCCAATGCTCCTTTTCAAGAGAGTGAGACCAGAGATGGAAGCCCAACCCTCCCAGCTGGGGTCCATAAAGGCATGCTGGGACCCTGGAAGAGTGGGAACATAGGGGACACCGGAGGTCCAGCTTGATAGCCTGGGTATAAGCAGGGGAAGAGCTTATGGACTCTGAGCACGTCAAAGCTCCCAGGGTGCCTCCTCCTCCTCTGGACTCCTGCAAACATTCTTCTCTTGGAGCCCTTGGCTCCATCCCAGAGGCTCAATTGTTTGATCCCAGGGCTCAGAGGCGTCAACAGCCTGTACCTTTGGAAAAAGACTGGGGGCTTAGCTCTGTGGTTTCAGAATCTCAGGCTCCACCAATCCCTAGCAGGGCCAGGGGCCTGGGCAGGGGCTCTGGGAGCCTGTTGCCCCCACAGCTGTTCCCTGGGCTATTTTGGTCCCCGGGGAGCTTGTCAATTCCAGGGTATTTGGACCAAAATAGCTGATAGCAGGACCATCCCCTGATGGCTCTGTGTGGACCTCCCCACGGGAAAGTTTGTAAAGTGGGTGTGGGGTAGCCAAGAGGGAACTCTCTGACAATGTCTGAGGTCCTCTCAGCCTTTGGACAGCCCTGGTCACCCACCTACCCGTCAAAGCTTGGGGTTGGTGGCAGAGGGAGGGAATAAAAATTTCTGAACATGGTTTCTTGGCTCCCTAGTCCTCCCACAGCCAGCTAGATACATAGCATCCTTTCCCATTTCACAGAAGGGGCTAACCGGGTTCAAAGAGGTGGGTTCACTGGTCCCACGCCACACAGTCTTGGACCTTGGGCCACCATGCCTCTTGTTAGACCCTCAGCGGATCCGTGCCGGCTGGATGCCAGTTCTATCACGAAGCTCAGGCCAGTATGGAAAGTGCTGACTGGTCCTGGCTGCCCTTGGGGCCACCGCGGGGGCCCTGGCAACCCAGGCTTCCCTCACTTCGCCTCACCGAGATGGGTCAACTGGAGGTGGGAGGAGGGAAGCCCTGTCACCCGGCAGCCCCTGGCGCGGCCCAGATAGCCTGTGGGGATTGTCCCGGGCGCAAAGCGAGAGTGTACCAGGTCACGCTCCCTTTGGCGAGCGGGCTGGCGAGCAGAGACCGCGCTTTGGCACCAGGCGGGCACTGGGGTGCGGGGCGCATGCCCCAGACAAGCCCTATGGAAGCCGCTCTCGGGCTCAGGAACTGAACTTAGGCGTCGAGTGCCGCTGGCCAAGTCTTACTTCCCGGCCCGAGTTGGGGCCCGCGCTGGCGACAGCCGCGAGGCTACCCCGCAGCTCCCACCTCCCCCGGGATTTTCCAGCGGGTTAATTTCCTGTGCCGGTAAATCCTTTTGCGAGCGCCTGGCTGCTCCCTCCCCGCCGCTCCCTCCCGCATCCTGCCGCCGTGACTCCCCCAGCCGGTCAGCGCCGCCGCGCTCCGTCGCCCCCGCGCGCCCGGGCGCACGCCCTCCCCGCCCGCCGCCCTCCGGCTCCCGGCGCCCTGCAGCCGGGGCCCTGCTGCGCGGCCACGCGCCAGGGCTCCCCAGAGAGTCGCGTCCGTGTCGCCGCGGCCGGCCCCGTCCCTGGGCCATGCGCCCCCCCGCCGCCCCCCGCCGCCCCGCCGCGGCGCTCGGACTCTGCAGCCTCCTGCTGCTGCTCGGGCCCGGGCACGCGTGCCCCGCGGGCTGCGCCTGCACCGACCCGCACACGGTGGACTGCCGCGATCGCGGGCTGCCCAGCGTGCCCGACCCCTTTCCCCTGGACGTGCGCAAGCTGCTGGTGGCCGGCAACCGCATCCAGCAGATCCCCGAGGACTTCTTCATCTTCTACGGCGACCTGGTCTACCTGGACTTCAGGAACAACTCGCTGCGCTCGCTGGAGGAGGGCACGTTCAGCGGCTCCGCCAAGCTCGCGTTCCTGGACCTCAGCTACAACAACCTGACCCAGCTGGGCGCCGGCGCCTTCCGCTCGGCCGGGAGGCTGGTCAAGCTGAGCCTGGCCAACAACAACCTGGCCGGCGTGCACGAGGCCGCCTTCGAGACCCTGGAGTCGCTGCAGGTGCTGGAGCTCAACGACAACAACCTTCGCCGCCTCAGCGTGGCGGTTCTGGACGCGCTGCCGGCGCTGCGCACCCTGCGCCTGGACGGGAACCCCTGGCTCTGCGACTGTGACTTTGCCCATCTCTTTTCCTGGATCCAGGAGAACGCGTCCAAGTTGCCCAAAGGTGAGCTGGGCAGGCTGGGCGGGCGGGAGCGGGAGCAGGAGGAGGCCACCGCAGCCGGGATTCCTGCCCGCCGGGGGGCTGAACCCGGAAGAGGAGTCTGGGGGCTCATCAGCAAGGGGCGAGGGCGAGTGGGTCTGGAGAGAGGAACTTTCCCTGATCTCTACTGGGAAAGGGGAGAGGCACACACAGGAGGGGGCTGGAGCTTCTTGACCCAGGTGCTTGTTTTTCTTTTCTTCATCAACTCACTTTCCCAAGTTTGGGACCCGCCAATTCTCCTGCCAGGTCTGTGCCCCTCTTGGTCAGATCAACTCACCAGGCCCAGGACAGCTGGGTTCCAGTTGTTTGTGGGTCCTTCCTAAGTGGAAAGCTCTCCCTCTGTGGGAAACAGCACATTCCCAGCACCTTGGAGAAGAGCCACCAGTTCTAAAGGCTGCTCAGCCTCCTTGGAGCCTAAGCGGGTGGGGTGTCTCTGCTTCCCAGCTCCAATTTGCTGCTCTGTCTAAAAGGGGAGCGGAGTATTCCTGGGGAGGAATACAGGCAGCGTCAGCCAGTCATGCAGTAATGATTTATGGGTTTGTGGTTTTTTCAGCCCAGATGTGAAAAAGCCGAACAAAAATGTCACAGCTTGTTGGATCCCCTGCTCTCCTGGTGACCCTTCCAGGGCCGACCTGTATGTACCTACTCACTTGGATGTACATACCAGGAATACAGGGTGCCCAGAGTTTAGGGGGTTTGGGAAGGTCGGGGGAGGGACACTAGGGCAGCGCTGAGGAGGGACGCCAGCATCCACGGGGGCAGACGTCCTCACGCTGGATGGATTCCAGCTTGTGAGCATCGTGCCCACAGTGACCTCTGAGCCAGATCTCGCCTCTCACCTTGCCTCCAAGGCTTTAGAGGACTGGGGACTAGCACCGTAAGGCACATGTTTTAAAAGGCGATATAGGTGCAGACTTGGCTGCAGTATACCTTTTATTCCATTTACTGAGAACTCAGAGATGCTGCTCACCTGGATGCAAAGTTCCTGGGTTCACCTGTTCGTTCTGCACTGCCATTGGCACACCTGGGTATTGGGTGGCCATTCCCCAGTAGGCCCCCCCAGCTGACATTTCACTCTGGGCTGGCTCTACCACATACACAGATCCTGAAAAGATCTGCTCTGTGAGGTACAGAGTCCCCAGCTTTAAACTTGTCCTGTGCTCCTGCCTCGCTCCCCTGATCCACCAGAAGGCTGTGCTGGTGACAGGAGTGGGCTGTGGGGCTCGCTGGGATGGGGGCACACCGTGGTGCTGGTTGCCCTGGCCCTTCCGTTTGGTGGGCTGGCCTCGTCTGCCCCATTGCTGCTCTGGTTGGTAGAACAGGCTCCCACTCTTCCAGAGCAGGGCGAGTGCTGGGGCAGAGGTGTCAGGGTCAGTTCTGCTGAGGGCGGCCGGGTCCTTGAACAGTCCACTTACTCTTTCTGTGCATCAGTCTCCTCATCTCTAGAGCCTCCTCATCTCTGGAGATCTCCACAGAGCCTTGGATTTGAGTCTGAAGTCATGGGTTCGAGTCCTGGCTTAAAATCTGGGCTAGTCGTGGTAGTCCCTAGCTTGTTTGGGTCTCACCTTGCTTATGGGTGACGCTGTGTGGTCCATCTGGCCGAGTAGCTGGCAGCATCCAAACCAGGTAGTGTGGGAGAAGGTGGAGTGATGGGAATGGGAACAGGCCCTCCCCCAGTGTCTGTCATTCAGGGCATAAAACAGACACGAGGGGCTACATGGGCTGGGGAGAAGGAAGGAGAGGCTCTGGACAGGGCAGGCTGGGGGAGGACTGGTCTCATTCAATCAGGATGGATAGAGGCCGTGTGAGGGCACCTCCAGGACACGGCGGCAAGAGTGGCTGTGGGTCCTCCTGCCCTCATTGTGTAGCCAGAGCAGTGTCCTGACCCTGAAAACCAGAGGCCGGGTGGGTGGTGGAGGAACTGGCACAGGCCTTAAAGGGAGAGACCCGAGTTCAGGTCTGGACTCAGAGGTATAATCCTGGGTGAGGATATAATCCCCGACCTCTCTCAGCCTCAGTTTTCCTCCCTCTTAATTCAGAATGTAGTGACGACATTCTCCTCCTGCCTGCTGTGAGGTCTGAACAGACCAGCTGGGCAAGGGCTCAGCAGTGCCCAGCACCCAGTGGTGGCCCCGGGGGGGCCCCCATCACCCCTTCCTTCCTGCAGGTACACTGCTTCTTAAATACTTTAAAAACATTTGTATCAACTCATGATAGTTGTGTGTATCTGTGGGTACCCCGTGATAACGTAACACACAAGGCATAGTGGTCCTATCAGGATGATTAGCCTTTCCATCTTGAGCACTTATCATTTCTTTGTTCCGGGAAACTTTGAATTCCTCTCTGCTAGTTCTTTATGAAATATATAGTAGGAGCTGGGGAGGTAGCTCAGTGGTAGAGTGCTCCCCTAGCATGTGTAAGGCCCTGGGTTCGATCCTCAGCGCCACATAAACATAAATAAACAAAATAAAGGTATTTAAAAAAGTGAATTACTTAATAAAATATACAGTAGGTGGTTGCATACTCTGGCCACCCCCTGTGCTGTGGAACGCTAGAACTTACCTTTGGACAACTGCATGATGGTGCCCCCTATCCCTGCAGCCCCTGCCCAGCCTGCACTTTTCCCAGAGGCCAAGGTCGAGGGTGGGATCCCTGCCTCTGGCACTGATCTGTACACCATTCTTCTTACTAGACGCATGGCCTTTTTGTGCTCTCAGGTCACAAAAAAATTCTCATCTGTGAAATGGGGATGATAGGGTCGCTCTTCCCGGGGCTATTGGGAAGGTTGGGAGGGTGTTATTTACCTATGAAGTGCTTGCAACAGCAGCTGGTGCCGCCCGTGCTGTCTGCTGTAACTGGGAGGCCCAGAAAAGTGGTGTGTGTGACTTACCCAAGATCTCACAGAGCCGGGGGGATGCACAGATTCTCCCCCCCCCCATGTCCTCCTGGCTCCCAGCCCTGCCATGCTGACCACCCACTTTCAGCCAAAGAAAATCAGCCTTCACAGGGGACAAGCTCCACTTTCTATGCTCTGCATCTTCCAGGGGAGGGATTTCAAAGAAAGAGCAAAGAGGATCCTGTCCTCTCGCCTCCCCTGCACCCTCCTCCCCCAGAGAAGCAGGAGGGAGCCGGCGCTTTCTCCCTGTGACCTTGACTAGCTCTGACAGTTGCAAAAATGTGTTCTTCTGCCAGGTAAGCCTCCCCTTGTGGCCACAGCACCGAGGGGGAGCATTTGGCCACAGAGCAAACCGGGGAGGAAGGGAAGGGCTTGGCAAGACCCTCTGGTCCCCTCTGCCCAGGCTGCGGCAAGGCAGAGTCAGAGTCCGAGGTGTGGGAAGGAACTGCCCTCCTGGAGGGAAGAGGCTCAGCGAGGCCGGTGTGCCCAAGTGCCAGTTAGCAAACCCCAACACAGCCTCGAAACAAAAACCCAGGACGCCCGATGGATGTTGAATTCCAGATAAACAACAAGCGATATTTTAATATAAACGTATCCCGTGCAAAATTTGGGGCAGACGGATACAAAAAATTATCTGTTGTTTTTCTGGAACTCGACATTAAAGGGAGCGTCCTTCACTTTACCGAGCAGCTCTGCCACCCGGCCCTCTGGGTGTCCGTCACGTGGCAGGGTACAAATGCTGCCTCTGTGACCACAGCAGCCCTCCCTGGCAGGTTCCTTCGTCCACAGTTCACCCAATAAGGGGAAGTGGCCTCACAAGGCCCCGTGGTCAGGGGCTGAGATGGGCTTGGACTCCAGGGTGTCCAGCCCTGGGCCTGGCCTTTCTCATAGATGTGGGAAGGGAGAGCGCGACCATCCCCAGCGCGTTTGCTCCCCTGTCCTCAGCTCCCCAGAGTGACAGTGGGCTGCCTCCTCTTTCCAGCCCCAGCTCTATGCCTGGTCTGATGGTTCTCCCGTGAGGTAGCGGGGTCCCAAGCCGTTCGGGGGCACTGGTCCCCAAGGGGACAGTGATGATCTCTCTTTAAGCAGAAAGGGCTCTAGACCTGGAGGCAGGAGTCCTTGGAAATCACTCGGGTGACCTGCCAGGGGACAGAGGGAAGGGTGGGGAGTTCTGGAGGAGACCAGGAGGCAGCAGGGATGACACTCACCGGTATGGTGCTCTTTGAGGCTGTCCCTTTACGGCAGCCCAGCAAGTGGGAAGGCGGCAAAGACACAAAGAACTGGCGCTCCAGGGTGGTTCTCAGAGCATCCACCTGGGTGAGAACCCCCTGAGCGCTTGGTTAAAATGCAGATTCCCGGGCTGAGGCTGGAGACCTGCAGGTGAACATGCCCCCACCGCCCGCGTTTCCTACGCACACACAAGCCTGAGACCTGCTCTCGCAGTGGGAAGGGCTAGTTGCTGGGTCTCTGGCTCTGCACTTCACTAGCTGTGTGACTTTGTGTAAGTTGCCAGCTGTCTCTGAGCCTCAGATTTTTCTTTTGCATTCAAATGAGTAATAGGAGGATTGGGAGGTGCGTTCCAAATCGAACACTATGTGGTTTGAAAGGGATATTATCCTGGTCCACTGGGGAGTTGGGGCCTGGGAAGGCCAGGGACCCTCTGAAGACCCCTCTGCTGGAATTCGGAAGGCTGTGGTCTCTTGTTGTGGGGAAGCAGGCGTAGCTTCTAGACCAGCTGGGACTCAGAGCTGACTGTCCAGACATGGAGGGACTTTCCCTACGCTGTCCCCAGCCTTGGTCCTGGAGCCACAGGGGGAAAAGGCCCCTAGGCTTGAGAAGTGGTAGCTGGTGGGCGTGGGGCTCCATGTGCTTTGGCTTTGAAAGTGGGTGAAGTAGGGGACATGCCCACTCCAGGCCTGAGAGAGGGGGACTGGATTCACCCAGGTGCCCTTCCCAGCCCTTGGTGGCTGGTGGGTCACAGCCTACAGCACCAGGGAAGAGATGTGAAGGGTCTTTCACCCTGTGACCTTGACACATGGAGGTGCAGTGCAGGCTTGGGAGGGGGACCTGGGCAGAACTAACAGGGCCACACGTCATGCTCTGTCTCTGCTGGCCCTGACCAGTGGGACAGCCTCCCCACAAAGATCCGCCCTCAGCATCAGGTCATTCAGGGGCTGGGGCCACACTAGACACTCCCTCTGGGCAGTCATTTCAGGCAGGACACACCTAGAGTCACAAAGTCACTAGCCCCACCTGTTTACCTGGCTTGACTTGCGGCTGGCTGGGGGACCCACCCCCATCTCCTAGCACCTGCTTCCCAGGGCCAGAGCTGTCACATGGGTGGGGATTTCTTGTCACTGACAAAAGGAACTGTTTCTCAGCCAAGGAGACAAAGCCTGCCCTCTCCTGAAGGTCACACTGGTACTTTCTCCTTAGTGACCCCCAAGGCACTCTATTTCTTCTTCTAAGAAATAAAAGCAATTTTCGCTTCCAGATTATAAAAATAACTGGCATCTGTAATCAAACTGGGGAATTGTAAGGAAATATCATGAAGAAAATAAAAACAAAAAAATGAAAACTCAGAATCCCATCACTAATCAAGTTCTACAGTTTTCTTCTTATGCTCATAGGTATTTTAAAGCCAATTGATATTAGACTGCACATGTTCATACTTTTTTCTCTCATTGAGTTGAAATGAAAGAACTCTCGTTATAGTTCTTTGGATTTATTTCTTTGTTTGTTTATATATTTTTGGTGCTGGGGATTGAACCAGGTCCCCATGCACACTAGGCAAGCACTCTACCGCTGGGCTACATCCACAGCTCTGAAATTCAACCCCAAGAGCCCAGAGGCGAGGTTGTTTCACAGCGACACTAAACCTGCCTGCTGTGGTTAGCCAGGCAGGTTGTTCCCATGTATTTTTGTATGTAAACAGCGCAGAGCTGGGGCTCCTTATGCATGTAACTAACTTTCAGCTGTTTCTTTGGATGGAAACAGAGGGTGATGGTTCAGGCCTTTTTAAAGCTGTAGATACATTTTTGCTTGGAGAGACCATTAGCAGAGAGTCTAGGTCTCAGGAGGCTGGTCCTTAGCAGTCCTTTTGAGGAATGTTTACATTGGACACTGAAGTTCAGAGGGCAGAGTGAGTGCACCTGTCATCACAGCTACTGAGAGACTAAGGCAGGAGAATCGCAAGTTCAAGGCCAATCTGGGCAACTTAGTAAGACTCTCTCAAAGTACAATTTTAGTGTTGCTTAATGGTGGGGCATTTGCCTAGCAACGCATGAGGTCCTGGGTTCAAATGCTAGCTCTGGAAAAAGAGGTTCCAGTGCTCAGAGTTCCCAGGCCCAGGACAGGAGGAGCAAGGAGCTCAGAAAAGGCCGAAGAAGGACCCCCGGGAGAACTCCTTAGAAAACACTAGAGGAAGAGACCCTCACCTCCCCCGGCTCTCTCGAGCTGTCTGCGTCCATGCACGCGGCTCCTGGAACACAAGTGTCTGCAGCAGGTGCAGTGACTTACAGTAAGTGGAGCCCAGAACTGAGGTCTGGAGCCCAAATGGCTTGACCTGTTATTGTTCTAAATGTTCCCCCAGGGGCTGGGGCTGGGGCTGGGGCTGGGGCTCAGTGGTAGGGCACTTGCCTAGCATGTGTGAGGCACTGGGTTCGATTCTAAGCACCGTATGTAAATAAATAAATAAAACAAAGGTCCATCAGCAACAACAAAGTAATTTTTTAAAAAAGTTCCCCCATTGGATAACAGCACAAAGACATCTCCTGGTCACTTTAACCTGCATTACTGTTTGGCCCCGTGGACACTGCATATGTCTTTTTATTTTATTTTATTATTATTATTTGGTACCAGGGACTGAACCCAGAAGTGCTTTACCACTGAGGCACATGCTCAGCCCTTTTTATGTTTTATTTCGAGACAGGGTCTCACCCAGTTGCTTAGGGTCTTGCTGAGTTGCTGAGGCTGGCCTTGAACTTTTGATCCTCCTGCCTCAGCCTCCTGAGTTGCTGGGGTGACAGGTGTGCGCCACGGCGCCCGGCAACGCTCTGTGTGTGTTTATATCCCTAAGGAATCGTGTTCCCGCGCAGGGTTGGTTGAGGTCTCAGTTGCTCTTGCCAGTGGCCTCTCCCCTGCCTGTCACCTGTTTGTACATGTCCTGTGTGTCACAGGCTGCCGCGTTTTCAAATTGTCTCCGAGAGGTGAGTCACCGGAGTGTCACCTTTCTTGCCTCTATTGGTGTCCAGGGGTTGGCATCAGCTTCTACGGGCACTGTGTCTGAGTTCCGGTGGAAAGCCACCTGCAGACACGACCTGAGGTGACCCCGGTGAGCCTGCCCGGTGCCCTCTGGAGAGGGCCTTTGAGTCCCGCTACTCTGCTCCCAAACCCCGGATGGTTCTAAAAAGGTTGCCTCTGTCATGTCACTCCGTCACTTAACTCCAAGGGACATCTTGTTGTTGAACAGCATGGGACGGTGGATGGACAGCCCCAGGGACACCCCGTGGGGGATTTTGCCAGTGGACTCAGATCCCAGAGGGTCTAGGCCTTCCAGCCACGTGGCCGTCTGGTCACTGCTGTCCCCCGTCTTGTGGTCTCCAGAGTGTTCCGGGAGATGAGGCGGCTGACGTGTCTTTTCAGCCTTCAGGTGGGCAGTGGCCGTCAGGATGCGTGGGGACTCCATGCTGTGGAGGCCGGGGGTAGTGAAGGGTCCATGCATCAAACTGTGTCCTGGACGCGACTAGCAAGAGAACGCAGCCGCCTCCTGTGCTGCCCCTGGAGCTGCTGACTGCTGCGCCCCCGGGTTCCTGCTCCCCTCCCCTCCCCTCCCTTGGATCGCGCTCTTCTGATCCTCTTACCTCCCCCTCTCTGGGCTCCAGGCTGGGCCAGGAGTCCGTCCCGTCCCGTGTGATCCTGGGTCCTGTTCTGCCTCTAGGTCCTCTGCTTGACCGGCAGGCCGTGTCTGGCTCTCTTTGTGTTTTAGAACAAACGCACTCCTCCTCCCTCCTGGCCACCAGAGCCCTCCTCTGTCCCTGGAGCAAGCCAAGCCCCAGCCTCTGGGCTCCTTCCCCCTCTGCCTGGTGACATGTAGCTCCAGGTTGTCCCATCACCAGGTCTGCAGCTGGCTTCACGCCCCCCCCCAGAGGCCATCCCTCACCACCTGACATCCCTCTGTCACCTGTCCTTGGTGCATTCATCATGACGCTGAGGTTGGCATGATCTATGGAAAGGGAGGCTCCTAGAGACGAGCAGCTTGTGAGCCCGGCCTGGGTAGACGGTGGACGGTGGGATGAGGAGAGGTGGCTGCACGGTCCTGGGGGCCTTCCTGGCACAGGCTGGCACAATTCTGGCCAGCAGAGCATGTCCAGGCCTCCTTCAGCAAGGGCAGGGGCTGGGGAAGCAGCTCCCCTGGCTTCTTTCGTGGGTCTGTGACCCTGGTCACATCCTGTGGCCTCCCTGAGCCTCGGGCCTCCACAGTGAAGGACAGACGGGCCAGTTGCTTCTGCCCCGCTGCCAGCACTTTGCTGGCCAATGAAGGAACGCTGGGGGTGGCAGCTGGGGATGTGTGGTCCTGTCTGTAGCAGCGGCGGAGGCTGGAGGGGGCACGGGACACCCAGGGCATGGATCAATAGCCGGTGAGCCCCGCCGAGTCAGACACCTTTGCTTCTCAAACAGAAACGGGAACCAACCTCAGGGGTGCGAGCAGACGGAAGGACGTTTGTCGGCTGCAGACGTGCCACCAGGAACCTTGGTCCTGAACAGCAGTGCCCAGGGAGTCCTGGGACTGAGGCTGGGGTCCCCCCCTCTGCTGTCCAGTCTTATAGTCTTCTCTTTATCCACGGATGGGCTTTCTCTGCTTTCCTGTCCCCTTGGCAAAAACTGTACCTTCCGTCGCTGCCACCCCGCTCCACTCACGTGGGGAGCTGAGGCCGGACGAGGCTGTTCTCCTGGGACCTGTGGGAGGCTCTGTCTGGCCCCCTCCTGGAGCCGTCCCTCTCCTGGTCCATCCTACTTGGGGAATGGATGGGGTGACATTGTCCATGATGGTCCCCAGGAGCTTTTCAGTCACTGGGGTATGGGATGGGGTGTAGGGAGTGGCACTGAGAAGGGAGTCTGAGCAGGCCACTCCCGAGGTGTCCGGGCCACAGCTGGGCTTCCAGTGAATGGACAGATAAGTTCTCTGACACTCCTGGGCCCAGTGTCCCTTTAGTCAGATGCAGGATCATGATTTTGAGCCCTTTGAATCCGATTGGTCCCTCAGAACTGCCTCTTAGTCTAAGAGGCTCCTAGCTCTCTCAGCGTCCAGACTCCCTGCCCTTGACCTTTGTCCCATGACCAGCGCGGAGCAGGGAGGGGTGGAATGCTGGGGAGCTCCTCTGCGGGCAGCTCAGAGCTGCTGGGTGGTGTGGTGTACAGCAGGAGACACTCCTCCCCGTGGGCACCCAGACATTGGGATTTAAAAGGCACTTATGCCCAAATCCCATGGCATTTGTAGGTCTGTACGCAGCCCTGGTCTCCTGACCTCCAGGGCACGAGTCTGCGTAGAATTGCGGACACGGCTGCGGGACGTCTGGGAAGAAGGTTGAGGCCCCTTTGAGTCACAGCTTGTGAGTAGGCACCTGAGCTCCGTGGCTGGTAGGAGGCAGCAGCTACTCTTTGCATTTGGAGAGTAAACATTTTAGGTCTTTCTGAAAATTGGTGTTTAGTTGTCAAAAATAGGGGCTTGGAAGAGTGTGGTCCCCGTCTCCAGCTGTCTGAGGGGCGGTCACTGAACACAGGAGACTTGTGAGTGGCTTAGAAGACTCACCTGTGGTTGGAACTGCAGGCTGTCAGGACTCTGTCATGGGGCTGCTAAGGGAGGTGACCGCCACTGGAGGCGCTCCCGCAGGGGCCTGGTGACCACCGTTCAGAGTAGCTACAGAGTGCCTATGGGGGAGGTTCCCCAGGAGGCTCCAGTCCTGGTTCTGACCTTCTGGGGTCCCGTGGTTCTATCCTGGTCCTGCTGGCTGAAGGGGCGGGGCCTGCAGAGGCTCTGGGGGCTGGACCTGCCTGACGCCCGGGACAAGGGCTCCCCTCCCGCTTTCCTCCCCTCAACACGAAGCCCTTAAGCCCTGCAGCTGAGAAGAAATGAAGCCACCTGCCTTTGTCCAGCTCAGGTCTCTCTTTACTCACACCCAGCCCCTGTGGGGAACCAGGTCACCTGCCGGCCACCAGAATGGGTTTCTAAATGTGGACCATGAACATCCAGTTCACGTCCAGCTGCCCCGGGGCCAGGACACTGACCCCCAGTGGCCCTCCCTGTGGGCCCATGGGACCCGGGCTTCCAGACATACCAGGGCTGTCCCACGGCCAGTGCCACCAGGCTCCTTCATTCATTCATGGATATTTGTCCTGCTTCTGCCTTGTCAGGGAGGCCGGAGTTCTGTGGAGCAGGGAGGCTCCAGGGCCTTTGTCACGTCCATTCTGCAGCCTGTCCAGTCTCATTTCAGGAACTAGAGTCCCTTAGGGGCAAGCCCACCCCTAGGGTCCATAGCACCGGCTTTCGGCTCAGAGCCAGGCTTGGCCATTGTGCCTCTGCATGGGAACCCGGCCCTGGGGGTTGTCAGCCAAAGGTGACCTGAACGCAGTAGCGGAAACCGAGCAGACTAACCCCCCGCCCCCCCACCCACCCAAGCAAACGCAGCGCCAGGTGCTCAGGACACTGTAGTGAATCTGACCACAGCTCTGCCCTCTTGGAGCGAACATTCCAGAAGATTCAGAAAAGCTAAGACTGTATGTAGGGTTATCTCATCTACCCTGCTTCATTTTTAGGTAGGAAACCATGGTTCAGAGACTAAGTCACTTGCCCAAAGCCACAAAGCAAACTAGGGAAAAGCCAAGACCAGATCCTAGCCACCCCCCCCCCCCATTTCCAGGTGAACATTAGTTCCCTTATCTTGCATGGTGGCCATTAAAGGGGTCATAGCACAGTGGCTGAGAGCACGAGTTTGGGATTTAGGTTCATCACAGTTTCAATCCAGCTTCTTTAGTTGCTGGCTGTGTGAGCCTGGGTAGACTGCTTAACTTCTCTGTGCCTCAGCTTTCTCATGAATAAAACATGGATGATAATATGTGTATTGTGAGGGTCAAAGAGAGAATCCCTGGAAAGTGCCTGGCACGGTGTCTGTCACACAGGAGGCAGGTGTTGAGTGCCTCGCTGTCATTACCATGGCAGTCAGTCAGTCCACACCTCCACAGCCACTCAGGGGACCAGACACTCACTGTGAGCCAGTGTCTCAATGTGGCGTCCCCAAAAGTGAAGGGAACTGAGAGTGGACACCTGGCTCCAGGGTACAGCTCTGCCACCGGCTCTCTGTGTGAAGTCCTTTGGCTGCTGGAACAAGTCACCATGAACAGAGGAGGTTAAAATGACCACTCAGTGGCCTTGCAGGACTGGGATGTGGACGGCCACGCAGGTCTGTCAGGCTCAAATCAAACCCTCTGTGTCTGTTCACCTTTCCTGGCCTCTAGAGGCTGTCCCCGTCCTGCAGCCGCGTCCCTGTGACCTCTCCTTTGCTGACTCTGACTGCCTGGCACCGTCTCCTAGGGACCCTGTGACAATCAGCCCCCCGGGTGACCCAGGATGGTCTCCTTCTCGAGATCCTAATAGTGACACATTCGCAGGTCCCAGGAGTGGGCTGTGGGCATCTTGGGGGCTGGTTCTGTCTGCCGAGGGAAGTCGCCTCCCTTCAGTTTTCCCACCTGTGAACCCAGAGGGGACACAAGGCTTGGGTCCCCTCCCCGCACAGCCTCCCAGGGTCCCCCTGCCATCAGCTCCCCCACAGAACCTCAGCTCTGGAACCGGTGGCCGTGGGGTCCTACCGCCAGGACCCGCCCAGACCTGCCCCTTGGTCTTGCCCAGAAGAAGGAGGTTGCTCCGAGCTGTCCCCGAGCTGCTCAGGACACGGGAACTCAGGGCCCAGGGGGACGGGCGTGCTCACGGGAAGGTGGCCCTGGAGTGCTGGGGGCAGGCCGCAGTGACGGGCACTGCTCAGCCCCAGGAGGAGGGCACTGGGGGGAGCCTCCGGGGGACAGGGGAGGGGGTGGGAGGGGGAGGTGGCAGCGCCGAGTGTCTTTTTTTTTTGCTTTTTGGTGCTGGATGTGGAACCCAGGGCCTCGGCCCTGCTAGGCCAGCTCTCTGCCCTGAGCGTCCGCCCGCCCCGCGTGCCATCTTTTATGATCAGATAGGGTGGATCTGCTGTGCGTCGGCTTGTCCACATCTTGAGATCTCCTGGGTCTAGAACGTCAGGGGCACAAACACAGCCACCCACGTCCTGCGTGTGCTGGGGAGAGTGCATGGGTTGCTGGGTCATCACAGGGCTTTCAGAACAAGTTTTTTTTTCATTAAAAAAATAACACTGGACACTATCCCTTATACCTGTAATCCCAGCGACTCGGGAGGCTGAAGCAGGAGGATCACAAGTTCAAAGCCAGCTTCAGCAACTTAGCAAGGCCTTAAACAACTTAGCAAGACCCTGTCTCAAAAAAAAAAAATAAAATAAAATAAAAAGACTAGACTACTGGGCACAATGACACATGCCTATAATCCTAGCAACTCAGGAGGCTGAGGCAGGAGGTTTGCAAGTTCAAAGCCAGCCTCAGCAACTCAGTGACCCTAAGCAGCTTAGTGAGACCCTGTCTCAAAATTAAAATAAATAAATAAATAAATAAAAGGGGCTGGTTTATGTATAGCTAATAAGAACAAATTTAATTTTTTTTTAAAAAAGGGGCTTGGGATGTGGCTCAGTGGTTAAGCCCCTGGGTTCAATCCCTAGTACCCCATGAGACCGGGTCTGTACTTGGAATGGAATATTACCTAGCCCTAAAGAGGAAGGAGATCCTGCCACATGCTCTGATGTGGATGGATCCTCAGGACATTGGCTGAGTGTAGTAAGCCAGTCACAAAAGGACAAGTCGTGTAGGGCTCCACCTTTATGAAGTCCCTAAAGTGGTCCCATTCATAGAAATAGAAAGTAGACTGGTGGCTGCAGGGCTTAGGAGAGGGGAGGAGGCCTGGTTGTTTAAGGGGGACAGAGCTTGAGTCTGGGGGATGGAAAGCGCACAGTGGTGCATGCCAGGAATCCCAGCAGCTTGGGAGGCTGAGGCAGGAGGATCATTTGAGCCCAGGAGTTCAAGGCTAGCCTGGGTGACCCAGGGAGCCGCTGGTTCAAGGGGAAGAAAAAGAAAAGACAAGAAAGAGCCTGGCTGTGTCTCCTTCCCAGCAGGCTGCAGTCGGCCGGCTCCTCCTCGTGGGGCTCCCCGTGCATCTGTGCTGTCACCCACATCCCCGGCTTCTGTCCCTTGGATTCTAGCAGCATCCACCCAAAGTGTCACTAGACATTAACAAACGTCCCCCGAGGGGCAGTCACTGCAGTTCAGAACCACTGCTCCACGTGGTCGTAGAGGGTCCTGAAGGAGCTGGTGACTGGGAGGGATCTGACACAGTCCTGATCTGGGACAGCATCAGGGGAGGGGGCCGCAGTCCCACACACCCCCTCCACCCTAGGTACCCGGCCTGTCTTCTCTCCAGCATACCAGCAAGCCCTCCTCTGCGGACAAGCTGGGGACATTAGGTGATTGGAAGGGCAGAGCTGTGTCTGAGCCCTCTGATGGCCACCAGGACCCCTGGGAGCCACCAGACTCCCAAGCTGCCTCAGAGTTCCCCATACCAGCCTTGCCAGAAGGTTCCCTGCCACAAGGTCCCTATAGTCACTTGGCACAGGTTGGCACCCTACTCAGCCCAGTCCCCCACGCAGGGAGATTGGCAGTGGTCAGGATGGAGGGGTCAGGTGCGGCCTGGACTTACAGTGGACCAGGTGGTGGTGGCGTGACAGAGACCACCTAGTGGTGGCGGTGGACCTGGGGAGGTGGACAACATGGCGGTGGTGGCAGTGAGGGTCAGGGTGGTGGCTTTGATGGTGATGTTGGTGGCAATTCCAGAGAATCCCACTTTAGCCCTCGTGACTGTCCCGGCTCAGACCCTGCCGGGGCGAAGACACACGAGGACACCCACATGGGGTCTCCCGGGCTTGGGGTAGGACTGAGGTCAGGGTGGGGGCCAGGCTTCAGGGCTGGTCCGAATACCCTGGGCAGGGCCCAGGCTGCCACAGCCCCTCTGTCTGCAGAGCAGGGCGAGTGGGGCGAGCCCTTGACCCGATGCTGCGGAGATGGCCTCCTCTTCATGAAATCAGCTTATTACTTAATCAGCCCAAGTGTCTGCCGGCTGAGATGGGGAGGGTGATTGGGAATTTTCCTCCCGTGAGGCGGCGGATATTTAATGAAAGTGACGGTGGAGAACAAAGGTCAGCACTATCGGAAATTAGAGGCAGCCTTCCCTGGCACCCCCACCCCCAAGCAGGAGCAGGAGTCTCCTTGTGCAGGATTCCTCTGCAGCACGAAGCGGCTGCTGCTGCAGCCACAGCACACACACCTTCTCCAGTTGCTCAGACTGGATTTAGAAGCTGGTGCCTGGAAAGAACACGAAACAGGGAATCAGGGATCTGTGCTCCGGTCCAGCTGCCAGGTGACCTTGGACAAATTCCCTGACTGCTCTGGGCCTCTCTGTAAAAACAAAAACAAACAAAACCAAAAACAGAAAGGCAGGCAGGGAGGGTGGGGAAGGGGGTTTCACCTGCACAGGCTGCGTCACTTTGGCCAAGGGAGCGGCAGGCAGAAGATGTGATTGGGAGGTGTAAACTCCTGCCAAGAGCAGGAACTAGTGTCCAGGGGTCCCAGGAGAAGAATCCTTCTTCCAGGATGAGCCCACCGTTCCTGGGAGTGGGCAGTGGAGGAAGGGCCTGGGTCAACACACTCCCTGCCCAAGCCCTTCTTGCCACCAGGCCCTTCTCACACCTGGGGAAGACTTGCCAAGGTCACAGCACAGGTCTCCAGCAGGCAGTTCACAGAAATAACCCATGAAGCTGGGGACAGTGGCACACACCTGTAATCCCAGTGACTCAGGAGGCTGAGGCAGGAGGATTGCAAGTTCAAGGCCAGCCTCAGCAACTTAGTAAGACCCTGTCTCAAAATAAAACATAAAAAGTTCTGGGGATAGGACTCAGTGGTTAAGCCCCTGCTGGGTTCAATCCCTGGTTCCAAAAAAAACTGGTCTTTTGTTGCATGGCAAGGTGCTCTCCGTGTGGTCCGGCACAGTGGCGGAAGCTCTTTCTCCTTGCAGATTTTTGGAGACGTACGCTCAGAAACAAACCTAGAAGGGCACAGAGCAGCTTGTTAACCGCGTGTTCATGGGCTTCTTTTATCCCCTTTCTGCTTTCTCGGTGTGGGGACAGCCTTTGCCACACATGTTTAAGGACACCAGTGCTTACCGGGGGCTGCTGTTGGTCAGGGTGGGACTGTCCCAGGAGCGCAGCTCAGGGAAAGGCCCCGAGATCTCCCTGGCCGCAGGCTGCTCGTTGGCGAGGGGCCGGTCGGGGCGCAAGAGATTAATCTCAATCTACCATCTGCTGTGTCACCATCTATTTATGGAGGGTGGCAGTTCGTCAGCCTCTCAGCTCAGGTGTCAGCTGCGGGGACAAGTCATCAGTCAAGGGGAGCGAGCCTGGCCGGGGGTGACAGGCAGGACCCTCGCAGGGGTGAGGCCCCATCTCCCCTGAGTGTGCCCTGGCGGAGAAGCTGGGTGGTTCTAAAGGGAGGGAGCCGTGGGCCTGTCCTGCCTGGGCCTGGGCCAGACGGAGCCCACTGTGGCTCTGGTGGATGTGGGCTGGAGGGGGACCCATGTGAAGGCCGAGGTGGGGAGCTGAGCCCACTAGGGGGGCCTGCCATGGGGCTGTTGCCCAGGAGGGGAGGCGGGCCGAGCTGCCTCATTCCCACTGCCTCCCAGGACCCTCAAGCCACTATGCACGGGGCTAGGACAGCTGGGCAGCGTTAGGTGATTTGGGGCAGAGGGACAGAGAGTGACAGGACAGGGGTCCAGCTTGTCCTTGAACTCCTCTGAAGTCTAGGCAGCAGCTCGAGCCACAGGAAGCCGGAGGACGTCAGGCAATTTGCAGAACGGACGAGGCTGGAGCCGGAGGCGCAGAACAGAACCAGGTGGCTCAGGGGGCCCAGGAAACAGATCCCCCTGGAGAGCTCTCTGGGGTGTGGCTGAATGGGCCCCGCCAGGGCTGCATCCAGTGCACCCGCGATTCTGTCCTGACACAAGAGATGCAGGTCCCCGGCTGGCCACGGCCAGGAAAGGGCTGTGTGCTATATGAAGGTTGCCTCAAAACATGCTCAATGGGGAGAGTGGTGACTGTCCCCAAGGGACACCTCCCAGTGAGGAGAGATGGAGGGTGAGAAGCCAAATGGTCAGGGGGGGACTATCACATAGATGTCCCTTGTAGCGGGGTGAATTGGGTGTCCCCCAGAAAGATTCACTCGGGTTTTAACTTCTGGCACCCGAGACACCCGCGAAGGTGACCTTATTTGGAAAGTCTTTGCAGATGTAATTAAAGTGAAGAATCTGGAGAGGAGCTCATCCCGGGCTCAGGGAAGGGCTGCTGAAATCCAGCAACAGATGGCCTCTAAGAGGAAGGCTGGGGGAGATTCGAAAGAGAGAAAAGAAGGCCATGCAGAGCCGAGCGGCGGCAGAGGCGGGCGGTGAGGCCACGAGCCAAGGACCGTCTGGGGCACCAGGAGGTGGAGGAGGCGGGGATCTAGCTCTGCTGACAGCTCCATTCCAATTTCAGGACTCTGGCCTACAGAGGCCTTAGGCCACCGGCTTGTGACAATTTGTTACCTAAGAATCAAATAGAACCTTCAGAAAAACCCGTTAGTGCTCCGGGTGCTGTGAGCCAGGGCCACCACCGGGGGCAGCATGGTCCAAACCAGCTCTGCCAGGTGAGGATGCTGCCCGTCCTGCTGCAATCCGGTGACCCCTGGGTCCTGCCTCCCGGAATAACTTGAGCAAGCAGGGGAGAGAGGCTTCCGGCCATTATTCCAAGTGGACAAGTTTAAGTAAGGAACACACCTGTTCCATCCCTTTATCTGTGACCCAGGGTCCCCCATAGTGCCAGCTGCAGAGTTTATTTTGCAAATTGCAGGGACAAAGGCAGCTCAGAGAGGCGGGGACATGAGGAGGCTGCAGGAGGGTCAGGTGCTTTGTTCCCATCCACCCGCCTCCAAAGAGCAAGGAGAATTCCCACCTCCCAGGAGGGAAAGGCGTCCTCCTCCTCCTGCTGACCAAGCTGGGGAAGAGCTTCTCTCCTCAAAGGAGGAGACCCGTCTGCAGGGAAGGTGGCCTGGGGAGTCACGTGCTCTGAGCCTGTCTTTATTTGTAGGTTCATTCACAAACACTGTTTGCGAGCTCTAAGTCCCGGAATGCAGCAGGGGGGTGAGGTGACATTTGAGTGGGACTTGAAGGGAGGTGGGACCTAAACACATGCAGGGATGTGGGTGGCACCGGTGGCGTGGAAAATAAAGCCAGGTTGGGGGTGGGGATGGAGAACAAGGGGAGGTCAGGAGAGTGGCTGCTTTAGATGGGGGAGAGGAGGCCTAGTCCATAAGGTGACATATGAACAGAGACCTGAAGAAAGCGGGGTGCACCCAGGCACAGTGGTACACACCAGTAATCCCAGCAACTCGGGAGGCTGAGGCAAGAGGATCACAAGTTTGAGGCCAGCACGGGCAACTAAAAACCAAAAACGGCTGAGGATATAGCTCCGTGGTGGGGAGCCCTGATACGTAAAATAAAATAAAATAGTGTGTCAGGTGAGGGAGCAGGTACAAAGGCCCTGAGGCAGTCCTCTGATTGTGGAGTTTGAGGAACAGCAAACAAGGTGACATGGAGGGGTTTGGGGATGGAGGTGGGGATTGTGGATTTCATTTTGAGAGGAGGGATGGGGAGCCCCCGGGGGTTTGGTGTTGAGCAGAGGGTGACAAGGATGTAGGTTTCTCTGTAAAAGATCCATTTCCCAGGGGAAATTGGGGCAGTCTCCAAGATAGAGGCTGGAAGGCAGCTGGAGGCTCTTACAGTCCTCCCCAGGAGAGGGTCCGGTGGCTCACCCCCCTTTTCCTGAATCCCAGCTTCTCCTTCATTCATTCATTTTTCAGTTCTTAGATTCAGAGAGGGGGCTGTTATCAATTGCTCTTATTTTTTTTTCACAAATTATCTGCAATAAATAGGAGGGTACCTCGCACCTGGGATGAGCTTCCATGAAGAAGGCAAGAAATCATAAAAAAATGGTGGTTCCCAATGTCTTTTCCACTAAGAACCCATGGTATCAGTGGGTCTCAATCCCAGGTCTGAAAGAGCTTTCCACAAACCAACTGCAGGGTTGGCAGCTAGCCGGGAGCCGGCCACGGGCGGGCGGTGCTGCTGACACACCAGGCCTCACCCACACTCCGGCCCACCTCCAGCTCCCAGCAGGAAGGCCGCCCAGGATCCTGTCACCTGGGCTGCTTGACTTGATCTGGATTTTCTCATTCCTGCAGCGTACCCTGACTGCTGGGAGACCCAGGCCCCCCGGGAGAGGGGGTCAGACTTGGAGGAGGTCTGTCAAGGGAAGGGGGAGCCCGGGAGCCACCTGGACAGGCTTCCCAGAGGAGGTGTTCTCTGAGCTGAGCGCTAAACATGAGTTCACACTTTCTCTGTAAAGGACCAGGTAGTCACTACTTAGGGTATGTGCCTTGTCACAGCTATTCTACTCGGCTGTTGGCGGTGAAAAGCAGCCACAAGGAACCCACCCAACCTGGCTGTGCACCAAGAAGGTTATTTACAAAACTTGGGGAGAGGGGCAGGAAGGAGGATGTGTCTATGGGCTGTTCTTTGTTGTCGTTGGTTTGTTTTCCAGATATCTTTGTTTTATCAACAAATAACAGTGTCTATTTCTAGGAAACAATGTGACATTTGATCTATGTGTACTTCGCACAGCTGAAGAGGTGGCTTGGGGAAGGGCAAGGAAAGTTAAGCAGGGACACTCCAGGGACCCCCGCACCCCATGCGGACAGCCTCAGGGCCTCCAAGCCTCCCACCTCTCCTCCCAGCTCCTCCTCTCCCGTGCCACCCTCCTCTTCTATCTGGGAGTGTGTCTGCCCAGGTCCTGCCACCTTTGCTGTTGGAGGCCAGGGTGACTGTGCCTCCCGCCTTGCTCCCTCCCTCCCTCCTGCTCTTACCTCTCCTTCTCTCTCTCCCTCCTTCATGGCGCCCAAAAGGAAGACGCACCTGTGTGTGTGATGCATGAACGCAGGGAACCGCCCAGTAACCCACATCTACTCAGTGTCCACGAGCAGCCGGCCACAGACCCGGGTCTTACCACGGCAGACACGTGGCTCATCCCACGTTTCTGGAGGCTGCAACCCGAGATCAGGATGCCGGCAAAGCGGGGCCCCGGGGAAAGCTCTCTTCCTGGTTTGCAGAAGGTTGGCTTCTCAGTGTGTCCTCCCATGGCAGAGAGACAGACAGACAGACACACAGAAAGACAGAGGAAGAGAAAGGGACAGACAGAGGGACAGCTCTGTGCCTGTCCTCATGGGGGCTCTAACCTCATCATGGGGTCCCCCCCTCCTGCCTCATGTAACCCTAGGCACTTCCCAAAGGCCAGTCCCCCAACACCATCACTTTGGGGGTCAGGGCTTCCACCTATGGGTCTTGGGGGGACACAAATTGTGACATCGTGAAATACATTTTTTATCTTACTCCTCATTTCCTGGCACACAACCCCTAAAATCTGTGGCATCTCTGAAGCCAGAGATTCTTTTTCGATGCTAATGGTAGCTGCAGGATGGGGACTGGTCCCTGGGAAAAGTCCAGGGTTGGAACTTTGAGTCCCATCCCCCAGCCCCTGGGGAGAGGAGAGGGGCTGAAGGTCAAGTTGATCGCCAGTGGCCAATGCTTTAATCCATCTCGGCCTCCGAGATGAAGCCACCACAAAGCCCCAAAGGTCAGGGTTCAGGTAACGGAACAGGTGAGGGCTCTGGAGAGGGTGCCCCCACCTCCCTCCCCGCATCTCTGCATCTGCATCCTTCGTCAAACCCTTTATAGTGAGCGGGTAAATCAGTTTCCTGAGTTCTCAAGCAAATTAGTCCAGCTAGAGGAGGGGGTTCTGGGAGCCCCAGTTCCCAGCCAGTCTGTGGGCAGCACAGGGAGAGCAACCCGGCCTTGAGCTGGCACCGGAGTCAGGGCCGACCTGGGCACCAAGCCTCAACCCTGGGACCTGCTGCCGCCTCCGGGAAGGTAGCGTCAGAACTGAACTGGGTTTGAGGACAGGCCAGCTGATGTCCACTGCAGAATCACAGCCTGCTGGCCGGGAGAAGCCCCTGAGTGTCCCAGGTCACAGAAGCCTTTTGTAATGGTGCAGAGAGAGCGGGAAAAGTTCATTTTCCCCTGTACATAAGCATTCAGTCCCTGAGAGCCACCTGCTTAGCAGAGCGGTCAGTTTCAAGCAGGGAGCTTTGTCTGCTCCCATCAAGGGACACTGGCACTCTGGTTGGGGCTGCTGTGGCATCTGGGGGGTAAGGGGCAGGGATGCTGCTAAGCTTCCTGCAGTGCATGGGACAGTGCCCCCAGACCAAGATGCCTCCTGCCCTCAAGGTTAGCAGTGGGGGGTCAAGCAACCCAAGATCCTGCAGGAGAGCAGGAGGAGACCCCAGCGTCAGAGACCCCAGCTCCAGAGTTCTGCAGTCAGTCTGGGCGCCTTTGCAGATGGCTCTAGGAGCTGCCCCCTGCCCCCCTCTGCTGGGCCATCTACTGGGTGACTCTCTTTGTCCAGCTCATCTTATTTCTCTGCCCTTTGTGAGCCACAGAAAGCCATTAAGTCAGTGCATCTTATCACGATAGCCACACAGGGCACCGGCCCGGCCGGCTGGTCCCCATGGGGGGTGGGGGCTTACGTGGCATTTTCTGAACAGGCCCTTTTCTCCCAGCCACAGAGAATGTGAGGTGACATTTCGAAAACCGTCGCTTTGTAAAAATGCCAAGACGGATCTCAAGCCACAGGGAACACTGTGGAAATCAGAGGGGACTCCAGGAGTCCAAGGCCAGCTCAAGTCGGAGCCCAAGAGTGGGTGCCCCGGGCTTTGAGGCTGCTCACGGAGGAGGAGGATTTCCAGGAAGATCCCCCAGCTAAATCATGACCTGATATGAGCGGAGGCTGCAAGGGATCTCCCGCTCTAGCACTTGCCAGGGCCTCACGCCTCCCACTGCATCTGACCTCCTGGCACCCCTGGCTAGGGTGGGCTGTTAGGAGGGAGGCGACTGGTTTCCCTGGTTTCCATTGAGGAAACCAGTGTCTCCAAGGGACCCCCAACACACTGCCTCAGGGCTCGTCTGTGTTATTCAGAAACATTTAAAATGCTCTTGTATGTACTTTTGTATACCTCTGAGGGTCTCCTTCCATTTCCATGCATTTTCCCTTCTCTCTCCCTTTCCCTCCCACCTCTCATCCCTGTTTAATGTTAATCTTCTTCTCATGCTCTTCGACCCTACTCTGTTCTTAGCTACTCTCCTTATATCAAAGAAGACATTTGACATTTGTTTTTTAGGGATTGGCTAGCTTCACTTAGCATAATCTGCTCTAATGCCATCCATTTCCCTCAAATTGTGAAATATGATATATCAAGAACTATGTAATGTTTTGAACAGCCAACAATAAAAAAAAAAAAAAAAAAATGCTCTGAAGTAGGCTTACGATGGGTTTCTTTTTCTTTTTCTGCTTTTTCCTTTTGGTACTGGGGATGGAACCCAGGGGGTCTCTACCACGGGCCACGTCCCCAGCCCTTTTTATTTTTTATTGTGAGACGGGTTCTCACTAAGTTACCGAGGGCCTCCCTAATCTGCTGGGGCTGACCTCGAACTTGTGATCCTCCTGCCTTAGTCTCCCGTGTTGCTGTGATGACAGGCGGGCTCCGCAGTACCTGGATAAGTTTGGCTGCTTTAAGGAAAAGAAAGAGGCTTGACATGGCAAAGCACCTTTGGGTTCAGTACCTTAGTACCCAAAATTAAACATTTTAAAAAGGCCTGGAGGGGTAACTCAGTGGTAAAGTGCTCCTGGGTTAAAAAAAGAAAAAGAAACACTCAAAAGCTGTAGCCAGGGGCTGGGGATGTGGCTCAAGCGGTAGCGCGCTCGCCTGGCATGCGTGTGGCCCGGGTTCGATCCTCAGCACCACATACAAACAAAGATGTTGTGTCCGCTGAAAACTAAAAAAAAAAAACAAAAAAAAAAACTATATATTAAAAAAATTCTCTCTCTCTCTCTCTCTCTCTCTCTCTCTTTCTCTTTCTCTCTTAAAAAAAAAAAAAAAAAAGCTGTAGCCAGGTATAAGCCAGGGAAGCCCACAGAGGTCTGGTCCACCTAATCCTTGGGTCTATAAAGCAGGCACTGATTCAGGGAGGAGAGAGTGCAGTCGGGTTGCTAGGCAACAGTTCCCATGGCGAGAGGGCAGCATCGGTGGGTGGGCTGTGGATCACACAAGAAATGGACAAGGACAGACACGCACCCTTCATCTTGTGCTTCTGAGCTAGAGGAAGAACGACACACCAAGAAGAATCCCAAGGTGGTCACCGGGGCTCCAGGCAATTAAAAGGGCAGCTCTCTGCAGGGTACAAGCTGGTGACGAGCAAGGTGGGAAGGTTTCATCTTGACTTTCAGATATGCTGGGAACCGGGTGAGGGTCAGCTCTGTGAAACTGGAAAGCTCTGAAAAACAGCTAGAGAAGTTCTTCCCGAGAGTTGGGAGGTAGTGAGGAAGGCGGGTGAGTTAATGTCAGGATGATGTCCTCACATCTCTCTGGCTACTTCCACTGCAGAAGTGGACCTTACCCTCCAAGGGTAAGCGTGGGCCTCCAGAGCCGAGTGCCAGGCCCAGATCCTCATTTTGCCGCTTCCACTATGAAGCCCTGTTGCCAAAGAAAGTCCTGCCAGCATACGGTCCTTTAGTTTTCTCATAAATGGGCCTCGTGCATTACTGTGAGAATTGAGTTAATAGATAGGTAGCATCAAGATTGAGATTTTTTTCTTTTTCCATGTTTTGGCAGTCCTGGGTTTGATGAACAGAGCCCCCCAACTCCACAAGCAAATGTCATAGGACCTGAACTAGAAATAGAGACTGGTGAAGTGCTGAGCCACTAAGGGTTACTTGTTACCAAGCACATTCTACCCATCCTGACTAATGCATGCATAGTATGAACTATGTACCAATGCAAGGCGTCATGAATCCTAGGCAAGCACTCCACTAATGAGCTATGTCCCCACCCTGTCCCCTATACATAGAACCATATCTGCAGGTAGTAAGCGTAATGAAACTGTTACAACTGCTCTATTTGTTTATCCTTCCTCTTCTAGATTAGAACCAAGCTCTGAGCTCTTTGTGCATTCTAATATCACATGTTCTCTTATACCTGAGGTCTGCAGAATCACAGCAGTCATTTGGGTTGGTACATAGTTCATTTTGTGCATGTGTCAGTCAGGATGGGTAGAATGTGCTTGGTAACAAGTGGCCCTCTAGTGGCTCAGCATTTCGTAGCCTGTATCTCTAGTTCATGTCCACTGAGGTTTGGTGGTCAAATGGGGGCTCTGTTCATAATATTCACTCAGAGGACTTGGCAGTCAGAGGCTTCATCTCAATACAGGTCCATTTCCCAGCTCAGCTCATACTAAATTCTCCTTTCTCATTCTGCTGGCTACGCTGTGATTCTCAGATGCTGAGCCCTGTCCCAGGCTTTCTGCTTAGAATGATCTCCCGGCTGGTTCCTCCTTACCCTTTAGACTGTTCCTCCTGACCTCCCCATCTACAGAGTCCTTTCTCCCACTCACCCTCGACTGCTTCACCTTGGTGTTACATCCTAACAGTTTAATGTATTTCTTGATCTACTCCCTTGTCATCTAAATTGCAAGCTGAAGCCAGGCGGTGACACAGGCCTGTAATCCCAGCTACTTGGGATGCTGAGGTTGAAGGTTTGCAAGTTCAAGGTCAGGCTGGGCAATGCAGCAAGACCCCATCTATAAACAAACAAACAAATAAATAAGGCACAAGAAGGCCAAAGTTTTGTTTTGTTCTCTGCTGCAGCCCCAGGACCTAGCACAAAGTAAGTACTCAAAATTTTTTTTGGTTGAATGATTGAATGAGTATCTGTCTTCTCCTGTTAGAGTTTACACCCTTGGGTGGTAGGGTCCTTATTTTCCTTGCTTGTCATCAATTCCTTGGCACAGGCAGAATCCTCAACACATTTGTTGAATCAATAAATAAGTGCTTAGAGAGCCACCTGTCACGGTGCTCGGTGTCTGTGCCTCGGGCAGGTCACCCATTAGGCTCATCTAAGTTGAGGGTAGGGACAGACTTCACCTGCCTGCCACTCTGACCGCCTCCTACTTCACTGATGGCAGACGGGGGGACCCCAAGAGAAACAGCTCACCAAAACGGGGGAGTCATCACAGATGTCTCTAAACATGCTATGAACCCTTTACCCATCACCAGGTGGCTTCCTGATGGCAGCCCTGGGGAGGAAGTGCCAGAGTCTTTTGTTCCCACCCTGCCCTCTCTTCCTGGCTTCTCTCCCTTTCTCTTCCTTTTGGAGGCATAGTGGCTCCAGAGCCAGGTTTCTTGGGTTTGAATCGGGGCTCAGCCATTTACTAGCTGTCCCACTTTGAGTAGTGACTTCACCTGTCTGAGCCCATTCCCCATCTGAAAAGTGGGGCTGATATCGACAAGGCCTTTCTACGGAGTTGTTGTAAGGATTAAATGAGTTCATCTAAGTCAGGTGCTCAGAACAGAGCTTGGGTGAGTCCTATGGAGCGATCCTTGTGGAGATGGTGGTTATTATTAGCAAGCCCTTACTCAGCATGGGCTCCGTCTTTAACATTTTTCTAGACTGGAGGGTTTGAGGCTTCTTCTTAAATTAGTCAAACACTCAAGTGAAATCCTACAGTCAACCCAATACAGAAAGCAGAGTTCAAGAGGCCTCCTCTGGTCATATCACTGGTGGGCTCAGGCCCCTTCCTTGGATGTTTGGATAGTGAAGCTTCTCAAAGTTGCCTCTGGCCACAACAGAATCCCCCAGTTATTAGAAAATGCAGAGTGGGCTGGCGCAGTGGTGCTTCCCTGAAATCCCAGCGGCTCAGAAGGCTGAGGCAGGAGGACCGGGAGTTCAAAGCCAGCCTCAGTAATTTAGCAAGGCCCTGTCTCTCAGTAAAATGTAAACAAAAGGGCCGCGGATGTGCCTCAGTGACTAAGCACCTCTAGTTTCAATGCCCAGTACTAAAAAAAAAAAAAAAAAAAAAATGCAGAGTAGCCCCCCCCCACCCCCCCCACCCCCGCCCCCAGGACCTCCTGGATGGATCCCCTGGGGAGCCTGCATCCAAGCACAGTCTTCTGGTGACTCTTCAGCCCATGAAGCTTCACTCAAGTTCCAAGTACCAAATACTCCATCTGGGTGTGGTGGCACATGCCTGTTGTCCCAGTGATTCCCTGAGGAGACTGAGGCAGGAGAATCCTAAGTTCAAGGCCAGCCTCGGCAGCTTATGAAACCTAACTCAGTGGAGGATTGCCACAGTCTGGTTGGGCAAAATAACTGGGAGGTGACAAGCAACTTGAAGGTTGAAGCAGGAACTGAGCGGGAACTCAAGGTAGCAGGCACCCAAGGTAGCCGGAGCCAATTTATTATGGAACAGCAGAGGTATATATACCTAACTGATTACACACAGCTTGACTCAATTAGAATCATCCAGATACAGCAATCAGCCAATAAGGAATCTCCACCATCTTAATGGCTCCGTGGCGTTGCCTCACAAACCACTCCTCCTGGCAAACTGCCAGGCGCCATCTTGACTTGATTTGTGGTCCCCACAGTGGATGACAACCTTGGGTTCAGTCCCCAGTACAAAACAAAAGTACCAGATGCCACAGGAAAGCCCCCTCCAGCTGCCTCCTCTTCCTCCCCTCTCCTGTGTTGGGGTGGTGGGGCTTTACACGGTGGCAAGCCTCTCTTCCTGTCTGCCCTGAGGATGGTGGAGAGGAGCCTGGCATCCAGTGGGGGGATGGCCCTGAAGCCTGGAGGGTCCTGCCACCGGGTGGGCACTGAAAGGAAAGTGACCACAACACTCGGAGCGACCAAGAGATCTTTTTGCAGCAGTGCAACAGAGGAGAAAAGAGAGAAAGAGAAAGAAAGAGAGAGAGAGAGAGAGAGAGAGAGAGAGAGAGAGAGAGAGAGAGGAGAGAGGAGAGAGCATGCATGCAAGGGAGACAGAGAGATCAAGAAGAGAGACAGAGCAAGAGAGCAAGAGAGAGAGGGGCCTGGCAGGAGGGAGTTTTTATAGCCCAAATCTAATGGGGCCTCTGGGTCTGCAAGCTGCCTTGTTGGCACAATGGGGGGTTGAGTGTTCAGCCTTGAGCAGGGTTGAATGTTCAGACTTGATGCAAACAGGTGATAAAGGACCAGACAGAAGGAGGTTTGAATGCATGGGCCATCCTGCAGCTAACATTTGTTGGCCTGCCCTGAAGATAACATAGTTCAGCCTGTCCTGCACCTAACATTCCTCCCTTTTTGTTTTTCTAAGTGACATGGGGGACATCGTAAAGTCCTCTAGCTACTTCCTGCTTAATGGTGGGCAGCGTGGAACCCAGGAGGAAAAGTGGAGGAATGTTCAGGGGACAGGTCTGAGAACACCAGGGCAGCCAAAAATAACACTCAGTGGCTATAGATAACTACTTTGGTGGGGGTAAAGTCCATAAAAGTTCCTTGAAGCCACAAGTCGTCGATGGCATCAAACCAGTCATGAATGGAGGAGATTCTTGGTATCAGCCATTGGTCCTGTAGCAGGGACTCTAGGAAGTATTGGAGGTGGCTTGGTTGAATCCAGTAATGTTAAGGGTGACAGCCTGATTGCAGCCAGTGGAAGGGCAATTGCCTTGACCCATAAACTGAGAGTGGGTGGTGTCATCCTGGTGCCATGTTACTTGGATGTAGAAGCGGCATCTGTGGTTTGAGATAAAAACTTGACAGAGAATAATGATTAGTAGAAGAAGAGGGTTGGTGAGAAATTTTGAGTTTCGTGGTCGTGGTGGAAGTCCAGGACTGGAAATTTGGAACAGTTGCCTTATTTAAGGCAGGAGACATAGTACCAGGGAGAGTGGCCCAAAAGCTTGGCCACCATTGGGGTAGTATCTATTACTGTATGGGGTCCTGTCCATTGAGGTTCCAATGATTGAGAATGCAGTTCCTGAAGTAAGACTGAGTCACCCAGTTGAAGAGGGTCCAATTCAGTTTGTGGTTGTGCTGGGATTGAGGCAATGAATGGAACAGGAAGGCACTGGTCTGTGTGTTCACTTAGGAGTTTGCATAGAAGTGTGAGATTAGGCAGGTAGGACACAAGGGGAGGAGGAGCGATTGGAAAACGTTGGTTGATTAAGAAAGGGCACCCATAGAATTGCTCAAAGGGGCTAAGGCCTGAGGGGGTCCTTGGGGCTGCCTGATTCAGGTGAGGGCCAAAGACAGGAAAGTGGGCCAGAAGAGCCTAAGTTCAATAGCAAGTTTAGTGAGATGATCCCTGAGAATGCCATTAGGCTCTCAACCTTATCCAAGGATTGGGGTTGGTAGGAGATGTGGAGCCTCCATGTGATGTTGAGGCCTTTGGAGACTAGTAGAACAACCTGAGAAGTGAAGGCCAGACTGTTGTCTGACTGGATGGAGGTGGGAAGTTTGAACCTGGGAATGATCTGCTCAATGAGGATGGAGGCAACAGTGTTAGCAGTTTCCCTGGATGTAGGGAAGGCTTCTATCCAACCTGAAAAAGTATCAACCAAAGTAAGTAGGTAGTGAAGCTTTTTGTGCCTAGGCATGTGAGTGAAGTTGATCTACCAGTCTTTGCCTGGCTAGTGGCTCCTCATCTGAGGTGTGGGGAGTCTAGGTTTGATGCTTCCTTGTGAGGATACTGTAGAGCAGACAGAATAAGCAGAGTGGACCTGCTGGAGAGTAGTTCTCATTCCTATGAAGTGAAAGAGGGGTTGTGAAAACTGGAAAAAGGGGTTAGAGAGGGTTTTAGGTGGGGGCAGAGTCTCTGGAGCTAGAGGAGTTGGTCATGAGTCGTAGGTCTCTGTCTTGGGCATCAGGGCTGGTAGTCTTAAAGAAGTAATTGATTGACTGACTGGTTGGTGAAGTTGTGTATCTGATCTTGCAGGAACTTCTGTAGGCAATTTAATAGACATGGTTCTATTAGGAGAAACATAAAGAGGACTAATAGGGGTTCTGTGAGGGGGAGGAGTCAAGGTCATACTTGACTGAACATCCCCCATGGAGCCTGTTGGCCTAGTTGCTGTCTCCTCTTTTCTAGCTGTTCTTGTCCTTCAATACTCCCAGGAATGACTGTGTTTTGGCTTAACTGTTTTTGGTAGGTGTTTAAGATCAAGCTGGTCAAAATTGACTTTGTTTTTATCTATTGTTAAGAGTCAGCTGAGTTCCCATAGGGGTCGCTCATGGGGGAACTTGAGAGCAGCTTCTTAGTTCTGCTAGTGCCATTTGCACCAGGATGGGTCCAGGTCTTGCTTGACCATGTGGCTTCCCTTGAAAGCATCAGGGATGTCTCCCTTCTCCGGTGACCCTCCTATTTACAGTAAGTGCACGGATTGGCTTTTCATTCTCCAGTGGTCTCATTAATCTCCCTGATCAGGAGGTTATTTGGCCCAGAGTTGCAAAGCTCTTTAGAGGAGTTCCCTGCTCCCTGGATTCAGATTGACTCAGAGGGTAAGAGCGAAATATTAGTTTTCTTGGCCATTTTAATTTAACTTTAAATCTTGATCATAAACATCCAGCATAAGTCAGTTTCACCTTAAATTAAGAGTACTGGGCTTTACCTGAAGTCTGGCCTACTTTGGAGTCATTCTGACATATAGTAAGATGGAAGGCAGAGCCTTATCTCAGGTAAGGCTAAGATTTATAAATCTTAGGTAAAGTGTTCTATTATTGAGCTGATCTTTGTTTTTAAATATCATTTTATAAAAGTTTACATATATTGTTGCTTGAGGTCACATGAATACTAATACAATATGATATTACATTTAAATTGTACCCAGTGTATAGAACTTCATATTAATCTTATTGATAACAGGTCCAGTTATACAACATTAAATGATATAAATAAATCTCCAATATGTTATTTTTATAAGTCTAAAATTACCATGCAACCTTTTGGAGAACACCAGCTTGATATAATTTTTTTTTAAAGCTTCTATCTTAAAGACTTAAATACCTGGAAAATATGAAGACATTTAATACACAAAGAAGAGTAATAGTACCACAATTACATTGATGTTTTATATTAATCAAGTTTAGCTCTTAAAGAAATAACATATTACAATATTGCAAAATAACAGTTGTTGTTTAACCATAGTTGTATACACAGACCTTCTATAGCACTTAATTACATCTATATAGCCAACGTACACAGACCTTCTTCATCACTTGCTTAAACCCTCTTATTTACTTAATAGACTCTCTTATCCAGAAACACATTTTCCTTCTATTAAATCCATACCTAGAACCTTCTAATTTCTCTTTCCTATCTGTTAACTCCTTCTTTATTCACACTTTGAAACAATCCTTGTAAATTTCTGAATTTAGGCAAATTATTCCATTTTAATAAGAGATATTTTGTTATTTGCAGCACACAATCAATCACATCTGTTGACCATTTCATGAAAACATGAACAATGTTTAAGTATATAGAATTATACTGTTGTAGGGACGGACAAGGCAAGGCACCTAAGATAGCACCGAAGATAGGGAAACAGTCCTATTTGGTTGCAACCGGATTCAGAGGGCACTGCTTCTGTTGTAATCAATTAATCCCCTGAACCCCAAGTTTAAGTAGTTTCAGAATTTTGTACCCAACATGTAAGGGGAGGGGCTCAGAAGTTCAGAGTCTGCAGAAGTTCACAAAAAGCAGTTTTTTTTTTTTTATTTTTTTAAAAATTTTTTGTGGGGCTGGAGATGTGGCTCAAGCGGTAGCGCGCTCGCCTGGCATGCGTGCGGCCTGGGTTCGATCCTCAGCACCACATGCAAACAAAGATGTTGTGTCCGCCGAGAACTAAAAAATAAATATTAAAAATTCTCTCTCTCTCTCTCTCTCTTTAAAAAAAAAAAATTTTTTTTGTTCTGGGCAAGTTAACTTTTCAAGGACACTTGGGAGGGGAGAGCTTTTTCTTCCCTTTCTTTCCTCCCCCTGACAGCTGTTACCATGGAGCCCAGTTGGTAACTTCCTTATCTTAGAAATGTAGCCATCTCTGTGAAGCCCCAGCTCAAGGCCAGAGGTCTTGTTCACATATTTTGTGAAAAACTAGTAAGGGGGTGTTTAGCTTTTGGAGTGCTGATTTTTCCAAGCAGTGGCCAAGTAAAACAGGGCAATATGAAAAGAGGAAGTTTATCTATGTTAAACTCTTTTGTAGAGATTTTTTTTTGCTGAAAGTCCTAAAATCAGCCATGGTGAAGATTTCTGGAGAAGGTCAGTTAAGACTTTTCTGGTAGGGAGGGGGCAGGCAGGAAGGTGGGGCTGAGAGCAGCTCCAGTGGATCTGAGAATGAGGAAGGAGAGATGTAAAAGAATAGGATTTTCCCTAGCAAGGAAAACTTGAGCAGAAGAACAGGATGGGAGTGAATATCTCAAAAAGCCTGTAAGGGACTTTAATTTTTAGTAACCTGTTTTCAGTGATGACAAAGCACCTTTAAAGGCCATTTTCACCAGATCTGGTTTGAGCTTTGGGTTAGCTGGTAAAAGACCTGGTGGGACCCTGTGTGGGTGCTGACAGAAGAGAGGAGTGAGTGGGTGGAGGGGTACCTTCAGTACCTGCTACCTCAGTAAGGGGCAATGGTCTGAGAACCAACCGAGGTTTGGGTTTTTGATCTAGTAATTGGAGGGGAGAAATCAGGTTGCTGAGGTGGGGGTGACTGCGGAGGGGCTGGGGCAGAAGGTTGAGGGTGAGGACCTTTTTGAGCCAGGTGATAGAGTGGAGGTTTCTCAGCAAGGTCAAAAGAAGTGGATGAGTCCAGAGGAGGAGAAGATTGGGGATCAGTGGTTGTGGGTGTTGGTTTGTAGGCTAGAAAAATTTGCAGAGGTTTGCAAGAGGTGCAGAGAGCAGGATTGGATCGGAGCAAGAAGAAAGCCTGTGCATAAGCCATCTTTACCCATTTTTCGAATGCTCACAGTAATTGTAGAGATCCCTTAGAATGGAGGGATCCAGGGACCCAAAAGGGGGCCATCTGTTTTGGTTGTTTAAGGGATAAGTGGGCCAGGCCTGGGTGCTATATTTGATCATTTTTTTGGGTTTGATGTCTGGTGTCAAGGAGAGGGATTTGAGGTTATCCAAGAGGCATTGTAGGGGAGAGTCGACCAGCAGAGAAAACACATTACCCATGTTGCAAATGTAGTATAAGGAGGAGGGAAGGGGATGCAAACGTAGTATAGGGGAGAAGGAAGGAGATGCAAAGATAGTATAAGAGAGAAGGAGGAAACTGATTTATTGGCAAAAGGGGCATCCCCGCTAGAGCCAAAAATCAGGAGTGCCTTAGTGGCAGGTTCGAGCTGCAGGGTTTGGTCGTCACCGAATCCTGACAGTCGAGGCTCTCGTTCTGGACGGAGCCAGAGCCATGGGAGACCTTGGCCAAGGCTTTTCGGGACCCCTCCTGGAGAGGCCGGAGACTCCCAGGGCCAGAAAGAGGGGAAAGAGAGAGACAGGGGAAGAGAGAGGAAGGGGAGGGTAAGTGTCTCTCTAGCGGCAGAGTCTTGAAGGTGAGAGGACTAGGACTTTATGAGAGCCACCGAAACCATGAAGGTCTAGGTGGGGTGATGTTCAGTTCTCTGTTGTGTGTCTCTGGAGATTACAGAGTCCTTTGAGGAAGACCTACAAAGCCTATGCTGGTAAACTACCAGCTGGGAAGGGAAGGGAATAAGTTTGAACCTAGGAGTCTATTCTGCCCTAGGAAGGAGTCCCTGAGGGCCACCGTGGCCTTGAAGGCTGTGGTGGGGTGTTTTTCTCCCCGCAGGTGGGCAAAGAGATTTGCCGGACAATCAACGGTCAAATTCTCTTGACACCACCATTGGGTTTAGGACTCCAGGGAGGGGAAACTCACCGGCATCAATGAAAGAAAAGTGACCACAACACTCGGAGCGACCAAGAGATCTTTTTGCAGCAGTGCAACAGAGGAGAAAAGAGAGAAAGAGAAAGAGAGAGAGAGAGAGAGAGACAGAGAGACAGAGAGAGGGAGGAGAGAGAGCAGACAGCATGCTTGCAAGGGAGACAGAGAGATCAAGAAGAGAGACAGAGCAAGAGCAAGAGAGAGAGGGGCCCGGCAGGAGGGAGTTTTTATAGCCCAAATCTAATGGGGCCTCTGGGTCTGCAAGCTGCCTTGTTGGCCCAAGGGGGGATTAAGTGTTCAGCCTTGAGCAGGGTTGAATGTTCAGACTTGAGGCAAACAGGTGATAAAGGACCAGACAGAAGGAGGTATGAGTGCGTGGGCCATCCTGCAGCTAACATTTGTTGGCCTGCCCTGAAGATAACATAGTTCAGCCTGTCCTGCACCTAACAGGCCCTGCTCCCAGTCCCTGCACCTGATGCCACCTCCTGCTCCCCGCCATGGCTGGCTGTGACCCGGTCTAGAGAGGTTCCCAGCCCTAAGTGGAGTGTAGCGCCCCCCATGCCACCCTAACTCCAAACCCAAACGGCCCCTAACCCTCTAAGAGCCCAGGAAGAGCCCCTGTCCTGATTCTCCCCACGATGGTGACTCTGAGGTCTAGAGAAGTCCCAGTTCTGCTCGGTCCAGCTCCTGTCCCCTTGTGTCTGGGGTGGGGCGGGACTCCCGCTGGGCAGGGCTGAGGCTGACCCTCTGGCCACCTACTCTCCACAGGCCTGGACGAAATCCAGTGCTCGCTGCCCCCGGAGAACCGCAGGGTGGCGCTGCGGCAGCTGTCGGAGGCCAGCTTCAGCGAGTGCAAGTTCAGCCTGTCGCTCACCGACCTGTTCATCATCATCTTCTCGGGCGTGGCGGTCTCCATCGCGGCCATCATCTCCAGCTTCTTCCTGGCCACCGTCGTGCAGTGCTTCCAGAGATGCGCCCCCAACAAGGACGCGGAGGACGAGGACGAGGACGAGGACGACTGAGCCCCCTGCTTGGGCCTGTCCCTTGCCAAACCCCAGCCGGCTGCGCCTCTCGGAGAGGGAGGGGAAAGCGCTGAAGACAGGGAGGCACCGGCCACCCTCCGTGAACAGAACAGAGTCTCCTTGGCGGCGAAGGGGACTGGGGCGCCCGCTGGCCCCGCCCATCGCAGCGCTCAGAAGCCCGGGGAGCTTGGGTGGGTCGCTCCTGAGCAGGGCCGACTCTCGGTGCAGGCTGCGGGGCCGGGGAGGATCCAGCCGGGGTCTCTGCAGGAGATGCCAAGACGCATCTTCCAGCCCTTCTTTCTGGGCCGGAGCTGTGCTTGGAGACCAGGATCAACCTCTTCCCCCCAAGGCCGGGAAGCTGCCCAGGCAGGGCCTCCAGTTCAGAGCCTCCTCCACGGAAGCAGGATTCTCTCCATATAATAGGCCTCAGCAGCCTTGGGATGTTGTATGGAGAACAAATCAATCTATGTGCAATAGACCTTTGTGACCCCCCCCCCCCACTTCCCTGTGTGGATTCCTCATCCCCAGGGTGGGTGAAGCCCTTGGGATGTCGTGAGGGTGGGACTCTCCTGATCGCCCTCAGAGTAGAGATGCCAGAGAACCCCTCACTCCCTCAGGAGGTAGGACACAGCCAGAAACCAGCCATCCATGAACCAGGAATCGGAGCTCAATCCTGACACCCCCATCTCCCAATTCCAGCTCCCAGAACTGTGGGAAATAAATGTGTTGTTTATAAATCACCCCGGTGTGGTGTTCTCTTATAGTGGCCCAAGCAGACTAAGAGACTGCGTTCAGCTAAGGTGGAACAAAGTGTATGCCTGTAATCCCAGTTCCTCAGGAGGCTGAGGAAGAAGGATCACAAGTGAGGCCAGCCTCAGCAACCCTGTCTTAAAAAAGGGAGGTGGAGCTGGGCATGCAGCTCAGTGTTAAAGTGCCCTGAGTTCAATCCCTGGGTCCTTGAAAAATTAATTTTTAAAAATGGTTATCAAGGAAAGAAATGAGAACTGGCCACAGGGCGTTCACTGCTGTTGTTTTGGTAAGTCACTGGAAAAACCTTCATTGGTATAACACAACCCCCAACCCTCTTCCTGAGAGGCAGCAACTTGCAGAGGAGGGACAGTCAGTTGTCTCTTTGGAGTCACGATGCTCCCCTTCCCCCAGCCCCTCCTGAGTCCTCCTCAGCCTGTCCCACTGGGCCATTCTACAGGCCCTGACTCGTCCTCTCTGGAACTTTTGGAAAACTTTTCTTGTAGTGGGCTGTGACAGGCAGCGATTTTCAGGATTTGGAACACAGCACTTCGGTTGGAGACCATGTGAGAGGTTGTGTGTCCCGGGGTTGATGCAAGACATCACATGAGCAGCATTGGACGGGCTGCGACAGAATCTTGGATGGAAGGCTCTCAAGAAGGTCCTGGGATATTTGGGGAAGACATTTCTCCTTTGTTACTCATAATAGATATCTTTTTATTTTCTCTTTGCAGCACTGAGGATTGAATACAGGAATGCTCTACCACCGACCTACATCCACACCCCTTTTTAAGGTTCTAAGTTGCTGAGTTTGACCTCTAACTTGTGATCCTCCTGCCTCAGCCTCCTGAGGAGCTGGGATTACAAGTCTGCACCAATGTGCCCAGCTTCATAATATATCTGCTATATTTCCTTTATCTCTCTATTTTTGCTTCCATTAGTAATTATTGAGTGATTGCTAAATGCCAGATACTGCTTTAATTAAGAAAGACAGTCCTACTCTCTTTGGAAGGCCTTATATTTTTATGGGTAGGACATAGGACCAGCAAGGAGCCAAAAGTATCATTGCATGTAGAGAAACTCTCCACAAAGAAAATCAATGAACTTCTGTGATAGAGAGTAACTTGGGAGCTGCTCTAGAGCAGGTAGAGGGCATATTCTTCAGGGGTCTCTGAGGAGTAGAGAAACAGAGTCAATAGGAGGTGTAAAAGAGATTTACTATAAGAGATTGGTTACATAGCTGTGGAGGCTGAGGAGCAGGAGCCGTGGCTGGTGAGCTGGAAGCCAATGGTGACATTCGATCCAAGGGTAGGAGAACCCTAGCTCAGCAGTCAGGGAGACAGAGAGCAAATGGCCCCTTTCTCAACCTTCTTGTTCTCTTCAGGTCCTCAGTGGAATGGATGGTGTCCAATACATGAGGGAAGGTCATCTAAGTCATTCTACCTGTTCCAATGTCAATCTCATCCAGAAACACCCTCAGTGGACATACAGAACTAACCAAATATCTGGGCACCCTGTAGCCCAGTCAAACTGACATATAAAACTAGTATTCCTGTGATTGGTAGTCTTCAAACCGGGTTCTGACTCCCTCCTCTCTCCCCTCCCTCCCTCTCTCCCTCCTTTCTTCCTCTTCTTCCACTCTCCTTCCCTACCCTTCTTTACCCTCATCAACCTTGAGGAGACTCCCGGTCCTGCATTATGGTCGCCAGCAGAGATCCTTGGCTCAGAGGGGCTGTCTTCTCACAGTCCCTGGGCAGGTAGAGAAGTGAGCAGCCTCCTCCTGGTCTCCATGGTTACCTCAGCACCTTAGGGAGCTGCCAAGTGGGCTCTGATGTCGGGGAAGGTGGCACTTCTGTTGAGAAAACCATGTAGGCACCCGGAAACTGGTCATCCCGAGCCATGAGATGCTGCTAGAGTTTCTGTCTGAAAGCTCCAGCCGACACTTACACCCTGATGGGAATGGAGGCTCCTGGGGGAAGGTTTTCACTCAGGACAGAGGGAGGCTCCACTCACATTGGGCCATGCAGGGAGGGGAGAAGACTCCAGAAGAGCTCAGTGGGAGGAGTTCAGAAGCTGGGAGTCAGACACTACTTAATGTCATCACCTCTCGGTCACCTGCTGCTCACAGC
This sequence comes from Marmota flaviventris, assembly GCF_047511675.1. Taxonomy (NCBI): domain Eukaryota; kingdom Metazoa; phylum Chordata; class Mammalia; order Rodentia; family Sciuridae; genus Marmota; species Marmota flaviventris. The sequence continues at coordinate 10,058,389 of NC_092507.1, read as the reverse complement.
CTGACCACATACTCAGCCAGGCTTGTGTGGAGCAGCTGCCATCACCTGTTCCCCATCCCCAGGAGCACCACTCTCTGGGTCACAGCTGCAGGCTTGAACCCTTCTCGGCCCCGTTGAAGAATGTGTTTCTCCCAGAATCCTCCGGAGGTGGTGCCCAGGCTATGGACATGGCGCTAGGCCCTGTTCTAATGGGTTCTGGAGGATGAAGTTCCCACCCTGTCTCCTCTAGTCTTTCAACCTGCCTCCCGAGGGTCATGGTACCAGCCCTGTGCAGCAGTCCCTGAAGGGGTTCATGAGTGAGGCAGGGACAGTACTTTCCACATCCCACAGTTTTAGCATGAACATTATTCTGGGGGGAAAAAGAGGGGTTTTCACATAATGCTCAGGGAAACCATTACTTCCTGGATATAAAATTCCTTTGAAAAACTGGGAACAAGCCATGTGCGGTGGTGCACGCCTGTCATCCCAGCAGCTCAGGAGGCTGAGGCAGGAGGATGGCAAGTTCAAGGCCAGCCTCAGCAGCTTAGCAAGACCCTGTCTCAAAAAAAAAAAAAAAAAAAAAAAAAAAACTAAAAGAACTGGGGACGAGGCTCAGTGGTATTCCCTTGGGTTCCATCCCCACTACCACAAAAAATAAATGCATATTTTTTTCCTTATGCCAGTGTCTAAATATGTTTTAATATTGTCACTAGAAATTACCATTTTTCTTTTTGTGAGTTATATCTAATCACGATAAACTGGGGCAATAAACGGGGTGCGTGGTGATTTACCTTTTACACATGGGTGTAGTTTTGAAAAGCTGGTTTGCTCTTCTCTGTAGAGTTCCTGATAACGTGGCTTCTTCCCAGCACATGGAGTAGCCTCATGGAGATGCCTAGTAGTGATTTGTGCAAAGAAAAGAGCCAAACAAAGCACACCTGTTCCTATCACGAAGGATCAAAAGTTCAAGGCCAGTCTCAGCAATTTAGGGAAACCCTATCTCAGAATAAAAAAATAAAAAGGACTGGGGACATGGCTCAGTGGTAAAGCACCCCTGAGTTCAATGCCCAGCTTAAAAAAAAAGAGTGTCTTTTTTCCTGTCTTCTCATTTAAACTTTGCAACTTGCCTTGTAGGGAAGGCTTCAGATGTAGAACACGGTGACATGGGGCCATACATGGTGCCCCCACTTAATGCCACTTAACGATGTAGCCTGGGGTAAATTCTGATTGTTTTTCTACTTGCACTCTAGAGTTTTATCCATGAACATTTCCTTTATACGTATTGGAAGTTACCACTTGTAGGAACCGTCAGACCATTTAACATTTAACATTTTCTCCTTGGTTTTTTGGGCTTTTCTGCTTTAAAACATATATACCACTATTTATATCTTGTTAACTGAGGGAATTTTGAATCTCTTTTAATAGAACTGCATTCAGTTAATGGTTTTATAGAAATTAACTTTTGTTTAGGCAACTACTGGTGCAGATATTGTACTGAATTTTGACATTTTTGATTTTTGTAATAACAACGGGCACAGACAGATAAAATGTCAAGTGAAAAAAAAAACAATGTTCTAAGAGTGTATTAATATTTTGTCTTAAAACTATTTTTATTACAGCTGGGTGGTGTGGCACTTGCCTGTGATTCCAGCTACTCAGAAGGCTGAGGCAGGAGGATTCCAAGTTCAAGGCCAGCCTCAGCAACTTAGCGAGACCCTGTCTCAAAATAAAAATTAAGGGCTGGTGAGACTGGGATTGTGGTTCAGTGGTAGAATGCTTGCCTAGCATGGATGAGGCACTGGATTCAATCCTCAGCACCGCATTAAAAAATACATACATAAAATAAAGGTATTGTGTCCATCTACAACTGTGTGTGTGTGTGTGTGTGAGTATACACATATATGTGTATATGTATGTATGTATATATATGAGCTGGGGCTGTAGCTCAGTAGAAGAGCACCCCTGCGTCCTATCCCCAGCCCCAAACACCAACAAATTGAATAAAAATCTCTCAAAGTCAAAAAATATTTTTTACTAAGATAGCCACCATCTCTGTACCTTGGCTATAAACTCCTTTTTAGCGGCCTCAAGGTTTAAGTGACTCATTATTTGCATAAGTGATCTGTTCAAACCCTGTGCAGTGATCTGAGAAGGAAACCCCTTTGGGTCTTCTTTTCTTTTTCTTTTTTCTTTGTGGTGCTGGGGTAGAACCCGGGGCTCTGCATGTGAGGCCAGCGCTCTACCCCTGAGCCACATCTGCAGGCCCCTGTGGGTGTCACCTGCCTGCAACCAACAAGGTAGCTTTGTTCTTAAGTCCCCAGGCTAATAAACACACGTCCAAACTTTAAATGTTTTTCCTTGGAAAAAAGAGAGTTTAAAAAGGAGAAAGACCACTGTTCTCTGCTGTTTGCAGATGGGATCATTTTTTTTTTAATGAACATACCTTCCCAGGGTGTGACTTATATTTTGGCCCTGGAAAAATACTATGTCCTTTTTTGGGAAATCCTCACACCCACAGTTGGGACCATTTGCTGCGCACGCTTTGCTCCGAGTCCCGTTGGAAGCCGAGCCAGGAGCTGGTTTTCCAAGAACCATCCCTTCAGCATCCGGCACAGACCACCGTGCTCAGGCCCCCTCGGCCTCTGAATGGAATCCCACCGCGGAGCGAATGAATGTCAGCTGTCTCCACAGCAGCTCCCAGGGAGTGACCAGCCGGTCCTCACAGCCAAGTGGCCTTGGTGGGCTGCAGATCCTCTTGGAGCCAGGAGCCCTCCTTGGGGGGTCAGTGACCCTGACTTCTTGGCAGAATCGGAAGAGCCCCGTGCAGCAAGGGGTGCACCCTGCCCGCCGACTGTCTTCCCTGCCCTTGTCCCTGAGAGTCCCAGAGTGCCTTCTGGGGAAGCAGAGCAGAGTCCCAGAGTTAGTCTGCAGACCAGCCTCTGGCTTCTCCATTTCGTAGCTGTCCCCAGCCCTGCTGTGGTGGCCTAAGGACCCAGCTTCCCCTCTGCACTCAGAATCTGGATGAATGTTGGAGCTGCTTCCACACATGCGACCCACCCACCCCCAGAGCCCACTTGCCTAGGAAGGCAAATGAGGACACCTGAACACCTAAATAATGTCCTGGCCACCGTCACCCTTCCTGCCTGAATGCAAGAGTCCCCCTGGCCCAGGCTGCAACCCTCAGGTGATAGGTGGGGACAGGGAGACTTCCTCTTGAGAAGGCCAGTCTGATGGCATCCATCGAGAGGCCACCATGTCTGCTCAGCTTGGCCCAGGACAGCATGGCGGCCAGTGGCGCTGCCTGGCCCCTTGGGGGACCACCTCAGGCCATTCCTGCCTGCCCAGGAGCTTGATCGGGAAGTGCCTGTTTCTGGAGGTGCTCACACACTGAGCTTCCTTTCAGCCCCCAGCACACGACAGGGCCACCCTGCCTGTCCCAGAAATGCGAACCATGCCCGCTGCCGGGGACCAGGCCTAGTCCCATGGACAGGCTGAGGACCAGCCCTCTAATGTCTGCCTCCAGTGTCTTCCCTGGACTCTAAGACCTCCCCTTCCTCAGGCTCCCTCCACTCGTGTTTAGAAACTTGAGCAGCTTCCCTGGGGCAGGGCTGCCACTGCCCAGCCACAGCAGCCGCGGCCCCGGAGCAGGCGCAGGATGGACGTCGAGGAAGCTGGAAAGTCCTAGGGCTCCTGGGAGGCTGTGGACTCGGCACACACCCGAGCCTTCACCTCGGAGGTGAGAAAGGCAAGGACCTCCTCAGGGGCTCTATGGTGGCCCCATGGGACAGGTCCCTTCCTCCCTGTGAATCCTCTGTCCCCACAGATGAGGCCAGAGCTAAGGTTGTCACTCGTCATTAAATAACAACCTTGGCCCAGGCCCCTCAACTGTGGCCCAAAGAGATGGACACAGGGTTCCCAGGTCAAGAGCTACAGCAAGTGACCAGGCTGGAGGGCGAGTCCCTGGGAGTGGGGAGGCGGGGCAGAGTGCAGCTGGTCCACAGCGGAGCCCACTGTGCTGGACTTTCAGAAGCACCGCAGCTGTCTAGCTGGACATCTGGGGAAGCTTTGAAGTAGACCCTTGTTCATAGAGACCCCAGGGGATGCCTGCAACCACAGAGGGTGCCCAACCCCACTTATTCCATGTGTTCCCTGCACATACGCACCTATGGTAAACCTTAATTTATAAATTAGTCACAGTGCCCAGCACAGTGGCCACACATCTATAATCCAAACTACTCAGGGGGTTGAGGCAGGAGGATCACCCCTGCAAGGCCAGCCTGGGCAACTTGGTGAGACCCTGTCTCAAAATCAAATAAAAAGGGCTGGGGATATGGCTCAGTGGAGTGCTTTCCTAGCATGGGTGAGGCCCTTGATTCAATTTCCAGAACTGTAAATAAATAAATAAATTAGACACAATAAGAGGTCAGCAATACTCCTAATAAAATATAATAAGTCTAGCATTATACTACAATAGAATTTATTTAGCCAGGTGTGCTGGTGCACGCCTGTAATCCAGAGATTCAGGAGGCTGAGGCAGGAGGATCACAAGTTTGAGGACAGCCTCAGCAACTTAGCGAAGCCCCCTAAGCAACTTAGCAAAATCCTGTCTCAAAAGAAAAAATAAAAAGGGCTGGGGATTAGGCTCAGTGGTAAAGCCAGATTTTGTACTAGCAATCCCCAGTACAAAATAAACAAACAAACAAATGAGTAAATGTTATTAAAACTCGTGAAGTGTTTATCTCAGGAATTTTCCATTTAATGTTGCCAGAGTATGGTTGACTACAGCTAACTGAAACCATAGAAGGTGAAGGACTGGTGGGGGGAATATTGTACCCAAGGGTTAGGATGCTAGAGTCACAAAATATTCAAGCAGAGCAGAGTATCTCCACTCTACCTGAGCACCTGGGGCACTTGAGTGGGGCCTGCTGCTCACCCCAGTGGCCCTTAGCCCATGATGCTGTCCTGAGGTCCTAATGTAAGGGTCCGGCGAAGCATCGGAGAAAGAGACCACCAAGTGACCACTCATGCAATTGGCAGAAGGGGATTTATTGAACCAGCATGCTGGGGCTCCATGCCCACTCAAGAAGGGAGAACAGCCCAGAGCCCTGAGCAGGGGCTGAGCACTGCTTAAGTACACTTTTTGGGGAGGGCGGGGATTTTACATACATCACAGTCTCCTTTAACAAATCATCATACACCGCGGGAAAATCAAACAACAATTCTTAGACTTGATTAGTACATACATTGGCGGGAACAGGTCAGGCTGGAGTGATAGGTCATTCCTAAGGAGGGGGTTACATTCAAACTGATTGGTCCAGGCCCTGCAATGCCTACGTGACAAGCTACACAGGGTCTTGAATGCTATAAATCAACTAAATAGCCAGTAGGGCATTGTCTTAACTGCCTCAGGAATTTAACCCAGGCTTTGCAGTTTAGAAGCAGGTTTACAATGCCTGGTCCTTTACATTTTAACTCAGGCCTTGCAGCTTAGAAACTTTACAATGCCCGGTCTTTTACCCTTTAACTTTTACACTTTAACTTCAATTTCTTTTACCCTTACACTAAAGGGACCTGCTTCTGTCCCTCTGCCCATTATTAGCACCCTGAAGCCCCCCACCCACCTTGGGGTCCTTGCATAATTCCAGCTGGTCCCAGCCACAGGACCCTTGCTCCTGCTGTCCTCTCTATCTGGGAGGCTTTCCCTCAAGTCTTTCCTCTGTCTTGGCATCCAGATCTCCTCTCAAGGTCACCCTCTCAGAGAGGCCCTCCCTGCCAACCCCAGGCAAAGAAACCCTCCCCTGTCACCCTCTGTGATGGTTAGTTTAAGGCATCAGCTTGCCTGGGCTAAGGGCTACTCAGCGGGCTGCAACAGCGCCCTTTCTGGGGGTGTCTGGCGGAGCCTGGCCTTTCAGTTGGTGGATGGTGGCTCCTACCCAGTGAGGACAGTCCTTGTCCCATCAGCCGAGGGCCTGGACAGAACAAAAAGGCAGAGAAAAGGTGAACTCACTGGCACATTCTTCTGGAGCCAACACCCTTCTCCTGACCTTGGACGTCAGACCCCAGGTTCTCCAGCATTCTGACCCCCGAACTTGTGCTGCCAGCTCCCCTGACCCCCAGGCCTTTGGACTTGGACTGAACCACAGGCTTCCCAGTGTCTCCAACTTTCTGCACATCATGGGACATCCCAGCCTCCATGATCACCTGAGCCAGCTCCCCTAAGGAACCCCTCTGTCACCTCTCGGTCCCTCCCTCCTTCTCTCTCTCTCTCTCTCTCTCTCTCTCTCTCTCTCTCCTCTCTCTCAGGTTTGGATAAGTGGTGGGTTGTGGATGGCAGGTGGGTGGGATGAATGGATGGGTGATAAATTCCTGCCCTTTGCAAGGATTTAAAAGCTTCACATCCTGTGTGAGGCCCAGGGACAGGGAGATTCACCCTCCCTACATTAAAGGAAAACTTCCCTCTCTGCCTTACAAAGGGCACGGCCCTGAGCCTGGGGCTCTGGGAGCCGCTTATGTTTCCTTCCTTGGTAGTTGCCTGTCTCTGTCATAGCTCAGGCTGCTAGGACACCTGGCCTTCCCCCAGAGCCGTGGTCAGACTGCCACGTCATCAGGCCAGCCCCTCGCCCTTGGCACTGCTGGCCCTGGCACCAGCGCTGGATGATGAGTGATTTTCATTTGTGACCATCTGACCCCTAATTACTTCTGTTAATTACTTGGACAGGATTTCCATATAAAAGCAGCTTAAAACCTAGGGAAGTGGGAGGGGGTGTTCTTCATCTGTCCTTGTCCACCACCTGCCCCTCCAGGGAGGAGACTGGACACAGCTTAGGTTATTTTATACCCCAGAGATCGATTCTTGCAGATTCTGAGCCTGGCTGAGGTCAGCCTTTCGTCTGATGGACTCCCTCAAAGACCCGATGCTCTGCTAATCCCGTGTCTTCTAAAGTGACTGATTTGCTTGTCCAGGGGGGGATGAGTGTGATAGTGGGAAGGAGGGAGAGGGAGGGCAGAGGTCCCGGTCCACTGTGCAGTGTGGAATTAACTGCTCTTGTTACTTGTGGTCCCCCTCTCTGATTTCCACCAAGGAAAGGCCCTCCAATAGCAGCCCTGACCCTGTACAGAAGTCCACGGGGGACACAGCTGGGCCTAGGGGGGTTGCTCAGTGGTAGAGCACTCAGCAGAATGCGTGAGTTCAATCCCCAGCACTCTCCCCACAACACACACACACACACACACACACACACTCACACTCACAAGAACAATAGCCTACAGCTCCTACCACCCCTCAAACATCTCCTGACACAGGGCTACTATCTTGGCCCCTCCTCTAGTGCAGAAAAGCAGGGCACCAAAGATAGCAGGAAACAGTTTTATTTGGTGCAGCCAAGTTCAGAGGGCACAGCTTTCACTGTAATCAATTAATTTCCTGAACCCCGAGTTCAGGCATTTTCAGAACTTTATACCCAGCATGTAAGGGGAGGAGCTCAGAAGTTTACATAAAAGCAGCTTTTTCTTTCCCTGTGCTGGGCAAGTTAACCCTTCAAGGACAACACCTGAGAAGGGGAGAGCTTCTTCTCCCTTTTCTCTCCTCCCCTGCCAGCTGTTACCATGGAGCCCAGGTGGTAACTTCTCTGATCTTAAAAATGTAGACATCTCTGTGAAGCCCAGCTCAAGGCCAGAGGCCTTGTTAAAGGATTTATCTTTTTATTATCACATTTTGCATTTGCGGACACACTTCTATACTGTACTACTATACTGGATGCATGTTTGTGGAAAAGAAGTATAGGGGCCTCGAGCACCTGGGTGCTGATCTCCCCCAGGCCAGTGGCCAAGTAATAGAGCAGCAGGAAAATAGGAAGTTTACCTCCATTGAACTCTTTTGTAGAGACTCTTGCTCTTAGTTTTAAATCAATTATGGTGAAGATTTCTAGAGAAGCTTAGTTCAGGTTTTCTGTGGAGGGCGGGTGCCACTACCTACGGGTACCAGATCCTTTGGTCTGTTCTTTCCTCTCATTCCCTCCACTTTTCCTGCCTAAGCCCTCCCTGTCCTAGAGGCTTCGTACGCAAGACCAGTTCACTCATTCATTCAGGATTTGTTAAGTGGCCACCCCAGCTCAGGCTCTGGTCAGGCAGCAGGCCATCAGGCCTCCACTGTGGTGGTTTCCTGCCAGAGAAGACAAGTACAGGGGCAACCACTTGTCACAGGTATGATGACATCAGGAGGTCCCAGAGCAGGAGCCATCCCAGGGTCATGGCTCAGGGGTCAAGGAAAGAGTCGCTGGTGAGATCTGTGGAATACTCAGCAATAAGGGGTCCGTCCAAATGTCTGGAGATGGCCAGACTCCGGCAGGACTTGCAGTAGTGGGAGGCCAGGCCCAGGGGTGGTGGAGACACTGAGCACTGGGACAGCACCTGCCCCGAAGCCGACCCCCCTCAGAGCATCTACATAAAGGGCTTAGCATAGTGTCCTCTGTCCCTTTGAGATGTGTGTGAAATTCATGCCTGCACCTCAAGTGTGTCTCTGTCAAGGACTTGGGCACCAGCTCTTTGACATGTGTTCAGGAAAGGTGGGGCCTCTGCCTCCAAGCCTCACAGGAGGGTGGGACCCTAACTTCTGTCATTGCCAGCTGCAGACCCTGGGCTAATCACACTCTCCTTGGCCAATGTTGCGTGATTCTTTACTTCTCTGACTCCCCTGAGCCCTCGACCGCCCCCTCCTTTGTGCAGCCTCTAAAATGCCCAGTGGTGTGAGCTACTCAGGAGGCTGAGGCAGGAGGATCGCAAGTTCAAGGCCAGCCTGGACAACTTTTAGTGAGACCCTGCTTTAAAAACAACAACAACAACAACAACAAACCCCCCAAACCTGAGCATCCCTGGGTTAAAATCCTCAGGACTGCAAATAAAATAAAATGCCTGGTGACCTCTGCACAAGCCAGAATGGAGGTCCGCTTTTGCCCCGCAATAAAAATCTGCTTTGTCTAACTAAGCCTGTTCTTGTTTCTCTTTGATGTTGTGAGAGGGACATTGTGAAGAGAGCATGGGCTGCCCAGGCTAAGTGGGAGGGTTCGGAGCAAGGGGGCAGGGGGAGGATGTTCTAGGAGAGAATCAGGGAAACCAAGGGAGGCTCAGAAGAGCTGGAGTGGAGAGGGGAGGGGGTCGCTGGGGCCCTTGGTCCCCCCTGGCTCGGGTGTTCCTCTGCCCTGTGGGCAGCGTGTCCACGCATCCCCATGACCGCCTCTCAGGGGCACAGGGCGCCTCCTGCTTCCCTGGGGCTTCTCTTCCCTCCTGGATCTGCCCTACCAGGGTCCCACCCCCTCTCTGCTGGGCTGCTTTGGGGCTGTCCAACCCTCTCTGGAGACCAAGAGGATGCAAACCACAGGGCTTCTTCCTTCTCTTAAAAACTGGGATGTGGTCACACACCTAACGCTCATTCTTCTGTTCACCTTGGCGCTGGGGATGGAGCCCAGGACCCGGAGCTTGCTGCGCTCTCCCCGAGAGCCACTCGCCAGCCTGGAAGCTCAGCCTTCGCAACAGTGCAGCCAGGGGCCCTTAGCATCACGCAGCTGTCCCCAATGTCCAGCTTCAGAACAGTTCATCTCCATGCCCAACAGCAGTGACCCCCATGCCCCTTCCCCAACCCCTGGCAGCCACCCATCTACCTCTGTATCCACTTCCTATTCTGGACAGTTCCCAGGAGCTCTTTCCTCAGCATCCACTATGCGGAGCCCACACCTTGTTTATCCCTTCTGTGGGACCTGGACATGGGACACCTCTGCCCCTGGGCGGCTGTGAGTGGTCTGCTGAGGGCGCCCGTGGACTGGAGTGTCTCCTGAGCACGCTGTCCGTCCCCCCAGGTGAATCTGTGAGGGTGGAATCTCTGGGTCCCCTAGTGACTCCCGGAGGTGCCTCTGGGAACAAAATCTGTGCCCTTTTCCACTAGCCACAGACAAGGGTTCCGATTTCTCTGTGTGTTCAGTGGCCCTTGTTGCTGTGTTCTGCCATCTCCAGGGGTGTGAGGTGGCATGTGGTCTGGTGTGGCCTGGGGTGGTGCGAGCTGCCATGGAGCTCCCTTGGGAGCTGGGGAGAAGGCCTCATGAGCCCTTGAGCACACTCCTACCAAGGACTCTCAAGGAACTGCCACTCCTTTCTAAAGCTCCAGGGAGGGCAGGTCACCAGAGCTGCCTGGCTCCCAGGCCTGAGGCTGCCAGCTGGGCTCTTTCCATTCAAAATCTACTTGGTAAGAGGCTCCATGAGTCTTCCCGCTGTGGTGCGTCCAGCCTCCACCATCCCAGCCTCTCCTCAGTGTGGCCCTGTCCTCAACCACACCCCACAGGGGTCAGGAGGGACAGTGGGGCAAGGAGCAGGCTGGGGGCAGCAGGAGGCTGCAGGAGGGAGCTGCTCCCTCCCTCCCGGCTCTTTATACCGGTGCTGCCTCCACTGCCGGCCCCCATCCTCTACTGCAGTCCCCACTAGTGAGATGGGCACTGGCCTCCCAAGGCAGCCATGTTGCCTAGCAAGAGGAGACTTCCCCGGGTCAGGCTCTGCCCACCCCACCACCGCTGCCCAGCTTCACAGTGCACAGGGGCAGCCTTCTATGGCACTTGCCCTCAAGCCAACACAGTGTCCACCAGGCTGACACCCCTTCCCACAGGGGCGTGAAGAGAAAAAAAAAATGCCCCTGGTTTGTAGTATTTGACCGTCTCTGTGTCTTGGCCAATGTCAGGCTACCAATGTGAAGTTACAGCAGACTCAGGAAGACAGGAGCATAACTGGACTCAGCCACAGGGGGGAGCCATGTCCAGAGGCCTGTGCCCTCTCCTGGCATTCTCTCAAGCCCATGCCAGAGACTAAGGGTAGGGGTGACTGGGGTACAAAAGCCCACTCCTTGGACTTAAGGTGGGACAAGTCCTGGGAGACAGTGCGTGCTCCAGGGTCCCCCAGGGATAGGGCTGAGCCTGGACGCTCCTGGAACCCCGCTGGTATTCATTTCTTCCTCTCCTGCTTCCCTCACTCTGTTTCTGGTTTCTCCCCAGGGCTGCATCATTCTTTGTGGTGAGGCTGTCCTGGGCACCCAGCATCCCTGGCCTATGCCCACCAGATGTCAGTAGCATCCTTCCCCAGATGAGACAACCAACAATGTCTCCAAAATCTGCCCAATGTTCCCCGAGGGGAGGATTGGCCTTCACCCATGCCCCACCCTAAGACTTGAACTCTTCAACCTTGAAATAATCCCAGCTACTTGGGAGGCTGAGGAAGAAGGATTGCAAGTTCAAGGCCAGCATCAGCAATTTAGAACCTGTCTTAAGATAAAATAAAAAGGGCAGGGGATGTAGTTCTGTGGAAGAGTGTGCCTGGGTTCAACCCAGCATGCCAAAAAAGAAAAAGAAAAAAAAAAAAAACAGGTGAAGGGTTGACTTTGGGTTTACCAAAGAGAGCAGGACATATGGGTGAACACTTTATTTGAATTTATTTGATCCCCAGAATTTTATTTAGAGAAAGTATCCCACTAAGTTGATTAGGGCCTTGAAACCCACGGCATCACACTACTAGGCAAGTGCTCTACCACTGAGTTACATCCCCAGCCCTGGGAAATGAATTCTGCCAAGAATCTTGTGAGCTCAGAGTGGTGAGTAGGAAGGATGGAAATACAGGACAGAAGTAAGGGAAGAGAGGGATTTTGCCAGGAGGGCTGGGGATGCAGACTCCTCTCGGCAGTGGCGTTGGCCCTATCTTCCATGAGAACAACAGTTCTGCCCTGCTGGCCTCAGGCCTGGGGCCTTCCTCCCAGGACAGCCCTGTCTTGCAGAGAACTCTACCTGCATCTGGGAGCCTGAGTTGCCCTTAGTCCTCCTCCACTTAGTCCTTAGGCCAGTGCAGCATATTTTGGGGTAATGTGTCTTGATCCTTCAGAGCAAGCACAGACAGGGCACAGAAATAATGAACTTGAAACAGTTAATGACCTTACTAACATCATACAAGTTCAATGGATATTGCAGATACACTCAGTGCGAATTTATTGCCAATGCCTCATGGTCTTCAAGGCTGCTGTTATCAAATATGTATGTTTTCTGTCACTTTAAAATAACTTGCATTTTCTAGAACTTTCCTGTTCTGTTTGGTTTGGCTTCTTTCACTCAGTATGACTGTTTCAAGGTTCATCCTTATTACACATATTAAAAGTTCATTCTTTTTATTGCTAAGGAGCTTGTCTATTTTTCAGTGCTGGGGACGGAACCCAGGGCTTCCATCCTGCTAGGCAAGCCCCCCACCCCTGAGCCCCCCTCCTGTCCTTACTGCTGCATAGACTTGAGGGCTCTGACAGTGATCAGGTCCTTTGATCTCTCCAGGCCTGTTTCTCCAAAGGGGCAAATGGACAATGGACTCTTGAGGAAATGCTACCTGGATACCTCTGTGTCTTTCTTCCTGAGTTCAGAACTCATGGCACCAGGTGCAGCAACTGTTTACTTGTATGCTAGAGCCTGTGTGGTTTCTGCCTCAGCACCAGAAAGAAAAAAAGAAATCTGTTAGTTCCTGATTTGGAAAGTGAGTGTCGGAGTCTCCAGGATTCTGCAGCCCTCTACGTCAGGCAGGGGCCTCCGACCGCAGCCCTCCGTCAATGGGCAACTCGTGGCCTGAGCAGCCACAGGGGCTGGGAGGACAGGGTTGCGGACACAGAGAGGATCCACTGAAAGCCCAGAGTCAGCTCACCGTCAATTCTGCCCTCCCTTCCGCTGGGATCTTGAGTGAGGACTATAGATAGTGTGTGGGGTTACAGCCGAGGATGGAAGGCAACCAGAGAGCAACCCCTAGCCCAGAAAAGAAATATGTTAAAAGGAGAAGAAACAGAAACAAGAAGCATTTCCACATCTCATGGGCAGCCCTGGCCCCGAGTTTCGTTCCCAGTGGTTCCACAGCACGTCTGTTTGGGCAGGGGAGGAGACAGGTGGTGAACCTCCTTGCCCAGAGCAAGTCCTGGATAGACATGGCTGGTGAGGGTGCTCAGTGGTGGGGCAGCCCAGCATGCACAGGGCCCTGGGTTCCATCTCAGCCCTGGGATCAGGGAGGGTGGATTAAGGAAATAAGTTACAGCTGGAACCTTAGAACTTTCAAAGTAGAGAAGATGGGATGGGTGGAGGCAGCGCTGAGCCCAGACCCACGTGGCAATGTGTCCTTCCCTTGACCTAGAGAGCTACAGCTTAATGGCCACATCCCTGTACCTGCCAGGGAAGCCCTGCTGCCACTGGGAGCTCCTAGCACAGGCCAAGTACTTTCCATAGTTTTCAAATCTCCATGCCAGACTGGTCCTACTAGCTGCTTTTCCCTTGTGGACACTGGTGCTCACGAGGGAAATCATGTGCCCAGTGAGACACAGCCAGTCCAAGGGCTCTGGATCGAATGGGCAGGAAGCTTCACAGTGGTTCCCTGGCATCCACAGGACAATGACTTTTCTTTTTTCTTTTTTTGTAATGGGGATTGAACCCAGGGGTTCTCTACCACTGAGCCACATGTCCTGGCCTTTTACTTTTTTAATGAGATAGGGTCTCCCTATTGCTTAAGGCCTTGCTAATAGCTGGGGCTGGCCTTGAATTTGAGGTCCTCCTGTCTTGGTCTCCACAGTCACTGGGATTACAGGCATGTGCAACCACACCCAGCGCTCCTTATTATTATTATTTATAAGGAATTGAGCCTGGTATAAGCGAGTGAGACTGGGGCATTTGCTAATGAGCTACATCCCCAGCCCTGCACTGAGGAATAGAATATAAATATGCTGGAGTGCTGCTGAACTGGGCCCTGGAGAGGAGCCTAACACACCTGGCAGGCTGTGCTTCCTGCCCTTTGGGAGCCACTGTCATGTAGGAAGCTCAGCCCTCCTGAGACCACCAGGCTGGAAAGTGCACCCAACAGGGGGAGGCCCTGGTGAGCAACAGGCCACATACAGAGAAGACCAGAGGGCACTGTGGTACATAGCTGTAATCCCAGCAACTCAGGAGGCTGAGGCAGGAGGACCACAGGTTGCAGGCCAGCCTTAGCAAATTGAGACCCTGTGTCAAAATAAAAAAATAAGGACTGGGATGTAGCTCAGTCATAACACTATGTATTAAGCACCTGTGTAGCTAGGCAGGGGGGTCAGGTAGGGTCCACATGGATGAAGATGGCAGGTGAGTCCCTGTCTCTGGGGCTGGCCACCTATAAAAAGCAAGAATGTGCAATGTGGCCAACTGTGATCCATTCCTTCTATGGAACAACCATGGGTGGTCAACGGGGTATTCAGGGGGGGCCTCTGAGGTGATGCCAACTCAGACCTGGAGGAGGAGCCAGTCTAGTATTGGGGAATAGGGGGCATATGGGGACAGCAGAGAGCCCCCTGCCTGCCCCTTCCACAGCCAGAGCTAGTCACCACAGTGGTTGAACCCCTGCTCCAGCAGCTGCTCCTGCCTGGCAAGTAGCAGATTTTCACCCCAAGAGGGAGAGAGAGCCAGTCTGCTTGAAGGAGAGCGACCTCGGCAATATGCTGCAGATGCAGAAGGTGACAGCGCTTTGATCTTTCTCCACACTCCTCCAAATGGTGGCCTGGCCACAATTCTGTAGATCTGAGCCCCTTCAGAACACTCGTCCACTCGTTCTGGAAGCTGCAGATGCTTGGAGCAAGGAGAGAGTTATTTGATGGCAAAAAGAACAGTCGAGAAATGGTTTGGTTAAATCCACAGGAAGGGGGTCCAGGAGTGTCCTGCTTTATTGATCACACTGGGCAGATTGTCAGCAAATGACCAAATAAAAAAATCCATTTTGAGCCCCCACCAAACAGAAAACAATCCTAGTCTTGAATCCTCTTCCTCAGTTATGCCAGAAGGTAGTCTTGAACCTCCAGTGGTGTCTGAATTAGGCAACTGGAAGTCCTTTTACATAGCCTGGTCACACAGTGCAGACTAAAATTCTAAAATACCTGGGGTTTCTGTCCTCTGACCTTGGCTACCGTTGTCTGATCTTTCTGAGTTAACCTCCCCCTTCACTTCCCTGAACAAATCTGCAGGCAGCACCAGGCTTACAGGACTGCTGGTCTGTCTTGGTAGCTCAGACTTGCTTCTTGGCCCTAAGCAGAGGCACAGAAAAAAAGCAGGGCTTCAAACCCAGCAAGGAAGGTATGGCAGTTATGTCCCATGCTTCCAAAGGATTTCAAATTAGCAGCCGGGTGTGGTAGCACACACCTGTGGTCCCAGCAGCTTGGGAGACTGAGGCAGGGGGATCAAGTTCAAGGCCAGCCTCAGCAACTTAACTATGTCCTATGCAACTTGGAACCTGTCTTAAAAAGGGTTGGGGATGTGGCCTAATTGTTGAGCACCCTTTGGTTCAATACCATTCCCCCCCCCCCCACAAAAAAAAATCATATTAGTGAAAATTTAGTACATTTTTATTATGGAATAATAGATCCAAAAACCAAGTAGCATAGTAAAATGAAGGCCCTTATACCTCTCTCCTGAAGGCCAACCCTAACCCATTTTTCAGGGGTACTGGGGATTGAAGCCAGGGCATTTGACCATAGCTACATCCCAGCCCTTATTTTGAGATGGTCATCCTGAGTTGTCAAGACTGGACTCAAACTTGAAGACATACGCACACATGAATCCCATCAGAAATTTATAAGAAGCATTTCTTGAGGTTCTGGAGAACAAACTCACTCTACCTGAGCCTCACCCCCAGGCCAAGAAAGCTAATGTGTTGTGCATGTCAACAATCCCCTGCCTACCGAATTGCCACTGAGTTTCAGGCAATAAAATCTGTACGTTTGAAGTGAAGAATACAATTGTAAGAATAAATCTGGATGTCGTGGACAGGCCTGATGTCCTTCACCAGCTGAATTAGCTCATTCTGAACCTGGTCAAATTTCATGGGGTTGATCTCAGTCCAAGAATCCCCGAGGATTTCGTCAAAGATCTCCAGAGGGGCAGGGTACTTCACTTGTTCCAGCGGCAGGCTAGCGGTGTGGCTCAGCAGGTTCTTAAGAGCAGTCAGGGGGATTTGGTTCCCACAGAAACTGAAGGTTTTGAGCTGGGAACAGTGACCCAGGGCTGGTGAGATGACATTTAGCTGGGACTCTGTTATCTCACAAAACTCTAAGACCAGGGTCTCAAGGGTGTGTGCCACCTTCTCCAGCAGGACCCGGAGGGGCTCAGGACTCATACCTTTCATGGAAAAAGAGCTGAGATCCAGACACTTCAGTTGATCAGTGCTCGGACACAGGGACAGATGCTTTAAATCCTTCTCCTTGAGCGGACAATCTCTCAGCGAGAGTGTTTTCAAGGGGGTCCGACTCCTGGAGAGAAAGCAAAGAGTTACTTCTGGAGAATGAAGGCACCACGTGGATACAGTGGGAAATGGTAGGTGAGAACTGTCTAATCCCAAACCCAAGGTCGCCCTGACCTTCTGATGATGGTGGACCCCCAGGACACTGTGGGTTGCAGAATCTGCTCCTACACTCATCCATTTCAGGGTGAGCCTTTCACCACCACTTGAGTGACCAGGTGGGTCCATCATCTCTAAGGCTCCTCCCCTGACTGCCAAGCTGAAGGCCACAGCTCTGGCCACAGGAGGTCAGGGGGAGTCATGTACGAAGGACAAACCCAGGCAAGATGAAGGAAACCCACCGGGGTTGTCCACCTGTGGGGCTCACACCTTGTACCCTCCATCCCTGCTCCTCACCCTCCAGTCCAGAATCACCACCTGAGGCTCAGAGCAGCCTTCCCCAGGGGGGCATTGGGGGCGGCTCCTCTGCTCTCCGCTGGAGAGCACAGAGCTTCCCTGTCGCAAGGTGCAGGTGAGGGGGCTTCCCTCCTGCAGCGCCCTCTCCTCTACCCCTTCTCCCACCTCCTTCGCTGGACAGGCCTCCCAGGGAAGTAACCCCACCCACCCTCACTAGCTCCTGTCCCCCCAGCTGGCTTCCCTACATGGTGGCACTTCCCAGACCATGCACCCCGGTTTAGCCCTCTGCTTCTGTGTGGGTGGTGATGAGACCGTCCTTCAGGACTGAGCAGGGACCAGAACCTGAGGTCACTCGGTCACTGTCCAGCATCTCCTTCCCTGACATGGCTAGTGGCCAGGGCACAAGCCCTGTAACTGCTCGGTAAGCAAAAATGGCTTTTGCGGCAATGCGCACCCCTCGTGCTTACAGGAGGATTTTGTGCAGCATTCCGCAGAGGAAGAAGACGTTGTTCACGTAGAGCTCGTGGAGTTTGTTCACCTTCCGCAGTTGAAAGCTGTATCTATGGGAATACCACCTGTTTTTGGATCGCTTGGTGAAGACCTGCGGGCTCATGTTGGAGAAATGGAGGACTCGAAGGTTCCTCATCTTGCTCAGGATAAAACAAAAACGGAACATTATTTCCAAACTCCAGTGGTCAGCATTCACCTCCAGTTCCCGCACGTAGTAAAAGGACACAGTCCTCCGGATTGTATACTCTGAGTAGCAACCATTGACCTGGAGCTTCTTGCAGTATATACGGACCACCCTCCTTGCTTTCATCACCCACTCAGTGAGGATGTAAAGTAATCTTGGGAAGACTGTGTCCGGACAGAATTCTATGAAGATCTTCAAGCGTGGCTTCGCTGCTCTTTGGCTGCATTTCTCTCTTTCCTTTGGAGACGTGGCCTCTTGTGAGCAGGCACCCAGTGGGGCTCTGGACCACTGATTGGGGCAGTCCTGATTCATTCGAAAATCGATTGCTTTCAGTTTCCATTTCCTATGGAGAAAATGGGAAGGAGGCTCGAAAAATAGACAAAGACACGCCGGGTTCCAACCTGTGCATTAGACCCCAGTGAACCCCTTGTTCTGGGTGGCTGCTCCTCTGCTCTCTTGTTTTTCTCCATGTCCTTTCTCCTTGAATCCAGCCAGGGACCCTTCCTGTGGAGGGGGCAGGGCAGCCTCCTCCCTGGCACCACCTGGTCCACCCTTCACCCTGCCCTGCCTCCCCCCACCCCAAGTCTCTTCCTGGGCCCCCCTCACCTGGGGTGAACCTTGTTGAAAATCAGCGAGCTTAGCCCATACAGTAGAGTTCTTAAGGCCGTCAGATCTCCTGTCTTCACCAGGTAGTCCACATGCAGACAGGCCAAGGGGCAGGACAGCACCATCTTCTTTAGCATCTCCTTGTGACCCCCCATTATAGCCTCCTTGTACAACTGCAGGATGAGCACCCTGGGCAGGTACTCCAGATTGGGGATGGGCAAGTCCTTTTCACATAGTACGTTCTGTATCACCAGTTCCTGGAGTGTGGGTACGGTCTGGAAGCTCATCTTGTTGAATCTGCAGGGAACAGAGGCACCCTTTCAGGCCAAGCCTGAAAAACCCCTTCTCATCCAGCCGAGGTCCAAATCCTGGTAAGCCACAGCTCTGTGGTGGTGGGGATCAAATCCCCAGTATCCAGGTCCACCTCTGGTCCTCCCAACTCTAATCCCACTGGTTATCAAGGAGTCTGAAGGCTCACCAGTCCCCCTATGGACAGGTGACTCATCCTCACTTTTGAGATCCTGGGGAGTGAACCAAGGGCTGAATGCTTGCCAGGCAAGTGCCTTACCACTGATCCACATCCCAAACCTAAACCTCACTTAGGACCACCTTAAAGAGAATGGAAATGTCACAGGGCCAATGCCCAGCCTGGTGGCACAAGCCTGTAATTCTAGCAACTTGGGACACTGAGGCGGTAGGACTACAAGCTCAAGTCTAGCCTCAGCAACTTAACAAGACCCAAGGCCCTTGTGAGAGATCCAATCAGAATAAAAAATTCAAAGGGCTGCAATGTGGCTAAGTGGTAAAGCACCCTGAGTTCAATCCCCATTACCAAAAAATAATTTAAAAAAATGAGAACCTCAAGTTCAAGGGCAGACTGGGAAACTGAGCAAGACCTTGTCCGAGGCTCAAGATGTTGTTCAGTGGTAGCGAGCTTGCCGAGCATGTGAGACCCTGGGTTCAATTCCCTGTACCACACATGCACACACAAAACCATAAACATATGTGGACATGTACAGATGTAAATCTAGATATAGCTATAGCTTAGGAGCTGTGCTGAGGGTGGTAGCTCAGTGATATAGGAGGTTACTGAGCCCACATATAGCCTTGGGTGAGATCCCCATTGGACCCTAAAAATGAAAATCAGAACTTTTGGTTGCTGAACTTAGAGGAAGTTTCTTTGGGGTTCCTGGTTTCAGAGGTTCATTCCATGGACAGCCAGCTCCATTGCTCAAGAGGCAGAAGAACATGACCAAACAGAGCCTCAGAAAAGCTGATCAGTACCAGGCAGCCTGGAGGTGGTGGGCACGGTGCCAAGAAACTTTAACAGGGGTTCACGGGATGCTTTCATTATATCCCTTGTGGCTTTGAAACTTACATGTTTCTCCCCCCACCCCTGCATCTTCTTTTCTCTATCCTCTTTCATGATCTCCCTGATGTCCTTCCTGATCTCCCCTTCCTAATCCCATTTTCTTGAATCACCTCTATAAAAGCCCGCTGTTCCTGAGGATAGGCAGAAGCACAGGCTTTGGGACACTAGTCCCTGTTTCTTCTTTGCTACCAAAACAATAAACCTTTTTCCTTTTTCTCAATATCTTGTCATTGCTATTGGATCAGCATGGAGGATGGGGCCAAGCCTTTGGTTGCAAAAATATAAACCCAAAGACACATCCACAGGGATCTATTTCCTCCAGCTACACCCCACCTGCCTAGAGTTTATCACCCAGTTTATCATGGGTGATTAAACTCTAAATAGATGAATGTACTGATTATGGATCTTATAACCCAATCGTCTCACCCCTTTCATTAACACTAGAACCTTTGGGAGAATACATCCTATCCAAACCGTGACACCAAAATCTAGTAATAAAACATTGATATAAAATATATACATCACACATATGCGCACATATTCCTTTGTTTTGCAGTGATGGGGTTTGAACCCAGGTCCTCATACTAGGCAAGTCTTCTAACACTGAGCAACACCCTCACCCTGTTTTAAGCTCTAAAAATAAAATATCTTGTAAAACCACAATACCACAAATTCCATGAACTGTCATTTAAAGTAATATAGACTACATATGAAAATTGTCAAGACAATTCAAAATCAAATAGATAGCTCTCGCTTAACAATTTTGCACTGGGTCAGGCGCAGTGGCACACACCTGTAATCCCAGCAGCTAGGGAGGCTAAGACAGGAGGATCTTGAAAGCCAGCCTCAGCAATGGTGAGGCACTAAGCAATTCAGTGAGACCCTGTCCAAGCAACTCAGTGAGACCCTGTCTCTAAATAATATATAAAAATAGGGCTGGGGACGTGGCTCAAATGGTCAAGTGCCCCTGAGTTCAATCCTCGATGCCCAAAAAAGAAAAAAAAATCATTGGGTGCAGTGGTGCATGCTGGTAATCCCAGCAATTTAGGAGGCTGAGGCAGGAGCATCAAAAGTTTAAGGCCAGCCTTAGCAATTTAGGGAGATTCTAGGCAACTTACGGAGGCCCTGTGTCAAAAAAAAAAAAAAAAAATGTAAAAGGTGCTGGAGATGTGGCTCATTTGTTAAGCAGCCCGGAGTTCAATCCTGAGTCCACAAAAAGTCAAGTTGCAGGTCAGCCACAGCACCTTAGAAAGACGTTGACCAACTTAGGTAGATCCTGATTCAAAATAAAACACGGGTCTGTGGAGATGAGATGAGGCTCAGTGGTAAAGCATCCTTGGGTTCAATCCCTAAAGAAGCAGCAGCAGAAGTGGTGGCAACGTGGGCTGCAGTCACCAGGGCAGACTGGCTGTGGTAGACAGGGTGGCGCATCCTTAGGGGGGCTGTCACTTACCCTCTCTGCACGTCTGGATGGAATGGTCTGGCTCTCCAAGTGTCAACAGATCCAGGCAGTGACTCTTGGTCCAGGATTCTCTGGAGCCTTCTCTGGCTGGTCTGAAGCTTTTATTCCTCCTCCCCAAACCCCTCCCTTCCAATCAGAAGCTCATATCTGACTAGATTATTGAATCTCATCCAATTAATCCTGGTTGGATTTTCAGCTTATTGATTGGTTTTAGCAGATCTCCAGGCAGGAAGGGGAAGGGATTCTGGGTGGGGTGGAGATCCTCTCAGGGATTTCTTTCACAGAGTTTCATTCACAGGGTCACCCTCAGTTCTGAGCATGAGACACAAAGGACTTAATCTGATATTGGACTCAGAGAAACACCTTAAAGCTCATTGTTCAGGGGTCCGTGGCCACACTGATATTGTGAATATGTTCTAGAGTTAAAACCTCTCAGGTGTGATGGCTCACTTCTTTAATCCCATCTATGCCAGCAGCCCCAGAGGCTGAAGGAGGGCAATCCCTAAAGCAAAGAGCTCCAAGCTAGCCTGGTCAGCAGGGTGAGAACCCATCTCAGAAACAAAAACAAAAATACTTTATGAAGCCGGGCGTGGCAGCACACACCTCTAATCCCAGTAGCTCTGGAGGCTGAGGCAGGAGGATTGCAAGTTCAAGGCTGGCCTCAGCAATTTTAGTGAGGCCCTGAGCAACTCAATAAGACCCTGTCTCAAAATAAAATACAAAAAGTGGCTCAGTAGAAAAGAAATTGGAAAAGAGTTGCTAGAGACACTAAAAACCAGCCTCTACTTCAGAGCAAAGCCTGCCCAAGGAAGGGATATGGCCTTTGTCCTTGGAAAGACCCACAGAGCACTCCTAGGCACATTCCCACCCTGCTAAGTTGTTTATGTACAAATAACAGGAGAGATATGCTGAGCCAGGTGTCCCTGACTCAGTCAGGCTAGGTTGGGACCCATAGCAACCCCCTAGCAGCCACCAATCAGCATGAGACAGGGAAATACCTGGGATGCCAGATGACCCTCCCAGTAGTTTATGGTGTTGGAAAACCATGTAATTCAGCATGAACACCCCTCTTGGCTTAAACCAATCAGTTCAAATGAATCCCCTTCTTGTAGTAACCAATCACCCCTACCCAACTTGTTCCCGCCAGTGAATGTGCTAATTATGTTTTAGAGTTGTTGTTTGATTTTCCCGGGGTGTGTGATGATTTGCTAAGAGATGCTATGATGTGTGTGGGGGTCCTTGCCTTCTCCAAAGAATGTATAAAACTGCTGCAAACCCTGGGCTTCAGGCTTCTCAGCATCACCAGTTGCTGTGTGCGCGTGGAGGACTGAGCTAGCTCGCAATAAACACCTCTTTGCTGCTTACATCCTGGTCTCTGGTGGTCTTTGAGGGTCCCAAATTGGAGCATAAAAACACAACAGAGACTCCTAAAACCTCTCGCTACCCTCGAGGACAGGGAGGGAGAAGCAGTCTTTTGTTCCCTTACAAGGTAAAGGATGTTTCAGGGGGATCAGCTCAGCAAACTGGCTTGAGAATAGTGTCACCTGTAAGGGTAAAAGAAATTGAAGTTAAAGTGTAAAAGTTAAAGGGTAAAAGACGGGGTGTTGTAAAAGTTTCTAAGCTGCAAGGTCTGAGTTAAAATGTAAAGGAGGTATTGTTAGGTTTCTATGCTACCTGCAAAACCCGAAATTTCTGTAGCTGTTAAGACAATGCTTAGAACCGCCCAGTAAATATTTCCCCTGACTATTTGGTTGTTTAGGGCTCTGTGTGGTCGCACATAGTCATTGCAGGGCCTGGACCAATCAGTTTAAATGTGTACTCTCCTTAGGAATGACCTATCACTCCAGCCTGACCTGTTCCCGCTAATGAATGAACTAATCATGTTTAGGAGTTGTTGTTCAATTTTCCCGTGCCTAATGATGATTTGTTCTGATGTATACAAAGCCCTCCGCCCTCCCCAAAAAGTGTACTTAAGCAGTGCTCAGCCCCTGCTCGGGGCTCTGGGCTGCTTTCCCTTCTTGAGTGGGCACGGAGCCCCAGAATGCTGGTTCAATAAATCCCCTTTCTGCCAATTGCATGAGTGGTCACTTGGTGGTCTCTTTCTCTGACGTTTCGTGGGACCCTTACATCACCAAATATGAGCTGGGACCTGAGACCAGAGAGCAGCTTTGACTACCAGCCCTGGGAAGGCCACTTTTCCATGTCTGAAGCCACTGAGGGTGGAAGCTGTGGGTACCTCTCAGGATGTTGGGGAGCAAGAAATGTAGGTCAAAGTGTGAGTCCCTCTCATCATGGCAGCCACCACCTGGAGCCTTTCAGTGTCAGGGTTCTTCCTATAGGGGCATTTCCCAGGCAATGCTGAGCCCCACAGAGTGCCAGGGTCCTTTATCCTATAAAAGCAAAGTCTAAGGAACAATGACATTTTAAAGAGTGTTCAATAATAGCGAGGCATGGTGGTACAGGTCTGCAGTCTGAGAAACTGGGGAGGCTGAGGCAGGAGGATTGCAAGTTTGAGGCCTGCCTCAGCACTTGAATTTAGTAAGACCATCAGCAGCATATCAAGTCCAAGTTTAAAAATGAAAAGGACTGGGGAAGCCAGGCACAGTGGCACATGCCTATGATCTCAGTGGATCAGGAGGCTGAGACAGGAGGATCTTGAGTTCAAAGCCATCCCTGGCCCCTCCTTACATAGAAAATAACTTTGAAGCTATCAATCTAATTCAAACTCTCCTCTTGTTGCCTTTGGGGGGTTTTGTGGTACTGGTTTCTGTGGAACTCAGGAGTGCTCTACCTCTGAGCTATATCCCCAACACTTTTTGATTTTATTTGAGAAAACCTTCACCAAGTTTCCCAGGCTGGCCTAGAGTATGTGATCCTCCTGCCTCAGCCTCCAAAGTGGCCAGGACTACAGGGAGGTGTGCACCATCAGGCCCAGTTTTCTGTTTTATTTTGCAGTGAGCAACTCCTGTACCATAGAGCTACATCCCCACCCAATATGGGTATTTTCTTTTATTCTAATGAACACTCTTTTCTTGTTTCAGGAAAGAACGTTCCTAAAGCCATAATGTTCAATATTAAAATCTAATACATTAAAGATAAAAAAGTTTATTTGAGTAAAAAGCAATCCATGAACTGGGGAACTCCACATTGAAAGAAATTCCCTGGCCAGGTGCGATGGCACACACTCCTAATCCCAGCAACTGGGGAAGTTGAGCAGGAGGATCACAGCCTGGGCAATTTAGCAAGGCCCTAAGCAACTTAGTGAGAGCCTGTCTCAAAATAAAACAAAAAGGGCTGGGAAGGTAGCAGAGTGCTCAAGCCCCTGGGTTCAATCCATAATATCAAAAAAGAAAAAAAATATATCCTAATAAATACAATTATATTTATATATTTTTTTTATAAATGACATGATTTAACCAACTAATAAATCAATGGTGGAGGCCTGCTTATCTGATCAAAACCTCGTGTTTGTTCTTCAAGGTGTTTAAATTTGGGGTGATGCCAGGCATGGTGGCACACGCCTGTTTTCACAGAGACAGGAGAGGCTGAGGCAAGAGGATCACAAGTTCATGGGCAGCCTCAGCAACTTAATGAGGCCCTCAGCAACTTAGCAAGACCCTGTCTTAAAATAAAATATAAAAGCTGAGCATGGTGGCACACACCTGTAATCCCAGCGGCTCAGGAGGCTGAGGCAGGAGGATCGTGGGTTCAAAGCCTTCCTTAGCAACAGGAAGGATGCTGTTGCGCTAAGCAAATCAGTGAGACCCTGTCTCTAAATAAAATACAAAATAGGGCTCGGGATGTTGAATGCCCCTGAGTTCAATTCCTGGTTAAAAAAAAAAAAAAAAAAGAAAAAGAAAGAAAATTGAGGGTGGTAGTGCTTTGTTTACAGGAAAACATCACTTTTCATCAATTAGGGTACAAGTTTCTTTCTGTTGAATAGAATAAAATAAAAGAAAGCAAGAACTACTATGAGCCCAAGTTATTCACCTCAGATCACACTGCTGGAAGAGCATCCAAAGTATTATTAAAATGCTCAGGGGACCTGGGCGGAGCTCAGGAACTGTGGGTCCTTGTCACAATTTATGTCCTGAGTAAACTACAGAGAATACCTGGGTGCTCTGGTCGGCCTCTGGGGCTGGCATCCACTTTACTGCCAGTTCTGGGAATCTCTGGTGCACCCCAGTCCCCGGGCAACCCATGTGGGACCTTCCCAGAGCCAGCCCACATTGTCCACCAGAGGCACAGCCACAGTGGTGTCCTGCCAGGCGTCACAGAGCCCCTGCTGCACGTTCCTTGGAAGCATTTATTTTCTCTGCAGAGCCGCAGCCTCTGCTGCTCCTGCTGTTTCCCCCTGGATCTGCTTTTTTAAAATTGATTTTATAGCATTTCAGTCAGTTGTGCATATTTAACCTGAGTCTAGTCATAAAGAAATATCAGTCAATTGTACCTTGAGGTACAGACTCTCGTAATCCCAGCAGACTCTCTAAATAAGCTAATATTATGAAAAATTTTTGAAAATATTGAGGGAACATCTAGTTCATTCATTTTATTATTTTTTATTCTATTTTTTTATACACAATGGCAGAATGCAGTCATTCCATATTACACATATAGAGCACAATTTTTCATATCTCTGGTTGTATATAAATTATGTTCATGCCAATTTGTGTCTTCATACATGTACTTTGGATAATGATGTCCATCACATTCCACCATCCTTGCTAATCCCCTGCCCCCTCCCTTCCCCTCCCACCCCTCTGCCCTATGTAGAGTTCATCTATTCCTCCCAAACTCCCCCTCCCTACTCCACTATGAGTCTCTCACCTTATATCTCAGAAAACATTAGAATGGCCTTTGTTTTTTGGGGATTGGCTGACTTCACTTAGCATTATCTTCTCCAATGCCATCCATTTACCTGCAAATACCATGATTTTATTCTCTTTTATTGCTGAGTAAAATTTCATTGTGTATATAGGCACATTTTTTTTTTTTAATTTATTCCTGCTCCAATGCTGAGGCCTGGAGCCCTGTGCGGGGTCACAGTGCTGGTGATTTCTGTGGAAAGCAGCTGTTTAGGAGTCCTTGAACACTCTCTGTGATGCAGTATTCCAACTAGGTGAGATCTGGACCACAGACTGACAAAGAATGCTGCCTCCCTCTGGCCCACCATCTTCGTTCTCCCCACCCTTTTTATTTGTTATTTTTTTTAAAGAGAGAGAGACAGAGAGAGAGAGAGATTTTTTTTTTAATATTTATTTTTTAGTTTTCGGCGGACACAACATCTTTGTTTGTATGTGGTGCTGAGGATCAAACCCCGGGCCACATGCATGCCAGGCGAGCACACCACCACTTGAGCCACATCCCCAGCCCCTCCCCACCCTTTTTAAATGCTGGTGATGGACCCCTGTGATGCTTTACCCCACTTAACTACCTCCCCAGTCCTTTCATTTATTTTGAGACAATTTCTGGCCAAATTGCTAAGGGCCATGATAAATTGGTGAGGTCAGTCTTGAATTTCCAGTCCTCCTTCCTCAGCCTCTGATGTGGCCACTGTTCTAGGTATCTGCCACCACACTTGGCTCTAACACTGTTTTTTTTTCCCTAAGCCGCAGAGAGAGGTTTATTTGGTAAAGTAGATACAAATTCTAGGGAGAATGGTGCAATATCAAGGAAAATGCCTTTGAGGTAAAGCAAGGAATACTCACTCAAGGTGAAAAACCAGCCTCTACCTCAGAGCAAAGCCTGTCCAAGGAAGGGACTTGACCTTTGTCCTTGGAAAGACCCACAGAGCACTCCTAAGCACATTCCCACCCTGCTAAGTTGTTTATCTACAAATAACAGGAGAGATATGCTGATCCAGGTGTCCCTGACTCAGTCAGGCTAGGTGGGGACCCATAGCAACCCCCTAGCAGCCACCAATCAGCAGGAGAAAGGGAAATACCTGGGATGCCAGATGACCCTCCCAGTAGTTTATGGTGTTGGAAAACCATGTAATTCAGCATGAACATCCCTCTTGGCTTAAACCAATCAGTTCAAATGAATACCCCTTTTGTACTGACCAATCACCCCTACCCAACTTGTTCCCGACAGTGAATGTGCTAATCATGTTTTAGAGTTGTTGTTTGATTTTCCTGGGGTGTGTGATGATTTGCTAAGAGATGCTATGATGTATGTGGGGTCCCTGCCTTCTCCAAAGAATGTATAAAACTGCTGCAAACCCTGGGCTCGAGGCCTCTCAGCATCACCAGTTGCTGTGTGCATGCGGAGGACCAAGCTATCTCGCAATAAACACCTCTTTGCTGTTTACGTTGATCTTGGTCTTTGGTGGTCTTTTGGGGGTCCCGAATTCGAGCATAACAAAGGCAGAGTGCAGGCTATCTCCAGAGGGAGAGAAAATCTCTGGCACTAGTTTTATTTTTCACTGAAGAAGAAAGCTGAGGTTCAAGCATTAAATCTTTCACTTGTGTTAGTTCTGCGGAAAGTGGTGAGTTAGGGGCTTTACAGATTCCAGAAGAATCTTCAGATTCACATTTGGATTTCTTGCTGGGAGCCTGCCAGCCCTGAGACAAGCTTGAGGGTCCAAGTGCAGGTTTCTGGTATTAGCAGAACTTCTTAAGTGAAGTTCAAGATTTTTTTTTTTCCCTGACTTTGAGGTCTGGGTAAATTTGCCTTTGACAGTCAGGCAAGGTGGCTCACCCCTGTAACCCCAGCAACTCAGAGAAGCTGGCAGGAGATGGCAAGATCCAGGCTAGCCTCAGCAGCTTAGTGAGACCCTGTCTCAGAATAAAACAAGAAAAGATAAAAAGGGCAGAGATGTAGCTTGGTGACGGAGAACTCCTGAGTTCAATCCTTCATACAGGGGAGAAGGAAAGAAGGGAGGAAAGGAGGGAGAGAGAGAGGGAGAGAGGGAAGGAAGGAAGAAAGAAAGGTAGGGGGAGGAAAAGAAAGAAAAAAAAAAAGAAAGAAATGGAGGGTAGGGGAGGAGAAAGGAAGGAAGGAAGGGGGAGAAAGAAATTGCCTCTGGCAGTATACAGACCAAGATTGGTTAGGGGTTGAGAATCCATCAGGAACGCAAGATTGCTTTTTTTAATAAGTAAACATTTTTTTTTGAGAGAGAGAGAGATAATTTTAATATTTATTTATTTATTTTTATAGTTTTCAGCCGACACAACATCTTTGTTATGTGGTGCTGAGGATCCAACCTGGGCCGCACGCATGCCAGGCAAGCGTGCTACCACTTGAGCCACATCCCCAGCCCCTGCAAGATTGGCTTAACACTTGGAATAAACCTGGAGTGCAAATCTCCTTTCATATTTGAATAACAATTTCATTGATTAACCATATCAATGGAATAAAGAAAAAAAAAAAAAAAGAAATAAGACTCATCTCAATTGACACAGGGAGAAATACTTGTGTGCCAGGTATGATGGTGCATTCCTGTTAACCCCAGCTACAGGAGACTGAGGCAGGAGGACCACAGGTTCAAAATCAGCCTCAGCCACTCAGTGAGATCCTGTCTCAAAAATAAAACATAAAAAGGGCTGGGGACATGGCTCAGTGGTTAAATGCCCCTGGATTAAATCCCAAGTACACACCCACCCTGCAAAAAATATATGGGAGATTCAGAGATAAGGGAATGCTAAGAAGGTCCCCTAGGCAGGAATGAATAGGTGGCTGGGGGGGGGGGGGGAGGTGGAGAGCGAGAAAGGTTTTTCTTTCTTTTCATTTTCTTCCTTGTTTTCAATGGAAAATTGTTTCTAAATTGATAAAAATGATCTATGAGAGAGCTGCCACCGCCGTCCTTGCCAAGGGCGCAGCCAGAAGCGCGGTTCGCCATCCACCGCCTTGGTGATGAGCATAGCGAGCCCCAGGTAGTAGTTCCACGAGCTGAATTGCTGCCGGTGCGCCTGACCCTGGACACTCACGTAGCGGGCACTGGGCACGACCGCCACGGGCGCGGGGACGCGGCCACGGCGGGGCGAGCAGGGCGCCCAGGGAAAAGCCTCCATGGGCGGGCTGCTGGCTGCAGGCATCACGCCGCCTCCCCGCCGCCAGCACAGGCTGGACAGAAGGGACAAGCCTAGCCTGCCCGCCGGCCAGCAGCTTAAACAAATTTTTGGTACTAGGGATGAAACCCAGGGGTGCTCTACCACTGAGCCACATCCCTAGCCCTGAAATTTTTTCATTTTCAGACAGGTTCTCACTAAGTTGCTGAGGGCCTGGCTAACTTGCTGAGCTGCAAATGCAGCTCAGGGGTAGTGTGTTTACCTAATGGGCAGGAAGGCGGAGTTCTATTCCCACCCCAGGAAGGGGGGAATCCTTCACCTCAGTCTTTTCCCAGCTACCCTGAAGCCAGGGTTCTGTGTCCTCTGAATTCGCAGCCACATGCTAAGTTTCATCTCTAAGTGCCCAGAGGAAAGCTTTTCCTATGCACCTGACTGGGAAGGCACACAGTAGCAGCACAGCTGCTTCCTGACAGGGTCCTGGGCCATGAAACATCCAGTTGCACCAGGATAAAGGGTGCCTATCTGCAAAATAAGCTCAGGAGAAGGCACAGATCCAGATGTTCAGGGGAGGCCTAATGTCCCTCGGTATCCCCATCAGCTTAGCAGGAAGCTGGACAAACCACCAACGTGGAGAGTAGGACACTGATTGGTCTCCAGAGGGGCGGGGCACACGCTGAGCCTGGCAGAGTGCAGCAGGTGGTTCTCCAGGACTGACATGGGGAGGTACCATTGAAGCTGAACATGGTGAGCTGGGAGCAGCGGCTCAGGGAAGGTGGGTGGCATGGAGCTGCCAGCCCATGACCTCACAGTCCTGCAATTCCAGGGTCTGCAGAGTAGCTACGACCTTTCTGTAGCAGAACTTGGAGGGGCATGTGACTTCAAATGGACGTTTTTTGGAGGAAGGGGGACTGGGAATTGAACCCAGGGGTGCTCTAACACAGACCTACATCCCTAGTCCACTTCCTTTTTTATTTCAAGACAGGGTCTTGCCAAGTTGCTGAGGATCTAAGTCACTGGGGCTGGTTTGGAACTTCTGATCCTCCTGCCTCAGCTTCCTGAGCGACTAGGAGTAGAGGTGTTCGCCACCACACCTGGCTTTAAATTTTGATGCCATCAAGATCCATGTGATTCAGCTGACTGATACCCAGGCACAGATGCTTCAACTCAGATTCTAAGTACAGGGAGTTAGTAATTGAGAGGGTCTGGTGGGAAGGGTTGCCTAAGGAGACACCAGGCAGTTAGTTCTGAGGAGCAATGTCAAGGTGGGAGAAGACAAAGTGGCCCAAGCCCAAGGTCACCCTGACCCCTGATAATGGTCAACACCCAGGATTCTGTCTGTCGCAGAATCTGCTCATTCACATCACCCATTTCAGGGTAAGCCTTACACTAGGTAGGTCCACCATCTGCAAGGCCTCCATCCCTGCTGCTCACCCTCAACTTTGAATCACCACCTGAGGCTCAGAGCAGCCTTCCCCAGGGGGGCATTGGAGGTGGCTCTCTGCTCCCTGCTGGAGAGCACAGAGCTTCCCTGTTACAAGGTGCAGGTGTGGGGGCTTCCCACCTTCAGCACCCTCCCCTCTACCCTGCTTCTCACCACCTGCGCTGGACAGGCCTCCCCGGGAAGGAACCTCACACCCACCTCACTAGCTCCTCTCCCCACCACCTGGCTTCCCAGACCATGGACCCCTGTTTAGCCCTCTGCTTCTGTGTGGGTGGTGATGAGTCCATCCTTCAGGACTAAACAGGGAACCAGACCCTGAAGTCCCTCGGTCACTCTCCAGCATCTCCTTCTCTGACATCACCAGTGGCCGGGGTATAGCAAGTGCAATTTATTTGTTCATTTATGGTGCTGGGGATGGAACCTAGGGGTGCACTACCACTGAGTCACATTCCCAGCCCCCCCCTTTTTTTTTTGAGGCAGGGTCTCCCTAAATTGTTGCAGCTGGCCTTGAACTTATGATCCTCTTGCCTCAGCCTCCTGAGTTGCTGGGCTTTTAGTTCTGTGCCATTGTGTCCAGCAGCTCAGGCAACTGACCCTACCTCAAAATAAAATTATTAAAAGGACTGAGGTTGTATTTCAGTGCTAGGGAGCCTCGGGGTTCCATCCCAAGTACTGAAAGAAACATTTAAAGAGAAATTATAAAAGCTGGGTTACCAGATCATAGAGGATTTGAATCTTAGAGATGGAAGAGAAACCTCTTAATTATCTCAGTTCTGGGTTTAGGGAGACCTGGGATGTCTTGTCTTCTTCAGGTAAGAGGGAATTTCCTGCATAATCAGAGCATAACCTAAGTAATAGAGTTTTTCTTTATTTCTTTGTTTTTTTTTTTTGGGGGGGGGTGTACTGGGATTTCACTCAGAGGTACTCGACCACTGAGCCACATCCCCAGCCTTATTTTGTATTTTATTTAGAGACAGGGTCTCACTGAGTTGCTTAGTGCCTCACTTTTTGCTGAGACTGGCTTTGAACCTGCAATCCCTCTTCCTCAGCCTCCCGAGCTCTGGGATTACAGACATGTGCCACTGCTCCAGGCATAATGGATTTCTTCTGCAGAGAACTCAAGTTTATCCAAGGAGGTCTTATGGCTCTCTTTGCAACCTACTGTTAAAGGTGAAGAAAAACTATTTTAGAATCCTGTGCAGTAGGAGATCATAAAACAAATCATTTGCAAATTGAGAGGCATTTCTAGGAGATTGTATGGATGAGAGGTCTTGGCGAGATGCCTGAGAGGGGTGATGTGGGGTTTGAGGGCACACTTGTAGATTCCCAGTCTGGGTGTATTGCTTATTTTTCAGAAGGCAACAGTGTTGGCTCTGCTTATCACCTGGGTACCAGAGACAGCAGAGTGAAGGTGTCTGCTGCGAACCATTTGGAGTCTGCAAGCCTATTAGATGACAGGTGCTGGGGTTTGGAATTGCAGGAAATCTTGCATTTATAATTTTATCTATAACACCTAACTCTTGGGTATATGTCCAACCTCCCTTTAGGTTTCTTGACTGATGGGTTGTTAAATTGTACAAGGATTTAAGTTGTATTCTATGAAGTTCTCTACAGTAGTAGGGCACCCTTGGGTTCAATCCCCAACACACACACACACACACCCACACACACACATAAAGACTCAGACTATTATTCCCTGAACCTCAGCCCTTGTGGATAAAGCTGTGGTCTGTGGTCCACTATGACCTGAATAACTCAGATGGAAATCTCCTACTATCCTCAGATAAACTCCTTTGGAGAGCAGGTTAGTGTTCTCAGTTCCGTGGGCAACCACAGGCGCATTACCCCATCGAACAGCCACATGCATCGGAACGAATGGCACCCAGAGAGAAGTAAAGAATGGAGGGTATACTCAGAATGGCCGTGCACTATTGTGATGCCATGAGGTCCTAGGCTCCAGTGTCACTGATCAGCACTGATCAGCCACTGGGTTAGCTTCCTGACCTTTAAGCACACATGTCCCCATTGGTTCCAAGTCTCCTGATGGGACCAAGCCTCTGTGACCCAGGCCTCCTGCATCAGCTTTTCTGTTCCCACTCATGTTAAGTAGTGCCCTGGCATCCTGTTTCTAGTTCCCCTTGGAGAGACACTCGTGTCTTACCTTTATTTTCAAGTGCACAGGAGAACATTTCTCATATATGCATCCCACTAGGCAGGCAGCCAACAGCGACACGGACTGGAGGGCAGGTTATAGATAAACCAGTTGCCACATCTATGGCAGGGTTTAGTATAGAAAAGGACGTGCTTTGGCTCTCTCACATCCCTCAGTATCTCCATCAGCTCATCGATGAGTTGGAAAAGTCTCCCAGGGTGGATGGCACCCTGGGCATCATAGGTCTCCAGAGGGGCAGGGTACTTCTCTAGGCTCAACCGGGTCAGCCTGGAAGTGTGAAGCAGCAGGTTGCTCAGGACCGACATGGAGATGTCATTCCCATTGAAGCTCAAGACCCTGAGCTGGGAGCAGCAGCTCAGGACAGGGAGGATGGCCTGGAGCTGGGAGTTGGTGATCCCACAGTCCTGCAAGTTTAGGGTCTCAAGGGTGGCTGCAGCATTCTCTAGCAGAATTACGAGGGGCTCAGGACTGAAACTCGTCAATGTGCTGCCCCACAGCGTCAGGTGTATTAGCTGGTCGAGGTTTGGAGACCCCGACAGATCATTCCAGTCTGGATCTGAGAGCTGGCAGTTGGTTATTGAGAGGGTCTCCAGGGGCGTCTTCAGGAGCCTAAGCAAAGTTCAAGCAGTTAGTTCTGAGGAGTGATGTCAAGGTGGGAGAAGACAAATTGGCCCAACCCAAGGTCATCTTGACCTTCTGATGATGGTCTCCACCCAGGACTCTGCCTGTTGCAGAATCTGCTCATTAGTATCACCCTGTTTCATGCTGAGCCTTTCACCCCCACTTGAGTGACCAGGTGGGTCCATCATCTATAAAGCGCCCCTCCTGGCTGCCAAGCAGAAAGCCACAGCTGTAGCAGAGGGGGTCAGGGTGAGACATGCACAAATAACAAACCCAGGCAAGATGGAGCCGCGCAACCTGGGGTTGCCCTCCTGCGGGGCTCACACCCTGTACCCTCCACCCCTGCTCCTCACCCTCCAGTCCAGAATCACCACCCAGAGCTCAGAGCACCCTTCCCCAGGGGGGCATTGGAGGCGACTCCTCTGCTCCCCGCTGGAGAGCACAGAGCTTCTCTGTTGAAAGGTGCAGGTGTGGGGGCTTCCCTCCTCCAGTGCCCTCCCCTCTACCCTGCTTCTCCCCAACTTTGCTGGACAGGCCTCCCAGGGAAGGAACCTCACACCTACTCACTAGCTCCTCTCCCCGCACCGGGCTCCCCAGCAGAGTTCTGCTCCCCAGACCACGGACCCCTGTTTAGGACTCTGCTTCTCTGTGGGGGTTTAGGTGAGACCTGGCTTCAGGACAGAGTGAAACAAACACTTCATTGACTTTCTAACATCTCCATCAATGTTAAGTCACCATGGCTGGCACACAGCAGGTGCCCGCTGAAGTTTTATGTGACAAGGAGTTTGCTGTGATGTCCTAGGACAGTTCCCTCTGCTTCCTCACCTGAGCACCTGGCACAGACGGCCTTCTAGGAGGAAGACACCATCCAGGTACAGCCTCCGGAGGCTGTCCATCTTGGCAAACTGTGAGGTAATGTCATCCATCAACTGATCTCTCTCCTCCTGGGAAGCATAGGCAGACACATAGACGTGGGAGAAGAAGAGCTTCCTCAGGTTGCTCATCTGGCCCCAATAGGTGGCAAAAGTAGCCAAGGTGGACAGTCTCCAGAAACACTGCACATCCAACTGCTGGATAAAGTCCAGATCCAACCTCTCCAAGATCTTCTCGATGGTACAGACGGGCAAAGAGCACATCTGTAGCTTCTTGCAGCACAGCTGTATCAGACCCTTCCTCTCATCCACCCAGTGAAAGAGGAAGGAGAGGAATGCATTCAGGGGTCTTTGCTGTAAGCACAGGTTTACTAACACCTTCAAGGGCAGAGTGGGCCCTGTGTCTGGAGAGGCCTTCACTGTTTGCCTCTCCTTCATGACTCCTGGTGAGCAGGCATCGACCACGGCTCCAGACCATGTCCTCCAGAAGTTCCCATGAACCTTCCGCAAATCCAGCACCTGCAGTTTCCACCTCCTGCGGGGACCATAGCAGAGTCTCAGCCCTGAGGCCCCTTCCTTCACCTCTCAGCTGCTGCCCCCTGCTCCACCTCTTCCTTCTGTCTCACTTTTCTCCATCCACTTCCCTCCAATCCAGCCTGGTGCCCCCACCTGTACCAGCTGAGTGAGGGGCAGGTACAGCCTCATTCAGGGGTCAGCACAGCTGCCACAAGCACCTCCACATCTGGAAGCCCCTCCCAGGTGGGGCTCAGCATGGCCAAGGCCTCTCCACCCCTCCTTGCTGGCAGCACAGGAAGCCTGTTGAGCACACTTCAGCACCTAGTCTCCCTCCCCACAGCCATCACTTCCCTGGATGCCCAGGGCGCTCCCTTCCAGGGTCCCCCTCACCTGGGGCGATCCTGCTGGGCAGCCAGCATGTCCAGCCCATCCAGTGCCACTCGGATCATCCCCAGCTGTAGTGTATTCATCAGGGCCCCCAGGGGCAGGCGGGTGAAGGGCCAGGCCTGCACCATTTTCTTCAGGACCTCAGTGTGTCTCTGGTTTAAGGCCTCCATGAAGAGTGGTGGGAAGAGCTGTATGGGCAGGTCCTCCAGAGCTAGGATGGCCCTGGACTTGTCCTTCAGGAGGCTTCGCCCTGCCAGCTCCTGGAGTGTGGGTGGGGTCCGCTGCTCATCCTCTGGAGTCTGCATGGAAGGATCCTGAGGGATGCCCCACCGAAACACATCATTCACAGCCAAGCTCCATAGCTCTACCTTATACCCACCCCGAGGAAATCACTCAGCCAAGTGGCTGCTTTGGCAATCAATTGATCCAATTTCAGTCTTTGGGTGGCAAACCAGGCCTGGTGGTTCAGGCCTATAACCCTATGGTTTGGGAGACTGAGGCAGGAGGATCACAAATTCCAGGCCAGCCTAGAACTTAGTGAGACCACGTATCAAAATGAAAAATAAAATAGGGTTCGGGATGTAGCTCAATACTATATTGCTCCTGCGTTCAATCCCTAGCTTCAGTGAATTAATAACTAAAGTGGGTGTCATTGATTTTCATTTTTAAAATGAGCAATTTTTAAATCAATTTACTTACTTATACTTTTCTTTTTTTGGGTGATACTAGGGATTGAAGCAAGGGGTAGCTTACCACTGAGCTACACCCTTTCCCCTTTTGGTTTGTATTTATTAACTTTATGGCACAGGATTAAACTCAGGGTGCTTTGCCTCTGAGCTACATCCCCAGCCCTGTTTGTTTTTGATACCAAAGATTGAACTCTGGGTACTTAACCACTGAACCACATCCTCAGCTCTTTTTATTTTTTATATTGAGGCTGCTTAGGGCCTTGCTAATTTGCTGTGGATCAGCCTCCCAAGCCACTGGGATGACAGACACCTGTCACCACACCCGGCTCCCAACCCTGTTTTATTTTGAACAGGATCTCACAAAGTTGTCCAGATAAGTCTCAAACTCCTGATCTTCCTGCCTCAGCCTCTTGAATAGCTGGATTACAGACAGGTACCACCATGAACAGTTTAAATGTAAGCAATGTTAAAAGCCACATATAGTGTTTGAGAGCATTGGAAGTAAGAGATGGAAAAAGCTAACTCTGAGATGAGGCTCGATTGTCACATATATCTTGTACACATGACAGCATGCCACTTTGGAGCAGAGTCCTGGGAAAGAAATAGATCAGAATAGAGTGCAGCCTATGAAAAATATTGTGTGGTTCCAGAAAAAAAAAAAAAAAAAAACATTCTAAGTGAAGGCAATTAAGCCCAAGCATGAGAGTGTTAAGAAACTTTGAGGTACTGAGTGGCTGAATGAAATGCCTGTTCCAGTCCAGCCACCATTGAAGATGTTGTGTTGAATTATTTAAGAAGAGACTTGTCTTAAGACTATCAGACCCAGAGAGAAGGAAGGACAATTATGTTTGGAAAACTGCAGTAGCCATTCCTTTGAGTCCCATCTACTTTTTTGAGTCTGTTTCTCTAACTGGAATCAAAGTTACCATGAAGATGCAAAGGAAGAAGTATTTTGAAGTTAAAGGTGATAAAGAGGTGGAAATTCTTCTAAAAAAAAAAAAAAAAAGAAAAGAAAAACAGAAGGAAAGAAATTCAATGACCTAAACCAAAGCAGAAATCAAAATTATTGGGATAAAGGCAAAACTGCATTTAGAGACACGAAATGCAGACATCTGGTCCTTTGGAGAGACAGAATATGATATTCTTTTTGCCATCACAAACTACGTGTCACCATTTTTTGTTTCTTTTTTGGTATTGGGGACTGAACCCAGTGGTGCTCTAACACCAAGCTACATCTCCAGCTCCTTTTATTTTTTATTTGGAGACAGGATCTTGCTTTTTAATTGCTGAGGCTGGCCTCCAACTTGTGCTTCTCTTGCCTCAGCCTCCAGAGTTCCTGGGTTTACAGACATGTGCTACCTCTCCTAGGCTCTAGGTAACTGGGTAAGACTGGCTGAGACTAGACCCCATAGAGGTTCTGTTTTGAGTTCAGTTGCCCAAGCTGGTCTTGAACTCGTGGGCTCAAGCAATCCTCCTGCCTCAGCCTCCCGAGTAGCTGGGACTAAAGGTGTATGCCACCAGGCAGCCAGAATGGGGTCTCCATGGGGTTTGGTGACTTACCAGAGCTGGACGATTGGCAGGGAGTTCTGAATCCTAGCAGTGCCAGACAGTGACACAGGTTCCAGGCTTCTGTGCTTCTATGGCTCCTTGAAGCTTTTATGGGGTCTTTCTAATTCCCCCTCCTCTTTTCAACTCCTAGCTCCAATCAGAGTTATCTGGTTAAATAGTTGAATCTCCACCCACTTAATCCCACTGAACTTCTTCTTTTTTTTCCCCCAAACTAACTGATTTAATCAAAAGTCCATACCTGAAAGGGAATACCTGAAGAGTAGGGTCTCAATGAAGGACACATTAATTGTTCAATCTATATTATTGATTGACTTTTATTAGTATTTGACTTTTATAGTCCTGAGTGTGAGACAGGAAAGGGTTAAATCTGTTTTTGGTCTTAGGGAAAATCAACTGAATGCATCATTCTTGGGATTTCTTGGGCCATGCCCTCCTATCTGTCTCTCTCTATATACACAGAAATGATGTTTTTCGGTACTGGGGATTGAACCTTGGGACACTTTACCACTGATCTTCATCTCCAGCTCCTTGTATTTTTTTCCTGGAGACAGGGTCTCACTCAGTTGCCAAGGCTGGCCTTGAACCTGCCATCCTCTTGCCTCAGTCTCCTGAGTTACCAGGATTAGATGCATGCCCCACCATCCCAACGGGCCACATTGAATTTACACACATATGTCAGAGTTACTCAGTGTATTAATGTCACTTGGGTTTTATGTTTCCTAACATACCAGTTCATGTGCCCACTTAGGCAGGGAGAGAGGAACCCCTGAGGACATGACTGATCTTCAAAACTTGGGTCCAGAGGATTAGGCCACAGCTATAATGGGAGCAGAGCTGGGGCCTGGGCTGCTGAGGCTGCTGCGTGTGGACACTGGAACTCTGGATCACCAAGGCAGTGGGAAGTACATACAGCTATTTTTGGTGCCTGCCTGGGGCTTTGTTTTGGCGTGGTGCAGTTCTCTTGGGTGGTGGGTGTGGAAAGATTAAAATATCTGTTTTAGAAGGAGTTTAGAGGTCAGAAGGGGGAAGTAGCTACAAGAGGGACAACAGAGACCCTTCAATCTCAGTGCTGTCCTTGAGGTAAGGGAGGGAGATGCCTTCTTTGATTCCCCAAGAAAGAAAAGGGGAGTCTCCATCTAGGATCAGCACAGTCAACCTGATGGACAAGATTACCTCCAAAAAAGTGAATTAACACAGAAAGCCAGAGAGCAGGTTCACGGTCAGAACCAGGGGAAGAGAGTCTAGACAAAAATCCACTGAGAGCCAGGCATAGTGACCCACACCTGTAATTCCAGCAACTCAGGAGGCCGAGACAGGAGAATTGTGTTTGAGGCCAGCCTGGGCAGCTTAGCAAGGCCATGCCTCAAGATAAAAACCAATCAGCAATTGGGGAGCCTCAGAGTTATAAAGTTGAGCATGTTTATGCAACCTGTCAGACACAAGTGCCTATGGGAAAATGCAAAAGGGATCTTTGTTCGTGTGTGTTGGTGTTACAGCTCCAGGGATTGAATCCAGGGTGCTGTCCACGGAGTTCCACCCCTAGCCCTTTTTATCTATCTATCTATCTATCTATTTATTTATTTATTTTACCTTCAGTGAAATTTTATTCTAATTCTTTGAAAATTGACAAACCATCTCATATTGTAAAACTCAAATCACCAAAACATTTTTCTTGTTCCCCATATCTCCACTCTCTGTTGTCTCAGTTAAATGACAGTCTCTATAATGAACCTCAACTAACTAGAACTTTCTTTCTTTAAGTATCTACCCATTTAATACTTATTCTCATTAGGCCTCTATGGCAGCAGAATTCATTTTGATTCATTGTACACAATTGCAGCACAACTTTTTATTTCTCTGGTTGTACACTATGTATGTTGCAGTCATATGTGTCCCCAGCCCTTTTTAAAATTTGAGCTAGCCCTCAATAAGTTGCCAAGGCTGGCCTGGAACTCCTCATTCTCCTGCCTCAGCCTCCTGAGATGCTGGGATTACAAGTGTGCACCACCACAGCCAGATAGTTGCTCTTTTTGTTTTTGTTGATTTGGGCTGTGCCTTTTTCTTAAGTGTTTAGCA
This sequence comes from Marmota flaviventris, assembly GCF_047511675.1. Classification (NCBI taxonomy): domain Eukaryota; kingdom Metazoa; phylum Chordata; class Mammalia; order Rodentia; family Sciuridae; genus Marmota; species Marmota flaviventris. Next base: position 10,019,228 of record NC_092507.1, on the reverse strand, counting down.
GAAATTACCCATGTTCATTTCACTTATGTTTGCAGTTGAAGCCTGCTTAGGATTATTTTTAAGACATAATGGGGGTTTTTGATGAGAAGTATTTGAAGCCCAGCCTTCAAATTTGACATGTCTTTACCTCTTTCTTGCTTTGGAGCATCTCTTGAGGCAGCTGAGCAAGAGGGTTGAAATGGCAAGGTGTCACTCTCAACTGCCACCCTTGACTTGGTGCTTGGGACTAGAGACAGGTAGATGTTTCTGCCACCCAGGTAACAATAGAGTGGCTCTCCAAAAACTGACTTTAGAAGAGACAGAAAATCCAGGACCCCAAGTAAAGTCAGGCCCATCCAGGAAGCAAAGGAAGACAGGATTTCTAAGGCCACATAAGGTGCTTTGAAACCATTATCATTGGCTGCAAGGATTCAGTAACAATGGTGGTGGCCTTGGTCCAGGATGACAGGGACCTGCTGTGTGGGTTTCTCCTCAGAGAAAAAAAATAATTATGGGCGGGACACAGTGGTGCATGCCTAAAATCTCAAATGCTCCGGAGGCAGAGGCAGGAGGATTGCAAGTTCAAAGCCAGTCTGAGCAACTTAGTGAGGCCCTAAGATTTTGCATAAGGCTGTGGTTCTGTGAGTCTTTTGTGATGGCTCCTGTTAGCAGGCAGTTGTGGTTCAGGATGCCCGCTTCCTAGCACCCTGCCAGCCCTGCTGTGTTGGAATGGTGTCATTTTGATGGAAAACTTTCACCATTAGCTTCACCTGTAAGTGCACAGGAGTGCACAGCTGATAGACATCCTCAGCAAGGACACAACCAGAGTTGGTTTCCTTGAGTTGTCTGAAACTGATGGCAGTAGTTTCGAGTGTGTATGGTTGTAGGAAAGTGTTTAAAACTCTTTAAAACCAGGAAACAAGCATGGGGACTATAAAAGGACCACTGGCCAGTGGCCTAGGGATAGGTATGCTCATGCTGCTTTCTTGCTTATTTATTTATTTTTCATACCAAAGACTGAACCCAGGGTTGCTATACCACTGGATGCCTAAAGCTCTGTCCTTGTCCCTGATAACAATCTAGTAACAAGGACACAGTTTTGAGAAAAAGGAAAAAGAATGTTTATTACTTTGCTCACAAAGGAGGAACCCAGGGGACCTGTCCTAAAGGCTGTGATTCTGCCCATCAGCAGGAACAGGTTGTTTTTAAAGAGGTGTTTCAGAGAAAATGAGATTGGAGAGAAACCAGGAAGGAGATCAGGGAAAAGAAGATCAGGGAGGAGAAGGTTAGGGAGGAGATTTAGGAAAAGCCACAAGGGATATAGTCAAAGCATCAAGGGAACCCCTGTTCTGCACTGAACCACATTCCCAAACCCCACATTTTGGAGGAACTGGGGGTTGTATGCAGGGTTGTTGGACCACTGAGCCACATCCCCAGCCCTTTTCATGTTTTAATTTCAGACAGTATCTCAGTAACTTGCCCAGGCTGTCCTTGAACTTGCAATCCTCCTGGTCAGCTCCTGACTTGGTGGACTTAGGGTGTGTGCCACCATGTCCACTACAATCCACATTTTTAACCCACCACAAATTGTGTTCAGTAAAAGAACAAAGTACCACTCATCACTTTTTATTTTTATTTTTTTTGGTACCAGGTGATGAACCCAGGGACAGTGAACTGCTGAGCCACATTTCCAGCCTTTTTTTTTCCCTTTCTTTCTTTTCATTCAATAAATACAACCTAAAGGAAAAGAATAGTTTAATTATAGAGTGTGATAGGCAATTAGGCCTCTCCTATTATTCAGTCCCCTGATTTCTGAAGCTTATTGCTTTGAGGTAACATGAAACATTGGGCTGATCCATTGAAAAATTAATAGAGACACAATTCCCTGCATTACTGAAACCTAGGCACCGAATGAACTTTACCAGCTTCATTCTTACTACTGATTTCTCAGAAATGCCCTTAGTGGCCCCAGGGGTGTAGGTCTCTCTATGCTGACACCAAGCAGATGGCAGAGCTGCGGTGCTTCTAATTCTCGAGGCTGCTCTTCCTGGTTCTTTGTGGTCTTCTGTAACTGATGTCTCTGTTTGCTTCTGCCTCTGCTCACACTTCTGTGCTACTGCGTCTCTCGTCTGGGCTCTGAGGCTGTAGGGTCTGCATCCTTGGACTCAATCAGCCGTGGATTGAACATGGTTGAAAATAAGTGCATCTGGGCTGAATGTGTAGAGACTTTTTCTTGTCATTATTCTCTAAGCAGCACATTGTAAACCGCTATGTAATGTTCCCATTTTATGCAGTGACATAAGGAAGGTTGAGGTGACTTAAAGCACACAGGAGCATGTGCATAGGTTAGGTCCATAGCAGGAGGAACCCCCGGGCAGTTACAAAGCATGGGGATTCTTCAGCGTGCTCCCCAACAACCAATGGGTCTTTGAAGAAATCAAAATGAAAGTGTAAAATGCCTGCAGACCAATGAACAGGGCCACACAAGATATTCAAACCTGTGGACACAACAAAAGTAATTCTAAGTGGGAAGTTTCCAGCAAGAAATACCTACATTAGGAAAAAATCTCAAATAAATGGCCCAGTACTGCATGTCAAGGGACTGGAAAATATATGCATGGACTATGCCCCCAATTAGTAAAATTGGGAGAAGATATGAGTTAATTAATCTTTACAAGTAGCTGGATTCCAGACATGTGTCACTCCAACCAGGTTTTCCTACTTGTTATTGTCTTGGGGACCAGGCATTGCACCCAAGGTTGCTTTGCCACTGAGCCACACCCTCAGGGGGGATTTTGAGACTGGGTCTTGTAACCTTGCTTACAGCCTCACTAAATTGATGAAGCTGGCTTTGAACTCACCACCCTCCTGCCTCAGCCTCTTGGGCTGCTGGGACTACAGCTGAGCACCACCAAGCCGGCTTTTGCAGTTGTTTTTGGAAAAGAATCTTTGAGGACATCAATTTTACATACCTGTGCAGACCAATTAAAGTATGCATTCCATTTTTTTTCATGTGGGTTTTGGTTCTTTCTTTTTGAATATTTCTACCAGGTGGACAGATCTATTCCAATTAAACCTTCCCAATATGGTCACACCATTTTTGGACTTATTTATTTGTTTACTTATTTCTGTGATGCCTTGATGGAACCCAGGCCCTTCCACATGCTAGCAAGTGCTCTACCACTGAGTGATTCCCCAGCTCCTTGAATTAGCTTTGATGAAGTTCACTCATTTCTCTAGAAAAGCATAGATTCTGGGTTCCTAGACTGTACAGGTGAACTTGGCCAGTGTTCCAGAAGTGGTTCTACACTGTTTTGATGCAGATGCACAAAGGACTCTGCATCTTTCAGTAGCTACTCCAAGTGTTATAGTTAAAGCATCATCCCGGGTTTCACAGATTGACTTCTAGACCACTCACTTATAATTGAATCAAGGCTTTATTGAAGCACACAGATGGCAACTGACCAAACATAAAGCTGTTCCCCTGATCAGTCCCAAACAATTGCAAGGTTGCTCCTTATAAGCCTGAAAACCACAAAAGGGGTATTTGGGTTCCAGCCAATGCAAGCAAGCCAAGTTACAGAAGCGGGAAAGTGCAGTCAGGTAGAGGGATGCTCAGCCAATCACAATTAGCCCAGTCACCCCAGTTACAGAAACAGAGTCCCGTTCCCCTAGTTACAGAAACAATGCCCCATTAGGTAGTTCTGTGTTCTTAAAGGTTTCTATAGCCAAAAGAAAAGAACATCTTGCCCTGGTCATGACTTTCTACTTGGCATGGTTGTTTTACAAAATGGAATCACAAAACAATATGGAGTCACTTTGGCTGGACTATCACACAAGGAGTAGAACCCAGTCCCATCTGCCTGACCCAGCCACCCTTACACACCCGATCCTGTTTGTCATGACATCCTACATTTGTGTGCTGTCTCACAGCACAAATGAACCTAGAGTCCAAAATGAGCAGCTCAAAGAGAGGTGAGTGCTTTATCCCCAGGGCTCTGGGAAGACCAAGAGCCCTCACAACCCTTCCAGTGTTCAAGGGGTCTGGAGACACCAAAATATCTTCAAGTCCCTTTTTAGTCATGATAATTCTTAAAAGAACAAATGATGACAGATCTCATTATGCATATCTTTGGCTTTATTTGAACCCAGAGTCCAGCAGCAGTGCAGAACAAATGCCGCTCAGAACCTTCCTCCCGCCACGTGTGCAAGTTAGACTTAGAGCCACAAAAAAGGAACTTCCATGAAGAGGGGGTGAGGCACATAGTTCACTGTTTCGGGCACAGATGAGCTGGTGTGCATGGCCCAGAGTCTGATACCAGTTCCAAGAGTGAGCTGCAGTCTGCTTACACATCCAAGTGGGTTCCAGTTCACTATGTGTCGAGAGTTATTCAAGCCATAATTAAAACACGTCCATTGGCAGCTTTAGAACACCTCAAATGAAGACTGGGGGGACCTCGTTCTCATCCTTGGATGGGAAGCTAAGGCTAAGGTCACTGCACAACCCAATCAGCCCAGTCCTCAGCATAGGGAAGTGTTAGGGGAAAGTCTGTCAGTTATGTGCAACCCCCGCCCCACTAGAGCTTGTAATTTATTCAGTTTCATTTGGAAATATTTGCAAGTTTTATCTACCTATATGATTCTACTATTTTGAATACCTTCAATGGGCACCAATAGTTTGAGGACAGACTACTTAGGTGGATGACAGGCAACGTTTGGTGAGACCCAGAGGCTCTGATCAAAGTACAGCATGGACACCTCCTGCAGGCACTGGGAGCCTAACACTGGGGCCTGTCATATGCACAGATGCCGTTGCCCAGCGCATCCAGATTCAGGGACCTGAGGTTTCTGAGTCTACATGAAAATCCATGAGGAAGGGGCAGCATTGAATGTCTGGGTGGCACTGAGGTCCCTGAGAAGAGGTTTTCTTGCCTTGGCTCATGTTCAGTGCCTACATAGAATGTTCCAGGCCACCTGTGTGCACCTGCATGTGTTAAGACACAGAGTAGCCACACATCATGACCAGATTTCAGTTTGATCCCTTGACTTCCTGGGGCTGAACCTCATTGTTCAGCAAGTACCTAGGGCCGTCTTTCTCCATCAGCACCTGGAAAATCCCAAGGTTTCATCAGAAAGCCAGGTAAATCCATCACAGAGGACATCAGAAGACTAACCTTGAGATTCCCTTCATTTCTGACTATTTATGGACCAGCCATGAAACACAGTAGCTTCTTCCTGTGCCCATCAAGCCTGAATCCCATTCTAGAAATCCAGGTCCCTATGTATGTCTCTATGAAGACACATGTCCTGAAGGTCCTATCCTCAGGGGGCTTCCCTCCAATGGAGCCCCCTGCTGCACCTTCCTTTCCCATCCACACCTCAGGCAGTGTCTGAAATGGTGGGCTCTGAGTTCCATCTAAGTTGACCTTACATCCTGGTTATACCTCCAATTGCCTAGAAGTATGCTTTTGAAACACACCCAACTAGGCAGCTGTTGGACAGGAACAGTGAAGGAGGCCCTGTTTGTAGAGGAACATGCTACCACATTGAGGACATGGGACAGTACAGAACACAAGGACCTTTGGCTGCCTAAAGTCCCTCACTTTTGCTGTGAGCTCAGCACAGAGTTGGGAACATCTCCCTGGGTGGATGGCACCCTGGGCATCATAGCTCTCTAGAGGGGCAGGGTACAGCTCTATGCTCAACTGGCTCAGCCTGGCAGTGTGAAGCAGCAGGTCCCTTAAGGCTGACATGGAGATGCGGTTCCCATGGAAGCTCAAAACCCTGATCTGGGAGCAGCGGCTCAGGACTGGCAGCAGGGCCTGGAGCTGGGAGTCAGTCATCCTGCAAGTTTCCAAGTCCAGGCTCTTCAGGGTGGCTGCAACAGTCTCCAGCAGAATTTTGAGGGGCTCTGGACTGAAATTGGTCAGTTTTATGCCCCTCAGTTCCAGGTGTTTGAGCTGTCTGGTGTTTGGAAATCGGGAAAGATAATTCCAGTCAGAATCTGACAGCCGGCAGTTGGTTATTGAGAGAGTCTTCAGGGGGGTCTTCGGGTGCCTAAGGAGAAACCAGACAGTTAGTTCTGAGGAACAATGTCAAGGTGGGAGAAGACAAGTCCAACCTGGAACTGAGATACAATCAACCCATGGGAAAGAATGGTGTATCCCTGAAGCTTCAGGAGAAAAGATCTTCATCACAACTGGGATATATAAATGGTGTCAAATCAACAGGTAGAAACTTGTGTCAAATCCTGATGAAGGGGAGCCAGGGGGCCATGGTGGGAAGGTCCCTGAGAAGCACTGCCTGGCAGCAGGAACTATCACAAACCAGTCAGCCAGAGCCTCAGCTGTGCATAAAATCTACCCCAACCTGTACCCCCATGTTTTCTAGGAGGACACTTGGCCAGTCGCTGCCTGTTGTCCTTGAACTGAGGCCACCCTTGGTACTGAATCTGTGGAGCCAGTGAGAATTGATTCAAAGCTGCCTTTGACACCCTGTCTCCCTTTGCCTCCTGGATGGGGCTCTGACTCATCTTTGTTCTTGTTCTTGTTCTTTGGAGAGCCACTGTCTGTTGTGACTTAGGTTGACAGTAACATCTACCTGCCTCCTGCACCAAGTCAAGGGTGGTAAGAGAAGGCAGGGCTTTGGCGTGAAGTCACCCTTTCAGCTGGCTACACACAGACAAATGACAGAGAAATTTAGAATTCAGTCAGAGACTAGACTTCAAATGTGGTGCAACCTAAAAAGCAATGAGGTCTCTGAAATAGCCTTAGCCCTACTTCACTGCACACATAGGAGATTAAATGTGGGTCATTTGTGGTAAGTCATTATGTGAAACAGAAACCAAAGATCATCTCAGCCAACAGTAAGTATCCAACTGTGATGTGAGCAAGGATGTTTTCCAAGAGATACCCAAGAAGACCATCATGGTTTATATGCTGTGTCTCCCAACAGCTCACCTGTGAGACAATGGTTTTGGAGGAGACATGATTGGTTTATAGACCCTATCTCCAAATAAAAGCAAAAAACATAAAGGGCAGGGGATGTGATTCAGTGGTAGAGAACCAATAGGTTCAATCCCGGTACAGACAGGCAAACAGGAGGAGTCTTGCCCTAAGTCTACAAAACTAATTCCACCCTCCTTGTCTGCTCTTCCTCTCTGAGTGTGCCCAGATTTGCTGCAAGGTAACTCGAAACTTGTGTGGCTGTAGTAAACACGGTTTCCATTCTGTGGTCTTCATGGATGACAATACTGTTTTCAAAAAGCTGTTTTTACTATGGAATTTTTGGAAAAAAATTTGAAATAATTTTGATATGGCCAAAGATCCCTTTGAAAGATATTTTCAGGTATTGTTTTTTCTTAGGCATTCAGTGCTTTTCTGTCTCACAGGAGGAACAGGAGGGTCACATATGGACAAAATTGAGTCCATGGTTAGAGTTCATGGAGGGACGCATCCCTGACTCTCACAGTCTCCCTGATTCTGTGCTACTGCATGAGCATGAGCATCGGATTCGATCAATCAATCTGGAGGAACAAAATCCGATCAGGATTAAATGGGTGGAGACTGGAGAACCTGATCAGATACTGCTTTCTGATTGGATGCCAGTCAATCAGATGGAGGTGGGGGCGTGGTCAGAAAGGTCCATAAAAGCTTCTGTGGAGCCAGAGAGAAACACAAGAGTCCTGGAGCCCAAGAAGAACCAACCTGGCCTGCTGAGGCTCCTAGAACCCTGCACACCTGGACAGATCCAGTAAGTCCCTCACCGCCCTGAGCACCACCCCATTCCCACCTCACCTGTAAGGATTCAGGAACAATTTGGTTCCTGTCTTTTCTCATGAACAAATTTAGAACGTAGATTTTGCCTCTCAGTGTAGTTTTACCTTGATCCTGAACTCTAGGATTTCTACTTTGTTTTATGTCACTTTCATTTTTCTTTCTTTCTTTCTTTGGTATGGGCTATTGAACCCAGGGGCACTCAATCACTGAGCCACCTCCCCAGCCCTATTTTGTGCTGTATTTAGAGACAGGGTCTCACTGAGTTGCTTGGAGCCTGCTCTTACTGAGGCTGACTTTGATCGCATCATCCCCCTGTCTGAGTCTCTTGAGACCCTGGGATTACAGGCTTGTGCATGCACGCCCCACACTTTTTCTTTTTCTCAATTGTTGTTTTCTAAAGTTTATATGGACAATAGAATTTATTTATCCATTTATTTATTTGGTGGTATGGTGATTGAACCAGGGCCTTGTGCATGTGAGGCAAGCACTCTATCGACAGAGGTATGTCCCCAGCCCAACTCTTAATAAATTTTACCTGCTGCTGAGGATCAAGCCCAGTGCCTCACATGTCCTAGGAAAGTGCTCTTCCACTGAGCTCCAGGCAAAGCCAATTTAAAATTACTTAAGCAAGGAAGTGAATTGCAAGCCTATTTCATTCTAATTGATTGGAATTATATTTCCTGATAATAAAAATGTTTATTTTGTGTGCCCTTAAAATTATACTGTTTTGTTGGGCGTGGTGGCACACACCTGTAATCCCAACACCTCCAGAGTTTGAGGAGGCCAGAGAATTAGAGTTCAAAGCCAGCCACAGCAGCAGGAGGTGCTGAACAAATCAGTGAGACCCTGTCTCCAACTAAAATACAAAATATGGCTGGGGGCAGTGAATTACTGGTTGAGTGTCCTGAATTTAATCCCTAATATTGCCTCATCCCCCAAATTATACATTAAAGATTATGTAGTTTTGTAATTTTATAATTTGTTTAAACAAATAAACAAAAAGCTTCAAACTATCTCATGGAACACTTCACAGACTCTGTTCTTCTGATCTCTTTGTTCTCTTGACCTCCCCCCTAAGGTGGCAGAATCTCACATGTGTAACAGATATCCATGAGACTCTGTTGTAATTTCCAAGTGTTTTATAATATGGGCACATGCTTTATAATTGCCCATTTAATTTTTTGAAATTAAAAATAACATCACCCATGAGAGGGCAACTCCTTTCTGAGCCTCTGTAGTTGTTGAAACTGAGGAGCCTACTGCATTAAGTCACATGACACTCCAATTCCCATTTTATAAGGACAAAGGCTTTCCCCCATTAAGGTTGGGGTGAGTTTTAGACTCACCAGTACCCCCTTCCCAGTGGCTGGCAATGGATGGGATAGTGGCCTTTTCTCTGGACCATTTTCCTGGATCCTTCTTCTTTCAGACTCCCCAGGATGCGCATCCAGTCCCCACCCACGCTGCTGGAGCTGGCAAGGCGCAGTCTGCTGAGCGACAAGTCCAGGGCCATCCTGGATCTGGAGGACCTGCCCATAGAGCTCTTCCCACCACTCTTTGTGGAGGCCTTCAGCAGGGGACACACTGAGGTCCTGAAGAAAATGGTGCAGACCTGGCCCTTCACCTGCCTGCCCCTGGGGGCCCTGATGAGGCAGCCACAGCCTGACATGCTCCGAGTGGCACTGGATGGGCTGGACATGCTGCTTGCCCAGCAGGATCGCCCCAGGTGAGGGGGACCCAGGTGGCCTGGAAGGGAGCACCCTCGGTGCCAGGGAAGGGATGGGTATAGGCAGGGAGAGTGGGTGCTGAAGTGTGCTCCACAGGCTTCCTGTGCTGCCAGCAAGGAGGGGTGGAGAGGATTTGGCCATGCTGATCCCCATCTGGGAAAGGCTTCCAGATGTGGTGGTGCTTGAGGCAGCTGTGCTGACCCCTGAATGAGGCTGTAACTGCCCCTGCCTCAGACTGTACAAGTGGGGACACCAGGCTGGATTGGAGGGAAGTGGGTGGAGAAAAGTGAGACAGAAGGAAGAGATGGAGCAGGGAGCAGCAGCTGAGAGGGGAAAGAAGGGGCCTCAGGGCTGAGACTCTGCTGTGGTCCCCGCAGGAGGTGGAAACTGCAGGTGCTGGATTTGCGGATGGTTCCACGGAACTTCTGGAGGACGTGGTCTGGAGCCGTGGTCGATGCCTGCTCACCAGAGGACATTAAGAATAATCGAACATTGAAACTTGATCCAGCAATGGCAGCTAAGCTGCCCTTGAAGATATTCATAGACTTGTGCCTCACAGAAGGGCCCACTTATTCCTATGGGTCACACAGAGAAGGGACAGGCTGCACCTGTGCTGCAGTAGGCTGAAGATCTTATGGAAACCCACCCGCCACACCAGGAAGGTCCTGAGACTGTTGCAGCTGCACTCTGTCCAGAAGGTGGAAGTGCACTGCACCTGGGTGCACTCCACCTTGGCTGCTTGTGCTCCTTTCTTGGGCCAGATGAGGAACCTGAGGAAGCTGCTTGTCTCAGAGGTCCGCCTGCCTGCCCACACCTCCCCAGAGGAGCAGGAGTGGCTGCTCTCTCAGCTCACCTCGCAGTTCCTCAGGATGGACTGCCTGAGGAAGTTCTATGTGGATGCTGTCCTCCTCCTCGAGGGCCACCTGGAGCAGGTGCTAGGGTGAGTAAGGGGGATGAGCCTCCTCTGCAGACCAGTATCAGTAAATATGATAGGGCACCTACTGTGTGCTAGCCACTGACACTCTCATGGTGAACAAGGCACTGGAAGGTAAATAACCCATCATCTGTTCCTGTTGTATCCTGAAGCTCCATCTCCTAACCTGTATTAGAGCAAAGGGCTAAACCAGGGTTCATGGTCTGGGAAGTGACATCATGCTGGGAAGCCAGCTGATGTGGACAGGAGCTAGTGAGGTGGGTGTGAGGTTCCTTCCCTGGGAGCCCTGTCCAGCGACAGGGGTACAAAGCAGGGTAGAGGTGAGGACTTTGAAGGAGGGAAGCCCCCACACCTGTACCTGTTCAACAAGGAAGCCCTGTCGTCCTCCATCTGGGAGCAGAGGAGCCCACTTCTAATGCCCTCCTGGGGAAGGCAGGTCTGAGCTCCCGGTGATGACTCAGGGGTTGTGAGTGAAGAGCAGGGAGTGAGACCTTGCTGAGGGGACAGGGAGTGAGCCCTGCAGGGGCTAACCCCAGGGTGTTTGGACACATCTTTCCTGGATTTGTCTTTGGCACATGACTCTTCCCGACTTCCTGGGGCTAGATTTGTGGCTTTCTGCTTGTCATTGAGGGTGACATTCATAGAGATGGAGGACCCACCTGGTCACACAAGTAGTGGTAAAAGTTTTAGGTTGAATTGGAGTGACCTGAATGAGCAGATTCTACAAAATGTCAACCATGTTCAGATGGTCACAGTGACCTTGGGTTTGGGCCAATTTGTCTTCTCCCTCAGAACTAACTGCCTGGTTCCTCCTTAGGCACCTGAAGACCCCCCTGGAGACCCTCTCGATAACCAAGTGCCCGCTCTCAGATTCCGAGTGGAATTATCTCTCCCGCTGCCCAAACACCAGCCAGCTCAGACGCCTGGATCTGAGATACATCAAACTGACCAATTTCAGTCCAGAGCCCCTCAAAATTCTGCTGGAGACTGTGGCAGCCACCCTGAACAGGTTGGACTTGGAAGCCTGTGAGATCACGGACTCCCAGCTCCAAGCCATCCTGCCTGCCCTGAGCCGCTGCTCTCAGCTCAGGATCTCGTGCCTTTTCTGGAATCGCATCTCCATGTCGGTCCTCAGGGACCTGCTCTGTCACACTGCCAGGCTGAGCCAGTTGAGCATAGAGCTATACCCTGCCCCTCTGGAGAGCTATGATGCCCAGGGTGCCATCCACCAAGAGAGATGTTCCCAACTCTGTGCTGAGCTCACAGCACTATTGAAGGACTTTAGGCAGCCCAAGGTCCTTGTGTTCTGTACTGTCCCATGTCCTCAATGTGGCAGCATGTTCCTCTACAACCAGGGCCTCAATCACTGTTTCTGTCCAACAACTGCCTAGTCTAGTTGGGTGTGCATAAAAAGCTGCCCTCTACGCAATTGGATGTATAACCAGGATGTAGAGGGATCATGAAGGAAACTCAGAGCCCAGCATTTCAGACACTGCCTGAAGTGTGGATGGGGAAAGGAATCAGATGCTGGGGGCTACATTGGAAGGAAGCCCCTGAAGATTGGACCTTCTGTATAGAGCCATATGTGTCTGTATAGAGTCATCACAAGGGGCCTGGATTTTTAGAATGGGATTTAGGCTTCATGCACACATGAAGAAACTCTTTTGATTCATGGGTGGTGCATAAATAAATAGTCTGAAATGAACGGAATCTCAAGATTAGTCCTCTGACATCTTCCATGATGGTTTTACCCAGTTTTCTGATTTTGACACTGGAATTCTCCAGGGGCTGATGGAGAAACACCACCAAGTACTTGGTGATCAATGAGGTTCATTCCCAGAAACTCAAAGCATCCAACTGAAATCAGGTCATTATCTGGCTACACTGTGGCATAATCCATGTAGGGGAACACAGGAGGCCTGGAGCATTCTAAGTGGACAGTAAAATTTCAAAACGCCCTTCTTAGGCGACCTCAGTGCCACCCAGACACTCAAGGTTCGCCCATCCTTGTGGGTCTCCACAGACCTAGAAACTTGGCGTCTTGGTCTTTGGATGCAATGAGAATAAAATAGGGTCTCTGGGCCTCACAAAACCTTGCCTGTCATCCTGCTACAAAGTCTTTCCTGAAACAATATAGTCATGGCCAATGAAACCATCCAAATTAGCTTTCATTAAAATAGTAGAATTGTATAGGTAGATGACACTTGCAAATATGTCTAAATTAAACTTTATAAATTACCACCTTCTGGTGGGGGAGAAGGCTGCTCATAACTGACAGATCTTCCCCTAACACTTCCCATCTCTCCCTACCCAGGGACACAAGGCTTTCAATCAGCAGATGATCAGAGGATGAGTAAGGATGAGGTGGCTGTGGGCAAATGGGTGGCCCTGCCTGTGCTGCCTGGTCCTAGATCAAGGTCCCCTAAATGACGACTCCTGCTGAGGACTCAGGCTGATGGGATTATGCAGTGACCTTAGCCTTAGCTTCCCATCCAAGGAGGAGAAGGAGGTCCACCCAATCTTCTTTTGAGTTATCCTAAAGCTGCCTGTGTACGTGTTCTAATTTGGGCCTGAAGGCTTCTCCATACACAGTGAACTAGAACCCAGTTGGATATGTAAGCAGACTGCAGCTCACTCTTGGAACAGGTAGCAGAGTCCAGGTCCTACACAGCCAGCCCATCTGTCCCCCACACAGGGATCTGTGTGCCTCACCCTTCTTTATGACGCTTCCTTTCCTCTGGCTCTGTGTCTAACTTGCATGTGTGGAGGGTGGGGTGGGGAGTTCTGAACAGCATTCATTCTGCTCTGCTGCTGTATTCTAAGATCAAATGAAGGCAAGGAAGATCTGCAATATGAGATGTGTCATCACTGGTTGTTTTATGTGTTTTTATGACCAAAAAGGGACTTAAAGATATTCTGGTGTGTCCAGACTCCTTGGATTGTATAAGGACTGAGAGCTGCATGTGTCCCCACACAGCCCTAGGGATAAGGCACCCAGACTGCTCTTTGTATTCCTCACCTTTTGACTCTAGGTTCACATGATGCTCTTTTACATATCTCTTGTAGCTTTGAATCTCACATTTTTCTCCCCCCAAATCTTCTTCATTACCTCTCCTCCATGATCTTCTCCTTCCTAGTTTCTCCTTTCTAATGTCATTTTCTCTGAAACTGCTCTTTTAAAAAACCTGTTCCTGCTGATGGGCAGAAACACAGCCTTTGTAACAGGAGTTCCCTCATTTCCTCTTTTGCTAGCAAATTAACAAATATTCTTTTTCTTTTTTCTGAAAAATGTGTACTGCTTATAAGGGTTGGCATCAGGGAGACTGAGCTTTTAGCAACCAGTGGTATAGCTCCCTTGGGTTCAATCTCCAATACTAAAAATAAATAATCAAGCAAGCAAGCAGGATCAGCATACCTTTCCCCAGGCCATTGGCAATTATTTCTGTTATAGTCACCATGCTTGCCTTCCAAGCTTTAAAGGGTTTTAAACATGTTAGGTTCAGGACAGGCTGACAGCGTAAGCTGTCTGCAGGGCATGCCAAACAAAGTTAGATGCAGGGTGACCTGGCCACTCCAACCCTTCTGTCTTGTTTTTTATCACCTGTTTGCATCAAGCCCAAACGCCCAAGCCCCTGTTCAAGGCTGAACACTTTACACCCCTGCTCAAGGCTGAACACTCAACCCCCCTTGTGCCACCAAGGCAGCTTGCAGACCCAGAGACCCCATTAGATTTGGGCTCTAAAACTTCCTTCCTGCCAGACCCCTCTCTCTTGCTCTTGCTCTATTGCTCTTGCTCTCTCTTTCTTCTCTTGCTTTTGCTCTCAATTGCTCTCTTTTTCTTTTCTTTCTTTTCTCCTCTGTTGCACTGCTGCAATAAAGATCTCTTGTTCGCTCCAAGTGTTGTGGTCACTTTCCTTTCAAAACACATTCCTACAACCACACACTCCAAACTACTGCCATCAGTTTCAGACAACTCAAGGAATCCAACACTGGTTGTGTCCTTGCTGAGGATGTTGATCAGCTGTGAACAACTGTGTACTTACAGGTGAAGCTAATGGTGAATGTTTTCCATCAAAATGACACCATTCCAACACAGCAGGGCTGGCAGGCTGCTAGGAAGTGGGCATCCTGGACCACAACTGCCTGCTAACCAGAGCCATAACAAAAGACTCACAGAACCACAGCCTTATGCAAAATCCACCACAAATTGTACATAAAAAATATTTTTCTTTCTTTAAAATTTTTTAGGTACCAGGGATTGAACCCTGGGTTCCTATACCACTGAAGCACATCCCCAACCCTTTCTTATTTTTTATTTGGCATCAGGATCTCAGTCAGATTCTTAGGCCCTCAATAAGTTGCTCAGGCTGGCTTTGAACTTGCAATCCTCCTGCCTCCACCTCCTGAGTCTCTGGAATTACACACATGCACCACTGCATCCTTCACAAAATTATATTTTTATGAAGACACCGTTCTCAGCAGCTGCTTGTCATCCTGGACCAAGGCCACCCTTGTTACTGCATTGTTGCAGCCAATGATAATGGTTTCAAAGCACCTTATGTGGCCTTTGAAATCCTGTCTTCCTTTGCCTCCTGGATGGGCCTGACTCTCTTTGCTTGAGTATCATGCATTCCCTATCCCTTCTAAAGTCAGTGTTTGGAGAGCCACTCTCTATTGTTACCTGTGTGGCAGAAACATCTACCTGTCTCTAGGTCCAAGGACCAAGTCAAGGGTGGCACCTGAGAGTGACACCTTGCCATTTCAACCTTCTTGCTCAGCTGCCTCAAGAGATGCCCCAAAGCAAGAAAAAGGCAAGACAAGTCAAATTTGAAGGCTGGGCTTCAAATATTACTCAGCTTAAACCACCATCTAGGTTTTAAAAATAATCCTAAGCCTGTTTCAACTGCAAACATAAGTGAAACAAATATGGGTGATTTCTTAAGAAAAAGAAAAAGGCACAGCCCAAACCAACAAAAACAAACCAAAAGGACTCTCTGGGTGTAATCACAGCCACTCATGAGGCTGAGGCAGGAGGATGACAAGCTCCAGGCCAGCCTGTGTAAGATAGCAAGGCCTATCTCAAATTTTAAAAAGGGATGTGCCATGTGTGACTGCACATATGGTGCGATGCAACATCGTGTATAACAAGAGAAAGGAAAAGTTGTGCTACAATTGTGTACAGTGAATCAAAATGCATTCTGCTGTGATATTTGCCTAATTAGAAAGATAGATAGATAGATAGATAGATAGATAGATAGATAGATAGATGATAGATAGATAATGAATGAAAAATGTTCTAGTTACTTGAAGTTCATTATAGAGACTGTCATTTACTGAGATGACTGAAGAGAGTGGAGATATGGAGAATGGGAAAGAATGTTTTGGTGATTTGAGTTTTACAATATGATATCAATTTTCAACGAATTAGAATAAAACTGCACTGAAGCTAAAAATAATAATAAATAAAAAGAGCTAGGGGTGGAGCTCGGTGGACAGCACCCTGGATTCAATCCCTGGAGCTGCAACACCAACACACACCAACAAAGATCCCTTTTGCATTTTCCTATAGGCACTTGCGTCTTACAGTTTGCCTGAATGTGCTCAACTTTTTAACTCGGATGCTCCCCAATTGCTAACTGGCTGTTACTCAAACTCTCTCCTTTCATTATGCTACAGAGAATTCCCTTATGGGCTCAAGAGACATAGAAACTGATTAAGGTTGATGCAGCCTGGGAAATATCCCAAGTTGGGGAGAACTCAAAAGGCTCCAGATGACAGCCACCATGGATACAGGGACATATACCTTTGGCCCTGTTTCTATCTGTTGTGTCCCTAAGAGCCCACCGTTCACTCCTGGTGTTCACTCAGGTCTATCTTTCCTTCCTTCCTTCCTTCCTGTCTCAGTACAGGGGATGGAACCCAGGATCTCTAGGTGAGTGCTCTACCACTGAGCTCCATGCCAGTCCTTTTCATTTTTTATGTTGAGACACAGTCTGGCTAAGCTGCCCAGGCTGGCCTCGAGAGCACAATCATTTTGCTTCAGCCTCCTGAGTTGCTGCAATTACAGGAGTGGGAAACCTGGATCTCTGTGGTTTTTATCTAGTAAACCTATATATGTTGTTTGTTTTTCTTTTGTTTTGTTTGCATGGACAATGAACCCCCAAGAATGATAAATTCCATTTTTCTTCCTTAATACCAGAAACAGTTTAAGACCCTTATTGGAGACTAAAGGCAGAAGTGTCTCAAGCAGCCGCAAGACAGTGGACTTCCACCAGGCAGTACCAGGACATTCTCAAAAACTATACTGTGTCTGACATGTCAGTGGATATTAAGAAACAGGCCAGGCCAGGCCTGGTGGGGGAATGCCTGTAATCCCAGCAGCTGGGGAGGCTGAGGCATGAGAATGGCAAGTTCAAGGCCAGCCTGGGAACTTATAAAGACCCTCAGCAACCCAGGGAGATCCTGGCTTAAAATACAAAATAAAAAGTGATGGGAGGTAAATCCCCAGTAAAAGATAGATGTCGAAAGAGAAGTAAAGGTCTGGGTATCAGTGACTGGAACAACATGTTTCTTGATTGTTAACAACTTTGTTGGCCTCTAGGGCTTGGGATCAACTGGTGGGCAAACTGGCCACAATGACTGAGATGGCTGTGATCATGTCTAGCTCTATCCCTATGCTATGGTTTGGTGCAATTTATCCCTCAAAGCTTCAGGTAATGGAGATTTGTGTGTTCTAAGAAAGGAATGGTTCTCCTGGGATGCTGAGGCCATCCTTCTGAGAGTTGTTTACAAGCCTGACCCTGAGCCCCGGGTTGTTCTTTGGCTTCCTCCCACAGGCCAAACCAAGGGGGCTTCCTGATTGGGGTCTTGTATCTTTCTGAACTGTGAGCTAAATAAATCTCTTTTTAAAAAAAAGCCTGTCTCAGGTATTTCATGACAGTAACAGAAAATGGACTAGAGTACCAATCATCTGAAGGGATTCTTTTGTAGGAGAAATTTTACCTTAGGTAGGAATCTCTAAATTGGAAAATTCACTTAATAATAGTTTAGCAACTGTTACAAACAGTTTGAACGCTTTGAATTGCCTACTAGCAGTGCAGTCTGAGAGGGATTGGGCCTCAGGCAGACTCCACAAGGGAAGTGATCTCTTTATCCTGCTGTTCTTCAGGAAGGAGTTTGTGCCCTAAGTAGTGAAAAGTGATGTTTCTGATAAAAATCTAAAAGTTTTTAAAGAAGAAATGGGTGCTTTTCATGAGATGAGAACAAGCTCCACCATTGACTTATTAAGTTGGATAAATCTTGGTTCCTGGGAATCTTCATCCAGAGGAATTTTGCAGTCCGAGTCTATTATTCTCCTCATATGTATGGTGCTTCTCCTTGGTGTGATGCAACCTCTCGAAGGTGTTAAATGCTCTATGGCCAGGTACCATGGTGCATACCTATAATCCCAGCAACATGGAGGTTGAGACAGGAGATTTGAAGGTTTCAAGCCAGACTGGACAACCTAGAGAGACCCTGCCTCAAAATTAAAATAAAATAAAATAAAATAAAGGCTGGGGTATTGCTGAGTACTAAAGTGTCCCAGGTTCAATCCTCAGTACTACACACACACACACACACACACACACACACACACACACACACATATATATATATATATACTAGATCAAGCAGCCACATGCATGCCAAATGATTGCCATCAGATTCAGACAACTCAAGGGAGCCAACGGTGACCGTGTAATGGCTGAGGATATTCCATGACCACAGTGTCCCTGCTGATGATGCTACTGTGAAACTCTGCAGAAACAAAATGAATTTATTTGTATCAAAACCTAATAAAAGTGGAGGCAGGAAGCCATGCAAGAGAAGGTCCTTAAGTTTGATATTTTGATCAAAGGAACTTTCAGGAGGTCTCTGCCAAAACCACATAAACACACACACACACACACACACAAACACACACACACACTGCTTCCAAACCCCTGACTTTCCAAACGAGATCATCAGTTTTTATCTTGGCTCCCAAGAGATTAGTAAAACACAGAATGGGACCTGCAAACTCCAAGGAATGCCAGGAGAGCCTTTCTTCTGCACTCCAACTGAGATTATTAAGGTTCATTCTTAAGCATATTTGGGAATTGGTGGACAAATGATACCAAAGATAATTCAAAACGGTGATAGCTTTCATGTGGAATGTTCCAGATGAACAACCGCCAAATAGTTGCACTCTAACAAGTACATTTTAAGCCAGGTGGGATGAGCCAGACATGTAATTCCACCTTCTCAGAAGGCTGAGGCAGGAGGATGGCAAGATTCATGCCAGACGTGGCAATTTGGCAAACCTGTTTCAAAATAAAACAAAATGGACTGGGAGTGTGGCTTAGTGGCAGAGTGCCCCTGGTTCAATGTTCAGTCCTAGAGCTGTGGGGAGTAACCTTTTACTATTTATTGATTGATTGATCCTAGGAATTTAACCCAGGGGCACTTGACCACTGAGCCACATCCCCAGCCCTACTTTGTATTTTATTTAGAGACAGGGTCTCCCTGAGTTGCTTAGTGCCTCACCTTTGCTGAGGCTGGCTTTGAACTCTCAGTCTTCCTGTCTCAGCCTTCCTAGCTTCAGGTTGATTTTAAGAAGGTCTCTGATTACTTGGAAAAAGAAAAACGGAGTCATCTCTGTTAAAATTTGAATTATTGTTTCCTATGACACAACTTTCTATATTAGCTTTCAAAATCTTTCAGCACTTTTGCTAAATTACTTATCTTTCATAATGATCTAGGCCCTTACATTCATTAAGTGCTTTAAACCTTTTGAGATTATTGACTAACTTCTCTAGGGTCAGATTGTACATTGTCACTTGACCTTGAGCTAACATTGGGATGTTCCACAGGGCTCCAGAATTTCTCAAGGTAATTCTAGAAGAAAGACATTAGGGGCAATTAGCCTAATTTGTGAGATGGGAAGCCCTGTCAAATAAGACAGGAATAACCTTGTTCAAGTTATATTTATTTGGCTCTTTTATTAATATTTGCTTCAAAATTCCACTAAATTCATAAAAATTCTCATATGTTTTCAGACATACTTCAGGAAACTATATTACAATGTATGCCAATCAAATCACCTTGTTAATAGCTGGTTAAAGAAAATTCTCAACATATATTTAAGCATGGGTATTCTAAGTGTTTATCAGAAAGTATAATCATTCAGATTTTTTCCATAAAAGTAACTATAATCAGCTTCATGCAAAAAAGTTTTTTTAAAAAAGAAAGGAATGAAAAAGAAGAAAAACAACTCTAAATAGTGTACTTGAACACAGGTTTCTGATTTTTTTTTGTTTTCTTATTTATTTATCCATATATTTATTTATACTTTTCATGCAAGGGTGCAAATCCAGGTTCTTCTGAATGCTAGGCAAATGCTCTACCTTTTAAAATTTTAATTCAAAATAGGGTGTGGTGGTGCACACTTGTAATCCCATCTACTTAGGATGCTAAGGCATGAGGATCTCAAATTTGACCCCAATCTGAGCAATTTCGTGAGAACCTGTCTCAATAAATAAATAAATAAATAAATAAATGGGCTGGGGATGTAGCTGAGTGTTAAACCCTCCCTAGGTTTAATCCCCAATGCTAGAGAAAATTAAAACTAAATAAAATCACCACCTAAATATTTTTTAAATGAACACCTAAACAATAAACTTTCTGCCAAAGTCCAGCTCCCAACAGAAAATCAGAGGCCTGGACCTGGAGATGAGAGAGCCAATGCCTATTGAATAGAAAAAAAATTGATTTTAATAGTGATTTCCAGGTAGAGGGAGCCTGAGAGCCACTCCCTGAAAACCCACCTATTGCTCAAATGTGGCTCAATGGGTCTCTATGTTGATTCCTAGTCATCCAATAATTCCCCCCAGTGGGGACTGAACCAACCAGAACAAGTTCATCCTGGCACTGAGATAGAATAAAACCCTAACCAAAGAATGGATGATTCAAGATGCTTCAGGAGAAAAGATCTTCATCACACGAGGGACACATAAATGGCATCTAAATCAACAGGGAGTAACATGTGTCAAATCCTGATGAGGGGGAGCGAGGGTTCTTCAAGGAGAAGGTCAGTGGGCAGCACTGCCTCATGCAACAACTATCACAAACCAGTCAGCCACAACCTCAGCTGTGCATAAACCTACCCCAACCTGTACCCCCATGTTTTCTAGGAGGACACCTGGCCAGTCGCTGCCTGTTGTCCTTGAACTGAGGCCACCCTTGGTACTGAATCTGTGGAGCCAGTGATAATTGATTCAAAGCTGCCTTTGACACCCTATCTCCCTTTGCCTCCTGGATGGGGCTCTGACTCATCTTTCTTTGGGTGTCCTGCCTTCCTGCACTATTATGTCTGACTACCCTTGTTCTTTGGAGAGCCACTGTCTGTTGTGACTCAGGTTGACAGAAACATCTACCTGCCTCCTGCACCAAGTCAAGGTTGGTAAGAGAAGGCAGGGCTGTGGCGTGAAGTCACCCTTTCAGCTGGTGACACACAGACAAATGGCAGAGAGATTTAGAATTCAATTGAGAGACTAGATTTCAATTGTTGTGGAGCCTAAAAAGCAATAATGGTTTAGATTCTGTGTCTCCCAATAGCTCACATGTGACAATGTTTTCGAGGAGAAATGATTGGTTTAGAGCCTTCACCTACTCAGTGAATCAATCCCTGATGGGATTTAGTGATAAGTGGGGATGGGTAGAGTGTGGCTGGAGGAAGCTGATCATTGGGGGTGTGAATATGGGTGTATATTTTGTATCTGGCAAGGGGCCATCTCTCTCTCTCTCTGCTTTCTAATCATGTGAGCCACTTCCCTCTGCCACACTCTTCCACCATGATGTTCAGCCTCACCTTGAAGGTGAGGTCACAAGCAATAGAGCCTGCAGTCTTCGAATTGAGACCTCTGAAACCATGAGTCCCTAAATAAACTTTTCCTCCTCTGTAGTTGTTGGGGTTGGGTGTTGTAGTGATAGCGTGAAAAAGCTGACTAACACAAAGACAGAAAAACAAAGCAGAAATGCAATTCTCTAACTGCCACCAATCAAACCATTCCTTCTACATCTTCCCTGTAAGTCCTCCACTCACATGGCTCATCATCCAAGCACTCCCTCTCTTTCTGTCCTCAATTCCTGAATTATGTTTTTTAGACTCTTCATATTTTCCTCTGTCTGTGTACTTCTCACAGCCCAAAGGGCCCTGGAAACTCCCTGGGAGATGTGCCCTGGTGGGTCCCTGATTCTGAGGGAAGGCTCTCAGGTGGTGATTTTGCTGAAGTCGGGGACACCTGATATCCAAACCTGTGTCTTTCTGTCCAACATTCCAACTTGCCCACAGTTTCCACCTTCTGTGGATTTCAATTTTTCCATCTGGTGGCGCATGGCAGCCCATGCCTGTGATCCCAGTGACTCTGGAACTGAGGTAGGAGGATGGGAAGTTTGAGGCCAGCCTCAGAAACTTAGTGAGGACCTAAGCAATTTTGTGAGACCCTGTCTTAAAATCCAAAAAAAAAAAAAAAAATGGGAGAAGGTCTAGGATGTGGCTCAGTGGTAGAGCACCAATGGGTTCAATCCCCAGTTCAAACAGACAAACAGGACAAGTCTTCCCCCAAGTCTAGAAGACTGATTTCACCCTTGTTATCTATTCTTCCTCCTGAGTGGCCCTGATCTACTGCAAGGTAATGTCACGCCTATGTGACTGTTGGACACCTGGTTTCCATCTGTTTTCTTCGTGGATGATGCTAGTATCTTCAAAAAGCTGTTTTACTAAGGAATCTTTAGGAAATATTTTTTAAAAAATATTTTGGATATGGCAAAGATATCACAATGATATTTGGGGGGTTTTGTTTTTTCTTACTGTAGGGATTCAGTGCTTTTCTGTCTTCCAGGCAGGAACACGAGAGTCACATATGGGCAAAATTCAGTCCACCGTGTGGAGTGCATGGATGGAGGCAACCCTGGCCCTCACTCTCCCTGATTCTGCCCTCCTGCAAAAACATGGGATTCAATCAATTAATCTGGAGAAAGAAAATCCGATCAGGATTACGTGGGTGGAGATTGGGGGAATGTTATTAGATACTGCTTTCTGATTGGATACTAGTCAAAAGGTGGAGGTGGGGGCGTGGTCTGGGAGGTCCATAAATGCTTCTGCGGAGCCAGAGGAGAAACACAAGAGTCCTGGAGCCCAAGGAGAACCATCACCACATGCTGAGGCTTCGAGCACCCCGCACAACTGGACAGATCCCGTAAGTCCCACACCGCCTTGGGCACCACCACATCACTTCCTCACATGTGCGGATTCAGGAACAATTTTCTGTTTTTCCTCATGAACCAATTTAGGACTTAGGGTTTGCTTCTCAGTGTGGTTTTGCCTTCATCCTGAACATTAAGATTTCCAGTTTAGTTTATGTCTCTTTCAATTTTCATTATTTCTTCCTTTTTTTTTTTTTGGTTCCAGGGATTGAACTCAGAGACACTCAACCACTGAGCCACACCCCAGCCCTATTTCATATTTTATTTATAGCCAGGATCTCACTAGATTGCTTAGCGCCTCTCTTGCTGAGGCTAGTTTTGCATGCATGATCCTCCTGTCTCAGTCTCCGGAGCCCCTGGGATTATAGGCTTGTGCAGGCATGTCCCGCATTTAAAACAAAATAAATAAATAAAAATAAGTTTACATGGACTGCATTTTTTTCTCTATTTATTTGGAAGTGCTGGTGATTGAAACCAGGGCCTGGTGCATATGAGGCAAGCATATACCAACTGACTTAATCCCCAGCCCACCATTTATTAATTTTTATGTGCTGCTGAGGATCAAACCCAGTGCTTCACATGTCCTAAGCAACTGCTCTTCCACTGAGCTCCAGCCCCACCCACTTTAAAAGTACTTAAGTAGATTGCAATCCTATTTCAATCTAATTGATTATAATTCTATTTTCTTTTTTTAAGGAAGATTTATTTATTTATTTGTATTTAATATGTATTTTTTTAGATTTAGGTAGACATAATATCTTTATTTTTTATTTTTATGTGGTGTTGAGGATGGAACCCAGTGCTCTATGCATGCTAGGCCAGTGCACTACTGCTTCAGCCATATCCCCAGCCCTGGATTTCTATTTTCTGATAATAAAAATATTTATATTGTGCATCCTTAAAGTTATACTTTTTGCTGTGCTTGGTGGCACATGCCTATAATCCCAGCAATTTAGAAGGTTGAGGAAGCAGAAGGATTAGTGATCAAAGTCAGCCACATCAACACCAGGTGCTAAACAACTCAGTGAGACCATGTCTCCAACTAAATGCAAAATAGGGTTGAAGAAATGGTTCAGTGGTTGAATGCCCTGAGTTCAATCCCCAATACTATCCCTCCAAAACATGATACTTTATGGCCTATGTGTTTTGTAATTTTATAATTTGTTTAAACATATTAAACAAAAACCTTAAAACCATATTATGTAACAATTCACAGACTGTATTCTAATTCATTTTGTCTCTTCACTCCCCATAAGATGGCAGAATCTCACATGGGTAACAGATATCCTTGTGACTCTGCTGTAATTTCCAATCTTTTATAATATGGGTACATACTTTAGAATTGCATATTTAATTTTTTTAAAGTTATAAGTAACATCATCCATTTGAGGGCTAGTCCTTTCCCAGCTATGGTAGTTGTTGAAACTGAGGAGCCTACTGCGTTATGACACTTCACTTACCAATTTATAAGGACAAAATAATAATCAAAGGCTTTCCCCCATTACGGGTGATGTGAGCTTTTAGACTCCCCAGTACCCCCTTACCAGTGGCTGCACATGTATGAGATAGTTGCCTTTACCCTGGACCATTTTTCAGGTTCCTTCTTCTTTCAGACTCCCCAGGATGAGCACCCAGTCCCCACCCACGCTGCTGGAGCTGTCAGGGCACAGCCTGCTGAGCAACAAGTCCAGGGCCATCCTGGATCTGGAGGACCTGCCCATAGAGCTCTTCCCACCACTCTTTGTGGAGGCCTTCAGCAGGGGACACACTGAGGTGCTGAAGAAAATGGTGCAGGCCTGGCCCTTTACCTGCCTGCCCCTGGGGGCCCTGATGAGAAAGCCACAGCCGGAGATGCTCCAAGTGGCACTGGATGGGCTGGACATGCTGCTTGCCCAGCAGGATCACCCCAGGTGAGGGGGACCCAGGTGACCTGGAAGCACCCCGGGGACCAAGGAAGTGATGGCTGTGGGTGGAGAGACTGGGTGCTGAAGAGTGCCACCAGAGAGGTTTTGGAGAGGCCTTGCCCATGCTGAGCCCCATCTGGGAACATGACCCAGATGTGGAGGGTGCTTGTGGCAGCTGCGGTGATCCCTGAAGAGGGCTGAATCTGCCCCTCCCTCAGCTGCTACAGGTCAGGTCAGCAGCCTGTATTGGAGGGAAGTGGGTGGAGAAAAGCAAGACAGAAGAAAGAGGTGGGGCAGGGGGCAGCAGCTGAGAGGGGAAGGAAGGGGCCTGAGGGTTGAGACTCTGCTGTCCTTTCTGCAGGAGGTGGAAACTGCAAGTCTGGATTTGCAGTATGTTCACCACAACTTCTGGAGAACGTGGTCCTGGATCTAGAGCCATGGTCGATGCCCGCTCACCAGAGGTCATGAAGAAAAATCGAACATTGAAACATGGTCCAGCAATGGCAGCTAAGCCACCCTTGAAGGTTTTCATAGACTTGAGCCTCACAAAAAGGCCCCTGGATGAATTCCTGACCCACTTGTTCCCTTGGGTCACACAGAGAAGGGACAGGCTGCACCTGAAACCCATCGGCCACACCAGAAAGGCCCTGAGACTGCTGCAGCTGGAAACTGTCCAGAAGGTGGAAGTGCACTGCACCTGGGCACCCTCCACGTTGGCTGCTTGTGCTCCTTTCTTGGGCCAGATGAGGAACCTGAGGAAACTGAGGTCTCCCAGTTCCGTGTGCCTGCCCACATCTCCCCAGAGGAGCAGGAGTGGCTGCTCACCCAGATCACCTCGCAGTTCCTCAGGATGCAGTGCCTGTGGAAGTTCTGTGTGGATGCTGTCCTCTTCCTCAAGAGCCACTTGGAGCAGGTACTGGGGTGAGTAAGGGGGGTAAGGATCCTCTGCAGACCAGTATCAGTAAATATGAAAGGGCACCTACTGTGTGCCAGCCACTGATACTCTCATGGTGAACAAGACACTTGAAGGTAAATAACACCTCATCTGTTCCTTTTGTATCTGAAGCTCCATCTCCTAACCTGTGTTAGAGCAAAGGGCTAAACCAGGGTCCATGGTCTGGGAAGCATAACTCTGCCTGGAAGCCAGCTTGGGGGGAGATAGGAGCTAGTGAGGGTGGGTGAGGTTCCTTCCCTGGAAGGCCTGTCCAGCGAAGGAGGTGAGAGATGGGTAGAGGAGAGGACGCTGGAGGAGGGAAGCCCCCTCACCTGCACCTTGCAACAGGGAAGCTCTGTGCTCTCTAGCGGGGAGCAGAGGAGCTGCCTCTAATTCCCCCCTGGGGAAGGCTGCTCTGAGCCTCAGGTGGTGATTCTGGAGTTGAGGATGAGGAGCAGGGATGGAGGTTACAGGGTGTGAGCCCCACAGGTGGACAACCCCGGTGGGTTTATTTCATCTTGTCTGGGTTTGTCCTTCATACATGACTCCCCTGACCTCCTGAGGTCAGAGCTGTGGCCTTCGGCTTGTCAGTGAGGGGGGGGTGGCTTAGAGATGATGGACCCACCTGGTCACTCAAGTGGTGGTGAAAGGCTCACCCTGAAATTCGGTGATGTGTACAAGCAGATTCTGCAACCCGCAGTGTCCTGGGGGTCCACCATCATCAGAAGGACAGGGTGACCTTGGGTTTGGGATTAGACAGTTTTCATCTACCATTTCCCACTATATCCACTTGGTGCCTTCATTCTCCAGAAGTAACTCTTTGCTTTCTCTCCAGGAGTCAGACCCCCTTGAAAACACTCTTGCTGAGAGGTTGTCCGCTCAAGGAGAAGGATTTAAAGCATCTGTCCATGTGTCCGAGCACTGATCAACTGAAGTGTCTGGATCTCAACTCTTTTTCCATGAAAGATATGAGTCCTGAGCCCCTCCGGGCCCTGCTGGAGAAGGTGGCACACACTCTTGAGACCCTGGTCTTAGAGTTTTGTGAGATAACAGAGTCCGAGCTAAATGCCATCTATTCAGCCCTGGGTCACTGTTCCCAGCTCAAAACCTTCAGTTTCTGTGGGAACCAAATCCCCCTGACTGCTCTTAAGAACCTGCTGAGCCACACCGCTAGCCTGCTGCTGGAACAAGTGAAGTACCCTTCCCTTCTGGAGAGCTTTGATGAAATCCTCTGGGGTTTTTGGACTGAGATCAACCCCATGAAATTTGACCAGGTTCGGAAGGAGCTGATGCAGCTGGTGAAGGACATCAGGCCTGTCCACGACATCCAGATTTATTCTTACAATTGTATTCTTCATTTCAAGCATACAGATTTTATTGCCTGAAACCCAGTGGCAATTCGGTAGGCAGGGGATTGTTGACATGCACAACACATTAGCTATCTTGGCCTGGGGGTGAGGCTCAGGTAGAGTGTGCCCTGCAGGCATGAGGCTGTGAGTTTGACCTCCAGAACCTCAAGAAATGCTTCTTATAAATTTCTGATGTGGTTCATGTGTGCATATGTCTTCAAGTTTGAGTCCAGTCTTGACAACTCAGGATGACCGTCTCAAAATAAGGGCTGGGATGTAGCTATGGTCAAATGCCCTGGCTTCAATCCCCAGTACCCCTGAAAAATGGGTTAGGGTTGGCCTTCAGGAGAGAGGTATAAGGGCCTTCATTTTAATATGCTACTTGGTTTTTGGATCTATTATTCCATAATAAAAATGTACTAAATTTTCACTAATATGATTTTTGTGTGTGTGTGTGTGGGCGGTGGTATTGAACCAAAGGGTGCTCAACAATTAGGCCACATCCCCAACCCTTTTTAAGACAGGTTCCAAGTTGCATAGGACATAGTTAAGTTGCTGAGGCTGGCCTTGAACTTGATCCCCCTGCCTCAGTCTCCCAAGCTGCTGGGACCACAGGTGTGTGCTACCACACCCGGCTGCTAATTTGAAATCCTTTGGAAGCATGGGACATAACTGCCATACCTTCCTTGCTGGGTTTGAAGCCCTGCTTTTTTTCTGTGCCTCTGCTTAGGACCAAGAAGCAAGTCTGAGCTACCAAGACAGACCAGCAGTCCTGTAAGCCTGGTGCTGCCTGCAGATTTGTTCAGGGAAGTGAAGGGGGAGGTTAACTCATAAAGATCAGACAATGGTAGCCAAGGTCAGAGGACAGAAACCCCAGGTACTTTAGAATTTTAGTCTGCACTGTGTGACCAGGCTATGTAAAAGGACTTCCAATTGCCTAATTCAGACACCACTGGAGGTTCAAGACTACCTTCTGGCATAACTGAGGAAGAGGATTCAAAACTAGGATTGTTTTCTGTTTGGTGGGGGCTCAAAATGGATTTTTTTATTTGGTCATTTGCTGACAATCTGCCCAGTGTGATCAATAAAGCAGGACACTCCTGGACCCCCTTCCTGTGGATTTAACCAAACCATTTCTCGACTGTTCTTTTTGCCATCAAATAACTCTCTCCTTGCTCCAAGCATCTGCAGCTTCCAGAAGGAGTGGACGAGTGTTCCGAAGGGGCTCAGATCTGTAGAATTGTGGCCAGGCCGCCATTTGGGAGGAGTGTCCAGAAAGATCAAAATGCTGTCACCTTCTGCAGCCACAGCATGTTCCCGAGGTCACTCTGCTTCAAGCAGACTGGCTCTCTTTCCCTCTTGGGGTGAAAATCTGCTACTTGCCAGGCAGGAGCAGCTGCTGGAGCAGGGGTTCAACTGCTGTGATGACTGGCTCTGGCTGTGGAAGGGGCAGGCAGTGGGCTCTCTGCTGTCCCCATATGCCCCCTACTCCCCAATACTAGACTGACTCCTCCTCCAGGTCTCAGATGGCATCACTTCTGAGGCCCTCTCCGAACACCTCATCGTCCACACCATGGTTGTTCCATAGAAGGAATGGATCACAGTTGGCCACATTGCACATTCTTGCTTCTTATAGGTGGCCAGCCCCAGAGACAGGGACTCACCTGCCATCTTCATCCATGTGAATCCTACCTGACTCCCCTGCCTAGCTACACAGGTGCTTAATATATAGTGTTATGACTGAGCTACATCCCAGTCCTTATTTTTTTTATTTTGAAACAGGGTTTCAAGTTGCTAAGCCTGGCCTGCAACCTGTGATCCTCCTGCCTCAGCCTCCTGAGTTGCTGGGATTACAGCTATGTACCACAGTGCCCTCTGGTCTTCTCTGAATGTGGCCTGTTGCTTATCAGGGCCTCCCCCTGTTGGGTGCACTTTTCAGCCTGGTGGTCTCAGGAGGGCTGAGCTTCCTACATGACAGTGGCTCCCAAAGGGCAGGAAGCACAGCCTGCCAGGTGTTAGACTCCTCTCCAGGACCCAGTTCAGCAGCACTCTGGCATATTCATATTCTATTCCTCAGAGCAGGGCTGGGGATGTAGCTCATTGGCGAATACCCCAGTCTCAATCCTTTATAGCAGGCTCAATCCCTTTTAAATAAATAAATAAATAAATAAATAAATAATAATAATAAGGAGCGCTGGGTGTGGTTGCACATACCTGTAATCCCAGTGACTGTGGAGGCCAAGACAGGAGGATCTCAGGTTTAAGGCCACTTGGGACACTTTGTTACTGAGCTACACCCCCAACACATTTTATATTTTTACTTGAGACAGGGTCTGACTATATTGCCCAGGCTGGCTTGGAATCTCCGATCCTCCTGTCTCAGCCTTCCAAGTTACTGGGATTGTAAGTGTGCACCTCAGTACCTGGCCATAGAGCATTTAAACCCCTCAAGAGATTACATTGCACCAGGGAGCAAGTGCCATAACTTAAAGGAGAATAATAGCGTCAGACTGCAAAATTCCTCTGGATGAATGTTATACCAATACCGAGCCCTCAAATAACTCTCAGACCACACATTGCCATTCCAATTAAGCCTTTTTTGGTGGCCAGCAGCAGACACTCTACTCTCTAAAAGTGAGATGGTCAGAGTAGCACACCACATTCAGTCATGCCTCATATTTAAGCCAAAAACCACAAAAGGGAGATTTGGGGGTCTAGCCAATGTAAGCAAGCACATTGAGTATGAAAAGAAGAGCAGTGCACTATAATTTTATTGATGTATTTATATTAACCAAGTTTTAGATTCTGTAAGGTGGAACAATGTTCTAAAATAACAGTTGCTGTTTCACCAGAGATGTACAAATTTCATTTGTCCAGTTAGTTGCTCCAGAGAATAAAACTTCACAGACACATGTAATTAATATTTTAAGAAGTGTTTTTCATTTTAATATGTAAATCAAACTTTTATTTATAACAGCACATTAATATTTGCTCTTACATGTATAAACAACTTAGTTATAAAGAAACATTGTAATATTTATCCTTTATTTATAGATGTTTATATTACTTACTTAGACCCTATTGTTTACTTAGATGTATTATAATTATATTTTACCACACAAAGACATTTTTACCTGGAAACACGTTTTTTACTAAATATATTTTTATATTTAGAACATTTTAATAATTTTTAATACATACATCCCTCTTTTTGTTTATACCTTAAAATAACTCTTATCAATTTCTGAATTTAGATAAATTAATCCATTTTAATAAGAGGAAATATATTTACAGTACTCTAATTGAAATGCAGTTGAAACCTCTTGACTTTTTGTATATAGAATTATACCCGCTGGGACTTTTAATTTTTAGTAACCTTGTTTTTGTGATAACATAAAGTAATTTTAATTTTTTTAAATTTACCTATATATGAAAACAACAACAGTGCTTAAATATTTTGCCTTATGGAATTTAAGGATTTAAGATTATTTGATATTACATTTAACAGTTAACAGTTAAACTTTGTAAACCAATCAGATGTCTCTAACAATCACATGCATGATTAATTTCATATAGGTCAGATTTAATTTACATTTTATTAAAAAAGGGTATAAGACAAGTGCATTGAATACAATTTGTTATTTTTTCCCTTGGAAGAAAAATCCTAGAGATAATGGATATTAGACACTTTATAGACATTAACGTTTTATTAACAACCATTTGACCACCTAGAAAAAAATCTGTAACTTGTTTAAGTTGCATTAGTAACTTTAAAGACATTTTTACCTTTATTTATTTACCCAATTTCAATTGAACCTTTTAAATCATATGAAGCAAAGGTATTTGGATCCATTTCTTAAATTTTAATTTATGAGCCCATATGTCAATTTTTAGTACTAAATATATGTAGACACAGCAATACATGTAGACGGACAGTACTCCGGTGCCCCTACACAAAACAGACAAACAAAAGCCTTCTAGGTTTTTTATTAAAAAACTATCAGATTGAGAGTTAACCCTTGTTATTTGGCTTTAGAACAAAGCAGAATGTAATCAGAAAAACATATTAGCCTAGGCGTCTCTTTGTGCCAACACCAAGCAGATGGAAGGGCCGTGGTGCTTCTAATTCTCAAGGCTGCTCTTCCTAGTTCTGTGGTCATCTTCTGTAACTGATGTCTCTGTTCGCTTCTGCCTCTGCTCACATTTCTGTGCTACTGCATCTCTCATCTGGGCTCTGAGGCTGTAGGCCTTGGATTGAACATGGTTGAAAATAAGTGCATCTGTGCTGAATGTGTAGAGACTTTTTTCATGTAATTATTCTCTACACAGCACAGTGTAAACAGCTATGTAATGTTCCCATTGTATTAAATGTTATAAGGAACCTCGTGATGGTTTAAAGCACATGGGAGGATGTGCATAGGTTATATGCAAACACTGCATCATTTACACCTGACCTTGAACATGTGCAGATT
Source organism: Marmota flaviventris (assembly GCF_047511675.1). Taxonomy (NCBI): domain Eukaryota; kingdom Metazoa; phylum Chordata; class Mammalia; order Rodentia; family Sciuridae; genus Marmota; species Marmota flaviventris. Next base: position 9,987,866 of record NC_092507.1, on the reverse strand, counting down.
TTGGTATACAAATGGGGTGTGGGGGGGTCCTGGAATCAATTCATTGTGGATAGTGAGTGAAGACTGTCTTGGCCTTGGGCTAGGGAGTATAATTTTCACATATGTGTTTACTCTCTATGTCACTTGAACCCTACATATTTTCACACATCAATAATCATTTGTTTTCTGGTGGGTACTAGGGATTGAACTCAGGGGCACTTGACCATAGATGCACATCCTAGCACTATGGTGTATATATTTTAGAGACAGGGTCTCCCTGATGAGCTTAGTGCCTTGCCATTGCTGAGGCTGGGTTTGAACCCCTGATCCTCCTATCTCAGCCTCCTGAGCCACTGGGATTACAGGCATGTGCCACTGTGACTTGCAACCATGGTTCTTAGTATCAAAAACCTAACCCAGGTACATTTAAGCAGAGAGAACAACTGTAAGCATGTTGCAAAGCCCACAAGTTTACTGTTGGGACAATGCTGTGGAAGTGGGCAGGGACCAAGGGAAGCTGGCTAGTGTTGGGATGGGCAAAGGTGTGACATTTGCAGTGGAGGGGAGAAATAAATCATATTCACACACTAATGCTTTTTTCAATGCTTTATTCACTCAAATCACTCAATAGAACTTCAATGTATAGGTTCTTAATCAAGAAAATGATAATCCTTAATCCTGGGCACTGCAATACAAATAATCAATTCAAAACTAAAAATTCTGAGTTAACTCTGAGCACAGCAAACACTTAATCATATCAGACTCATTACAGACATTCCCTCTGCATGCTCAGCTCAAGTGCCAGGTTTAGAGTGTCAAGTCTTAGGGTTGACGTCCAGCAGATGCTCACTCGCTCAGATGGCAGTAATCAGGTCAGGAACCAATGGAGGCTTCTCCTGGGCTGGATGTGACAGCTGGTTGAGGAGACAGTCTTAAGAGGAAGTCGCCATTCTCACCAGGGTCGAGATGGGGCTGTAGAGTCTGAGAGTGGTGAGGACGATGCAGAGGATCAGGCAGATGATAAGAGGTGGGACATCAGCGCTGGACCTCATCGGGCTCTCCAGCATGTGGCCATGAGTGCAGCTGGCTGAATGTCTGTTCACTTGCTCCATCATTTCTACTAAATGTTGGGGCTCTGCTCACCCTTTCAGGCCCTATCAGCTATTAACTTGTTTCTTAGTGACATCTTACATTCTGAGGTCATGACCTCTGGTTCGACAGTTTCTGTCCTGACCTCTCACCTCTGACTCCCATCAAGGTGCAGGCAAATGGCCGTGACTTCACTTTGAGTTTTAACTGGGTTGTGAAAAGAGACTTGTCTTTATCAGCTGTGCCTGATTCATACTAGAGGGCTCTGGAGGTTGTGCCTGGTGGACCTCCAGGTTCATTTTCAACTGGAATTACTTAGGCTGAGGCCATTCTTAGGTTAAGGCTATCCTTACAGCCAGCCTGGACCACAGCTTGGACCCCCCACAGACACCCTGATTAGGACCTGCTGCCAGGTGACAGCACAATTGGGGCACAGGCCACACCTTAGGCATTAACCCCAAACCACATCAGGAGGCAGAAAAATACAATTGACTTTTTCATTCCTATCAAGTGATGGTGGACCCTGCCTCACTTGGAGACTCCCATGTTGGGTGGGGAATTGCTTGACACAGGAAGGGCTTTCATTCAGAGGCCAACTAAACTACACCTCAGCTGCAAACAAAAACTAACATGTATTCCCTATCTATATATGTATGTATGCACCATCTCTAACCTATTCTATGACCCCTGAAGTGTCCTGCTTGCCTCCCTCGCCAGAGTTCTTCAGAGTTCAGAGAAGGGGAACGTGATGGAGATGTACAGGAACAGACCTCTGCACATATTTATGTGTGAATATCCATTTTTAACTCTCCCAGTCTCTCCTACCACTCCAGCCAGTTCTGTAGCACTAAGGGCCAGTGTGGGTGGCCACCTGTGAGCCATTTGCATAGTCTCTACTCAGCCTTGAAGCCAAGGAGATTTCGGTGTTGCTTTGCAAGTCATTTCATGGCTTATTACAGAAGCACATGACCTCAGTCTTCCCTCAGTTACAGAGACTGCTCTGTGGCTCTGGGTTTGGGTGTTACCTGTCAAGCTGGGACAACCCACTCATTGCTTTATTTGGTGAAGCATATTCTATGGAAAAGTCTTTGTGTATCCCCCATGGGGAAAAAAAAACATTCTCTCTCTCTCTCTCTCTCTCTCTCTCTCTCTCTCTCTCTCTTTCTCTCTCTCCTTCCAGTGTGGAAGCAGCACTCTTAATATCTAAGAGCTGGCCCACACTTGCATTTCAAAATTATTTCTGTGTTGTGTAATTTCTTGCTGTATCTCACAGCCAGCTTTTTGCAGGAAGGGAACACAGCATATCTTGCCAGTGCAGGCCACAGACAGGAGTACAGGCTTCCTACTCTGCCACCAAGGAGGGGTGGAGAGGCCTTGGCCATGCTGAGCCCCATCTGGGAGGGGCTTCTGGATGTGGAGGTGCTTGTGGCAGCTGTGGTGACCCATGAAGGAGGCTGCACCTGCTTCTAACTCAGCTGGTACAGGTGGGGGCCAGGCACAATTGGAGGGAAGTGGGTGGAGAAAAGTGAGACAGAAGGAAGAGGTGGAGCACGGAGCAGCAGCTTAGAGGGGAAGGAAGGGGCCTCAGGGCTGAGACTCTGCTGTCCTCCCCGCAGGAGGTGGAAACTACAGGTTCTGGATTTGCGGAATGTTCGCCACAACTTCTGGAGGATGTGGTCTGGAGCCATGGTCGATGCCTGCTCACCAGAGGCCATGAAGAAGAATCGAAAATTGAAACATGCTCCAGCAATGGCAGCTAAGCCGCCTTTGAATGTAGTCATAGAATTGTGCTTCACAGTAAGGCCCCTGGACAAATTCCAGGCCCACTTGTTCCTGTGGGTCACACAGAGAAGGGACATGGTACACCTGTGTTGCAGTAGGCTGAAGATCTTTGGGAAACCCACCCGCCACACCAGGAAGGTCCTGAGACTACTGCAGCTGGACTCTGTCCAGAAGGTGGGAGTACACTGCACCTAGGCGCCCTCCACCTTGGCTGCTTGTGCTCCTTTCTTGGGCCAGATGAGGAACCTGAGGATGCTGCTTGTCTCCCAGGTCCGCGTGCCTGCCCACACCTCCCCAGAGGAGTAGGAGCCGCTGCTCGCCCAGCTCACCTCGAAGTTCCTCAGGATGGACTGCCTGCGGAAGTTCTGTGTGGATGCTGTCCTCCTTCATGAGGGCCATCTGGAGCAGGTGCTGAGGTGAGTAAGGGGGGAGAGCATCCTCCGCAGGCCAGTATCAGTAAATATGAAAGGGCACCTACTGTGTGGCAGCCACAGGAGGACAGGGGACAGGAGCTAGTGAGGTGGGTGAGGTTCCTTTTCTGGGAGGCCTATCCAGTGAAGGTGGTGGGAGACGGGGTAGAGGAGAGGGCACTGGAGGAGGGAAGCCCCCTCACCTGCACCTTGCAATAGGGGAGCTCTGTGCTCTCCAGTGGGGAGCAGAGGAGCTGCTTCTAATGCCCCCCTGGGGAAGGCTGCTCTGAGCCTCAGGTGGTGATTCCGGGGTTGAGGGTGAGGAGCAGGGATGGAGGGTACAGGGTGTGAGCCTCACAGGTGGACAATTCCAGTGGGTTTCCTTCATCTTGCTTGGGTTTATCCTTTGTAGATGACTCCCCCTAAAACTTCTGTGGACAGAGCTGTGCCCTTCTGCTTTGCAGTGAGGAAGGGAGCCATAGAGATGTGCACCCATCTGTTCACAGGAGTGATGGTGAACCTCGCCCTGACATGGGGGTGATGTGAATGACCAGATTCTGCAAAAGGCAGAATTGCCTTTTGACACTGCTCCTCAGAACTAACTGTCTGGTTTCTCCTTAGGCACCTGAAGACCCCCCTGTAGACTCACTCAATAACCAACTGCCGGATGTCAGATTCCGACTGGAATTATCTTTCCTGATTTCCAAACACCAGAAAGCTCAGACACCTGGAACTGAGGGGCATCAAACTGACCAATTTGAGTCCAGAGTACCTCAAAATTCTCCTGGAGACTGTTGCACCAACCCTGAAGAGCCTGGACTTGGAAACTTGCAGGATCACTGACTCCCAGCTCCAGGCCCTCCTGCCTGTCCTGAGCTGCTGCTCCCAGCTCAGGGTTTTGAGCTTCCATGGAAACCGCATCTCAATGTCAGCCCTGAGGGACCTGCTGCTTCACACTTCCAGGCTGAGCCAGTTGAGCATAGAGCTGTAACCTGCCCCTCTGGAGAGCTATGATGCCCAGGGTGCCATCCACCCAGGGAGATGTTCTCAACACTGTGCCGATCTCACAGCAATAGTGAGGGACTTTAGGCAGCCAAAGGTCCTTGTGTTCTGTAGTGTTCCTTGTCATCGTTGTGGCTACAAGTTTATGTATAAAGAGGGCCTCCTTCACTGCTCGTGTCCAACAGCTGCCTAGTTAGGTGTGTTTTAAAAGCATACTTCTAGGCAATTGGAGGTATAACCAGGATGTAGGGTCACCTTAGATGGAACACAGATCCCACCATTTCAGACACTGCCTGAGGTGTGGATGGGAAAGGAAAGTGCAGCAGGGGCCTCCATTGGAGGGAAGCCCCCTGAGGATAGGACCTTCAGGACATGTGTCTTCATAGAGACATACATAGGGACCTGGATATCTAGAATGGGATTCAGGCTTGATGGGCACAGGAAGAAGCTATTGTGTTTCATGGCTGGTCCATAAATAGTCAGAAATGAACGGAATCTCAAGGTTAGTCTTCTGACGTCCTCTGTGATGGATTTACCTGGCTTTCTGATGAAACCTTGGGATTCTCCAGGTGCTGATGGAGAAAGATGGCCCTGGGTGCTTGGTGAACAATGAGGTTCAGCCCCAGGAAGTCAAGGGATCAAACTGAAATCTGGTCATGATGTGTGGCTACTCTGTGGCTTAATACATGCGGGTGCACACAGGTGTCCTGGAACATTCTACGTAGGCACTGAACATGAGCCAAGGCAAGGAAACCTCTTCTCAGGGGACCTCAGTGCCACCCAGACATTCAACACTGCCTCTTCCTTGAGGATCTTCATGTAGACCCAGAAACCTCAGGTCTCTGTCTCTGGATGCTCTGGGCAAGGGCATCTGTGCATACGACAGGCCCCAGTGTCCGGCTCCCAGTGCCTGCAGGAGATGTCCATGCTGTACTTTGATCAGAGCCTCTGGGTCTCACCAAACGTTGCCTGTCATCCACCTAGGTAGTCTGTCCTCAAACTATTGGTGCCCATTGAAGGTATTCAAATTCTCTTTCAGCAAAATAGTAGAATCATATAGGTAGATAACACTTGCAAATATTTCAAAATTAAACTGAATAAAAGCTCTGGTGGGGCGGGGGTTGCACATAACTGACAGACCTTCCCCTAACACTTCGCTCCACTGAGCACTGGGCTGTTGGGGTTGTGCAGCGACCTTAGCCTTAGGTTCCCATCCAAGGATGAGAATGAGGTCCCCCCAGTCTTCATTTGCGGTGTTCTAAAGCTGCCTGTGAACACGTTTTAATTATGGCTTGAATAACTCTCCACACATAGTGAACTGGAACCCACTTGGATGTGTAAGCAGACTGCAGCTCACTCTTGGATCTGGTAGCAGAGTCTGGGCCATGCACACCAGCTCATCTGTCCCCCAAACAGTGAACAGCCTCACCCCCTCTTCATGGAAGTTCCTTTTCTGTGGCTCTAAGACTAACTTGCACACGTGGCGGGAGGAAGGTTCTGAGCGGCATTTGTTCTGCACTGCTGCTGGACTCTAGATTCAAATAAAGCCAAAGATCTGCAAAATGAGATCTGTCATCATTTGATCTTTTAAGAGTTATCATGACTAAAAAGGGACTTGAAGATATTCTGGTGTCTCCAAACCCCTTGAACACTGGAAGGGTTGTGAGGGCTCTTAGTCTTCCCAGAGCCCTGGGGATAAAGCACTCACCTCTCTTTGAGCTGCTCATTTTTGACTCTAGGTTCATTTGGGCTGTGAGACAGCACACAAATGTAGGATGTCATGACAAACAGGATCAGGTGTTTAAGCATCTCGGGTCAGGCAAATGGGACTGGGTTCCACTCCTTGTGTGATAGTCCAGCCAAAGTGACTCCATATTCTTTTGTGACTCCATCTTGTAAAACAACCATGCCAAGTAGAAGGCTCATGACCAAGGCAAGATGTTCTTTTCCTTTGGCTATAGAAACCTTTAAGAACACGGAACTACCTAATGGGGCATTGTTTCTGTAACTAGGGGAACGGGACTCTGTTTCTGTACCTGGGGTTATGGGTCTAATTGTGATTGGCTGAGCATCCCTCCCCCTGACTGCACTTTCCCGCTTCTGTAACTTGGCTTGCTTGCATTGGCTGGACCCCAAACACCCCTTTTGTGGTTTTCAGGCTTATAAGGAGCAACCTTGCAATTGTTTGGGACTGATCAGGGGAACAGCTTTATGTTGTGGTCAGTTGCCATCTGTGTGCTTCAATAAAGGCTTGATTCAATTATATGTGAGTGGTCTAGAAGTCAATCTGTGAAACCCCAGGAGGATGCTTTAACTAAAACACTTGGATTGGCTACTGAAAGATGCAGAGTCCTTTGTTTATCTGCATCAAAACAGTGTAGAACCCCTTCTGGAACACTGGCCAATTTCACCTGTACAGTCTAGGAACCCAGAACCCATGCTTTCCTAGAGAAATGAGTGAACTTCATCAAAACTAACTCAGGGAGCTGGGGAATCACTCAGTGGTAGAGCACTTGCTAGCATGTGGAAGAGCCTGGGTTCCATCCAATGCATCACAGAAATAAGTAAACAAATAAATAAGTCCAAAAGTGTTGTGACCACATTGGGAAGGTTTAATTGGAATAGAGCTGTCCACCTGGTAGAAATATTCTAAAAGAAAGAACCAGAACCCACATGAAAACAATGGAATGCATTCTTTAATTGGTCTGGACAGGTGTGTCAAATAGATATACTGAAAGGTTCTCTTCCAAAAACAACTGCAAAGGCCGGCTTGGTGGTGCTCAGCTGTATTCCCAGCAGCCCAGGAGGCTGAGGCAGGAGGGTGGTGAGTTCAAAGCCAGCCACATCAATTTAGTGAGGTTGTAAGCAAATTTGTGAGACCCTGTCTCAAAATGCCTCCTGAGGGTGTGGCTCAGTGGCAAAGCACCCTTGGGTGCAATGCCTGTTCCCCAAGACAATAACAAGTAGGAAAAGCTGGTTGGAGTGGCACATGTCTGGAATCCAGCTACTTGTAAAGTTTAATTAACTCATATCTTCTCCCAATTTTACTAATTGGGGGCATAGTCCATGCGTATATTTTCCAGTCCCTTGACATGCAGGACTGGGCCATTTATTTGAGATTTTTTCCTAATGTAGGTATTTCTTGCTGGAAAATTCCCACTTAGAATTACTTTTGTTGTGTCCACAGGTTTGAATATCTTGTGTGGCCCTGTTCAATGGTCTGCAGGCATTTTACACTTTCATTTTGATTTCTTCAAAGACCCATTGGTTGTTGGGGAGCACGCTGAAGAATTCCCATGCTTTGTAACTGTCTGGGGGTTCCTCCTGCTATGGACCTAACCTATGCACATGCTCCTGTGTGCTTTAAGTCACCTCAACCTTCCTTATGTCACTGCATTCAATGGGAACATTACATAGTGGTTTACAATGTGCTGCTTAGAGAATAATGACAAGAAAAAGTCTCTACACATTCAGACCAGATGCACTTATTTTCAACCATGTTCAATCCAAGGCTGATTGAGTCCAAGGATTCAGACCCTACAGCCTCAGAGCCCAGACGAGAGATGCAGTAGCACAGAAGTGTGAGCAGAGGAAGAAGCAAACAGAGACATCAGGTACAGAAGACGACAAAGATCCAGGAAGAGCAGCCTCGAGAATTAGAAGCACCGCAGCTCTGCCATCTGCTTGGTGTCAGCATAGAGACCTACACCCCTGGGGCCACTAAGGACATTTCTGAGAAATAAGTTAGTAAGAATGAGGCTGGTAAAATTCATTCGGTGCCAAGGTTTCAGTAATGCAGGGAATTGTGTCTCTATTAATTTTTCAGTGGATCAGTCCAATGTTTCATCTTACCTCAAATCAATAAGCTTTAGAAATCGGGGGCCTGAATAATAGGAGAGGCCTAATTGCCTATCACACTCTATAATTAAACTATTCTTTTCCTTCAGGTTGTATTTATTGAGTGAAAAGAAAGAAAGGGAGAAAAAGGCTGGAAATGTGGCTCAGCAGTTCACTGTCCCTGGGTTCATCACCTGGTACCAAAAAAAAAAAAAAAGAAAAAGAAAAAGTGATTAGTGGTACTTTGTTCTTTTACTGAACACAATTTGTAGTGGGTTAAAAATGTGGATTGTAGTGGACACGGTGTCATACACACTAAGTCCCCCAAATCAGGAGCTGAGCAGGAGGATTGCAAGTTCAAGGACAGCCTGGGCAAGTTAGTGAGACACTGTCTGAAATTAAAACATGAAAAGGGCTGGGGATGTGGCTCAGTGGTCCAACAACCCTGCATCCAACCCCCAGTTTCTGCAAAATGTGGGGTTTGGGGATGTAGTTCTGTGCAGAACAGGGGTTCCCTTGATGCTTTGACTCTATCCCTTGTGGATTTGAAACTTACATTTTTTTTCCCCCATATCTCCTCCCTAACCTTCTCCTCCCTGATCTTCTTTTCCCTGATCTCCTTCCTGGTTTCTCTCTAATCTCATTTTCTCTGAAACACCTCTTTAAAAACAACCTGTTCCTGCTGATGGGCAGAATCACAGCCTTTAGGACAGGTCCCCTGGGTTCCTCCTTTGTGAGCAAAGTAATAAACATTCTTTTTCCTTTTTCTCAAAACTGTGTCCTTGTTACTAGATTGTTATCAGGGACAAGGACAGAGCTTTAGGCATCCAGTGGTATAGCAAACCTGGGTTCAATCTTTGGTATGAAAAATAAATAAATAAGCAAGAAAACAGGATGAGCATACCTATCCCTAAGCCACTGGCCAGTGGTCTTTTTATAGTCCCCATGCTTGTTTCCTGGTTTTAAAGAGTTTTAAACACTTTCCTACAACCATACACACTCGAAACTACTGCCATCAGTTTCAGACAACTCAAGGAAACCAACTCTGGTTGTGTCCTTGCTGAGGATGTCTATCAGCTGTGAACTCCTGTGTACTTACAGGTGAAGCTAATGGTGAAAGTTTTCCATCAAAATGACACCATTCCAACACAGCAGGGCTGGCAGGGTGCTAGGAAGCGGGCATCCTGAACCACAACTGCCTGCTAACAGGAGCCGTCACAAAAGACTCACAGAACCACAGCCTTATGCAAAATCTTGGGCCTCACTAAGTTGCTCAGACTGGCTTTGAACTTGCAATCCTCCTGCCTCTGCCTCCCGAGCATTTGAGATTTTAGACATGCACCACTGTGTCCCTCTCATAATTATTTTTTTTTTTCTGAGGAGAAACCCACACAGCAGATCCCTGTCATCCTGGACCAAGGCCATCCTTGTTACTGAATCCTTGCAGCCAATGATAATGGTTTCAAAGCACCTTATGTGGCCTTTGAAACCCTGTCTTCCTTTGCTTCCTGGATGGGCCTGACTTTACTTGGGGTCCTGGATTTTCTGTCTCTTCTAAAGTCAGTTTTTGGAGAGCCACTCTATTGTTACCTGGGTGGCAGAAACATCTACCTGTCTCTAGTCCCAAGCACAAGTCAAGGGTGGCAGTTGAGAGTGACACCTTGCCATTTCAACCCTCTTGCTCAGCTGCCTCAAGAGATGCCCCAAAGCAAGAAAGAGGTAAAGACACGTCAAATTTGAAGGCTGGGCTTCAAATAATTCTCATCAAAAACCCCCATTATGTCTTAAAAATAATCCTAAGCAGGCTTCAACTGCAAACATAAGTGAAGTGAACATGGGCAATTTCTGCTAAACACTTAAGAAAAAGGCACAGCCCAAACCGACAAAAACAAAAAGAGCAACTATCTGGGTGTGGTGGTGCACACTTGTAATCCCAGCATCTCAGGAGGCTGAGGCAGGTGGATGACAAGTTCCAGGCCAGCCTTGGCAACTTATCAAAGGCTAGCTCAAATTTTAAAAAGGGCTGGGGACACATATGACTGCAACATAATAGTGTACAACCAGAGAAATAAAAAGTTGTGCTGCAATTGTGTACAATGAGTCAAAATGAATTCTGCTGCCATAGAGGCCTAATGAGAATAAGTATTAAATGGGTAGATACTTAAAGAAAGAAAGTTCTAGTTAGTTGAGGTTCATTATAGAGACTGTCATTTAACTGAGACAACAGAGAGTGGAGATATGGGGAACAAGAAAAATGTTTTGGTGATTTGAGTTTTACAATATGAGATGGTTTGTCAATTTTCAAAGAATTAGAATATGCAATCTGTATATGGGGTAAAAATGGGAGCTCATAACCCACTTGAATCAAAGTGTGAAATATGATATATCAAGAACTATGTAATGTTTTGAACAACCAACAATAAAAAATTAAAAAAAAATAATTAGAATAAAATTTCACTGAAGGTAAAATAAATAAATAGATAGATATATAGGTAGGTAGGTAGGTAGGTAGGTAGGTAGATAGATAGATAGATAGATAGATAGATAGATAAAAAGGGCTAGGGGTGGAACTCTGTGGACAGCACCCTGGATTCAATCCCTGGAGCTGCAACACCAACACACACGAACAAAGATCCCTTTTGCATTTTCCCATAGGCACTTGTGTCTGACAGGTTGCATAAACATGCTCAACTTTATAACTCTGAGGCTCCCCAATTGCTGATTGGCTTTTTATCTTGAGGCATGGCCTTGCTAAGCTGCCCAGGCTGGCCTCAAACACAATTCTCCTGTCTCGGCCTCCTGAGTTGCTGGAATTACAGGTGTGGGTCACTATGCCTGGCTCTCAGTGGATTTTTATCTAGACTCTCTTCCCCTGGTTCTGACCATGAACCTGCTCTCTGGCTTTCTGTGTTAATTCACTTTTTTGGAGGTAATCTTGTCCATCAGGTTGACTGTGCTGATCCAAGATGGAGACTCCCCTTTTCTTTCTTGGGGAATCAAAGAAGGCATCTCCCTCCCTGACCTCAAGGACAGCACTGAGATTGAAGGGTCTCTGTTGTCCCTCTTGTAGCTACTTCCCCCTTCTGACCTCTAAACGCCTTCTAAAACAGATATTTTAATCTTTCCACACCCACCACCCAAGAGAACTGCACCACGCCAAAACAAAGCCCCAGGCAGGCACCAAAAATAGCTGTATGTACTTCCCACTGCCTTGGTGATCCAGAGTTCCAGTGTCCACACGCAGCAGCCTCAGCAGCCCAGGCCCCAGCTCTGCTCCCATTATAGCTGTGGCCTAATCCTCTGGACCCAAGTTTTGAAGATCAGTCATGTCCTCAGGGGTTCCTCTCTCCCTGCCTAAGTGGGCACATGAACTGGTATGTTAGGAAACATAAAACCCAAGTGACAGTTAATACACTGAGTAACTCTGACATATGTGTGTAAATTCAATGTGGCCCGTTGGGATGGTGGGGCATCCCTCTAATCCTGGTAACTCAGGAGACTGAGGCAAGAGGATGGCAGGTTCAAGGCCAGCCTTGGCAAGTGAGTGAGACCCTGTCTCCAGGAAAAAAAATACGAGGAGCTGGAGATGAAGATCAGTGGTAAAGTGTCCCAAGGTTCAATCCCCAGTACCGAAAAACATCATTTCTGTGTATATAGAGAGAGACATATAGGAGGGCATGGCCAAAGAAATCCCAAAAATGATACATTCAGTTGATTTTCCCTAAGACCAAAAACAGATTTAACCCTTTCCTGTGTCACACTCAGGACTCTAAAAGTCAAATACTAATAAAAGTCAGTCAATAATATAGAGTGAACAATTAATGTGTCCTTCATTGAGACCCTACTCTTCAGGTATTCCCTTTCAGGTATGGACTTTTGATTAAATCAATTAATTGGGGGAAAAAAAGAAGTTCAGTGGGATTAAGTGGGTGGAGATTCAACTATTTAACCAGATAACTCTGATTGGAGCTAGGAGTTGAAAAGAGGAGGGGGAATTAGAAAGACCCCATAAAAGCTTCAAGGAGCCATAGAAGCACAGAAGCCTGGAATCTGTGTCACTGTCTGGCACTGCTAGGATTCAGAACTCCCTGCCAATCGTCCAGCTCTGGTAAGTCACCAAACCCCATGGAGACCCCATTCAGGCTGCCTGGATTTAGTCCCAGCTACTCAGGAGGCTGAGGCAGGAGGTTTGCTTGAGCCCACGAGTTCAAGACCAGCTTGGGCAACTGAATTCAAAACAGAACCTCTATGGGGTCTAGTCTCAGCCACTCTTACCCAGTGACCTAGAGCCTAGGAGAGGTAGCACATGTCTGTAAACCCAGCATTTCTGGAGGCTGAGGCAAGAGAAGCACAAGTTAGAGGCCAGCCTCAGCAATTAAGCAAGATCCTGTCTCCAAATAAAAAATAAAAGGAGCTGGAGATGTAGATTGGTGTTAGAGCACCACTGGGTTCAGTCCCTAGTGCCAAAATAGAAACAAAAAATGGTGACACGTAGTTTGTGATGGCAAAAAGAATATCATATTCTGTCTCTCCAAAGGACCAGATGTCTGCATTTCTTGTCTCTAAATGCAGTTTTGCCTTCATCCCAATAATTTTGATTTCTGCTTTGGTTTAGGTCATATTAAATTTCTTTCCTTCTGTTTTTCTTTTTTTTAGATGAATTTCCACCTCTTTATCACCTTTAATTTCAAAATACTTCTTCCTTTGCATCTTCATGGTAACTTTGATTCCAGTTAGAGAAACAGACTCAAAAAAGTAGATGGGACTCAAATGAATTGCTACTGCAGTTTTCCAAACATAATTGTCCTTCCTTCTCTCTGTGTCTGATAGTCTTAAGACAAGTGTCTACTTAAATAATTTGACACAACATCTTCAATGGTTGCTGGACTGGAGCAGGCATTTCAGTAAATATCTGTTGAATGAATGAAGAGTAAGGAAACCCTTATTCAGAGCAAAGCACTTATGTTCTTATTTAACATTCAGCCACTCAGTACCTCAATGTTTCTTAACACTCTCATGCTTGGGCTTATTTGCCTTCACTTAGAATGTTTTTTTTTTCTGGAACCACACAATATTTTTCATAGACTGCACTCTATTCTGATCTATTTCTTTCCTGGGACTCCACTCCAAAGTGGCATGCTGTCATGTGTACAAGATATATGTGACAATCGCGCCTCATCTCAGAGTTAGAATTTTCCATCTCTTACTTCCAAATGCTCTCAAATACTATATGTGGCTTTTAACATTGCTTACATTTAAACTGTTCATGGTGGTACCTGTCTGTAATCCAGCTATTCAAGAGGCAGGAAGATCATGAGTTTGAGACTTATCTGGACAACTTAGTGAAATCTTGTCTCAATATAAAACAGGGTTGGGAGCCAGGTGTGGTGATGGGTGTCTGTCATACCAGTGGCTTGGGAGGCTGAGGCAGAAGGATTGCAAGTTCAAAGCCAGCCACAGCAAATTAGCAAGGCCCTAAGCAGCCTCAATATAAAAAATAAAAAGAGCTGAGGATGTGGTTCAGTGGTTAAGTACCCAGAGTTCAATCTTTGGTATCAAAAACAAAGAGGACTGGGGATGTAGCTCAGAGGTAAAGCACCCTGAATTTAATCCTGTGCCATAAAGTTAATAAATACAAACCAAAAAGTGTAAGGGTGTAGCTCAGTGGTAAGCTACCCCCTGCTTCAATCCCTAGTATCACCATAAAAAGAAGAGTATAAGTAAGTAAATTAATTTAAAAATTGCTAATTTTAAAAATGAAAACCAATGACACCCACTTTAGTTATTTATTTACTGAAGCTAGGGATTGAACTCAGGGACACTCTAGTACTGAGCTACATCCCCAAACCCATTTTATTTTTCATTTTGATACATGGTCTCACTAAGTTCTAGGCTGGCCTGGAATTTGTGATCCTCCTGCTTCAGTCTCCCAAGCCATGGGGTTATTGGCCTGAACCACCAGGCCTGGTTTGCCACCCAAAGAGTGAAATTGGATCAATCGATTGCCAAAGCAGCCACTTGGCTGAGTGGTTTCCTCTGGGTGAGTATAAGGTAGAGCTATGGAGCTTGGCTGTGAATGATGTGTTTGGGCGGGGCAGCCCCCAGGATCTTTCCATGCAGACTCCAGAGGATGAGCAATGAACACCACCCACACTGCAGGAGCTGGCAGGGTGCAGCCTCCTGAAGGACAAGTCCAGGGCTGCCGCAGTCTGGCTGGGCACAAAATCACAAACCACTCAAACAGGAACAAACTTTATTTCCAAAACTCCCGCCAATGCCATGGACGTGGCCTTCTCCTGGGACACACTCCACCAACAGGAAATCCCTCCTCCGGAATTCTCTCCTACCGCACTTCCCTAACCAATGGGAACTCTCCTGGAGTCCCACAAGAGCTCCAAAGTAGCAGGCCTAGGCAGACAGCAGGGGTCTAATCTCCAATTGAATGCACATCTTAACATAATCATTATCATCTCAATGGCTTGCTGGGGTCACCTTTCAACCACAAATGCCATGCATCATTCCTACTTGGCTATGGCTCTCAGCATCCCCCCCTTCTCTTTAATTAAACAACAAGCAATGTGGCTTAGGGACCGTGCCTGTTAGGTTGTCTAATACAACATATGGTCCTTACCCATCATCGGATGAGCTAACCTCTAGGCGTCAGCCTCCTGTGTTAGGTTGGTACCACTGCAATTGGATCATACCCATCACTGATTACTGGTCCAGCATACAGCCATACTTGTGGATAGGGCTATGAACCAGTGAGGGGGGTGAGGTTCTTTGCCTCACCTCTGTTGGCCCCCAAATTTTAGACCATCACTAGCAGAAGGGAGGAGGATACAGAAATGCCATGACACCAAGCCAATTGACGGCTCCTTTGGAAAAACTGTATCACCAGTGACACCATCAGCAAAGATACACCAGCACTACCACAATTCGCTGCACCAACAGATAGTTCACAATGCATACAAGTGATACATAGTCCAGGCAAGTTCTGCAAGCAGTTCAAAGCAGAGGAATCCATCAATATGTCCATTTCCTCCCAAAGTAAATCAACTCCTTGATTGAGCATTACTTGTTGAGTTATTATTGATTGATGCATCAGTTTACACAGTTTGTTGTGATAACTATCGAAGAAGCTGTAGTTTGGTTTTATCTTTGTCTTCACCGGCACTGGGATGAAGATAGGAATTCTGGCAATGATGCTAAAAAAAAATATGTAACATTCCAACAGGTACTAAGATAACAATTTTCTGAACAATTTACATTATCCTGAACAGAATTATTAAATATAATGAAAAGGAAAGGTGAAATTAAACAAACAGATCTGTTAACCTCCTTATTTGTACACATATTAAAACAATCCTCAACAGCTGTTTACCCAATTTAAATTAAACCATTAAAATCATGTGAATAAAAAAAAATTCAGATCCATTTTTCATGAGCACTCCTCATATATGATATATGGACATATGCACACACAGACATACAACACGAAACACAAGTGTGCACACAAACGTACAACACATAAGACAATAGTAAAGGCCTTGTAGCTTTACACAGGTGAAATCTCCATTGCAATGTTTAAAAACTCCACAGTCAAAAAATAAAACTGATCAGAAAAATATTAACCTAGGTCTGTATGAGCTCAAAAAATGAAATAGAACTTCATGATGTGAGAAAAGGCAATAATAAAATAGATATTGAAAAAAGCATCCTGGTTAATCGCTGTCACAAATGTAAGAATAGCCAAGCTGGAGCTCTGGATATCAGCTGTTATGGATTTGAGTCAAATCATCTTCTTTTTGGTCTGTAGAAATCACTTTGGTTAGGATCTCTGGAATCCAAATTGGCTGCTGTTCTCCCTGTGGAAACACACAAACAGAACCCCGCCTCCAGACAATCACTGGGTCAGGACCTTTCCATTGTCCTGTTAGAATATCTTTCCAAAGTACCTTAGGCTTGTGTACATTTTTTCGATACATATGCCTTTCCACAGCACTAAGCCCTGATGAATCCAAATTTAAAAAGTTTAGAGTAAAAAGGGTTATTTTAAGTTTATCTTTGGGGGATATATACCCCTTTCCAATTCCCTCTTTTTGCTTTAATAAGTATGTTTTAATAGTTTGATGAGCTCTTTCAACTATGCCTTGTGCCTGTGGATTGTATGGGATTCCTGTTATGTGAGTAATGTCAAATGATGAGCAAAATTGTTTAAAAGAGGTAGAGGTATAGCCAGGACCATTATCGGTTTTTAACTGTTTTGGAACGCCCACAGTGGCAAAATTTCGTAAGCAATGAGCTATAATATCTTTAGTTTTTTCTCCGGCATGAAGGAAGCCCATCAAAAATCTGGAAGAAGTATCAACTGTAACATGCAAATATTTTAATTTTCCAAATTCTGGCACATGTGTGATGTCCATCTGCCAAATATGATTAGGTATCAGTCCTCCAGAATTGACTCCAAGATTAACTTGTGGTAAGAAGGTCACACAATTTTGACATTGTTTTATTATATGTCTGGCTTGTACCTTAGTTATTTTAAAGCGCTTTTGTAAAGTATTAGCATTGACATAGATCCTTTTATGAAAATTTATTGCTTCTTCTAGTGTAGAGAAAATATGTATGCCATGTGTAGTTTTATCTGCTAAATCATTGCCCAAACTAAGGGCTCCAGGCAATCCTGTATGTGCCCTGATATGTTCTATAAAGAATGGATCTTTTCTGTCCCAGATTAGACTTTGTATAGTGGAAAACAAAGAGAAAACAGTAGAGGAAAGAAGAAATCCTACCAGCATCTTCAAGGGATACTATAGCATTAACTATATACTGACTATCAGAAAATAAATTATAGAATCTTTAAACATCACAAAAACTTATAAAACTGCATTAAGCTCTACCTTTAGAGCTGATTGTTTGGGTACTAAAAATGTAACAGTTTGATCAGGGGTAACTACTGCTGCTGTACAATTATTTGACCCATCAGTGAATATATTTGGAGCATTCATGATAGGTGTTTTTCTTCTCATTTTTGGAAAAACTACAGGATGCTTAGACCAAAAAGACAACAAAGGATTAGATGGTAAGTGATTATCAAATGTAACATTAGATTTACACATGATTATTGCCCAAGTATTTAACTCATTATCTAACTCATCAATTTGATCCATAGTATATGGAGTAATAATTTTATTGGGAGAAATTCCAAACACTCCCTTTGCTGCTTTTATTCCTTTGAGTATTAATTGTCCTACAGCCTCAGGATACCTAGTAAGAATAGTGTTAGGAGAATAAGATAAATGTATCCACAATAATGGACCTTCTTGCCAAAATACTCCTGTAGGAATATTTTTTTGTTGGTAGTACAATAAATAATAAAGGCAAACATATCAATTCTATCCAAATGCATATTTTCCATATATGTTTCAATAATTTTTAATGCCTTTCTTGCATCAGGCATTAACATGCGGGGTGAATTTGGATCTGATGGACTTTTTAGGATATCAAATAAAGGTCCCAACTCTCCTGTTGGTATGCCTAGATAAGGCCTTATTCAATTTATGTCTCCCATTAACTTTTGAAAGTCGTTAAGTGATTTGAGTTGATCTACTCGTATTTGAATTTTTGGTGGACGGATTGAGGATAATAGAACTCCTAAATAATTAATTGGAAAATTTACTTTATCTATTGCTATCTCTAGATTATATTTTTTAAAATAAATTTGTAAGTGTGGCATAACATTCTAGCAATATGTTTTTATCTTTATGTGCTAATAATACATCATCCATATAGTGAAATATTTGTAGTTCAGGATTTTGATTTCTAAGTGGCTGGATTGCTTTGTTAACATAAATTTGACACATAGTTGGGCTGTTAGCCATCCCTTGAGGGAGTACTTTCCATTCATATCTCTGATCAGACCTTCATGATTCAGTGCAGGGAAAGTAAATGCAAAACGTGGACTATCCTCAGGATGAATTGGAATTGAAAAAAAAGAATCTTTAATATCTACAGCTAAAACATACCAGGTTTTTAGAAAAGCAGACAATTGAGGAATCCCTGATTGAGCAGGTCCCATAATAACCATCTCATTATTAATGGCTCTTAAATCATGCAATAATCTCCATTTACCAGATTTCTTGTTAATGACAAAAATGGGAGTATTAAGGGGAGATATGGAAGGTTGTATTTGTCCCTCTGCTAATTGTTGTTTGACCAGGTCATGGGCTACTTGTATCATTTCTTTAGTAAGGGGCCACTGAGGAACCCATACTGGTCTTTCTTTTTTCCAAGTAATTTTGATTGTCTCAGTGGCCCCTTCTGAAAACCCAATCCATGTCTATTTATTCCTTGATCTATTTGAATTGGTGCTGCTATACCTTGTTCTTGTTCTCCTAGTCATTTTTTCTTTCCTAAAACCTTGTCTAGTCCTAGTAGTGGGTGCATTAGGATTGATGTTATTTGTTAATGTCAAACCTAATTGATCTAGGAATCTCGTCCGCATACATTTATAGGAAGATAATCCAATACATATGGCTGTATAGTTCCTTCATATCCTTCAGGATCCTTCCAATCTAATACCATTGCACTTCTATGGGGATTAGTCACCACTCCTAGGCCTCGAAGCTTTTGAATGGCTTGTTGTAATGGCCAATGTTTTGGCCATTCTTGATGAGTTATTATGCTAAGGTCAGCACCTGTATCAAGTAGCCCATTAAATTCATGTCCTTGAATACTTAGTTTTAGCATTGGGCGAGAATCTAAATTTAAAGACAGCAAGGCCAATCTATCAGCTGTGGGTCCAGAGAATTGTGTGGTGGTGACCCCTTTTCACTCTGTCCCCTCTCTCTGGTTTGTCCAAGAGCTGGAGATGCCTCCTCACCCATGTAGCCCCACTCCATTTGGCTCTTGAATAATTCAACTTTCCATTCAGTCATGACCCTTTTATGACTTGGACAATGATCACCTAATGGAAACTTGAAGCCCAATATTTTATGGAATCTTTATAACTTTTGAAGCACTCAGGAAAATGGAAGGAAATCCCTTCTATGCAGGTTTGTCCTCTGTCCAATCGAAGCCTTCCCGGGCTCCTCTTGCTTCCCTGCCCAGCTTCTACTTGCCACTAAAGCTCTGGACTCCTCCAGAGACCCTGCTCCTAGACAAATAAGGACCCAGAACCCTCCTCCCTTCTTCTATTGGCATTGAACATTGTAAAGCCCTGGGCAGCAATGTCCCTGGCCAAGGCCATACTGAAGATAACATTGAAATACAAAGGACAGACTGGCTGGATAATCCTGTGCGGTAGGAGACCATAAAACAAAACATTTGCAAATTGAGTGAGAGGCATTTCTAGGACATTGTATGGTTGAGAGGTCTTGGCATGATGCCTGAGAGGGGTGATGTGGAGTTTCAGGGCACACTCGTAGATTCCCAGTCTGGGTGTATTGCTTATTTTTCAGAAGGCAACAGTGTTGGCTCTGCTTATCACCTGGGTACCAGAGACAGCAGAGTGAAGGTGTCTGCTGCGAACCATTTGGAGTCTGCAGGCCCATTAGATGACAGGTGCTGGGATTTGGAATTGCAGGAAATCTTGCATTTATAATTTTATCTATTGCACCTAACTCTTGGGTACATGTCCAACCTCCCTTTAGGTTTCTTGACTGATGGGTTGTTAAATTGTACAAGGATTTATAAGTTGTATTCTGTGAAGTTCTCTACAGTAGTAGGGCACCCTTGGGTTCAATCCCCAACACACACACACACACACACACACACACACACACAAAGACTCAGACTATTTTTCCCTGTACCTTAGCCATTGTGGAAAAGCTGTGGTCTGTGGTTCACTATGACCTGAATAACTCAGATGGAAGTCTCCTACTATCCCCAGATAAACTCCTTTGGAGAGCAGGTTAGTGTTCTCAGTTCTGTGGGCAACCACAGGTGCATTACCCCACTGAAAAGACACATTCATCCGAAAGAATGGCACACGGAGACAAGTAAAGAATGGAGGGTATACTCAGAATGGCCCTGCACTATTGTGATGCCATGAGGTCCTAGGCTCCAGTGTCACTGATCAGCACTGATCAGCCACTGGGTTAGCTTCCTGACCTTTAAGTTGAAAACTGTGGAAAACAGCAGAGTCTCTGCCGCAAGTTCCCCAAGTTGCTCGTTTGCAACCATCTATGCAGGGGTCATGCCCTATGTACCTCTCAGCACAAATCTACTTCCAGAAATTCAGATTCCTGTTTCTGACTCCTAAGACACATGTCCCCATCGGTTCCAAGTCTCCCTATGGGAACCAAGCCCCTGTGACCCAGGCCTCCTACATCAGCTTTTATGTTCCCACTTGTGTTAAGTAGTGCCCTAGCATCCTATTTCTAGTTCCCCTTGGAGAGACAGTCATGTCTTACCTTTATTTTCAAGTGCACAGGAGAACATTTCTCATATATGCATCCCATTAGGCAGGCAGCCAACAGCGACACGGACTGGAGGGCAGGTTATTGATAAACCAGTTGCCACATCTATGGCAGGGTTTAGTATAGAAAAGGACATTCTTTGGCTCTCTCACATCCCTCAGTGTCGCCATCAGCTCATCGATGAGTTGGAAAAGTCTCCCTGGGTGGATGGCACCCTGGGCATCATAGCTCTCCAGAGGGGCAGGGTACTTCTCTTGGCTCAACCGGGTCAGCCTGGAAGTGTGAAGCAGCAGGTTGCTCAGGACCGACATGGAGATGTCATTCCCATTGAAGCTCAAGACCCTGAGCTGGGAGCAGCAGCTCAGGACAGGGAGGATGGCCTGGAGCTGGGAGTTGGTGATCCCACAGTCCTGCAAGTTTAGGGTCTCAAGGGTGGCTGCAGCATTCTCTAGCGGAATTACGAGGGGCTCAGGACTGAAACTCCTCAATTTGCTGCCCCACAGCGTCAGGTGTATTAGCTGGTCGAGGTTTGGAGACCCCGACAGATCATTCCAGTCTGGATCTGAGAGCTGGCAGTTGGTTATTGAGATGGTCTCCAGGGGGGTCTTCAGGAGTCTAAGCAAATATCAAGCAGTTAGTTCTGAGGATGATGTCAAGGCAGGAGAAGACAAATTGGCCCAAGCCCAAGGACACCCTTATCTTCTGATGATGGTCTCCACCCAGGACTCTGCCTGTTGCAGAATCTCCTCATTCGTGTCACCCTGTCTCATGCTGAGCCTTTCACCCCCACTTGAGTGACCAGGTGGGTCCATCATCTCTAAGGCGCCCCTCCTGGCTGCCAAGCAGAAAGCCACAGCTGTAGCAGAGGGGGTCAGGGTGAGACATGCACAAATAACAAACCCAGGCAAGATGGAGCCACACAAACTGGGGTTGCCTTCTTGCGGGGCTCACACCTGTACCCTCCACCCCTGCTCCTCACCCTCCAGTGCAGAATTACCACCCAGAGCTCAGAGCAGCCTTCCCCAGGGGGCATTTAAGGCAGGTCCTCTGCTCCCCGCTGGAGAGCACAGAGCTTCCCTGTTACAAGGTGTAGGTGTGGGGGCTTCCCTCCTCCAGCGCCCTCCCCTCTACCCTGCTTCTCCCCACCTTTGCTGGACAGGCCTCCCAGGGAAGAAACATCACACCCACTCACTAGCTCGTCTCCCCCCACCGGGCTCCCCAGCAGAGTTCTTCTCCCCAGACCACGGACCCCTGTTTAGGACTCTGCTTCTGTGTGGGGGTTTAGGTGAGACCTGGCTTCAGGACCGAGTGAAACAAACACTTCATTGACTTTCTAACATCTCCATCAATGTTAAGTCACCATGGCTGGCACACAGCAGGTGCCCGCTGAAGTTTCATGTGACAAAAAGTTTGCTCTGATGTCCTAGGACAGTTCCCTTTGCTTCCTCACCTGAGCACCTGGCACAGACGGCCTTCTAGGAGGAAGACACCATCCAGGTACAGCCTCCGGAGGCTGTCCATCTTGGCAAACTGTGAGGTAATGTCATCCATCAACTGATCTCTCTCCTCCTGGGAAGCATAGGCAGACACATAGACGTGGGAGAAGAAGAGCTTCCTCAGGTTGCTCATCTGGCCCCAATAGGTAGCAAAAGTAGCCAAGGTGGACAGTCTCCAGAAACACTGCACGTCCAACTGCTGGATAAAGTCCAGATCCAACCTCTCCAAGATCTTCTCAATGGTATGGACGGGCAAAGAGCACATCTGCAGCTTCTTGCAGCACAGCTGTATCAGACCCTTCCTCTCATCCACCCAGTGAAAGAGGAAGGAGTGGAATGCATTCAGGGATCTTTGCTGAAAGCGCAGGTTTACTAACACCTTCAAGGGCAGAGTGGGCCCTGTGTCTGGAGAGGCCTTCACTGTTTGCGTCTCCTTCATGACTCCTGGTGAGCAGACATCGACCACGGCTCCAGACCACGTCCTCCAGAAGTTCCCATGAACCTTCCGCAAATCCAGGGAGCTCCCTTCCAGGGTCCCCCTCACCTGGGGGGATCCTGCTGGGCAGCCAGCATGTCCATCCCATCCAGTGCCACTCGGATCATCCCCAGCTATAGCGTATTCATCAGGGCCCCCAGGGGCAGGCGGGTGAAGGGCCAGGCCTGCACCATTTTCTTCAGGACCTCAGTGTGTCTCCGGTTGAAGGCCTCCATGAAGAGTGGTGGTAAGAGTTGTATGGGCAGGTCCTCCAGAGCTAGGATGGCCCTGTGTTGAGAGCCATATCCAAGTAGGAATGAAGCATGGCATTTTTGGTTGAAAGGTGACCCCAGCAAGCCATTGAGATGATAATGATTATGTTAAGATGTGCATTCAATTGGAGATGAGACCCCTGCTCTCTGCCTAGGCCTGCTACTTTGGAGCTCTCCCGGGACTCCAGGATAGTTCCCATTGTTTGGGGATGTGTGGTAGGAGGGAATTCCGGAGGAGGGATTTCCTTTTTTGGAGTTTGTCCTGGGAGAAGGCCGCATGCCTGGCATTTGTGGGAGTTTTGGAAATACAGTTTGTTCCTGCTTCAGTGGCTCATGATTTTGTGCCCAGCCAGACTGCAGCATTTGGCGTCTCATACGGGGAATGCCTGAAGCTCAGAGGTAAGTGAAATTGCTCGCCCTCTGAGGGAAGGCGAGAGAATGGGTGACCATTTCCAAAAATAATGTGTTCTGGTTTTGATTTATTTTGTTTTTGTTTCGAGCTGCCTATCCCTAGAACTTTCTCAGGCAAACTGGGAAAAATGGTTGGCTCAAGGTTTGAAGTTGTTCGGCCCTGAGGAAGAGAACATTGATACAATGATTTTTTGTTCCATTTCTTTCATTCTGTTTTGGTTTTGTTTTGTGTTATCTTATTGGGTTGTGTTATCTTTATAGTAGATTAGAAATTAGTAAAAAACGAACTGAAAAAGTTTTAATTAAATTGTTAGAGGTCAAGACTATGGTAGAAAACATGTTAGATCAAGCAAAAGAGAAGGTCTCTCCAGCTAGTCAGATAGAGGAAGAAAATTTAAAGGAAGAAAGCTTAGAGGAGAAACAGCTATCAGGGGGAAGCTACAACAGGAGGCTGCTACTAGCTCCATTCTATCACCATAGGGCATAATTCAACCAACAGCTCCACCTATAGAGACAGTTGAGTGGCCCTCAACCCCCGTAGTTGAAAGATGGAATCCTGAGACAGGACCTCAAAGATTAGCATGCCCTGTACTTGAGCAGGCAGGAGGGCAGCGAATTCAACATGCTTTAGATTTCAAAACAGTGAAGCAGTTAAAGGAGGCTGTAACAACCTATGGTCCCCAAGCACCCTTCACTGTAAGCATGGTCAAATCCATTACCAACTTGGACATGACACCAGCAGATTGGGCTAGCATGTGTAAATCTGTGCTAAATGGAGGGCAATATTTGTTATGGAAGGTTGCCAATGAGGAATTTTGTACAGAGACGGCTAGGCGAAATGCAGCAGCCGGTTACCCTCAAAGAAATCTAGACATGTTGTTAGGAAAAGGACCTTATGAGGGTCAACGGCAACAAATTGAATATGATCCTGCTATATATGCACAAATTGCTGCAGACGCAGTTAGGGCATGGAAGACTTTACAAGGACATGGAGATTTACAAGGTCAATTATCTAAGGTAATACAGAGAGCTAATGAATCTTATGCTGAATTTGTAGATAGGCTTATTCAAACAGCTACCAGAGTTTTGGGGATACAGAACAAGCAATGCCATTAATAAAACAACTGGCTTATGACCAAGCAAATTGTTGCTGCAGAGAGGTCATTAGACCATGGAAACATGAAGATTTAAACACATATATTAAATTATGTAGAGACATTAATGAACAAGGGCAAGTCTTGGCAGCTGCAGTACAATAGGCTTTAGATGCCAGGCCAAAAACGTGCTACAATTGTGAACAAACAGGACATTTTAAAAGTAATTGCCCCATAGGAGGATGGTTTAACAAAACTAAGTATCAAAGGAATAGAATACCGGGTATTTTCCCACAATGTGGTAGAGGGAGACATTGGGCTAATGAATGCCGTTCTCAAACCACCATAGAGGGTATTCCGTTATCAAAAAATGGACAAGGACCAGGTGTTTACCCACAATATCATGGAGAAAGGCATCAGGCTCCATTGCCAAAAAACAGACTGGGGGGCCCAATGCTCCGGGGCCCACAAGCACAAATATACAGGGCAATGGAGGAACCCAGCAACACCATCAGGGTAGTGCCCAGGTCACATTATCCATTAAATCCCTCATCAGACAAACCAGAGGGAGCACAGGGTTGGACATCTGTGCCTCTGCCAGAGCAGTTCTAACTCTAGAGATGGGAGTTCAAATCATTCCCATAGGAGTAAAAGGACCTCTTCCCCAAGGAACTGTATGCTAATTATTGGGAACACAGTTCTTCAACACTAAAAGGACTTATGATAAGTCCTAGGGTAATTGATCCTGATTATGTAGGTGAAATAAAAATTATAGCTAGTTCTCCAGGAGGTATATCAGTAATTTTACCAGGAGATAGAATAGCACAATTATTAATAATACCCAGCCTGCATGATAAATTTTCCAGTCGCACTGTAGAAAGAGGTTCCAGGGGATTAGGCTCCACAGCCTTCCTGGGACTGAGAGAAGGGAGTCCTCACCAGCTACTTCCTAGTTCCAGGATTTGCCATAGAGAGTCTTGGTGCCTTCCCAGGGCTTTCATGAGCTCCACAGAGGAGCTGAGAACCAAGACCCAAGAGTCAACTCACCAAGGGGAAGGGAAGGGAACATCAAGAATCTTGGTGGTGGGCCAAGATCTAAGTTAACTTTTGTTCCTAGAGTGGAGACTTGTCACTGCCATCTCTAGGAAGTAGACCTGTGAGAAGGAAGGTTGAGGAAGAGCAAAGTCATTTCCCCAAGGGAGGCCAGTATGTGGTAAAGAAGAGTCCTAGGTGAATGGAAGAAGGTGTGTGGTCATTGTCCTGGGCCCTCAGGCCAGGTTCCAAAGAAGCCCAAATACCCGGATGAAAGAGCAAGCTGTTGAAAGGATGTGATCAAGTCTGCTCTGAAAAGAGAGGGACAGCATCAGTAAGGAGGGAGAGCAAGTGTTGTTATTGGGCAGAAAATGGAGGAGGTTTTGAGACAGATGTGAATGGGCTCATGGTGTGAGGTGATAGAAGGACTGGAAACATCCACCTCAGAAGCGGGTCATGGGAAGGCACTGGCCAACAGAGTAGGGGATGGTTCTAAGTGAGTCTGCATGGAAGCGACTATGATGGAGAAGGACAGCATAGCCCCCAACTTTGTGAGGATGTCCCTTCACATAAGAGGAACAGGACAATGTGGATTGACCAAAAAGGAATGAGTAAAAATTAGAAAGCCACAAGCACAAAAAAGGCTAGGTGTCTGTAAGGGTTGGTAGTCAGCCCCCAGAACACCTGGAGGATTAAATATGTAGCCCCAGTGTCTAGGAGGAATGAGATGGGCCTACCTGACATATGCAGAGTTACCCTGAATTTATCTCTTTAACACTCATAGTAATTGAAGAGATCCCTGATAACATTTGGGATCTAGAGTGCCCTGAGTTTCCGTGGAGTGATGGTAGTGGTTGGGTGATGGAGACCTTGGTCTTGTCAATCCTCTGCAGCCACTCCAGGAGGGCTGGATGTCCAGGGGCTCCTATGGGCTTGGAGACAGTCAATGGCCCTGTGTCCTTCTTGATGGCATTTAGGACAAAGACCCAGAGGTGTACAAGGCTTAGGGCATGTACAAGCCTAATGACCCATCTGACCACATTTAAAACAGGGTCTAAGCAGACCCAAGGAACACTTCCTTGGGCCAATGGAACCAAGCATAGATGCTGAGGCCAGATAGATGGCTTGAGAGAGCATCTGGTATCTCTGATTTCAGGCCTTCTCATCTCCCTAATTGTACACCTTAAAGGTGACTTCCAGAACCTCACTTGGGGAGTTAGGGGGCTCCTCTCAATGTGCCTTCATTTGGCCTTAATATCAGGGAAAATTTGGGAGAACAATTATGTCCTCAGTACTTGTCTACTGTCTGGAGCCTCAGGGTCCAGATTAATATATTGTAATAAAGCCTTAGTCAGGCAATCTAAAAATGCTGAAGTGTTTTCATTATTATCTTGGAATTCTTCTTGGAGTGTTTCATAATTGATAACCTTATGGCTGCCTTTCTAAGTCCTGCCATGAGGCAGGTAATGCATTGGTTTCTAGTAGTTATTCTTCCAGGAAAATTATAATCCCAGTTGGGGTCCTGGTCAGGGACTGCTTCAATGTCAATCAGATGGGCAGGGGAGGACTGATGTATAATGTATTCAGTATAATATCTAGCTTGCTTCCAAACTCGACTATGGTCCTCAGGCGGGAGGGTGTTAGACAAGATTATATGGAAACCATGGAAGGTCAAATTATATGATTGAGTCAGATATTGAAATGCTTTGATATATGTGTTGTGGCTTGAAGTATGAACCAAGCCCACTTTTCTGTCTGGGAAAGATCTGAAAAAGGGAAAGACACATGAACCCGGGTTATACCACCTACCCAGCCACCTAATGTATCAGACACAGAGATGTGGGTTGAGCAGTGGTAGCCTGTGAGCATGTGGCAGGATGAGAGAAGCTGGAGGGGCCAAGGGACCAGCTGTTGTGGTAGCTTCATCAGAAAGAGAACTGTGGCAAGGTGGGTGTCTCACCCACTGGGTCAAAGGAGGAGGAGTCCTGGGTAGAATCTTCTGTCCCTTTGGAAGAAGGTGTAGGGGAGGTGAGGGCTGAGAGGACTTGTGTGGGATAGCAAGAGCTGAAGAGAGAGGGATTAGGACATGGAAAGGAGAAGGCCTGAGCATATGACATCTCTTTCCATTCTTCCCAACACTCACAATAGTTGAAGAGATCCCTGATAACATTGGGCTCTAGAGTGCCCTCAAGTGGCAATTGAGAGTCATTATTCAAAGGATATTGGAGCCAGATGTGATTGCACAAGCAGGTAAGTTTTGCGGGGTTTAGATCTGGGGTGAGAGAGACCCTAGGTTAGCCAGGAGGAAGCCTAGAGGACTCTGGGAGGGAATGGATGAGGAGCCACCCATGAGACATAGGATGTGAATTTAAACGTGGGCCATCCCCCAGTATCTAGTATCACCTAGTTGAGAGCATGGGTATGCTCAAGTGGTTGTCAACCCCGCTGGGTAAGTGTAAGACCAGGATCCCATAGAGGTATTGGGACCCAGCCAGGACAATGTAGTAGGGGCAAAAGCCCGTAGAAAGTACAGATACCCATAGATGGGAGAAAAGTCCATAGAGAATAACCCAAGGCTGAGAGGTCGTCTCACCAGGAACAGCTCCCAATCATCCTCGGTGGCTTTGTCTCAAAACTCAGGACCCAAATAAATGACCACTTATACACTGAGTCGATAGGAGGTATCAGCAGTAGCTGTGAATGTTGTGCCGGGGGTGTCCCCAACCACATAGAGTGCCAGACGATCAACCGTCACTTTCTGGGAACTGTAGGTCCTTTAGTTTGACTGGAGATGAAATGTCTGGTGGTGGGGGCAGAGAGGGCCTTTGGCTGAATGGAGAAGCTGGTTCCATGATGGAATCCAGATTGGGGCCCTGGGGAAACTCAGTGAACCTCAAAGGGGAGATTGGGCACACCAAGGAACCCGATCTTGGGAGGCTCAGGAATCAGAGCCAGGTGGGTTCTAATATGGGTGGTTAGGGTTGGGTGGGAAAACAAAAGTTTTTCCTTAAAATGGCTGCTGTCAGTTAAAATGGCCATCCAGATACTAAGCAAGAATCTTATACTTCTCAGGCCTGTTTGCTGAGCCAATCCCCCGCCCCACCAAAAAAAACAAAAAAACAAAACAAACAAAAAAAACCCCTTTACCTTGTAGGGGAACAAAAGCCTGTTTCTCTGTCCCTGTCCCTAAGGGTAGTGTAAGGTTTTAGGAGTCTCTGCTGTGTCTCTAACAACTCCCTTCAAATTTTTCTTTTTGTTTTAGTACCTATTATAAGGCCAGATTCATCGGAACCCCACTAGACCTCCAGGAGCCAAATCTGATGCAATCACACAAGAGTCTTTATTGCAAGCTCGAGCCTGGACTCACAACCGTTTAGCATGCAGCAGTCCCAGGGAATGAGTCCTGGCCCTTAATTCAGTGACGATTTATAGTTTTTTGGGGGGATACACTATGCATCACAACATCACACAGCAAATCATTTCACACTGTGGGAAAATCAAACAAAAATGATTAGCACATTCCCTGGTGGGAACAAGCTGGGTAAGGGTGATTGGTTATTTCAAGAGGTGGATACATTTGAACTGATTGGTTTAAGCTGTGAGGCGTGTATGCACTAAACTACATGGTTTCCTAACATGTTATCAATCACCAAAACTACTGTGAGGGTCACCTGGCATTTCAGATATGTTCCCTGTCTCATTCTGCTATGGTCTGAAATTAGGTCTCAAGCATTCTTTGGTCTTGCATTGCTGAGTCAAGGCTATCTGGTCACTGCAGTTAGGGGTAGCTATGTGCCTAGAAATGCTGGATCATTCTCCCCCCCACCCCCGCCACCCTGCTTTGGACAGGCCCTGCTCTGAGGTAGAGGCTGGTTATTTCAAAAATTGAGTCATATCAATTTCTCACTGTAAGGTCCTTGCTTAGCACCTGGATGGCCATCTTAAATGACAGCTGGCATATTAAGGAGAACATTTCACTTTCCTGCCCAAGGGCATTTGAGAAAGTCTCACCACACCTTCATACCAACCCAACCCTTAACCATCTGCATGAGAACCCACTCGGCTCTGATTCCGGATCCTGCCCCATAAAAGTCCCAGAACTGAAGCCTGTTCTGCCCCCCTCTCCTATAGAGAGATGGCCTTTACTTGTCAAGTGTGAAAAATCAACTCTCGTGTGTATCTCTGCCTGGTCTCTGTCTTTCATTTCTTGCTTATCTGTCTCTCATTCCTCACTTTCCCTTCACCCCCAACCTGGGTTATCTGTTGTTTTTGGAAAAGAATCTTTAAGGACATCAATTTTATATGCCTGTGCATACCAATTAAAAAATGTATTCGATTGTTTTCATTTGGGTCCTGGTTCTTTGTTAAGTAATCCTCACAGAGACAATTTTCTTCAAATTAAAATGTCCCCCTCGAGTCACATCAATATTGAATTTATTTATTCATTTATTTGTTTATGTGCCTTTGTGGTTCTGGGGATGGAACCCAGGCCCTTCCACATGCTAGGCAAGTGCTTTTCCATTGAGCTATGTCCCCAGGCCCTCAGTTATTTTTTATGAAGTTCACTCATTTCTGTAGAAAAGCATAAGTTCTGGGTCCCTAGATTATACAGGTGAAATTGGCCAGTGTTCCAGAAGGGGATCTAGACTCTTTGATGCAGATGCACAAAGGAATGTGCATCTTTGAGTAGCACTCCAGGGAGTGGAACCCAGTCCCCTTCTGACCCAGCCACCCTCACACACCCGGGCTTGTTTGTCATGACATCCTACAGTTGTGGGCTGTCTCACAGGACAAATGAACCTACAGTGAAAAGATGAGGAATTCAAAGAGCAGTCTGGGTGCTTTATCACCAGGGCTGTGTGGGGACACATGCAGCTCACAGTAATCATACAATTCAAGGAGTCTGGACACACCAGAATATCTTCAAGTCCCTTTTTGGTCATGAAGATCCTTAAAAGAACAAATGATGACAAATCTCAAACTGCAGATCTTCCTTGCATTTATTTGATCCTAATTCCAGCAACAATGCAGAATGAATGTTGTTGAACTTTCCATCTGCCCCACGTGCAAGCTAGACTTAGAGCCCAAGGAAAGCAAGTGTCATAAACAGTGGTGAAGCACAAAGATCTCTGTGTGGGGGCCAGATGGGCTGGCTGTGCATGGCTGGGACTGTTCCTAGAGGTAGCTCCGGTCTGATTACACATCAAATTGGATTTCCATTCATTATGCGTGGAGAAGCCTTCAGGTTCAAATTAAAACACACACACACACACACACACACACACACACACACACACAGGCAGCTTTAGGAAACCTCAAATAAAAATTGGGTGATTTCCTTCTCCTCAGATGGGAAGCTAAGGCTAAGGTCACTGCACAACCCCACCAGCATGAGTCCTCAGCAGGAGCTGTAACTTAGGGGATTATGGTCTCAGACCAGGCAGCAAGTCAGGGTCACACATTTCCCCAGAGCTACCCTATCCTTACTCATCCTATCACCATCTACTGATTAAAAGAGGCCATCTTGTGTCCCTAAGTAGGGAGAGACTGGAAGTGTTAGAGGAAGATCTGTCAGTCATGAGCAGCCCCCACCTCACCAGAGGTTGTAATTTATTCAGTTTGAGTTAGAAATGTTTGCAAGTGTCATCTACATATATGATTCTACTATTTTGCTGAAAGGTAATCTGGATACCTTTATTGGTACACATTGCTAGTTTAATTGAGGAAAGACTACCCAGCAGGATGGCAGGCAACGTTTGGTGAGGCCCAGAGGCTCTGGCCTGTTGCCGGTGCAGCCAAAGCCCAGGACCCAAGGCTTCTGGGCCTACACAGAGACCCACAAGGAGGGGCCAGTGCTGAGTGTCTAGATGGCACTGAAGTCCCCTGAGGAATGGTTTTCTTCCAATTTCACGGACCACTTAGAATGTTCCAGGCCTGCTGTGGGCACCTGTATGCCTTAAACCACTGAGTAGCCGCCACACATAATGACCAATTTCAGTTTGATACCTGGAGTTCCCAGGGCTGAACCTCATTGAACACCAAGAACCCAGGGCCATCTTTCTCCATAAGCACCTGGAGAATCCCAAGGTTTAAATTAGAAATCCAGGTAAATCCATCACAGAGGACATGAGAAGACTAACCCTGAGTTTCCGTATATTTCTTACTATTTGTTTATGGACCATCCATGAAACAAAATACCTTCTTCATATGTGCATGAAGCCTAAATCCCATTCTAGAAATCCAGGTCCCTAGTTATGACCCTATACAGACACGTATGGCTGTATACAGAGGGTCCAATCTTCAAGGGGTTCCTTTCAATGTGTCCCCTGCTTCAGTTTCCTTTCCCCATCCACATTTTAAGCAGTGTCTGAAATGCTGGGCTCTGAGTTTCCTTCACAATCATACTACATCCTGGTTATACCTCCAATTGCCTAGAAGACAGCTTTTTATACACACCCAACTAGGCAGCTGTTGGACAGGAACAGTGAATGAGGCCCTGGTTGTAGAGGAACATGCGGCCACATTGAGGACATGAGACAGTATGGAAAATAAGGACGTTTGGCTGCCTAAAGTCCTTCAGTATTGCTGTGAGCTCAGCACAGAGTTGGGAACATCTCCCTGGGTGGATGGCACCCTGGGCATCATAGCTCTCCAGAAGGGCAGGGTACAGTTCTATGCTCAACTGACTCAGCCTGGCAGTGTGAAGCAGCAGGTCCCTCAGGACTGACATGGAGATGCGGTTCCCGAAAAAGCACAAGATCCTGAGCTGGGAGCAGCAGCTCAGGGCAGGCAGGATGGCTTGGAGCTGGGAGTCTGTGATCTCACAGGCTTCCAAGTCCAGGCTCTTCAGGGTGGCTGCAACCATCTCCAGAAGTATTTGGAGGGGCCCCAGACTGAAATTGGTCAGTTTGATGCCCCTTAGATCCAGGTGTCTGAGCTGGCTGGTGTTTGGGCATTGGGAGAGATAATTCCAGTCGGAATCTGAGAGCGGGCAGTTGGTTATTGAGAGGGCCTCCAGGGGGGTCTTCAGGTGCCTAAGGGGAAACAAGGCAGTTAGTTCTGAGGGAGAAAATGAATTGGCCCGAACCCAATGTCACCATGGCCATCTGAACCTGGTTGACATTTTGTAGAATCTGCCCGTTCAGGTCACCGCATTTTAGTCTGAGCCTTTTATCACCACTTTTGTGACTAGGTGGATCCACCATCTCTAAGACGCCCATCCTCAATAACAAGCAGAAAGCCACATCTCTGATCAGAGGCGGTCAAGGGGAGTCATGTACAAAGGACAAACCAGGCAAGATGTGACAAAACCTACTGGGTTTAATCCCTGCAGAGTTCACACCCTGCACCCTCAGCAAGGCCTGCATCCCTGCTTCTCACCCTGGACTGCAGAATTACTACCTGGAGCTCAGAACAGCCTTCCTTACATGAGCATTAGAGGTAGATCTCTGTGCTACCAGCTGGAGAGCCCAGAGCTTCCCTGTTGCGGGTACAGGTGTAGGGACTTCCCCTCCTTCATTGCCCTCTCCTCTACCCTGCTTTGCACCCCTGTTGCTATATAGTCCTCTCAGGAAAGGAACCTCAACCAGTCTCACTAAATCCGGTCCCCATCAGCTGGTTTCCCAGAATGGTGGCACCTCCCAGATCATGGACCCTGGTTTAGCTTTTTGCTCTAACACAGGTTAGAAGATGGAGCTTCAGGATACAACAGGAACAGATGATGGGTTATTTACCTTCCAGTGTTTGTTCACCATGAGAGTGTCAGTGGCTGGCACACAGTAGGTGCCCTTTCAGATTTACTGATACTGGTCTGCAGAGGAAGCTCATCCCCCTTACTTACCTCAGCACCTGCTCCAGGTGGCCCTCGAGGAGGAGGACAGCATCCACACAGAACTTCCTCAGGCAGTCCATCCTGAGGAACTGCAAGGTGAGCTGGGCAAGCAGCCACTCCTGCTCCTCTGGGGAGGTGTGGGCAGGCACGCGGACCTGGGAGACAAGCAGCTTCCTCAGGTTCTTCATCTGGCCCAAGAAAGGAGCATAAGCAGCCAAGGTGGAGGGCACCCAGGTGCAGTGCACTTCCACCTTCTGGACAGAGTCCAGCTGCAACAGTCTCAGGACCTTCCTGGCGTGGCCGATGGGCTTCCCAAAGATCTTCAGCCTATTGCAACACAGGTGCAGCCTGTCCCTTCTCTGTGTGACCCACAGGAACAAGAGAGTCAGGAATTCATCCAGGGGCCCTTCTGTGAGGCACAAGTCTATGAATATCTTCAAGGGCAGCTTAGCTGCCGTTGCTGGATCAAGTTTCAATGCTTGATTCTTCTTAATGTCCTCTGGTGAGCAGGCATCCACCACGGCTCCAGACCACGTCCTCCAGAAGTTCCGTGGAGCCCTCCGCAAATCCAGCACCTGCAGTTTCCACCTCCTGCGGGAACCACAGCAGAGTCTCAGCCCTGAAGCCCCTTCCTTCCCCTCTCAGCTGATGCTCCCTGCTCCACCTTTTCCTTCTGTCTCAGTATTCTCCATCTACCTCCCTCCAATCCAGCCTGGTGTCCCCACATGTATAGTCTGAGTCAGGGACAAGGACAACCTCCTTGTTGGGTCACCACAGATGCCACAAGCACCTCCACATCTGGAAGCCTTTCCCAGATGGGGCTTAGCATGGCCAAGGCCTCTCAACCCATCCTTGCTGGCAGCACAAGAAGCCTGTGGAGCACACTTCAGCACCCACTCTCCCTGCCTATACCCATCCCTTCCCTGGCACCGAGGGTGCTCCCTTCCAGGCCACCTGGGTCCCCCTCACCTGGGGCGATCCTGCTGGGCAAGCAGCATGTCCAGCCCATCCAGTGCCACTCGGAGCATGTCAGGCTGTGGCTGCCTCATCAGGGCCCCCAGGGGCAGGCAGGTGAAGGGCCAGGTATGCACCATTTTCTTCAGGACCTCAGTGTGTCCCCTGCTGAAGGCCTCCACAAAGAGTGGTGGGAAGAGCTCTATGGGCAGGTCCTCCAGATCCAGGATGGCCCTGGACTTGTTGCTCAGCAGACTGCGCCCTGCCAGCTCCAGCAGCGTGGGTGGGGACTGGATGCTCATCCTGGGGAGTCTGAAAGAAGAAGGATCCTGGAAAATGGTCCAGAGAAAAGGTCACTATCCCATCCATTGCCAGCCACTAGGAAGGGGGTACTGGGGAGTCCAAAAACTCACCCCATCCTTAAAGGGGGAAAGCCTTTGCTTATTACTTTGTCCTTATAAAATGGAAATTGGAGTGTCATGTGACTTAATGCAGTAGGATCCTCTGTTTCAATAACTACAGAGGCTCAGAAAGGAGTTGCCCTCACATGGGTGATGTTATTTTTAATATAAAAAAAATTAAATGGGCAATTATAAAGCATGTGCCCATATTATAAAACACTTGGAAATTACAAGAGAGTCTCATGAATGTCTCTTACACATGTGAGATTCTGCTACCTTAGGGGGGAGTTGAAGAGAACAAACAGATCAGAACAGAGTCTGTGAACTGTTGCATGAGATAGTTTGAAGCTTTTTGTTTAGTTTGTTTAAACAAATTATAAAATCACAAAACTACATAAGCCATAAAGTATAATTTGGGTATGAGCCGATATTGAGGATTGAATTCAGGACACTCAACCAGTAAGTCACTGCTCCCAGCTGTATTTTGTTTTTAGTTGGAGACAGATTCTCACTTATTTGTGTAGCACCTCGTGCTGCTGTGGCTGGGTTTGAACTCTAATTCTCTGGCCTCCTTAAACTCTGGAGGTGTTGGGATTACAGGTGTGTGCCACCATGCCCAGAAAAACAGTATAAATTTAAAGGCACACAAAATAAATATTTTTATTATCAGAAAATAGAATTCCAATCAATTAGAATGAAATAGGATTGCAATTTACTTCCTTGGTTAAGTAATTTTAAATTGGCTTTGCCTGGAGCTCAGTGGAAGAGCACTTTCCTAGGACATGTGAGGCACTGGGCTTGATCCAGAGCAGCAGGTAAAAATTATTCAATGTTGCGCTGGGGACATACCTCTCTAGATAGAGTGTTTGCCTCCCATGCACAAGGCCCTGGATCAATCACCATACCACCAAATAAATAAATGGATAAATAAATAAGTTATATTTTCCATATAAACTTTAAAAAAACAACAATTAAAAAAAAGTAAAAGTGCAGGGCATGCATGTACAAGCCTGTAATCCTAGGGTCTCCGCCAACTGAGACAGGAGGATCATGGGATCAAAGTCAGCCTCAGCAAGAGCAGGCGCTAAGCAACTCAGTGAGACCCTGTCTCTAAATACAGCACAAAATAGGGCTGGGGATGTGGCTCAGTGTTTGCGTGCCCCTGGGTTCAATAGCCCATACCAAAGAAAGAAAGAAAGAAAATTGAAACTGACATAAACCAAAGTGGAAATCCTAGTGTTCAGGATCAAGGTAAAACTACACTGAGAGGCAAAATCGAAGTTCTAAATTGGTTCATGAGAAAAGACAGAAACAAAATTGTTCCTGAATCTGCACAGGTGAGGCGGGAACCGCGTGGTGCTCAGGGCGGTGAGGGACTTATGGGATCTGTCCAGGTGTGCAGGGTTCTCGGAGCCTCAGCAGGCCAGGCTGGTTCTCCTTGGGCTCCAGGACTCTTGTGTTTCTCTTCTGGCGCCACAGAAGATTTATGGACCTCTCTGACCACGCCCCCACCTTCATCTGATTGACTGGCATCCAATCAGAAAGCAGTATCTGATCAGGTTCTCCAGTCCCCACCCATTTAATCCTGATCAGATTTTCTTCCTCCAGATTGATTGATTGAATACAATCTCATGGAAGTGCGCAGAATCCGGGGGAGTGTGAGAGTCAGGGATGCGTCCTTCCATGCACTCCACACCATGGACTCAATTTTGTCCATATATGACCCTCTGGTCCCTCCCGTGAGACAGAAAAGCACTGAATCCCTAAGAAAAAACAATACCTGAAAATATCTTTCAAAGGGATCTTTGGCCATATCAAAATTATTTGAATTTTTTTTCCAAAAATTCCATAGTAAAAACAGCTTTTTGAAGACAGTATTGTCATCCATGAAGTCCACAGAATGGAAACCATGTTTACTACAGTCACACAAGTTTCGAGTTACCTTGCAGCAAATCTGGGCACACTCAGAGAGGAAGAGCAGACAAGGAGGGTGGAATCAGTCTTCTAGACTTAGGGCAAGACTTTTCTTGTTTGTCTGTCTGTACTGGGGATTGAACCCATTGGTTTTCTACCACTGAATCACATCCCCTGCCCTTTATGTTTTATGCTTTTATTTGGAGATAGGGTCTCATTAAAATGCTTAGGTCCTCACTAAGTTGCCGAGGCTGGCCTCAAATTTGCCATCCTCCTGCCTCAGTCTCCTGAGTTGCTGTGATTATAGGCATGGGCCAACATGCCCCATCAGACTTGGAAAAGTCTGAAATCCACCAAGGGTGGAAACTGTGGGCAACTTGGGAGAGAAAGACACAGGGTTGGACAGCAGGTGTTCCTGACATCAGGGAGGCCACCCACTGGACAGTCTTCCTACAGAATCAGGGACCCCCCAGGGCACATCTCCCAGGCAGCCTTTGCTCCAGGCAGTTTCTGGGGCTCTTTATTTTATCATTGGGTCCACAGATTCAATACCAAGGATTGCCTCAGTTCAAGGACAATAGGCAGCGATTGGCCATGTGTTCTCCTAGAAAACATGGGGGTACATGTTGGGGTAGATTTTATGCACAGCTGAGGTTGTGGCTGACTGGTTTGTGATAGTTCCTGCTGCCAGGCAGTGCTGCTCAGGGACCTTCCCCCCATGGCCCCCTGGCTCCCCTTCATCAGGATTTGACAAAAGTTACTGCCTGTCGATTTGGACACCATTTATATATCCCAGTTCTGATGAAGATCTTTTCTCCTGAAGCTTCAGGGATACACCATTCTTTCCTGTGGGTTGATTGTATCTCAGTGCCAGGTTGGACTTGTCCTCCTTGGTTCTGTCCCCACTGGAGGGAATTAATGGACGAGTAGGAATATTTGTTAAAGCCCGTTGAGCCACATTTGAGCAGAAAGGTGGGTTTGCAGGATTCCTTTGAACTGATTGTTTTAAGCCATCAGGGGAGTATGTGCTGAACTACATGGTTTCCCAACATGTTATCAACCCCCATAAACTACTGGGGGGTCATCTGGCATGCCGAGTATTTTCCCAGTCTCATGCTGATTGGTGGTTGCTAGGGGGTTGCTATGGGTCCTCACCTAGCCTAACTGAGTAGGGACACCTGGTGCCTCAGATCTCTCCTGTTAATTGTAGATAAACAAGTCAGCAGATGAGTACGTGCCTAGGAGTGCTCTGTGGGTTTTTCCGAGGACAAGGGTCATGCCCCTTTCCTTGGATAGGCCTTGAGGTAGAAGCTGCTGTTATTTATTTATTTTCAAAAATGGAGTCACATCAGTTTCTCAGTGACTACATATATTTGGTACTAAGAATTATATATGATCTCATAAATTAAAATTTTAAAAATGGATATTTATATCTTTGGTTCATATGATTTAAAAGGTTCAATTGAAATTGGGTAAATAAATAAAAGTAAAAATGTCTTTAAAGTTACAAAGCACAGATATGTTTCTAGGTGGTCAAACAGTTGTTAATAAAATGTTAGTGTCTATAAAGTGTCTAATATCCATTGTCTCTAGGATTTTTCTTCAATGGGAAAAAATTACAAATGCTATTCAATGCATTTGTCTTATACCTTTTTTTAAAAAAATGTAAATTAGATCTGACATATATAAAATTAATCATGAATGTGTTTGTTAGAGACATCTGATTTGTTTACAAAGTTTAAATGTTAACTGTTAAATATAATACCAAGTAATCTTAACTTCTTAAATTCCATAAGGTAAAATATTTAAGCACTGTTGGTTATTTCATATATTGGTAAATTTAAAAAAAATAAAATTACTTTACATTATCACAAAAACAAGGTTTCTAAAAGTTAAAAGTCCCAGCGAGGATAATTCTATATACAAAAAAGTCAAGAGGTTTCAACTGCATTTCAATTAGAGTACTGTAAATATATTTCATCTTATTAAAATGAATTAATTTATCTAAATCCAGAAATTGATAAATGTTATTTTAAGGTATAAACAAAAAGAAGGATCTATAGATTAAAAATTATTAAAAGGTTCTGAATATAAAAATATATTTAGTAAAAAACATGTTTCCAGGTAAGAAAGTCTTTGTGTGGTAAAATACAATTATAATACATCCAAGTAAACAATAGGGTCTAAGTAAGTAATATAAACATCTATAAGTAAAGGATAAAAATTAAAATGTTTCTTTATAATAAGTTGTTTATATATATAACACAAATAGTTAAAAGTATTCAAGGGTATTCCCTAAGAGCAAATATTAATGTGCTGATATAAACCAAAGTTTGATTTACATATTTGTGTCTGTTAAGTTTTATTCTCTAGGGCAACAAACTGGACAAATGAAGGTTTGTACATCTCTGGTGAAACAGCAACTGTTATTTTAGAGTATTGTTCCACATTACAGAGTCTAAAACTTGGTTAATATAAAAACATCAATAAAATTGTAGTACACTACTCTTCTTTACATATTCAATGTGCTTGTTTACATTGGCTAGACCCCCAAATCTCCCTTTTGTGTTTTTTTTGGCTTAAGTATGAGGCATCACTGAAGGTGGTGTGCTACTCTGACCATCTCACTTTTAGAGAGTAGAGTGTCTGCTGCTGGCCAGCAATAAAGGCTTAACTGGAATGGCAATGTGTGGTCTGAGAGTTATTTGAGGGTCTCTGTATTGGTATAACATTCATCCAGAAGAATTTTGAGTCTGAGGCTATTATTCTCCTTTAAGTTATGACACTTGCTCCCTGGTGCAATGTAATCTCTTGAGGGTTTAAATGCTCTATGGTCAGGTGCCGAGGTGCACACTTACAATCCCAGTAACTCAGGAGGCTGGGCAGGAGGATTGGAGATTCCAAGCCAGCCTGGGCAACATAGTCAGACCATGTCTCAAATAAAAATATAAAAAGTTTTGGGGTATAGCTCATTACTAAAGTGCCCCAGGTATATAATCTCCAGTTCTACATACCCACTCACACACACACACACACACACACACACACACACACAGTCCAGCAGCCTCATGCATGCCAAGTGATTGCCATCAGCTTCAGACAACTCAAGGGAGCCAACACTGACCAATGGCTTATAATATTCAGTGACAACAGTGTCCCAGCTGATGATGTTACTGTGAAAGACTGCAGGATCAAAATTAAATTATTTGTACAAAAACCTCACAAAAGTGGAGGGTAGGGGACCATCCAGGAGAAGGTACTTGAGCTTGGTAGTCTGATAATACAGTTTCAGGAAGACTCTGCAAAAACCACAGCATTACCAAAAATTTGCTTCTAAACTCCTTACTCTCCAAACAAGATCATAGGATTTTTATCATTGGCTCTCAAGAGATTAATAAAACACAGAATGGGACCTGCAAATTCCAAGAAACTCCAGGAGAGCCTTTCTTCTGCACTGCAGAGGAGTCTATTATGGTTCCTTCTCAAGCACTTTTTGAAACTGGTGGCCAAATTATTCCAAAGACATTTAAAAACAGTAATGGCTTCCACATGGAATGTTCCAGTTGAACATCTCTCAAACAGCTGCTCTTTAAGAAGCACATTTTAAGCCAGGTGAGGTGGGCCATGCCTGTAATTCCAGATACTCAGGAGCCTGAGGCAGGAGGATGGCAAGATTCAGGCCAGACTTGGCCATTTGACAAGCCTGTTTGAAAATAATACAAAGAGAACTGGGCAGGTAGCTTAGTGGTAGAGTGCCCCTGGTTCAATGCTCAGTACTGGAGGAGGGGAGAGTAAGTTTATAGGGTTCAAATTGGTTTTATCAAGTTCTCTGATTACTTGGGAAAGGGAAAACTGAGTCATCTCTGTTAAATATTGAAGTATTATTTCATAGGGCATGATTTTCTGTATTCACTTTAAATATCTTTCAACACTCTGGTTAAATGACTTATTTTTTATAATGATCTAGGACCCCAGGTTTCATTAAGTGCTTTAAAACTTTTGAGATTATTGACTAACTTCTCTAGGATCAAAGTCTACATTGTCATTTGACCTTGAACTAACATTGGGATGTTCCAGAGAACTCCATAGTTGCTTAAGGGATTTCTAGAAGAGAGACGTTAAGGCAATTAGCCTAATTTGATGTGATGGGAAGTCCTGTCAAATACGACATAACTTTTTCCAGTTATATTTATTTGGATATTTTATTAATATTTGCTTAAAATGGCAAAAATTCATAAAATATCTCATATGTTCTCAGACATAATTCTGGATTCTATATTAAAATGTATGCCAATCAAATTACCTTGTTAATAGCTGGTTATAGTAAATTCCCAACAGATTTTAACCATGACTATTCTAAATGTTTATCATCAAGAGTTATCACTTGGATTTTTTTCCCTGAACATAACTAAAATCAGATTAATTGATTAAGAAGAAAAAACCTCTAACAAGTTTCCATTAACACGGGTCTCTTATACATCTATCTATCTATGTATTTATTTATCCATTTCTTTATTTATTGTTGCTAGGTATCAAATCCAGGGCCTCATGCATGCTAGGCAAATGCTCTACCTTTTCAAAATTGTAATTTAAAAAAGGTGTGGAGGTGAACACTTGTAATCCCATCTGCTATGGTATGAACTGATAAATACAATCAATAAGTGTGTCAGTTATAGGTTCTAGATTTGTAAAAAAAAATATAGCTGATGGATATAAAATTTTGAAAAGTGAAATAAGACAATTATAAAACAAGATCTGTCATAGGCAGGCCTGAGACTCTATTTTCTGCCTCCTATGAACAACTGTTACCAGAGCTGTTTCTGAGAAACTGAAATGAATGCTGTTTTTTACTTTAAAATAATTGCCTTTCTGTACTTTGTACCCCACAGATTGTACCCTACTCAGGAGGCAGTGGTGGTCATGGAGAGCTACATCCTGGGTTTGAATGCTAAGGTGGGTCTCAATGACTTTGAAGTAGATTCTCACCCTGCTGACCCCCCCCCCCCCAATAAAAAATTCACAATGTGACGGTCTAGCACCTTCTTGAACCCAGGACTGTGCTCAACTGCATGGCAAAGCTAATGTGCTGGCTTGCTGACTGGAAAATTCTGCTCCTGCCTAGATCCCAGAGGCCCCACTTATAAATGTTTTAATTTCTATGATTGGTAGCTTACATGACGATAAGCAAGTCACTGAGTTGTGGATTTTGTGCTTATATTGTTTTTGGATGGACCAGGAAGCTGCTGTCCTCTCACAGAGCTTGAGTCTCTGTAGTGGGTGACAGTCCCTAGTCAGGTAAGTAAAGCTCTCTTTTGATTTGAAATTCAGACTGAGTGCTTTCTGGAGGGACTCCCCATAACACCATCTACTTAGCAGGCTAAGGCAGAAGGATCTCAAGTTCAAGGCCTGTCTCAGTAATTTAGTGAGAACCTTTCTCAAAACAAAATTTTTTTTTTT
This sequence comes from Marmota flaviventris, assembly GCF_047511675.1. NCBI lineage: Eukaryota > Metazoa > Chordata > Mammalia > Rodentia > Sciuridae > Marmota > Marmota flaviventris. The sequence goes on along the minus strand of NC_092507.1, from coordinate 9,946,011 downwards.
AAAAAAATGGGCTGGGAATGTAGCTCAGTGGTGTAGTTCCCCTGGGTTCAAATCTTGGTACCCACACTGAATACATGAATAATTTAATTAAGTAATGAATTAATAAAAATGAAAAAGCTGATGATGTAGCTCAGTGGTAAACCTCTCTTGGGTTCAATCCCCAATGCCATAAAAACAAAAAATAAAAATAAATAAATTCAGGGCCTAAAATTTTTTTTTAAAAAATGAACACCTGTACTCATAAAATTTCTGCAAAAGTCTAACTCTTCCTAGAATAGTAAAGGCCAGAGCTTGGAGATGAAATAGCCAAGGCCTAATGAACAAGCAAAATTGAATTTAACAGTAACTTCCTGGTGGAGGGACACTGAGAGCCACTCCCTCCAAACCCACCTTGTTCAAATGTGGCTCAATGAGTTTCAACATTGATTCCTACTCATCTATTAATGCCCTCCAATGGGAGATGGACCAACCAGGACAAGTCCATCCTGGCACTGAGATAGAATCAAGACCTAACCATTATGTGATGCATCCAGAGAAAATATCTTCATCCCAAGGGGGAAACATAATGGTGCTCAAATCAAGAGGTAGGAACTGTGTCAAACCCTGATGAAGGGGAAGCAGGGTGCTGTGAAGGGAAAGTCCCTGGGCAGCCCTGCCTGATGGCAGGAACTATCACAAACCAGTCAGCCCCAACCTCAGCTGTGCATAAAATCCACCCAAACCCTCACGCCCAGAGGACACCGTAGCCACCGGTTGTCCATGAACAGAGGTCACCCACGTTATTGTGGAGCCAGTGATAATTGATTGAAAGCTGCCTTTGACACCCTGCCTCCCTTTGCCTCCTGGATGGGGCTCTGACTCATCTTTCTTTAGGTGTCTTGCATTCCTGCCCTATTATGTCTGACTACATTTGTTCTTTGGAGAGCCACTGTCTGTTGTGACTTGGGTTGACCTGCCTTGTCCACCAAGTCAGGGGTAATAAGAGAAGCCAGGACTGTGGCATGAAGTCACTCTTTCAGCTGGTGACACACTGAGAAATTCCAGAGAAACTTAAAATTAAATCAGAGAGTAAATTTCAAATTTGTAGAGCATAAAAACCAGAGAAGGTGTTGCATAGCCTTAATCCTATATAGCTGCACACACACATGAAATTAAATGTGTTTCATTTATGGTAAGTTATTATGTGAAACAGAAACCAAATATAACCTTAGCCAATTGTAAGTATCCAATTAAGTGATTATGTGATGTGAGCAGGGATATTTCCCAACAAGATACCCCAAAAGACCATCATGGTTTAGATGCTGTGTCTGCCAACAGCTCATGTGACAATGTTTTTGGAGGAGAAATGATTGGTTTATAGTCTTAACCTAGACAGTGAATTAACCCCTGGTGGGATTCACTGGGGGATGATGGGGGCAGGTGGGGTGTGGCTGGAGGAAGCTGATCTTTGGGGTGTGAAACTGAGTGTAGGGTTTGTATCTGCAAGTGGCCATGTCTCTCGCTCTGCTTTCTGGTAATGTGAGCATCTTCCCTCTGTCACACGCTTCTGCCATGATGTTCAGTCTCACCTTGGAGGTGCTGTCTCTGGATTGAGGCCGCTGAAACCAAGCCACCCAAATAAACTTTTCCTCCTCTGTAGTTGTTGTGGTTGGGTCTTTTAGTCACAGCACCATAAAGACAGACCGAAGAAACAGAAATAGATTCTCTAACTGCCACCCATCAAACCATTCCTTCTGCATGTTCCCTGGAAGTGCTCCCCTCACATGGCTCATCCAAGCATTCCATCTCTTTCTGTCTCTCCTTCCTCAATTTTAGAATTTTGTTTGACTCAGACTCTTGCAATTTTCCTTTGCTTGTGTTCTTCTCCCAGGCTAAAGGCCTTGGAAAGTGCCTGGGGCTAAGATTTTCTGGGAGATGTGCCCTGGGGAGGTCCCTGATTCTGAAGGAAGGCTCTCCAATTGGTGGCTGCCCTGAAGTCAAGGACACCTGCTGTCCAACCCTGTGTCTTTCTCTCCAACATCCCAAGTTGCCCACCGCTTCCACCCTCAGTGGCTTTCAGACTTTTCCAAGTCTGATGGGGCACGGTGGCCCATGCCTGTAATCATAGCAACTCAGGAGACTTAAGGAAGGGGGATGGCAAGTTTGAGGCCAGCCTCAGCAACTTAGGGAGGACCTAAGCAATTTAGTGAGAGCCTGTCTCCAAATAAAAACAAAAAATAAAAAGGGCTGGGGATGTGACTCAGTGGTGTGGCCAATGAGTTTCATCCCCAGTACAAAGAGACAGAAGAAATCTTGCCTGAAGTCTAGAAGACTGATTCCACCCTCCTTTTGTGTTCTTCCTCCCCGAGTGTGCTCAAATTTGCTACAATGTAACTTGATACTTGTGTGAATGTGGGACACATGGTTTCCATTCTGTAGTCTTTGTGGATGACACTACTGTCTTCAAAAAGCTGTTTTCTCTCTGGAATTTTGAAAATATATTTGAAAGTTATTTTTTTCAAATAATTTTGATATGACCAAAGATCCTTGTAGAAAGGTATTTTCTAGGAACTTTTTTTCTTACAGTAGGGATTAAGTACTTTTCTGTCTGACAGTAGAAACAGGAGGGTCACATATGGACAAAATTGAGTCCATGGTGGGGAGTGCATGGACAGAGGCATCCCTGACTCTCACATCTCCCTGACTCTGCCCTCCTGCATGAGCATTGGATTCAACAAACTAATCTAGAGGAAGAAAATCCCAATAGAATTAAGTGGGTGGATATTGGGAAATGTGATCACATACTGCTTTCTGATTGGATGCTCATCAAACAGATGGAGGTGGGGGTGTGGCCAGAGAGGTCCATAAAAGCTTCTGCAGAGCCAGAAGAGAAGCACAAGAGTCTTGTAGCCCAAGGAGACACATCCCGGCCTGCTGAAGCTCAGAGCACCTGCACACCTGGCTAGATCCCCTAAGTTCCTCACTGGCCTAAGCACCAGCACATTTTCTCCTCATCTGTGCGGATTCAGGTACAATTTTGTTCCTGTCTTTTCTCATGAACAAACGTAGGACTTTGATTTTGCCTCTTAGTGTGGTTTTGCCTTTATGCTTAATATTAGGATTTCCATTTTGGTTAATGTCACTTTTAATTTTCTCTCTCTCTCTCTCTCTTTTTTTTTTTTGTACCTGGTATTGAACTCAGGAACACTCCACCACTAAGCTACATCCCCAGCCCTCTTTGGTATTTTATTGAGACAGGGTCTCACTTGCTTAGCGCCTACTCTTGCTGAGGATGGCTTTGATCCCTTGATCCTCCTCTGTCAATCTCTGGAGCCCCTGGGATTACATGTGCACGCTTGCACACCCAACTTTGATTCATTTGATTAAATTCTGTTTTTTTAAGGTTTATATGGGCAATATAATTAATTAATTTGGTGGTATGGTTATTGAACCGAGGGCCTTGTACATGCGAGGTAAGCACTCTAATAACAGAGGCATATCCCCAGGTCACCAATATTAATTTTTATGTGCTGCTGAGGATCAAGCCCAGTTCCAGGCCCCGCCACTTTCTTCACCAAGGATATTGGACTCCTATTTCATTGTAATTGATTGCAATTCTATTTTCTAATGATGGAAATATTTATATTGTGTGCCTATAAATTATACTCTTTCACCGGGTGTGGAGGTGCACACCTATAATCCCGCCAACTCAAGAGGATGAGGAGGCAGGAGGACTAGAGTTCAAAGACAGCCTCAGCAACACGAAGTGCTATACAAATCAGTAAGACCCTGTCTCCATCTAAAATACAAAATAGGCTTAGGGAAGTGGCTCAGTGTTGGAGTGTCCTAAACTCAGTTGCCAATATCTGCTCCCTAAAAGAGTATACTCTATGGCCCATGTGATTTAGTACTTTTATAATTTGTTTAAACAAATTAAACCAAAAGCTTCAAACGATCTCATGGAACAGTACACAGACTCTGTTCTTCTGATCTGTTTGTTCTCTTGACCTCCCCCCTAAGGTGGCAGAATCTCACATGTGTAACAGATATCCAAGAGACTCTGTTGTAATTTCCAAGTGTTTTATAATATGGGAACATGCTATATAATTGCTCATTATTTTTTTAAAATTAAAACTAACATCACCCATGTGAGGGCAAGTCTATTCCTAGCCATATAGTTGTTGAATCTAGGAGCCTACTGTTTAGGTCACATGACAGTCCAATTCCACTTTGAGAAGGACAAAATAATAATCAAAGGCTTTCCCCCATAAGGGTAAGGTGTGCTTACAGACTCCCCAGTACCCCCTTCCCAGTGGCTGGCAATGGATGGGATAGTGGCCTTTTCCCTGGACCATTTTTCAGGATCCTTCTTCTTTCAGACTACCCAGGATGAGCATCCAGTCCCTACCCATGCTGCTGGAGCTGGCAGGGAGCAGCCTACTGAGTGACAAGTCCAGGGCCATCCTAGATCTGGAGGACATGCCCATAGAGCTCTTCCCACCACTCTTTGTGGAGGCCTTCAGCAGGGGACACACTGAGGTCCTGAAGAAAATGGTACAGGCCTGGCCCTTCACCTGCCTGCCCCTGGGGGCCCTGAGGAGGAAGCCACAGATGGAGATGATCCAAGTGGCACTGGATGGGCTAAACGTGCTGCTTGCCCAGCAGGATCACCCCAGGTGAGGGGGACCCAGGTGGCCTGGAAGGGAGCACCCTCGGTGCCAGGGAAGGGATGGGTATAGGCAGGGAGAGTGGGTGCTGAAGTGTGCTCCACAGGCTTCCTGTGCTGCCAGCAAGGATGGGTGGAGAGGCCTTGGCCATGCTGTGCCCCATCTGGGAAAGGCTTCCAGATGTGGAGGTGCTTGTGGCAGCTGTGCGGACTCCTGGAGGAGGCTGTACCTGCCCCTGCCTCAGTCTGTACAAGTGGGGGCACCAGGCTGGATTGGAGGGAAGTGGATGGAGAAAAGTGAGACAGAAGGAAGAGGTGGAGCAGGGAGCAGCAGCTGAGAGGGGAAGGAAGGGGCTTCAGGGCTGAGACTCTACTGTCATCCCCGCAGGAGGTGGAAACTGCAGGTGCTGGATTTGCGGAGGGCTTCACGGAACTTCTGGAGGATGTGGTCTGGAGCCCTGGTTGATGGTCGCTCACCAGAGGCCATGAAGAAGAATCAAACATCGAAACATGGTCCAGCAATGGCAGCTAAGCCGCCCTTCCAGGTAGTCATAGACTTGTGCCTCACAGAAAGACCCCTGGATGAATTCCAGGCCCACTTGTTCCTGCGGGTCACACAGAGAAGGGACATGGTACACCTGTGTTGGAAGAGACTGAAGATCTTTGGGAAACCCACCCGCCACACCAGGACGGTCCTGAGACTGCTGTAGCTGGACTCTGTCCAGAAGGTGGAAGTGCACTGCACCTGGGTGCCCTCCACCTTGGCTGCTTGTGCTCCTTTCTTGGGCCAGATGAAGAACCTGAGGAAGCTGCTTGTCTCCCAGGTCCGCGTGCCTGCCCACACCTCCCCAGAGGAGCAGGAGCGGCTGCTCACCCAGCTCACCTCGCAGTTCCTCAGGATGGACTGCCTGAGGAATTTCTGTGTGGATGCTGTCCTCCTCCTCAAGGGCCACATGGAGCAGGCCCTAGGTGAGTAAGGAAGGAGAGCATCCTCTGCAGACCAGTTACAGGAAACTTGCACCTACCAGCCACTGACACTCTCGTGGTTAATAAGACACTGGAAGGTACATAACCCATCCTTTTGTTCCTCTTGGATCCTGAAGCTAGATCACATAACGTGTATCGGAGCAGAGTCCTAAACCTGGGTCCATGGTCTGGGAAGTGCCACCATGCTGGGAATCCTTGGGAGGGACAGGAGCTAGGGATGGGATTGATGTCCCCTTTGTGGGAGGCCTGTCCAGTGAAGGTGGTGGAAAGCAGGGTAGAGAAGAGGGCTTGGAAGGAGGGAAGCCCCACACTAATACCCGTCAACATGGAAATGCTGTGCTCCCCAGCTGGTAGCAGAGGATCTGCCTCTAATACCCACCTCGGGAAGGCTGTTCTGAGCTCCAGGTAGTGATCCTGGTGTGAGGGTGAGGAGCAGGGGTGGAAGTCTTGCTAAGGATATAGGGTGTGAGCCTCTTAGAGGGTTAACCCCAGTGGATTTTGTTACATCCTGCCTGAATTTGACCTTCGTACATGACTCCCCATGACCTCCTGTGGCCAGACCTGGGACTTTCTGCTTGGCAGTGAGGAGGGGACACAGAGATGTGGACTCATCTGTTCACAGGAGTGGTGGTGAAAGGCTCACCCTGACATGGGGTGATGTGAATGACCAGATTCTGCAAAAGGCAGCATCCTAAGTGTGGGCCACTGTCAGATGACCAGGGTGACTTTGGGTTTGGGCCAATTTGTCTTTTCCCACCTTGACATTGCTCCTCAGAACTAACTGCCTTGTTTCTCCTTAGGCACCTGACAACCCCTCTGGAGACCCTCTCAATAACCAACTGCCCGATGTCAGATTCTGACTGGAATCATCTTTCCCAATGTCCAAACACCAGACAGCTCAGACACTTGGAACTGACAGATTTCAGTCCAGAGTCTCTCAAAATTCTGCTGGAAATCACTGTAGCCTCTCTGAAGAGCCTGGACTTGGAAGCTTGTGGGATCACTGACTCGCAGCTCCAGGCCCTCCTGCCTGCCCTGAGCTGCTGCTCCCAGCTCAGGGTTTTGAGCTTCCATGGGAACCGCAACTCCATGTCAGCCCAGAGGGACCTGCTGCTTCACACTGCCAGGCTGAGCCAGTTGAGCGTAGAGCTGTACCCTGCCCCTCTGAAGAGCTATGATGCCCAGGGTGCCATCCACCCAGGGAGATGTCCCAACTCTGTGCTGAGCTCACAGCAATAGTGAGGGACTTTAGGCAGCCAAAGGTCCTTGTGTTCTGTACTGTCCCATGTCCTCAATGTGGCAGCATGTTCCTCTACAACCAGGGCCTCCTTCACTGTTCCTGTCCAACAGCTGCCTAGTTGGGTGTGTTTCAAAAGCATACTTCTAGGCAATTGGAGGTATAACCAGGATGTAGGGTCACCTTAGAGGGAACTCAGAGCCCACCATTTCAGACACTGCCTGAGGTGTGGAAGGGAAAGGAAGGTGCAGCAGGGGGCTCCATTGGAGGGAATCCCCCCAAGGATAGGACCTTCAGGACACGTGTCTTCATAGAGACATACATAGGGACCTGGATTTCTAGAATGGGATTCAGGCTTGATGGGCACAGGAAGAAGCTATTGTGTTTCATGGCTGGTCCATAAATAGTCAGAAATGAAGGGAATCTCAAGGTTACTCTTCTGACGTCCTCTGTGATGGATTTACCTGGCTTTCTGATGAAACCTTGGGATTCTCCAGGTGCTGATGGAGAAAGACAGCCCTGGGTACTTGGTGAACAATGAGGTTCAGCCCCAGAAAGTCAAGGGATCAAACTGAAATCTGGTCATGATGTGTGGCTACTCTGTGTCTTAACACATGCAGGTGCACACAGGTGGCCTGGAACATTCTACAAAGGCACTGAACATGAGCCAAGGCAAGGAAACCTCTTCTCAGGGGACTCAGTGCCACCCAGACTTCAACACTGCCCCTTCCTCATGGGTCTCCATGTAGACCCAGAAACTCAGGTCCCAGTCTCTGGATGCGCTGGGCAAGGGCATCTGTGCATATGACAGGCCCCAGTGTCTGGCTCCCAGTGCCTGCAGGAGGTGTCCATGCTGCACATTGATCAGAGCTCTGGGTCTCTTGCCTGTCATCCACCTAGGTAGTCTGTCCTCAGTTAAACTAGTGGTGCCCATTGAAGGTATCCAAATTCCCTTTCATCAAAATAGTAGAATCATATAGATAGATAACACTTGCAAATATTTCAAAATGAAATTGATTAAATTACAAGCTCTGGTGGGGTGGGCGTTGTACATAACTGACATATCTTCCCCTAACACTTCCCTCTGCTGAGGACTGGGCTGATGGGTCTGTGCTGTGACCTTGGCCTTAGTTTCCCATCCAAGGATGAGAACGAGGTCCCCCCAGTCTTCATTTGAGGTGTTCTAAAGCTGCCTGTGGATGTGTTTTAATTATGGCTTGAATAATTCTCCACACATAGTGAACTAGAACACACTTGGATGTGTAAGCAGACTGCAGCTCGCTCTTGGAACAGGTAGCAGTGTCTGGGCCAGCACAGCTGGCCTCTCTGTCACCCACAGATTGATCTTTGTGCCTGGCTCCCTCTTTATGGCACTTCCTTTTCTCGGGCTCTAAGACTAGGTTGCATGTGTGGGGAGGTGGAAGGTTCTGAATGGTATTCATTCTGCTGGATTCTAGGTTCAAATAAAGCCAAAGATCTGCATAATGAGATGTGTCATCATTTGTTCTTTTAAGAGTTATCATGACTAAAAAGGGACTTGAAGGTATTCTGGTGCCTCCAGACCCCTTGAACACTGGAAGGGTTGTGAGGGCTCTTTGTTTTCCCAGAGCCCTGGGGTTAAAGCACCCAGACTGCTCTTTGAGATCCTCATCTTTTGATTCTAGGTTGATTTGTGCTGTGAGAGAGCACACTACTGTAGGTTGTCATGACAAACAGGACCAGGTTTGTAAGGGTGGCCGTGTCAGGCAGTGGGGACTGGGTTTCACTCCTTGGCTACTGAAAGATGCAGAGTCCTTTGCATCCAAAGACTCTACAGCCCCTTCTGGACACTGGCCAATTTCACCTCCACAATCTAGGAGACCAGAACCCATGCTTTTCTGGAGAAATGAGTGAACTTCATCAAAGCTAACTCAGGGATCTGGAGTCATCGGTCAGTGGTAGAGCACTTGCTAGCATGTGGAAGGGCCTGGGTTTCTTCCAAAGCATCACAGAAATATGTAAGCAAATAAATAAATCCAAAAGTGATGTGACCACATGGGAAGGTTTAATTGGAATAGAGGTGTCTATCTGTTAGAAGTATTTGAAAAGAAAGAACCAGAACCCACATGAAAACAATGGAATGCATTCTTTAATTGGTCTGGACAGGTGTGTCAAATAGATGTACTGAAAGGTTCTCTTCCAAAAACAACTGCAAAGGCCGGCTTGGTGGTGCTCAGCTGTAGTCCCAGCAGCCCAGGAGGCTGAGGCAGGAGGATGGTGAGTTCAAAGCCAGCCTCAGCAATTTAGTGAGGTTGTAAGCAAGTTTGTGAGACCCTGCTTCAAATCCAACCTGGGGATGGGGCTCACTGGTGTGGCACCCTTGGGTTCACTGCCTGGTTCCCAAAACAATAACAAACAAGTATGAAAAGCTGGTTGCAGTGGCACATTCCTGAGAACCCAGTTACTCGAGAAGCTTTATGATTTTCTTCCTTCTCCCAATTTTACTAACTGAGGCATGACCCAGTTATTTTTTTCCAGTCCCTTAGATGCAACATTGGGCCATTTATTTGAGATCTATTCCTAATGTAGGTATTTCTTGCTGGGAACTTCCCACTTAGAATTGCTTTTGCTGTGTCCACAGGTTTGAATATCTTGTGTGGCCCTGTTCATTGGTCTGCAGGCATTTTACACTTTCTTTTTTAGTTTTTAGTTATTTTTTTCTTTCTTACATACATGACAATATTTTGATTTCTTCAATGACCCATTGGTTTTTGGGGAACATGCTGAAGAATTCCCATGCTTTGTAACTGCCCAGGTGTTCCCCCTGCTATGGATTCCATTCTTATTAAATTTATGGAGGTTTATTTTGAGAATAAATGGAGAATGTGTCGTGCGCTGTTGAGAAGGATGTTTGCTCTGCAGTGTTGGGTGCGGTGGTCTGTAAATGTCTACTGTGTGCAGAGATGATCTGTCCAGTGCTGAAAAGGGGTGTTGAAGCCCCACTGTTATTACTGTGTTGTAGTCGACTTCTTCTTTTACATTCCAGTAATATCTGTTTTGCACATGTGGGTGCTCGGGTGTCAGGTACATGTATGTGTACAATTGCTGTCTCATGTTGCTGAATTGACCCTTGATCATTGTGTGATCCCCTTGTCTCTTTTTATTGTGTTTTAATCTCTAGTCTGTTTTATCTGACAGGAGTCTAGCCATTCCTGCTCTAGGTTGGTTCCTTCATGTGGAATATCTTTTCCATCCCTTCACTGTCACTCTCTGTGTGTCCTGAGGTGAAGTGACTTTCTTGTAGACAGCAGGTGACTGAGTCCATTGAAAAAGAAAATCTATTCAGTAACTTTACGTCTTGGAATTGGGGAGTTTATTCTTTTTAATGCAAGATTTTTTATTGAAAGATACAGAATTATTTCTGACTGGTCTTGTTTGTTTTCAGTTTCTTTTTCTGATTTCTCTTTAGTTCTTTTTCTCTCTTTTCCTCCCTACTCTATAGTCTGTTTCCGTGGGTTGGTGTTTTGTTCTGGGGTAAGTTTGCATTTCCTTCTTTGTCCTTTGTGAATATGCTGTCATTTTTGTTTTTTCCTTTGGGCTTCCTCTGGGATTTAGAAAATTTTTATACTTACCAATGAGTATTTTAAGCTGAACAGAACCTCCCTCTGCTCTGATACCAGTACTCTGGATTCTGTCTTTTCCCTTGTAACTTGTGCTTTGGTTGCCTTGGTTTCCTTCTCCTGGTTTTGTGCATTCCTTAACCTCTTATTGTGGCCATGCTTAACACTCACCATTTTCTTCTTAACTTTCCTATTAGTTATTTGAAAGTTTAAATATCCCTGTTATGTAAGCCAGGCACACTTCTGTATGCATGGAATCCCTCAGGAAACTGAGGCAGGAGGATTGCAAATTGAAAGCTATCCTCAGCAACTTAGCAAGGCCCTAGACAACGTCATGAGACCTTGTCTCAAAATACAATATAAAAAGGGCTGACTTCCCATTAGATCCAACACCTTCAGGAGTCTGTACTCTTGCCGGTGACCTGCACTGGCAAGATATGCTGTGTTCCCTTCCTGCAGAGAGCTGGCTGTGAGATACAGCAAGAAATCACACAGCACAGAAATAATTTTGAAATGCAAGGGCGGGCCAGCTCTGAGATTTTAAGGGTGCTGCTTCCACACTGGAAGGAGAGAGTGAGTGTGTGTTTTTATTTTTCTATGGGGGATACACAAAGGCTTTTCCATAGAATATGATTCACAAAATAAACCAATGGATGGGCTGTTCCAGCCCGACCGGTAACACCCAACCCCAGAGCTACAGAGCAGTCTCTACATCTCCATCACGTTCTCCTTCTCTGAACTCTCAAGGACTCTGGTGAGGGAGGCCAGCAGGACTCTTCAGGGGTAACAGAATAAGTTAGGGATGGTGCATACATACACATATAGATAGGTAATACGTGTTAGTTCTTGTTTGTAGCTGAGGTGTAGTTTAGTTGGCCTCTGAATGAAAGCCCTTCCTGTGTCAAGGTATTCCCCACCCAACATGGGAGTCTCCAAGTGAGGCAGGGTCCACCGTCAGTTGATAGGAATGAAAAAGTCAAACGTACTTTTCTTCCTCCTGATGTGGTTTGGGGTTAATGCCTAAGGTGTGGCCTGTGCCCAAAATGTGCTATGTCACCTGGCAGCAGGTCCTAATCAGGGTGTCTCTGGGGGGTCCAAGCTGTGGTCCAGGCTGGCTGTAAGGATGGCCTTAACCTAAGAATGGCCTAAGCCTAAGTAATTCCAGTTGAGAATGAACCTGGAGGTCCACCAGGCAGAGCCTCCAGAGCCCTCTAGTATGAATCAGGCACAGCTGATAAAGACAAGTCTCTGTCCACAACCCCCTTAAAACTCAGAGTGAAGTCACGGTCATTTGCCTTCACCCTGATGGGAGTCAGAGGTGAGAGTTCAGGGCAGACACTGTCAAACAAGAGGTCATGACCTCAGAATGTAAGATGTCACTAAGAAACAAGGTAATAGCTGATAGGGACTGAAAGGGTGAGCAGAGCCCCAACATTTAGTAGAAATGATGGAGCAAGTGAACAGACATTCAGCCAGCTGCACTCATGGCCACATGCTGGAGAGCCCGATGAGGTCCAGCGCTGATGTCCCACCTCTTCTCATCATCTGCCTGATCCTCTGCATCGTCCTCACCGCTCTCAAACTCTACAGCCACATCTCGACCCTGGTCAGAATGGCGACTTCCTCTTAAGACTGTCTCCTCAACCAGCTGTCACATCCAGCCCAGGAGAAGCCTCCATCGGTTCCTGACCTGATCACTGTGTTCAGAGTGAGTGAGCATCTGCTGGACATCAACCGTTAGACTTGACACTCTAAACCTGGCACTTGAGCTGAGCATGCAGAGGGAATGTCTGTAATGAGTCTGGCATGATTAAGTGTTTGCTGTGCTCAGAGTTAACTTAGAATTTTTAGTTTTGAATTGATTATGTGTATTGCAGTGCCCAGCATTAAGGATTATCATTTTCTTGATTAAGAACTATACAGTGAAGTTGTATTGAGTGATTTGAGTGAATAAAGCATTGAAAAAAATTAGTGTGTGAATATGATTTATTTCTCCCCTCCACTGCAGATGCCACACCTTTGCCCATCCCAACAATAGCCAGCTTCCCTTGGTCCCTGCCCACTTCCACAGCATTGTCCCAACAGTAAGGTTGTGGGCTTTACAACATGCTTACAGTTGTTCTCTCGGTTTAAATGTACCTGGGTTAGTTTTTGATACTAAGAACCATGGTTGCCAATCACAGTTCCACATGCCTGTAATCCCTGTGGCTCAGGAGGATTAGATAGGAGGATCACAGATTCAAACCCAGTCTCAGCAATGGCAAGGCACTAAGCTCATCAGGGAGACCCTGTCTCTAAAATATATACTCAATAGTGCTGGGGTTGTGGCTCAGTGGTCGCGTGCCCCTGAGTTCAATCCCTGGTACCTACCGCAAAACCAATGACTGTTGATGTGTGAAAATATGTAGGGTCCAAGTGACCTAGAGAGTAAATACATATGTGAAAAGTATACTCCCTAGCCCAAGGCCAAGTACAGCCTTCACTCAGTATCCACAGTGAATTGATTCCAGAACCCCACCTTTGTATACCAAACTCTGCACATGTTCAAGATCAGGTATAAATGATGCAGTGTTTGCATATAACCTATGCACATCCTCCTGTGTGCTTTAAACCATCTCGAGGTTCCTTATAACATTTAATACAATGGGAACATTACATAGTGGTTTACACTGTGCTGCTTAGAGAATAATGAAAAGAAAAAAGACCCTACACATTCAGCACAGATGCACTTATTTTCAACCATGTTCAATCCAAGGTTGATTGAGTCTAAAGACCCTACAACCTTACAGAAGATGACAAGGAATCAGGAAGAGCAGCCTTGAGACTTAGAAGCACCGCAGTTCTGACATCTGCTTAGTGTTGGCACAAAAAGACCTACACCCTTGGGGCCACTAAGGGCATTTCTGAGAGACAAAAAAGACTAGCAAAATGCAACTGGTAAATTTCATTCAGTGCCTAGGGTTCAGTAATGCAGGGAATTGTGTCTCTATTAAGTTTTCAATGGAACATTCTAATGTTTCACCTTACCTCAAAGCAATAAGCTTCAGAAATCAGGAACTGATCTAATAGGAAAGGCCTAATTGTCCAACATGTTGTATAATTAAACTATTCATTTCCTATAACTTGTATTTACTGAATTTAAAAAAAAAATGCTAGAACTGTGGCTCAGTGGTTTAGTTTCCTTGGGTTCTACTCCTGGTACCCAAGGGGGAGGGGAGAGGAGAAAAAGAAAAAGTGAGTTGGGTACCTTGTTCTTTTGCTGAATAAAATTTTGGGGTGGGAAGTTTTTTAAAAAGGTCATTGTAGTGGACACAATGGCACAACCTCTAATTCTACCAACTCAGGAGTTGAGGCAAGAGGATTGCAAGTTCACAGACATTCTGGTCAAGTTACCAATACCCTCTCTCAAAATAAAAAATAAAATGTACTAGGGATGTGGCTCAGTGTTAAAGTACCCCTGGGTTCAATGCCCAGTTGCTCCAAAAAGGAGGAATTGGGGATGTGGTTCAGTGTGTAACAGGGGTTTGCTTGATGCTTTCACTAAATCCCTTGTGGCTTTGAATCTTAGTTATTTTTTTCTTTCCCCTAAAGCTTCTCCCTAACTTCCTCCTCCCTGATCTTCTTGTCCCTGATGTTCTCCTTCCTGGTTTCTGCTCTCTAATCTAATTTTCTCCAAATTACCTCTTTTACAACAACCTGTTCAGCAGTAATCTCTAGGGTATATAAAGAACTCAAATTGCTAAGCACCAAAAAAACCAAGTAATCCAATCAACAAATGGGCCAAGGACCTGAACAGTGACTTCTCAGAAGAGGATATACAATCAATCAACAAATATATGAAAAGATGTTCATCATCTCTAGCAATCAGAGAAATGCAAATCAAAACTACTCTAAGATATCATCTCAGTCCAGTCAGAATGTCAGCTATTATGAAGACAAACAACAATAAGTGTTGGCGAGGATGTGGGGAAAAAGGCACGCTCATATATTGCTGGTGGGACTGCAAATTGGTGCAGCCAATACAGAAAGCAGTATGGAGATTCCTTGAAAATCTGGGAATGGAATTACCATTTGACAAAGCAATTACTCTCCTCAGACTATACCCAAAGGACTTAAAAACAGCATCCTACAGGAACACAGCTACATCAATGTTTATAGCAGCACAATTCACAATAGCTAAGCTGTGGAGCCAACCTAGATGCTCTTCAGTGGATGAATGGATAAAAAAAATGTGGCGTATATACACAATGGAATTTTACTCAGCATTAAAAGAAAATAAAATCATGGCATTTGCAGGTAAATAGATGGCATTGGACTAGATAACGCTAAGTGAAGTAGAAAATCTCCCCCAAAACAAATGCCAAATATTTTCTCAGCTTTAAGGAGGCTGACTCATAGTGGGGTAGGGAGGGGGACCATGGGACAAATAGATGAATTCTAGATAGGGCAGAGGAGTGGGAGGGGCAGGGAATTAGCAAGGATGTTGGAATGTGATGGACATCATTATACAAATACATGTATGAAGACACGAATTGGTGTCAACATACTTTATATACAACCAGAGATATAAAAAAATATGCTGTATACATGTAATAAGAATTGTAATGCATCCCCCTGTCATTTATTTCTTTTTTTCAAAAAATAACAACAACCTTTGATAGGCAGAATGACAGCCTTTGGGACAGAAGACCCTATGTTTTTTGTTTTGTTTTGTTTTGTTTTTTGCTACCAAAATAGTAAACATTCCCTTTCCTTTTTCTCAAAACTGTGTCCTCATTATTACATTAGCATCAGGGATGAGAACAGAGCATTTGGCAACATGTGGTGTAGTGGTGTAGGGCAACTGAGCTCAAAACAGAACCTTTAGAGGGTCTACACTCAGACAGTCTTCCCTAGTGACCTACAGCCAAGGAGGGGCAGCATATGCCTGCAAACCCAGCAATGCCAGAGGCTGAGGCAGGAGAAGCACAAGTGGGAGGCCAGCCTCAGCAAGTTAGCAAGATCCTGTCTAAAAATAAAAATAGAAGGAGGTGGAGATGTAGCTCGGT